>NC_091931.1:6014193-6740026 GCF_041260155.1 Ptychodera flava | reverse complement strand
AAAATTACAGCGTTAAATTTGATGAAACTTGCTACATATGTTGATATGATAAATATCCAATTGTACTGAGAAGCATTGAGCAGTGTACAAGTTAAAAATTAGCTCATTTGCATATTTCATGAAGTTTTATAATAAGTCATATAACTCAGAAATAACTGCATCAAATGTGATGAAAACTGCTGCATATACTGATCCGACAGATATCTAACACTTTTATAAAGCATTTAGTAGTGTAAAGTTAATTAAGGGTTCATTTGCATATTTAATAAACTTTGTAATTAGGTATATAACTCTGAAATTACGGCACCAAATTTTGTGAAACGTGCTACAGACATTGATTTGATAAATATATTTAATTGTGGTATAAATCATTGAAAAGTGTCAAGTTAATTTAGGGTTAATTTCCATATTTTAATGAACTTTCTAATTAGTGACATTACTCTAAAATTACAGCATTCAATTGAATAAAACATGCTTCAAATGTTTATCTGATTGATATTTAATTGTCCCATGAAGCATTGAGCAGTGTCAAGTTAATTAAAAGCTCATTTGCATATTAAATAAAGTTTTGTAATTAGTGATTAAACTCTGAGAGTACTTTGCGATGTTGAAAAAACCTGCTACATATAGTGATAACATATATATTATTGTTCTATGAAGTGTACTGCTATTCTACTATTAATGAACCTGTTGTAAAACCTGTGAGCATGTTCAGTTCATATCTGGTTTCGTTATGTCTCACTGATACATATGATGCACACAAAGGCAAGCAAAGATGTCAGTTACAAATAGTGAAGTTGAACAGAAAATCAGAGGAGCAGATAATTGGCGAAGTGATATATATCTTGAAGTTTAATAGTACATCATTTGCAGATATCCAGATATTTCTGGAAAGGGAGATGTACATGTACATGCACAAGTTCAGCATACATTTTCATTTGATGATGCTGAATATTTGCAGACTCACGGTGAAAGTTTTAAACATCAGGAATTAAAATTGGTGAAAGCCAACTTGTTTTTACTTTTCTCTTTTTTCTAATTTATATTTTGTCATAAAACCAAGTAGCTGCCACTGAAAGCAACAATGCTGAGGAATATTTTAGCACATTTCTTGAACAAAACACCTTATCCAAAACATGAATTCACATGTTATTCTGCTCATTCCATTCACAATCCAATGTTCATATTAAAATGCAGATAAGTAAGTCAAAGTTCACATTTTGTCAGCAGTATTTTTCAAAATTGAAAGAGCATTCATATTTCAAATTTTTCTAACAAACTTTGATTTTAAAATAGTCATGATGCGCATGTTTTCAGATGACACAAAACATTACATATTAATTTGTTTTTTGCCTTTTCTGCCAGACGCCACTGAGAAATCTTTGATTATACATATCAGAATGAATGGGACACAAAAGTATTAGCATCAATACACAATGTGTAAGCCTATCCACATTTCTTCTAGCCTCATACACACTGAGATCACTTCTTGGACTACATCAAATTTCTTGTGTACACAATATTTCAACAATCCGACACCATAGCACTGATGCAGTGCCACGTGATCTTCTGAATGCACATACAGGATTATTGGAAAATCAACCCTTTTGTAAATTTTTCACCATATATTTTTGACAGTAATACATAATATTTTTTATTTTCAACATTAAAAAAATATTCGCTAAAAAGCAACTTGAAGATGAGACGGTCATAAATTTATTTTCAAAAAAAGTTTATAGTAGATGTAAGCACTGTAAAAAGTTAGGTAGAAACATTTAAAAAAAAAATAGAAAGGGTAAAATTGATGAGAATGAAACATAGAACAAAGGAGCAGAAAAGAAGAGAGGATAAAAAAATACGAGGACTATGACTGGTTAAAGTTGCTCTTGAGTGGGAACCTTCAAATTTAAACGTAAAAGAATTAGATAAATACCTTGATAAACATAAATTACCTAAACAAAAAAATTGAAAGCTGAAAAAGTTCAAATTATAACCGCACATATACATTCACAACCTTCATTCAATTTAAGAAAACTGTCAGGGAAAGATATTGTAACAACGTTAACTTATGTCACAGATGAGTCAGAGTCGGAAAGCAGTGATTGAAAACCTCTGTCATTGGAGTCATTGAGAGTATTGATGATGGCGTTGGTTCTGAATATGATAGTGACACAGACACTGACACTGACAAAATCCCACAGAACCAACGTGACCATGTTACTTTAAGAAGTGGCAGAGTAGCAAGTCGTTTTGTTTTAAATTAAGGTGGAGCTGCATGTTGCCAACACAGTTTTTTTCAAAGCAATATTTCTCATCAAGATGACCAGGAAACCCCCGTCGTACCATATATTTTTAAAAAGCAGAGACTCTAAAGTTTAGTATGGTAGCAGTAGTTTACTCAAAGGATAAAGTGGATGTATATTTGGGGTAAAAAACTCAATTTTGGTATTAATGATAAAAATTAATTTAAGTCAAAAGCAAGACAGTATTTTCTCAAATGTAATATTTCACTTGAAAGGAGAGTATATGTAGAAAAAAACAACTATTTTATTTGGCATTATCCATCCTCATTTAAAATTGTAGTGGTTTAAAGACTGACACTCTAATAATTGATTAAAGTCATGATTAGCAAAATTAAAATGCCTCTTATTCAAAATGCCTCTTATAAAAATGTAAGAGCTTTATTGCCAAACAAAACTAATTGATAGTCGCTTTGTTATATAGCATTTAAAAAACATAATATGAAATTTCAGAAAATTTGACCCAGCCGGAGTGGAGTTAAATTTTTTTGGAAATTTTGAAATTGGGAGGAAAAAGTAGCCAAGAAATCGGGTGATTTGCATACATTTGCATAAATTAATACTCCTTTATCATGCAACTTTCAACTGCTTTACAAGCTACAAGGTAAACCCAACCTTAAAAAGACATTTGCTGTAATTTTTAGCATTTGTTCAATGTTCATCGCTGTGTATCAGCATTTGTTTGTCATTCTATCACTACATAGAAAACCCAATGCTGTATTTAGCAACATACCAGTGTGAACATATAATGACCATTGTTATTCTTGATAAATGAATTCTAGTCTGGACTTGATCCGAGATCTCTTTTCAACAAAACAACTCTGACTGCGACTGTTCACTGTATGGTTTGTGTTGACATGCTAAATACTGGATATTTCATGACGCTTCAAAGAGGAGAATGCTGTAGTAGATGCATAAAACAAACCACTGTGAACATTACCGAATTTGCCAGATAAAGGAATTTAACTAAACATGTTGAGTTTATCTATCAGCCAGATAGCGTCTATGGTTCTCTTTTGTAGAGATCAGAAATTCTGGGCAAATATTGAATTGATGTTTTTTTCCTTCCCCCCCTAAAAGATTGTGGTATTTTTTCTGCCCCCCCCCTAAATTTTCTTGGGAAAAATGGGTGCCCCCCCCTTAAATCCTCCACCCCCCTCCTGGAATTAAATTCTGAACCGTCCCTTATATTGAGAAATAACTGATAACACTATTTAAATATACGAAAGTTAGAAAAATATCTTTCACTGGTTTAATACATTTTATTTGATGTCTTCCTCAAAATCTAAGTTACTCTCTTATAAAAATTTAACTTCAGCTGGTAAACAATAGAATTACCAGCTTAAATCACTGTAACAAGTAATGTATGGATTTGGTGTCACGGACACTACGGCTGTCACGGACACTACATTTGGCCCCTTTTTGATATACTGAAACAATACAAGTGGTAAATGGATTATATTTTTATAACACATAAGGAAGGCAAACAGGGCCACTTTGGCTAATGACATCAGATCTCTATTATCTGAATATGGCTGAAAGTTATGAGGGTGTCACGGACACTACAAAATTTTGGGACAAAAAATGTGGGCAACTTTCATGATTTGTCATTCATAATCAATACATTGACCCTATCGACATTTAGTACCAACTAAACATAGTTGGTCTTCCAATCAAATAGATGTTTTAGGAAACATTCTAGGGTAATGTTTTCCAAGTGATAATAGAGAGATAAATCAATGCTGTGGTCAAAATATAAAAAGCGTAACGACACACCAATTTCACTTGTTATCACGCCATTTCCATTTAAATCCATGTATTAAGATGAAATAACTTGCAAAAGAAAGAAGAAATGCTATGTGATACTTTAAATATTCTGAATAATCAAAAAAAATAATCTAAAAGTTTCCAAAAGTGAGTTCAAAAAATGAGCTTTTTCAGATGAAACAGCGTAAATCCCGTTTTGACCAATTTTTAGGGTACTTTTTTCACTACTCGGCTCAAAATCATCAAAAAAACTCCATTTTTTCGATGGGGCCTGTTTGGTTTTACCGGTTGTTTCATATTAAGAACAATGTTGCATTAAATTTTGCTCAACATTTTTTTACATTAGAGCGTAACATGTCGAAATCTGTCTGGAGCACCCTGATTGTGACTGACCTGATAGTGATCACAAACCAATATGGATTGCATTGTAAAATAGAATAAAATAAAAAGTGCGGACATACTAACTACTGCCCGTGACTGCCCGCAGCTGCCTGAGGACTGTCCGACTTCTTAAAAATAAAAACGGTTTTCTGAAAGAATGTGTATATGGTGTTTCATTACTTTATGGTGATATCACTTTGGCCTATACAGTGTGAAGCACTGTACCAATCAATTGCACTTTCTATGTAAATGCTGATACAATGCCATAAGCCAAAGACATTCAGCATTTTTTCCACCGAAATCATATCTGTAAATAAAAAGGCCTTTGTCATTTGTCTGTCGTGATTATGACCATGATCTTGATCATCACAGCTTCAAAAACTTTAAAACTATTGGCAAAAGTTTAAATTTACAGACAACTGCAATATCTATGAAAACACGTGAGCATTTTCAGTTCATGTCTGGTTATAAGTTGGGATTATGTACAGGCACAGTATTCTACGATAATACGCATTACGTTGATATCGTCATTGCATTTTATTCGCACGCAACACGAACACTATACTTGTCACAAAAATACCTGCTGAAGTCACACAGAAATGGGTCAAGAGTTCAAATGAAAAGAAACACGTAACAATTTTTTTCTTAAATTTGCATTAAAATGTGTCATTTTGGTTAATTACATCCCACGAGAGTGAGCCCTCTAGTGACAGCCTTTATGTTAAGGTTTGCCATTCTGCCTGTTGCCGTTGAGCAATGCACTTGTCTCAGTGTGCATCCAGGTTTTTCGTGTTTTTCTTTCTTCCTTTCATACTGACAGTGCTAAGTCAGAAGTCCTTTTTGTTTCCAATATTCTGGAAGGTCGTCTCTTTTCTGGATATCAACAGGGCAGAAGCAATATCGGACATTCATGAGAGTTCGGAAGTAACGCACACGACCCCGGGGGGGGTAACTCCATGGCTAATAGTACGGGGGGGGGCTCCGCACGAACATGGAAACCCAAACTGTTGTGATACCAGTTTTGAGCGAAAAAACCTACCCTTTCTGATACCTAGTTGTCGAAACGCAGCTATCTCTTGGCGGGGTAGCGTGGGGTTGACCTTTGACCCGCATAGCAACTCACGCTACCCCGCCAACATACAATACCATACGTACACAGATACGACTCACTCGCCTTGCGTACCAGGGGTACCAACAGTAAAACCGACAGATCGGAAATATTGATGGTAGATCTGGGATGTAGATACATGGGTTTCCAGTGTTGACAGCATGATTTTTTAACAAATGTCAGTTTGTCTTTAAAATCGGACCCTTTCTCATACCAACACCTCGTGAAAAGTATACCCTTTCTGATACCAAACTGCAAAAAAAAACGACCCCTTTCGCGCGAACCCTGCCTGTATAGCCATCTATGGGAGTTACCCCCCCCCCCCCCCCGGGCACACGACACAACACGATCCTTTTCCCGCCACCATCATCAAAGCGCAAGTAATTGACGGGCCACGTACTCTCGATGCAAGATCTTGGACAGTTTTCAGAGTGGCATCTGCAAATAGAAAGATGACCTCACGCCCGTGGCGTAGAGTCCAAAAACAGTTAGAAGCAGTTACTAAGCAGGTTTGTGACATTTCCAAGCAAATTGCGAGTTTTATGAGAATGGTACGACAGAAGAGTGGTGACGTCACAGTCCGCCATGACAGGAAAGATGGCGCGAAACCTGATGAGCGACGAGGACGGAGGACAACATTAACCGATCTTAGATGTGACAGACAATTACATGAGTCGGTGGAGCGGCCTTTAATGGTTGATTCAAGCAGTAATTCGGTGGACGACACCGGAAATAAGCTTATCAGCGACAGGTCGGGCTGTAGGCGTAGAGACATCGGCATTCACAGGTCGACAAAGAAATCGGTCAGAAGTCGTAGTAAGAGACCAGACGTGTCTTCTACCAGCTTCAAAGGTAAACGGATCAAGAGTGACGCAAAAGAAAGCCTAAATATACAGGGAAGAAACATGTGCCTTTGCCTAATGGGTTCATCTGGGACCAAACAAGCTAGATGCATTGAAGTACGACGATATGAATTTACCACAGTTGGTTTCTGGCGAGCTGGAAATCATAATATTGAACATGAAACTTGACTTTAAGCAAGACGGTTACAGACGAGCCATGTACAGAATGCGTAGTTGTAATCATGGGTAGAGTCCGAACATATCTTTCTGTTGTTTTGTAATATTTAGAGCCGGGTTTGTTGATGTGGATGATAGTTTTGACAATGTTCACAGCAGTTTCATTCATAACCTGCTTAGCTTTTCAAGGTGACAGATGTACTCAGGTTGAAGACCACATGGTTAACGGCACTTTGGGAAAATGTGTTCTGCCTGCTTGAAATATAGGCAGCAGGACAAGCAGCACACCATTGACGATTATCCGTACAATGATAAGCGAGTACAGGGAACAAAGCAAACTAAAGTCGCTAGTATTATAGCTTTTGTTCAGGTAACTTTGTTAGTTAGAACACAGATGAATTTCAGTCATCTGTTCAACTTAGTTTTTCAGAAGTGTCAGGTACACTTTGTAGTTCTGAACGGCAGTTGGTCCATCGGCAGCCAGCTAGATTTCATCGCAGTCATGCGCTTTGTATTTCTGTTGCGTGCAGTCAGTCAGTCACGGTTATCAGACAGCAAGGTTTCAGAGCGCAGAAGTAATTTCAATTTGATTTTTCTTTACTTTCTCTTGTACAAGCCTTAATGGCGCATACTGTATGCTTTTACTTAAAGTACTTTTCTTCAAATGCCAGAAATTAGTATGTCATTACAGTTTCCACATACCTTAGCGGTTAGCACCATGCATTTCTTTATGACCACCTCCTTCTGTTTCACAGGAATGGTCGGTCAGCGCTCATTTTGCTGTTTCAATTTCAGGGATGCCTGATTTACGTGGCTTACGCATTCCAGTTTCCTCAACTCTCAACATACCAGCATCATGGCGGGCTCAGCTGCAGTATCGCGTTATTTCAAGTATTCCGTCAGATACATTTCTTGATCAATCTGCATTTTCATCTCGGCTTTCCAACATAGATGCACTATGTTGTTTTGTTTTTTTCTCAAGCTTTGGGTTCCGGGTGTCATCTGTTTAAGCTTGACCTGTAGACCCACACGACGTTCACTTGAGTTTTGCATGGCGCGGATCTCTGTTTATGGATGTAAGCCTTCCATTTGGGCTTCACTCAGCTGTCTTACATGCCAAGCTAACTCTAGCGCCAACCTTTTAATGTACAGCAAGCTTTGTTTTTGTAGGGCAGAAAACCCTGCACTCTTACAAACAGCGATTCTTGTCTTGTTTTTTCTGCTCTCAGGAATTAGGGGCAGCAGAAGCTGTAGCTAAGGCAGTTTTATCTTACTACACGTCTTTCCTTCATAGGTATTCAAGTTAACATGGTCACCATGACACTTGAGGTGACACAGGTTAGATTAACAGTAGCGTTAGGTTTTTGAAAAGGCCTCTAAGCAGTAAATACAAGTGCTTTTCGCCAAATGGTCTTGTTTCCGGTTGTGGCAACCCAGGCTGTTTATTCATTAGTCGTATGCTGGACACACTCGGCACCGCATCATCTTATTTATTTGTCTACTCACTTTCACAGTACGTGCACTGTGTATTACTTTGTTAGTCATTATAATGGTGAGTCATTTATCTGTTAGGGGCTGCCCAACCCCGACTGACGTACCGTACTCTGCCTTGAGATGATTTCAGTAGTTGTTGCAACGCGTCTCTGGGGTCTCAATATTAGCACAATTCAAGTATTGAGCTCTGATGGAGGTAAAATGATTGTCTTATGTCTGCTGCACATGTGAGAATTGGTGGATCGCAGCCACCCATGGGATTGGACTATTAGTGGTATACCTACCGGGTTCTAGTAACCAATTGGCGTATTGTTTACCATCCTGGCATTTGGCCACGCAGTGCATACAGTGAATCATTTGCGAGATTAACAGAAGGTAGACACTTAACCAATGTTGTCGTGTCAGGTATTTTGTTTATTATTGATGAATTTTTAATTGTATTCGTCGATACACAGCATGAACCGTATTCACTACATCCTTTCTATTAAGGACATGTCCTCACTCATTAACTTTGCCAACACATTTCAGTTGGTGGTGTGGTGCACCATTTTGACAGGCTGCTTCACATTTCTCAGGATGTCTAATTTAGTCCCCTCCTCTAGTCGCACTTTTGACCACTATCGTCAAGTTTACAGATGAGACATTGTGGTCAGAGATGATTTGTCATGATTGCGGTGTATTGGTTCAATACGATGCAGTGTCACGAGCACGAATTATTTATTCTGCTTGTGGCTACGCCCAGTCGTCCACTTTGCCCAGTGTCGGCTTTTAAACACATGCTCTCTCTCATTCCTGCTGCAGGGAGTACGTCCACAGTTATCTATCCAAAGAAAGGGAAAAACGTTTCTTTAGGCGAGACAATGCAGTGTTACAAGCACATATTAGTTATTTTACTTGCGGCCATGACCCGGCGCCCGCTTGCCCAGTGTCAGTATTTAAATCCCAGTTGCAACTTTGCCCTGTCATCAACTTTGCTCTGTGTTGGCATTTAAATGCATGCTCCCCCTCATCCATGCTGCAAGGAGCATTCCAGCATTTATCCATCCCATTATAACCGGAAAACTTTTCTTTAGGCGAGACAATGCAGTGTTGCGAGCGTGCATTATTTATTCTGTTTGCGGCTATGACCATTCCTCCACTTTGCCCAGTGTCTGCATTCAACGGCATGCTCCCTCATTCCTCCTGCAGGTGTTTGCCCGTATTTATCTATCCTAAGAACAGGAATAACTAGGCGAGACTATGCAGTGCCATGAGCGTGCATGATTTATTCCGCTTGCGGTTATGCCCAGTCACCCTTTTCGCCCAGTGTCGCCATTTAAACGCATTCTCTTTCTCATTCTTGCTGCAAGGAGTATGCCAGCATTTATATATCCCAGTACAGACAGGAAATAGGGTACTTTAGGCCAGACAATGCAGCCCAAGAGCGTGCATTGTTTATTCCGCTTGCGGCTATGCACAGTCACCCACTATGCCCAGTGTCGGCTTTTACACGTTTCTTTAGGCGAGACCTGCAGTTCACAAGAGCGCATTGTTTATTCCACTTGCTCGTATGCCCCTTGTTGTCAATTTAAACACAGGCTCTCATACCTGCTGCCGGGAGTATATCAGCGTTTATCTATCACAAGAACGGGAAATACGTTTCTTTAGGCGAGACAATGCAGGTTCATGAGCGCCCATTGTGTATTCCACTTGCGGTTGTGCACAGTCGCCCATTTTGCCCAGAGTTGGCATTTAAACGCATGCTCTCTCTCTCTCATTCCTGCTGCAGGGAGCCATGCAGTTCACATTATTTATTCCGCTTGCGGCTATGCACAGTCGCCCACTTTGCCCAGTGTCGGCATTTAAACGCATGCTGTCTCTCATTACTGCTGCAGGGAGTATGTCACCGTTTAGCTATTCTTATCAAGCTGCATGGCAATTGGTGTTCAGACTCTTTTTAGATGTACTAGTATGTATGTAGATACACATTTGTCAGTGTCACAGTGTATGATTAACTTGGCTAGTTCACAGTAATTTACTCACTTCATTTAGCATGAGTCTCCAATTGCAGAAGCACACATTTAACGAGCTTTTTGGATTAATAAAGTGTCAGGACCAGTTTTCTTCAGTTGCAAAATTGGACTAGCTTCTTACATAGTTTTATGTTCCATTGGCTCCTTGCTAATATCTGGTTTTCACATCAGCCTAGAGTATAAATCAGTGGCCAGATCATGCGTGCCATATTGCTTATAATTAGGTATTTCAACAGTTAACTTTGTTATCGTACCACCTGTTTAATTAGTTTTACATCCAGCTTCTTTAACATTACTTGAGTATTGTTTTCCATGCCTGTTAGGCTGTATTTCAATAGTGGGACGTGTTTCTCCTTGCTTTATCTGGTTCTCACACCAGCCTATAGTATAAATCAGTGGCCAGTTTACGCCTGCCACATTGTTTATAATTAGGTATTTCAACAGTTAACTTTGTTATCGTACCATCTGGTTAATTAGTTTTACATCCAGCTTCTTTAACGTTACTGGATTATTATTTTCCATGCCTGTATTTTAATAATGGGACGTTTCTTCTGCATTATATTTGAGCAGTATGTCCACCCACAGAATTGAACAAACTCAGTGGTTTGTTTACTAACTTTACAGTTCTTGCTCTCCTCTTTGAGGGCTGGATGTAATTTTCTCAGTATTACAATGTTTCACTTGTTGCATTTTTACTTGTCTGTTTTCACAACAGCATGTTTAAGCCAGTGGGGTATTTCTTGTCAATTGTTGCATTTTGCATTGTCTTTTGGATGCTCATTGTGACTAGACTTTACATTCCTCGTCAATGTATTTTTCTTTTCTTTTCTTTTCACTTATTTCTATTTATTTACTTGTTTATTTATTTTTAATTACTTTTTTTTCAACTCTCTGGCAGTATCTTTTCCTTGGTGGAGTCTTAATAAAGTACTTCCTTATTTACCGCCAGACAGTTGTCTTGTCCTTTCTCTGTATAGAGTGGTGGGTGTAATTTGCATTAAAATGTGTCATTTTGGTTAATTACACCCCATGAGAGTGAGCCCTCTAGTGACAGCCTTTATGTTAAGGTTTGCCATTCTGCCTGTTGCCGTTGAGCAATGCACTTGTCTCAGTGTGCATCCAGGTTTTTCGTCCCACCCACCACTCCCTTTATTTTGCTAGTTGTTCAGCTTTTCATCATGGGAGCCTTGAGCAGCAGCTTCTCTTATTTGCATGTATGGAATTCCCTTTTCTCACACAGTAGTGGCTTGCATTGTGGCTTGTCACTGTTTTTTCTTGTCTATTGGTGGAGTCTTAATAAAGTACTTCCTTATTTACCGCCAGACAGTTGTCTTGTCCTTTCTCTGTATATATGAGTGGTGGGTAATTTACATAAGAACAATAGTCCTGACTTTTTTGGCATACTAAAAATAGATTTGTCTCATTCTGTACCGCATACGCGTTTACGTATACGTCGACCGTCGCGACATTCAGTTGTACAGAGAAGTTTAACAGGATCTATTTTTGACGGATGATTTGGACGTAATTGTACCAGAAAACAAGCAGTTTTGAAATAATCCAGACTTGCGATGACTGCAATAGTTGTGCAGAGTGTGTTGCCCGATGCAGGGAGAGCTGGACGCTGACACTGCTCGTTTGATGTCTGTTGTGTTATTGAGTTAATTAATTTATGCATGCTGATTGTATCCTTTCATATATGCAAATGTAGTCACATGATAAAGTTCCCCGCCATCCGGCATATACGCTCTCCCCACATGGCATGGCGGATGTGTATGTAGCATGTCTACGTCTCTTGAATAAAGTTTACTTGTTGGTGTTCAACTAAACGTCAGTCGTCCAGTCGTCACTAATATAGAATCGAACCCAAATGTTCAACCAAGAACGCAACATGGTGTCAGGAGTGGGATCCAGCCGATAAACTGCTCCTCATCGCTGGATCCGTGAACGATTGCGACGTGACCTGAGAACACCCCATACGTTACGCAGTTACCCTTCGTATTGCGCAACATGGCCGAACTCAGCGGGTTACCAACGCCCAAGATGGACTGGCATGCTGCAGATCCCAGCACTGCCCTCGCCAACTTCAAAAGCCTGTGCGAGCTATACTTCGAAGGTCCTTTAGCATCCACCAACGAAAAGAAGAAAATCCGCTATCTACTGATTTGGATAGGGCAGGAAGGTTGAGATGTAGCGAAGTCGTGGGAGCTGACAGGCGCCGACAAAGATAATCTGAGCAAGCACTTGGAGAAAGTTGAGGCGTATCTTAAACTGCACAGTTACTTCAGAGTGGCACGATTCAAGCTGCGCAACCTGAAGCAAGAGGCGAATGAACCGGTTGACACTTTCATGAAACGCATCAGACTTGTCTGTGCTACAAAGAACCAGACGAACACATGCTGGACACGCTGATCTATGGTATCAACTCTCGTCGTATACAGTCAAAGCTGCTCGAAGCTGGTGAGAAAACCACGCTTCAAGATGCTATCCGTATCGTTCAGTTACATGAGGCTAAATCACGCCAGTTGGACGATATAAGCGGTGCACAAGAGACTGTACATGTCGTTCACAGCGCACCGAAAAACAAAGGAAATGCTCACCGGGCGAGGGTGCCAAGAGGCCAAATACACGGTCAGTGGCGGTCCCATCCTCCCCGACGTGCGGCAACTGTGGCAAGGCTCACAAGAAAGACGAAAGATGTCCCGCCCGAGGATCTACCTGCAGAGGCTGTGGCGAGAGAAATCACTGGGTAAAAATGTGTAGATCACCCAGCAAAGACACTAAACCAACCGATCGTATTCACACGGTGAAAGAGTCCGATAGAGAAATTACAGCGGATGATGAAAAAGCCGACATTGTCTACTTCCACACGCTCCAAGCAGACATGGCGCGCAGAGAGATCGATAGAAACGGCGAGAAACAAGCCTTTGTTACTCTTACTGCCAAATGTGAGCATGGAACTAGAGTCATCAAATGCAAGATAGACACTGGCGCAGAGGGAAATATAATGCCTGCATCAGTGTATCACACGCTTGTGCCTACACAAGGTAGCACAGAGGCATTACCAGGTTTACAACCATCGCACACCAGGCTAGTTGCCTATGGAGGTCATACCATTGAGTCGTATGGTACGTCTTACATCACGCTATCTCACCACGAGCGGACTGAACGCTGCATATTTTACGTGAGTAAATCAGAGGGTTCTGTATTACTAGGCTTACCCACATGCAACGCACTACAGCTGGTTACTTTTCACTACAACATTGACATTGCTGACGATAGTGTTGAACCTGATACAAGGTCGGACATGACGTCACAATCATCAAGACCGAAAGGTGACCCTGCCGCGCGAGAAAGAGTACTTCACCAGTACACTGATGTATTTCAAGGGATTGGTCGCTTCGAGGACAGGTATCACATTGAAATCGACCGGAGCGTTCCACCTGTAGTACACCCTCCGCGACGTGTGCCGTTTGCCCTTCGAGACGCTCTCAAAAACGAGTTGGATAGACTTGTAGAGAAAGAAATAATTAAGCCGGTCACACAGCCAACCGACTGGATTAACAGTTGCGTTTGTGTCACCAAAAGAAATGGTGAAATTCGACTATGCTTAGATCCGAAGGACTTAAACCTCGCGATCAGACGACCGCACTATCCAACACCGACATTTGACGAGATAGTCAGTCGACTACACGGTGCAAAGTGGTTCAGTATCCTTGATGCACGCTCTGGCTATTGGAATATACCGCTAGATGATGAAAGCGCTCTACTGACTATGTTCAACACGCCGTCAGGTATTGCTATCGCAGATTACCCATGGGACTAAAATGTGCCCAAGACGTGTTCCAAGGACAGATGGATAAGACATTCTGTGACATACCAGGTGTATTCGGAATCGCAGATGATCTTATTGTTGCAGGTTGGGACCAGGACGGTCATGATCACGACGCTACACTTCATCGCGTACTACAACGTGCAAGAGACAAAAATGTACGTTTCAACGATGAGAAGTTGGTGGTACGATGTAAAAGCATCTTATTCTACGGTCACATTATCGGCGAGAATGGCATTTCACCCGATCCGGACAAAATGAAGGCCGTCAGAGAAATGAGCCGCCCCACCGATGTGAAAGACCTGCAGAGCTTTCTCCGACTTGTAAACTACCTGAACAGGTATGCTTGGCAGAGCTCACAGCGCCACTACGCGACCTCTGCAAGCAAGATTCAGAATTCATATGGGGTCCTGAGCATGATCGCGCATTCAACCGTATCAAAGCGGAGATCTGTGCTGCACGCAACCTCCCATTCTATGATCCGACGAAGCCGCTGACGCTACAAGTAGATGCGTCCAGCAGGGGGCTAGGTGCCGCCCTCATAGAAGACAAACGCCCGATCGCATTCTCGAGCAAACCGCTGACTGATACAGAAACACGCTACTCAAACATAGAGAGAGAACTGCTAGGCATAGTATATGGCCTAGAACGTTTCCACGAGTACGTCTTTGGTCGACTGTAACGATTGAGACTGATCACCGACCACTGGTAAGCATCGTGAAGAAAAACATAGCGAATGTCACCCCGAGACTCGCTAGGATGCTGTTACGCACACAGCCGTACAACTTCACGCTGGAGTATGTCAACGGAAAATGCGTGCCGCTAGCCGACGCATTGTCACGCGTTGACCCTGTGAAGGGAGAAACGGTGAAAGGCCTTGATGTTACGGTACACGAAATGCACTTTAACGCATCATCTGCACGACTTGATCAGTTCCGTGAAGAAACTCGACGCCGAGCTCATGGCACTACGAGACATCATCATCATCACAGGATGGCCAAACACGCGCTCAGAGTGTCCCGCCCACCTACTACCGTACTGGACGTTTCGGGAGGAGCTAGGAGTGTCCGATGGAATCGTAGTTAAAGGCAACAGAATCGTTGTACCTAAGTCGCTATGCAAAATGGTACTAGAGAAAATACACTTAGCACACCAAGGCATAGAAAAATGCAAACTACGCGCTAAATTGGTAGTCTACTGGGTTGGTATGTATAGTGACATCGATAAAGTTGTTCGTCAATTGATGCTCTATCTGTCAGAAATACCAAGCATCACAACCCAAATTAAGAGCCACTACACTCACACAATGTACCCCCAGGTCCATGGCATACGCTTTCATCAGACTTTTTTCACTGGGAACAATCCACTTATTTGTTAGTGGCTGATCAATACTCGAAATTTCCATTGGTAAGGAAGTTGAACAATCTCTGCTCGAGATCGATCATCAATCACCTAACAGCAATTTTCAACGAGCACGGTACTTGCCAACACCTACTCTCCGATAATAGCCCCCAATACGATTGTCGTGAGTTCAAGGAGTTTGCTAGAAATTACGGATTTGAGCATGTTATGTCATCACCTCATTTTCCGTCAAGCATTGGCTTCATCGAGAGACAAGTACGCACAGTGAAGGATGTGTTTACAAAGGCCTGCGAGACTGGCACAGACCCACATCCAGTAATGTTATGTCTACAAACAACGCCGATTGATCATAAGCTGCCGTCGCCGTGTAAATTACTGAATTCGCACATTATCTGTCTAACATACCGAGCAAGATACCAACAGGTGTTAGTCGCCATGGCAACATTCTACAACGCCGCCAAGACTCTGTAAAGAGACACTGGGAGCATAGTCGCGTATTGCTGGAACTAACGCCACAACAACCTGTTCACGTACAGAACCCGATCAACAAAACCTGGAAACCGGGCAGAGTTGTTGCACGCACCGACGAACCACGTTCGTATACAGTTGAGACTCCAAGAGGCGTATACAGACGCAATAGACGCCACATCAGACCAACAGCGGAGAACTTCAGCGAGGAAGACTTGCGAACATCTGACTACGATGATAACCCCGTTGATACTGCGTCTGAACCGCATATCACAACGACGTCCACACCCTTGAAGAAACCGGACTCAGCTGAACCTGTGCTCCGACGTTCACAACGTGTATCCAAGAGACCACAGCGTTTGGACTTGTGAACTAGAGAGACTGATCTCTTGTTGTTATTTCAGTGCCTCAGCAGGGCTCGAAATTAGTAAACGGTAGTCCCGCGTCCACAGACTACCAACTTTTCTCTGGGGCTACCAAAATCCATGAAATGGTAGCCCACACGGACTACCAAAGCTTTGGACCTGAAATTCAGTCAGTACTTGGCAAACCATGTCGTGTCCGTCACTTTTGGACAAGCTAAGGCTGCGTTCACAAATGACAATTGGGGAGGGGGGCTGAAGGAATCGCGATTGAAATCTTATTTTCCTCAGATCGCCCCCCCCCCTTCCTCAATACCCTAACAAAATTTCAAATCCCCCCTCTATATGAACAATATTTTTCAAGTCCCCCAACTATCACAAGCCCGTATATCAGTAAAGGATGTGCGCGCAGAAAAATAAACACGTATCGACTGTTCCGCTCGCAGATGTTCAGCACTACCTGTTATTAGATGTTTGTAAAGTCATATTCCTAAGGCAAGTTCTTAAATTATACATACATCATATACATCAGAGTCAGAGCTATCTCTATCATTGCTCAGGTATGCAGTGACAGTGACACTGCCGTAGCAGGTCGGTACCTGATAGTTTCACTGCCCGCAGGAGTAGCTGTATTAACTTTGACAATTTTGACAATACTTTTGTTCATACAGCTGTGTTCTTGTTCTACTCCCTACAGCATGTTGAACTGTTCATTATTACATATGTACCACAGATTACTTGCATCGAAGCGCGCGCGTACTACCGGTATTTGCACTGCAGTGCAATACCAAAAACATTATGCCATTCCTTTATGTTAATGAGTATTTACCAATTTTGACCCGGAACTATTTTTGTTTGTAAACACAAAAAATGTCGTCTACAAGATTTCATTTCACTTCGGTTTGATGCTAGTCATAGTAAAATGCATGACATTACCGATTAAAAACTACAACAAAGAAAATTGTATGTACTTATTATAGTGTGAGGATGATTTTTATTATCCGGAAGAGCAGTTTGTTTGTCAGCGAAGCAAAAACATTGACAACGGGCGACGTCCGTTTCTAGCTCCATGGATACACGGTGGCCGCCGTACCACGGCGGCCATCATACATCGAAAACATAACTGCGGACGCAGCGGAGCCAATTTAACAAATAATTAACATTTTCAGAGAAGTTTTTGCCAGTAGTTTTCTCACCGGACATTCCCTGTTTACAATAGAAAGTCACTTTGCATGCAGTTACTCTGTGCTTTTGTGTCCTACACGCTAATGATAACAGTGATCTCTGTGCATGGTAGCCTAAACACTGAAATTTGATCGTTCGACAAGTTACGTTTGCCGTGTCTTAAATTTCCCGTAAAAATCTTTGAACTGTTATTTGTATCGATCATTTAGAAGAATTTCAAGCTCAAAATGTGAAAAAATCAAAAGCGTTCCATATTCAAAGTTCTCTTCGTTTGGCTATCTGTGGCTACGTATGTATGTGTGAGCGATCGCAAGCAGAGTTCGAGCCCTCCAACGTTCCTCTTACGTCATCCTTGATAAACAAGTAAACAATAGTTTAGCCAATCAAAATAGAGGGTGTGGCGGCGTTGACCAATGAAAATTGAAAGCTGATTCGATGCCTCATTACAGTGATGTCAATGTTATATAACTCCGCAGGGTCGCCCTAAAGCTTTGACAGACAAGTAGTACGCACGACTAATCGTCGATTTTCTCGATAAATGATGCAAATAAAAGATATAACATATGTAATAATAACAGAACCCCATGGCCTGTGAGTGCAAGCGCGCCGTACTAGCGGTATTTGCACGAGTGCTGCGGTGTATTCGGCGGCAGTCCTTTCACGAGCGAAGCGAGTGAAAGGACAGCCGAATACACAGCAGCACTCGTGCAAATACCGCTAGTACGGCGCGCTTGCATGCACTCACCGGCCATGGGGTTCTGTCATAGTATTCAGCATGCTAACACAGCCTGTGTATGTGTACCATGCATTTGTATCACTGACAACTGACTGTCAGTCTGGACTCTAATTACCGCGGCAAAGCAAGTGCATAGATAACTGATTGTAATACAAACAGAAACTACAATAGCAACAAGTACTGGAAAACCTTAAAGTATAGAAGCGGCATCTTTATTTTACTGATAAAGAGCTAATAAACCACGGGGTGCTTGGTTTAGATATGAGAAGTCTCCTTGCCATTAACGTAAATATAAGAAATCAACTTGGCATGGACTTCCTGAAGACAGTACCATTTAACGCCACCCTGCTGAGATTTCTTACTGACAGCGACAAAGTATAGATAAACAAGGCGAGGTTAGACTACATATTAATTACTATTAGTGTTTGTATTACAATCAGTTACCTATGCACTTGCTTTGCCGCGGTTGTAAATTATCACCTAATACATATTTGTATATACAGGCTTTGTTGACAAACTGAATATTGTGTGTTTGAGGATGCTGTACGGAAACAGCAAGAAACTGTATTTCATGTATTGCACAGAAATATTGCAATATGGTCGATTTTATCCAGCTACAGTATGTCACAGTGCTGAGAAGGTCTTGTTGTTGTCATGACGACTATCAAAATTTGCATACAATTCTAGGAGTAAATCGGGTTGTCAGATAGGTCACCAAACCTGTTTCCTTGGCTATTTATTTATCTATTAATTCACCCAAGATTTATAAACACAATAAATATGTCTACAATGGATAGGGTGACTGAAACAGGTGCAAATCACCTATACAAAGCCAGTCTCCCAAATGGAATGAAATATTAACAAAAGGAAGAAAAATGTACACAAGAGGATCAAACGGTAGTCAGTAAAAGAAATAAAAACAAAATAAATTCAAAAGAAAAAAGGTGTACTATGGTCTATAATTACTGCACAAACATCTAGAAATCCATGAACAAGTGTTGTCTGGATCAAAACATTTAAAATTTATGCCCAATACCATTTCTTTACTGCCTGGCAAAATGCAGAAAATGAAGTAGCTGTTCTAATTATGACTGGTAAATTGTTCCAGAGGCTGACAATTCTGTTGAAGAGGAGATATTGGAAAGTAACAGTTTTTCAATGGTTCATATAAAGTGCATTTGGATCGGCACTAGATCGTGTGTTGATGTTAGATGAATTTTGACGTACTAATGAACATTTGTAGAGTACAACCAAGCAGTGCATTTATAAAAAAAAGATGAGGTCAAGAACTTCCCTGCGTAATGATAGGGATAAAAGATTTACAGCAATTAGTCTCTGTTTATAATTGACATCGGTGGGATAATGGAGAATGTATCTTGTCGCCGCTCTTTGGATTTTTCAATTTTAACTGAGTTACGCTTAGACTGGGCTGCCCAAACAATACTGCCATATTCCATATGGCTACGCATTAGTGAACAGTAAAGAGTTTTAAGTGTTTTGGAGTCACATTTGTAGCCACATGTGCGCTTTATCATGCCGAGCAATCTATTAAATTTCATACAAATACTATCTATAAAGGTGTGTAGTATTCACATGGGTAGAATCTTGAAAAATAGCTTTTTCTTGCCTGATGAACGAAAAAAGATATCCCTAAACTAAAATATGCATGGACTACCAGCCATTGTCACGAGACTACCAACTTCAGAAAATGGTAGCCCAAGTGAACTACCAGGGAAAAAAGTTAATTTCGAGCCCTGCTCAGTATTTAGAGTTCTCATTGAATCAGAACAATCATTTTGTGAGATGGGACTTCTCTTTTTGGAGCACTGCCGTTCGTTTTCTTTTTTCAACACAAGGGGATGTTGTGTTATTGAGTTAATTAATTTATGCATGCTGATTGTATCGTTTCATATATGCAAATGTATCACATGATAAAGTTCCCCACCATCTGCGCATATACGCTCTCCCCACATGGCATGGCGGATGCATGTAGCATGTCTACGTCTCTTGAATAAAGTTCACTTATTTCGTTCAACTAAACGTCAGTCGTCCAGTCGTCACTATAATATAGAATCGAACCCAAATGTTCAACCAAGAACACAACAATGTCAAATTTCGTTGCAGTCGCCAGGAATCATCCCATTGCAGTTGCGACGCAGCTCCGCGATTAGGCGGTTAATTTGAACTGCGCATTTTTTCTGCGCAGGTTGCCAGGATTGCTCATGGCGGATTGAGCTGTACGATCATATAAGTGGTATGAGTTAGGAATCGTTGGGATTCTCGAACATCTGTTAATCTGTCTGTCTAATTCAGGCAGTATGTATTAAAGGAAGACGTTGCCTTTGTGTGGACGATTGCATGATATTTGTACATACGACATCGACCTATTTTAAGCTTATATATCTACGAATGTAATACGTTGATTTCCAGCTACTTGTTACGTACCGATTCTTTTCGAAATTGGCAAAACCGTCCTAGACAGCGATTTACCTAACCATTAACAGAAATGTCTTTTATCATCCTTGTGCTACGAAATTGTGGAATATGGAACCGGTACATCCATTAAGACTTGTAAAATTTTGCAGTAAAACTCTGCCTGTTGACGGAATGTTGGGCGACAGTTGATTTAGCGCAAGCGCTCTGTTTTCCATATCGGCGATTGCTCCTCTTTAGGCCCCTAAATTCCAAAATTTTCTTGCCAGACCAGATTCGGACCTTATTTCGCACCTACTCGCCAAAGGATGTCCCGATGTTTGTTATTTTCGCTGATAAAACTCGTATTTCGATTGACATGTGGTAGTATCCGCATGTTCAGTTGTGTTGCCACGTCCATGCTTAATATTGTCTTTTTTATGAGCCACAAAGGTGAAAAAATCTTGTAATTGTTAGATTCAGATCATAAAGCAGATCATAAAGCAGCACGATTTCAAAAATAGTGTGCGACCTTCATCTGAGTTTGTTCAGCATAAATCCGAAGTAAGGTAAGATTTGATCTTGTGACCATTGAGGGCGCTTCTTGGCTGCATCGGTAGGTGAACTGAGTGCGGGAACTGTTTTGACGAATTGGCATAGCCGTCCTAGAAAAAGAATGCGGTAAGGAAGTGGATTATTTGGTCAAAACATAATCTGTTATGGGTTCAGTGCATTTTCGACACTGGACACAAACATTTTGCTGCTTTTTACTGTCGATGAATAGATGATATCGCATTGATACGATCGCGAGTTGTCTCCCATGCCTGCCGATTTTTTTTTTTTTTTTTTTTTTTTTTTTGGGGGGGGGGGGGTTGTTGATGAAGTAACCATTGATTTGACCAATGTAGTTATTTATAATGTTCTGTTTTCGGACTGTGTTGATTTAGAACGCGAAATGAAATCATTAAGGTGAAAAATTCCATGAAAAACGAGGACATGTTGAGTGCGAAAATGGCCGCCATATATTTTAATTTAATATATGCAGACCCCCCACAAACGGCAAATGGATTCTATTGTTCTCGCGGAGCTGCGTCGCGACAGATTGTTATTTTGAACTTCTTGGTGTACATCGTTAGGACACCCCGGTCGGTTACAGCCCAAACTTTGGTAAAAGAATATCTGTCACACCGTTACTGTGAGGAAGTGTCAATTTATTTGTGTATGAACTATGAATACTTCATCTTCATTTTAAAGAGCGGTAGGATATATCGCGTCTCGACTCCCGCAATATCAACGAAAGTGCAGAGTGCGCTGTCGCCCTAATATTTTTATGCATCACACCCCAAATGTGCTGCTTCAGAGATGTCTTTCATCATCGATCCCAACTTATTACACCAAGAGTTGAGTTACAGACCCCCACTTTATCTGTGTATCAAAATTCGGTCTTCGGTCTTTAAAACAAAGTGGACTGTTTCGGTTTTTCTCGAGGGTGTATGGTTCAGATAGGTACGTTCAAATGCACCGACCGGGCAATTTTTGAAAATGCTGGTTTAGGGGCCCGTTTTACCACCGCTATCAGTGCTAAAGTATTATTTTAGCATCGGTGGAATGAGATCTCGTCCAATCAGAATGTCGCATGGTAGCATGATATAATATAATAATGTTTTTTATAGGTTTTGAGGCACGCTCTAGCAAACATTATACCGATCGCACGGCACGGTCAACCTCCGAACAGGTAGTGACGGCCCGGTGTGACAGCGATATAGGGCGAAAGACACCTGTTCACATAATGTTGTAACTCTCAGTGTAAAAAACATAAAATTGCCGCCTGAGGGGGAGCGAAAACAGGATATATTTAAAGCAGGAGAAAGTGTATGATCGGTAACGATTGAAATATCATATTATACCTTAACACGTTCTTCCTGATATGGAGTTATAAATAGTATAGTTGATAGTTTATGAATAATGCCTGTTAACACAAATATTCCAATATTTATACTCAGGTAATATAAAAGGAAAGCCTCAGAATTTAAGGTTTATCCTATTGTAAAATTCTGAGTATATGATAAATGGGTTATCACCCGATACCCCGAGTTCCATACGTCGTGTCAGCATGAGTGTAATTTGTGCTGCGTGGATGAGACTCCATACTTCGTCTTGTGTCCGACGCGGTACAAATGGCACAAGTACTCAGGGGCGATTTTGCGTAATAACCTCAGACCGGTGACAATAAATAAAATTGAGAAATTAATTATTTTTGCTGAACCAAAAAAAAAACAAAACCTTTTCAATAATTTTACTGTAATGATTTTATTTTGCGTGAATCCGATTATCGAATTTCCAGTCAAATTGAAAATCATTTGTGTGTGATTAAATTAGATATATCTTTGAAACTTTGAACTTGCATTCATTACTCAAATTTATGAAACTACAAAGTGAAATATGTTCAAACAAGATCTCTAAACACAGAACACAGAATTCCCAAATGAGCGATACTTCTTTTGTAGTGGGTAAACGTATGTATTATGTGCATTGCGCCCTCAAATAATTTTCTGACATTAATGCCAAAGGTTAACCTAAAATATCGTAGACAGTCAGCAGACGCTATGCGGTACGTTTGCCATAACACCTTCGGAAAGTTTGATACTATAATGTGCTTCTCTGGGCCAATACATTATTGGCAGTAATTATTTTGGTCAGTTTTGTCAATTTGGCCTCCAAAGGTTCGACTGCTTTGTCTGAAGCCGTGAAACGCATGTATATTCGCCGCCCCTCGTCAGAAAGCACTTAACACGATTTGACCTAATTTGGGATAATCGGATCTTCACATTTTCAAATTTCTCAAAAATGTTAGATGCCTTACAGCTGAATGTTGTAATATTACAAATTAATCCTAAAGACAGGTGTATAACTTAAAAAAAAAACAACAAAAGATGAGCTTACATTGGCAGATTAAACAGACGTTATTTCACCATCAAATTATCCCAAATAGTTCCGATCGTATTACTTTTTACGAGTTTCACATGATGTTGACAGATTTATATTTATTAGATGGAAAATCCGCTAATGTTATTGGCAGCCAACAGCATTTATGGTAGTGGGAGTCAGGCAGGGAGAGAAGACTGTAAAAACGCTGCCCCTCTAACATGACCGTGCTAGCAAATTTACAATATGTAAGCAATACCTCACATTTAGAGAATAAAAACAAGTTGCGTCTCTCCCCTTACGGGAAGTTGGAATTGGTTAGAATATTATTGATGGTCGATAA
Organism: Ptychodera flava; assembly: GCF_041260155.1. Taxonomy (NCBI): domain Eukaryota; kingdom Metazoa; phylum Hemichordata; class Enteropneusta; family Ptychoderidae; genus Ptychodera; species Ptychodera flava. The sequence continues at coordinate 6,716,323 of NC_091931.1, read as the reverse complement.
TTGTATATAAGAGGACAACCGAATCCTCTTTTATAAAACTTCAAGAAACATCAATTTTTCAAATTTATTTAAAACTCAAATTTTAATGCAGGAAATCTCATCTCCTGCATGATGAGTCTTAGCTAATAACGTCTTCCTTTGCTGAACATTGCGAAAAAGTAAACTAGTCTTTCTTGCGTTCAGCGAACCAGGTGAGTGACCGACAATTGAGGGCGCTGCACTAGTGTATGGTTGAACCTTTCTTTTAAGCAGCAAAGCGTCACATCATATTTCGGTCATGGCACGATGTTGAGTAACGAGAGGCGGTAACGTTTTCCATCTAACCTACTCTGTTCTATTCTTGTTGATTCAAAGAAGTTCAAAAAAAATCTGAGGCCAAATTACATTTATGTTGATGTTTTTACCATTATAGAAACGCTTAATTACGGGGAGCTCTGTTTACTATCACGAGTATGGCGTAGTATGAGGAATAGCAACCGTGCATGGATGGTTAATTGAAGAAAGCAAAATTCATCAGGAAAATTTGTATTACATCTTACCTTACACAAACGGTATCTCTGTAATATATCTCAGCATTTTAGAAGAGGTTTTATCACAGGCTCCCCGAAAATTCCTATCACAAATGTCTACTAATGGCAAGTAATGCGCTGCTATTTCGCACTCTAGAAGATGGACAGGGAATTTAAAAGCATGGTTTCGGGTTCTAGACTGCCAAAGAATATATTCTACCACAGAATGATCAACCTACCTGATCCCTTCGGTGTTACAACTCGGCTTGTGTTGGTCACAACTGCTACAGACGTCTGAGATGTGACGATTGTGTCGACAAATACTTTAGTTCTGACCAATCAACACAGGCGACACAAGGGTGGTTCTTTACAAAACAATTGATATTAAAATATATGCTAATCGTTACGCTTAAAATGAAAGCAACCGTGTATACATAAACATAACCGTTCAAATTATTTAGTTTTCACCATTAGGAGCGCTGTGAACTGTTTGAATATGGTCGAGCGAGAAGTGGAAGAATTGAAAAAAGTACTGAAACGTTACCGTGCGGGTGACTTTTTGAGGGACGAATTCAAAGATGATGACCCGTTTGATGCAGCAAAACCTGGTGAAATGGACGCAATGCGAGTGAGGATCGGATTGTTCGGGATGACAGGAGCGGGCAAAAGTAGTTTTGTGAATTCAATCAGCAAATGTCTTGATACACCCGATCGTGCAGAAGTGCAGTCAGCGGGAGGCGAAGGTACACATACAAATGTTTATATATTTGCATTTGATTTAAAACGGGGGTAAAATGAGATTGATAAAATAACGATAGACCATTGAAGATTTTGAAGAATTTATAGACTCTGTTAAAGCGTACGAGCAAACTCAACGTCTAGTTCATAGTGTAGACTGCTGGCTCATATTAAAATGTATTTGAAGAGGCACCGATGGGGCAGTGGTAAAGGGTACCGGTCTTACCATAATCAAGATGATGCCGAGTTCGAGACTCGGTAAGCGGCGGTCTAACTGTCCGAGGACGGTCAGTTAGAAACTCCTAGTATAAGCACTGCATTGTGCCCGCGAACAAGGCACTTACAGCCCGGGGCGAGATGGACCGGGATCCGGATTAATGCCAAGTTTGGGTGGGCGTTTTTGGGCATGGCTCTGCATAATGAGTCTGTTGGTAACGGTTGCTATCGTTCGCATTATCTGCGTAATCTGTTTGCTCTCAAATCACGCTCTGACTATAAATTAGGTACAGCCTTCGCAATACGCGAAAGAAAAAAGAAAGAAGGGAAAAATATCAATTTCATAAAAACGGGAGCGTGCTGAGTTGATCTACTGAAGTTTTTGCTTAGTTGATTTACTGAAGTTTCGGGTCATGTCATCGTTCGAGAATGATTCGGCTTCTGACCGCCATATCTACCTACATACGGAAATGTCGCCGTACGTAGTGGAAATAATCATCAAGAAAGTAATAAACATAAACATTAAAAATAATCTGAAGCTAGCAATTTTGTATGTTGAAATGACGAATTACCGATCTAAACGTTGACTGAGAACACGGTCATGAAAATGGTCGGAAATAGGTGAATGACGTGACGTCATGACCGATCGCTAAAATAAAAAAATAAGTTCACTACATCACGGAAGGATCGAGATTTCCATGAATCTCGCGTACCACGATATCTGTAAGCGATCGAGGTCGGCTGCTCGGTTGCTTTGAGGGTGACCCCGAACAACTCATCACGAGTTATGTTTATTTTCGGAGCAATGGGATGAACCACGGACTGGGTTCATAGATATCTTCGTTATTGAAGAAATTAAAGTCCAACCTTTGTCAAAATCTTACGATGTAGTGCCAACTCAATGAGCCGATCTCGGACACACGTATCAATAGGCCTAAGCCTTTCAAAGAAGATCGGGTGATGACGCTCACTTGCTCACCTTGAATTGACATTGACAAATACTGTTTTGATGTCTTTACAAGCTTTGTTTAATTCTCATAACAGAAGTCCAAACGTTACTGGGGCAACCGGTATGTCAAAACCTTACCAACCCTCCGAACACGACATGTCATTGCCACGTGTACATATACACAAACCATACGGCCATTTTCAGGGCTAGCATTTATATCAAAAGCGACTGTAGCGTACCGGTACTTTCGGCCGTAGATTGGGGGGGGGGGACTGTTTAAAAAAATGGCTCTCTTTGACTGACTGTAATTAAATTGATCATGGAGGCTACCGCCATGCTTTAATATTAAGATGTTTTCGATGTCATTGAAACTATGTACTCTGCCTGCAGTTTTGTAAAATACAGTGTACGCACTTTTCGCAAGAATACATCGTACCGGTACTGACTCATCTCTTGCTAAGTCACGACCGAGAATGGCTCGCGATGTCATTGCATCATAAAAAACGCTTGTTAGGCCAAAAAAAAAAAAATATGTGCTGTTCCGATTACATGGTTTTCAAAAATAGGGTAGGTAGGTAGGGACATTTTTTTTTTTTCATTTTTTTTTATTTCTCAATGTGCATTTTGTACGCGTTCAAACAAACTACCAGTGAACAATATCCTCATGAAACGCAAGAATACCAATATATTAAAATAAAATATTCATCAGTAGAATTGAAGTGTGTGGTTTATTAGACTGCCACAGAAATTGATATGGCTGAATGACAATTATTTGACAGGAAAGTGAACTGTTTATCCAAAGGTAAATCCTCAGCTTTTTGCAAATTGCAGTCACTCAAAAGAAAAACGCACATACTTTACGTTGAAGTTGTTTGAAGCCTCGCCAACCTGTATATTTGTCTGCTCTACTTCCAACCACGGCCCAGCAGCATCACTGGCACATTCAACTTGAATAGAGTACATTTTACATGCAGAAAAACTGGATGGCGTTCCTCCAAAATTTCTTCGAATGTTCGGTTCTGTTTAACAGAAGACAAAATCGACCTTTCTTCGCCATGATCGCATTTGCGAAACAAAATTGAGTACACGTTATGTCCATTGCGAGTCACCATTTTGTTTGAGACGAGGCCTGCTATAAGTAGGGATACCAGGCCCTTTTTTGTTCTTGGTTAAACTTACTTGAATTGTATGTTTTCTTGAAGATCTTGTCTCAGGATTCAAAAAACAGTTCTATCTTGTCTACTTCCAGGTTATAATTTTTTTAGAATTAAAATATGCTCGATTTTTGACAAATGGTCAAAAAATTTCAACATATGGCTAAGAGTCATTTTGTAGGTATCCCTATGAAAAAATAGTTGTATAATAACATTAATTCTCTAACTAATCGGCTTTAAAATACTTTTTGTGCAATATATTGTAAGAGTAAGGTATAAGGAGCCTTTGTTTTCTTTACACAGAGACTTGAAAATGCCAAAAATTTTGTGAGACAGAGTTGAAAATTGGACGGCACCGTCTATACTACCAGTCAAAAAGCTATTTTTCGCCATTTTCAAACTACTGTAACTTTTTAGAGTTTTTTAAGCTAGCTCTGTCAAATTTTGGACAGTTAAATTTGAGTAATAACAAAAAAGAATAAATATATTTTAGATCTGTAAAATTTCTTAAATGTTACATTTGAGAAATTCTGATATTCAAAAAAACCAAAAATCATCGGAATATGTAAGTCATTGTTCAACTGATCAACTCACAGTACAGAATAATCCCCCTGGAGCTGTCCTTTTTTACACAAGAATATTACTCCCCCTAAAAAGCTGTCATCTCGTTGTACTCAATTTTCCTTTAGCATTGAAATCTAGAGTCAGGGTTATGATTTTTTCCCTTCCTTTCCTTAGATTTTTCATTCTCTCTTCATTTGCCCGTCTTTCAACTTGTCTTGTTTATCAATTCCCGATTCCTGCACTACCCCTGTCTGTCATTTTCCCCAGTTTACGTTAATGCTGTTTAAAAATAAAGGTTGTTTACATACATTTATTATAATAACCATGGCATGCTGACTTTATTCCAATACATCATTGAAAGAGTATTCATTTCTGTTGTCAAATATCATTTGTAAATTTTGTGTAACATCAACAGATGAAAAATGAACACAGTTTATGTTCGCAAAACTACCAGGGTTAACGTTTGAAAACAGCTGATTGTAGCGTTGGCAGTTAGGGGCTGTTCAACGAAGTACGTACGGCAAAATTCACGGTAAATTCCGAACGCACAGATTTTGAAACTACTCAGAACTGACCTTAACACACAGTTTTAATGATAGAATGACTATAAAAAGTAAAATTGACCAAAATTTTGCTCGATTCACTATCACAAAACACTTCCGGGTTTTCACTTGGCCTGCATAATATGGCCGCGCTGTGCATGGCGCGGTTCGGAAATGACAACAAGAATGTAAATGAAAGATTACATCAAAAAACGGCCATGAAAATGCTTCAAACTTTCCACAAATTTAATATAACAGTTGCTGTTTGGTATACTAACTCCGATCACTGAAAATTGTCCCTGCATTTTAGCGAAAACCTACCTACAAAACGCCGTTTAGGCACTGAACAACATACTGTACGAGCCTTTCTTTTCTAACATAGGAAGTAGTAGCCTTAGAAATATGCGTGCCACAGTACGGCACGCTGTATGGCGAAAAATAATGCTTGCTTTTGAGCGCTAAAATGACACGATATTTTTTTCTTTATTTTCAAAAAAACATGGTAGAACGAGCAGTTGAATTGGAATTTTTTTTATCGAAAATTTTATTGAATTAGACCAAACACTTTTTGAGATACAGCAGTTTGAAACCGGAAACCGGTTCAGTGTGCAACAACTGTCAGTGTCATGTCGCAAGTTTTCATGAGCGCTGAGCGTCTGGCATCACTTCTATAAAGCCGGCCGCACACGAGAGAAATTAGCTGAGCAAAAATCCTCGCGAGGAAAATTGCTCAGCAAACTTCTCTCCGTGTGCGGTCGATTTTTTGCGCGTTGCATCACTCTTTTGCGCGTTGAGTAAAATATCCAACATGTTTGATATTTTTTTCCTCGCGAGGAAAATTACTCACCGTGTGCGCTCGACTGAGTAATTTTACTCACGACTTTCTACCTACGCGCATGCGTGGAATCACATGACAGTACAAAATGGCTGCCCCTATGGAAAACGATAGTTATATTAATGATGCAGTTATTGAGGATAAATTAGTTGAAATCTGGCCAAGTTATCCCGCCTTATACGACGTTAGATTACCCGATTTTAAGAATAGGGACAAAAAAGAACATGCACTTGTAGCGATAGGGACGAAGCTTGGAAAAATAGGTAAAAATGGGAGATTCGCATATTTGTGTTCTTTCAAGTCAAACATATAACTCCGCTCCAGAGATTGAGAGTTCCTCTCCTCTAAAAATTCCCTCATTTGTTAGTCTCGTCGTGCCGCGCTTGCGCAACTTTTATGTTGATAAACATCTATTTTAGTACACCTAGAACTTCTCGGTTTCTATCGGGGTGAGATGGTAACTGTCCAACTTTACTCTATGCAACCCCGTTTATATATCAATTCTGTCGAAAATCTGTGTACGGTTGTGTGTAGATTCCCAAGTATGCTCGAGCGATCAGAGTAACCGTGGGCTAAATACACGAAAATCACGATCAATGTGATTTTAACATAATGTAATCCCTTTTCAATATTTAGCAGATATTTAGATTAGATCAATGGATCTTTTTATTGCGTGTTAGTTTTGGCAAGTTCGTTTTTGCGTACAGAAAGGCCACTGATTTAGTGAGGCATCTTGGGATATGTTTTCAACAAGGGGGCACCCTCACGAAGCGTGCGCCGCACGACGAAACTTATAAGCGAAAGGCGGAGCCTCCCTTTAAAAGGGCGCCAACTTATGGCGGCGTTCATTGTGTAAGTGGACACCAAACAGGTAACATGAGGGCACATGCTCCAGAAAATGCCACTTTTTAGTATTTTCCTACTGCAAAAACGTTGACAGACTGCCAAGCGGTTAGCACGAAGCTGCTGCTGATCAACCCTGTGCTTATATTCAAATTCTAACTTGACTGGACGACGTTTTTTAAGGAAATTCGAGTGTGGTGCAGAGGAATAAATGACCGTTGGCAATTTGAACCGACCGTCATCAAACGGTTATATGAGCTCTGTTTGCAGGATTAGCAAAAGGTGACAAAAGATTGAGATCAGTTTGTGTAATTAATGTTATAGAAATCAAACATCGTACTGGCCATGTGTTTGACTGGGAGGAGAACTCCACTAATGCGAGAACCTGGGATTGAAAAGTGCGGCTTTAAACATATACGAAGACCATCACAAAATAATTTGAATAATAAAGGCACAGCGACGTGGTAATAACAGGGCAGTAAGTATCTTCGGTGGGGGAGGTGTCACTTTTTCTTTTTAATTTTATTATGGCGGCGAAGCACTTTGTCACCTGTTACAAAAATGCTAATGGGATTTTCAGAAAAAGGGGAACATAAACAGAAAAAGAAATAGGAAAAAACCAATCATGAATTTTAGCATATAATTTTTTTTTATATTTATCTCATAAAGATCAGGATAAAATCTGAATGTTTCGCCTTTTTGATTTATCAAGTAAGGGTGGGTGGAGAGAAGGAAAAGCATGTTTGCAGGAAGTATATTTTACTTTTTTTAGTTATGGCTTCTCTAGTTTTAATAAAAAATAATTTTTTAAACAATTGGCCGAAATGTCAATTTTAATCAGAAACCAATCGGTGTGTACAATAATTAAAGGGAAATTTACCCTGAAATTAATTTCAACTAATTTATCCTCAATAACTGCATCATTAATATCACTATCGTTTTCCATAGGGGCAGCCGTTTTGTACTGTCATGTGATTCCACGCATGCGCGTAGGTAGAAAGTCGTGAGTAAAATTACTCAGTCGAGCGCACACGGTGAGTAATTTTCCTCGCGAGGAAAAAAATATCAAACATGTGGATATTTTACTCAACGCGCAAAAGAGTGATGCAACGCGCAAAAAATCGACCGCACACGGAGAGAAGTTTGCTGAGCAATTTTCCTCGCGAGGATTTTTGCTCAGCTAATTTCTCTCGTGTGCGGCCGGCTTTAGAATGACGTATTATTTCTCGCGTGATTCGCGCGATTTGTCATAGTTTTCGCGTGATTTCATGCGTTTCACGTTTTTTCATATCATAATTTTTACTTCCGGGTTTACGAGGCTCTAAAAAGTCTAGGTCGGGGGGTTAAAATTGGGGCAGGTCGGGTAATCGGAACAGCACATATATTTTTTGGGGCCTTAGTAAAATAGTTTATAACAACCACGAAGTTTTCATTCTGTGTGCACGCCGATATACATGTAGCTCTAAGCGTACACATGGTTTGTTTACATCGTAATTATTTTCGTATGCACAGCAAATGTTTGACCAGTTTACACCTCTGCGCGTCACTGAATGATTGACAATTGTTTGAATCGCGAAACGACTCTTCCCTGGGGGCCATTTCCTTTGTTACGAAAGCGATTTTTCCCCTAATCGTCGTAAGTTTAAAAGGCTTTGTGAAACTTTGCAGATACCTGTATGGCTACGTGTTATGAAACAGTCTATGTTTATGGTATGAATAAAGCAAGACAATTTGTTGCTTTGTACACAAATCCCTTAAAATACAACACTAATGTTCATCAAACAAGAAATCTATGCAAACCTAGCTTAGCCAATTGTAACGACATTCTAAATACAGTGGACATGTAATGACCAAGGTATTCCACAATTCCTGTCCACGGTCCCTCCACAAACCGTGTCTTGCATGAAGGCACTAGCTCCGCTCCAGGCTCCATGATCGTTGTGAGCGAATAACCATGGAGGCAGCTCAATTGACTAACGTATACGCAATAATACAGATAAATTCACATAAATGAGTTGCCTGTATTATAGAATAATACATGTGAATTCACATGAATCCACCATGAATACAGGCTTTCTGAATACAAGCAATGGATTATTAACTGTATTCACCGGTATATGCACTATTCAGCTAAACTGCAGGCAATAATTCATGCTAATACAGTAAGTATTATAGCGTTTTTATGCCGTGGTACGCGTGGCCCTAAAATAAAATCACGGGTATTACTATTAGTATTTGCGTATAGGAATCTTCTGTCACGGTATCAACCGATGCACAATGGTAAGCCAATTAGCTCCACAGTCGTTATGAGCATGGAGCTAAAAAGGAGTAAAGAGTGCTCGGCTATGACTACGCCATAGCCGTATAAAGCTCAGAGCCCTACCGCACAGAGCGGACAAGCGTGCGTGCAGACTGACGCCAGAGTAGCCACCGTGGCCCTTCTTTTATTGACATGTAGTCTTTGGTCCGGGCAAAATTTGCAGCCACCTAAGTCTGTGTACGGTGATTTGTGTTCGTCCACTATGTTTCCCTCCATTGTGGTGGAGGGTAACGTAGTGAACGGAACATGTACACAGAGGTCCACACAGCATCGTACCTATGGTGCATTAGCTACGTTGACAGTAGCTCATGGTTACTGGAAAAGACCAAGAGTAGCCCAACCTGAACTTTCTTACGTAAACGTTTTTCTTTTTCTGAAGTATACCATAGTATAGACCCTAGAGAAATAATCTCCTTTAAGAAAATATATTCTCACTCACTCATCCAATAAAACCATGTGATGAGGAGTTCATACAAAGATAACTGGCTCAATCTTACCGAAACAAATAATTATCGCATGCAATCAAAACAAAAACATAAAAGACACATAAGTGAAGGCAAGACCCAACAAACAAACGCACAGCAACGACATGGTAACAGCGTCTTCAACAAAGCTTAAAAATAATTAAAACGTATATTCTAACAAAACTGTTAGGAGATAAAAGCAATTAAACAAAAACTAAACAAAACCTATGAACTCAAGCGACTGATAAGGCAATGTTAAGAATTTAATTCCAGTGGGGCCTGGAGGATTTTTTACTTTTCTGGTGATTTTTTTTCATGGCTCCACCTGGTAAATTATGGAGAAAATCCATGGGCCCCTCATATTTCCTGTTTTATATATATATATATATATATAATATATAATATATATATATATATATATTATATATATATATATATATATATATATATATATATATATATATACGAAAATGTTTGCTTGTCAATACAGGCAAAGTATAGTGCTCAATGCATTTCTGCAGGGCGGTAATACTGAGAATCTAGGAACTTGTAGTTGTCACTCTACAGGCTGTTTCATGCGCTAAGCATCATCAAACCTGGTGATTGCTTTGCGCATGAAACAGCCTGTAGAGTGACAACTACAAGTTCCTAGATTCTCAGTATAATATATATATATATATATATATATATATATATATATATTATATATATATATATCATCATCATCAAACTTAAAGTGGGGACTATCAATACTAAGAATATTGTCATATTCTAGAAATCACTTTTGTTGTTGCTTGTACAATGGCTGTTCCCAATCTACTTTTTGAGATAATTTACATTCAATTATCCATTACCCCGTGATTTTGAGCTCTACACATAACTTTATTGCAGTTTTGACCTGTTCAAAGAAAACAATAGCCATGGTGGATAAAAATATTATTCATTACACTCTTAAGTATTGTCTACATGTATTATTTCCGATGTAAACATCATGAATGAAGTTACTTATCCACTAACAAAGATGCCACCTTATTTAATGTAATAAAAGTGGTGAAAAATTGTTGAGTCAGCACTTTTGCTTCAGTGATTGTTTTCAAAGGAAATCATGCAATTCTGATTCTCTTTAAAAATCAAGCACAGTAACATGGTATTTGTTTTACATTTTCAATACAGTACGTTTCAGGGGATCATGAAAGTGTTATGAAATTGACAATATTCCTAGTATGATTTCTGACATTTCTACATATATGCAATGCTATGCAATGACTAATTTTGCATAACCCCTTGGTAGTCTTCTACCTTATGCCAAAAAATCGCTATTTTCCATCAAATCTACAATTAAGCTTATTTCTTATTGCAAGGCAAAACTAATCATTTTATACTTTCATTCTGGGTACCATGCCAATCATCTCTGAAGTTTTGACAGTGCACTTTGTGTAAATAGACATATCTACAACGTAAGGTTTCTCACTGGTACACATGATACACACAATGACAAGCACATAATTCAGTTAGAAATTGTCGGAGTACATAATTGGTAAAGTGATATCTAATTTGAAGTTTAAAGGTTCACAATTTGCAGGTCTCTAGATATTTATGGAAAGTGAGATGTTACATGCACAAGTCCAACCTACATTTTCACCTGATGATGCTAAATAACTTGCAGACTCACGGTGAACAATGGGGGAAACCCAACTAGTGTCTTCTTTTCTCCTTTTTTCCGAATTTGGTTGCCTTAACATAAAGTGACTGCCACTGAAAGCAACAATGCTAAGGAATATTTCAGAACTTTTGTTGAACAGAACACCTTATCCATAAAATTATTCCACATGTCTATGTTATATTTCTGCTAGTTCCAGTCGCAATTCAATGTTAATAAATGCAGATAACCCTGGTTACGTCAAAGTTCACATTTTGTAAGCAGTACATTTTTTATCAAAGTTGACAGAGCATGCATATTTCACATTCTTTTACAAACTTTGAAATAGTTATGACGTTCATGTTTTAAGATGATGGAAAGAAAACATGTTAATTTGGTTTTTTGGCCTATTCTGCCAGCCGTCATTGAGAAATCCTTGATCATACAAATCAGAACGATTGGGAGTCTCAAGTATTAGTATCATTACGTAATGTGTGACCCTACCCACTAATCTCCTTGATTCGTACACAGTGAGATCACTTCTTGACTACAGCAAATTTCTTGTGTACACAGGATGCTATGGTCAATGTCTCAACAATCTGGCACTGGCACCATAGTTTTGATGCACATGATCTTCTGGATGCACATACAGAACTATTGGAAAATCAAACCTTTTCCCATATAGGAGCTTCAAATTTGTGAAGTTTTCACCACAGGGGAAAGGAAATCAGTCCCCTGAGGTGGGTAGGGAGGGGGTTTTGTGCAAGGGTTTACTTTATTTGATTTTATTGATTTTGACTGTGATATTTCAAATAAAGAGTTCAACTCCAAACCGTCTGACTGCTTTCTTTATTACTACAAGTAATTTTATTATTTTTGACTGTGATTTTTCAAAAAAAGATTCTACTCCAACCGTCTGACTGCTTTCTTTATTACTACAAGTCCATATCTCCTCTCAAATCTGTGTATAAATAACTGTGATTGCTCCGATAACCTTGCCAACTTGCTAATTCGTTGTCCCGAGGATTAATTGATTAAGTCAACACCACAGCCGTCTAACACGTGGTAAAATAAGAGAAGGGGTGAAGATCATAGACACGGTGTCACGATGTCGTCCGTAAAACTAGTGGACGCTTAAATTATTCATGAATTCGTAAATAAACAGGGAGGTACACAACTTATTATTCATAAATAAACGGTAAAGGGGCTCCCTAGGACCGGTCATTGAGAGAAATTACTGAAAAAAAGTCGAAAACTTAAAAGCCACAACCTGGCGACCGGTCGTGTCGATAAATGTTGGCAAAAATTCAACAATTTACACTTACAACCACGACCTCACGATCGGTGGTGGAGAAACATTACCAGGAAAAAAGTCAAAGCCGAAAAGCCATAACTTCATGACCGATCATTGAGAAAAATGTCGAGCCAATTCAAACACTTTACAGCCACGACCTCAACCGGTAGTGGACAGAAAATGAAGTCGAATACCTGAAAGCCACGGTCGTTTAGAAAAATGTCGTGAAAATTCAACACTTTACGGCCACGACCTGGCGCGATCGATTGTGGAGAGAAAATATTGGGGGAAAATCGGAAACAACACGCATGTGGAGAGACAGCTCAGAAAAAATTAAAATGAATGTGGACGGCCTGAAGGAGAACAGCAATGTAACAAAATTTTTGATGACATAGATGTTCTGACTACATTTTCCCACCCTAGGACTAAGTCCATGCTTTAACTCATTCACATTATGTGCTGCCGTCGTTGAGTTGCGTGTTTGAAGAATCATAATGGTGGAAAGGGCATAACAATGCAACGAAATATATGAAAGTCAGCGTGGACCCTCGGTTGTGCAGCGCAACAACCTAAACGCAGCCGCTGACGTTTTAAACAGACAGAATACACAGACAATTTAGCAAATACCATGAAATCGTTTTTTTTTTAAAGGGCGTGCTTGCAGTACCAGCACCTTAACAAACAAACAAACAAAAAACTTAATAAAAGTTGATGATTTTATCCATCTAGTTTTCGGAAACTGAAGCGAGGGCTGTCCGTCTTTGGGGAAAACGCTAGACATGGACACTTACATTTTAAATGAAACGGGCAAGAAAATGTCAGCACATTCATAAACCTGGTATTAATACCCGGGGGTAATATTATGAAGTCTAATTCGTGTTTCTTGCCATTCGAGATGTTTTGTTGATACGATTTGCACATGGTGGAGGTTCTTTTGGAATACGGTAGGTGAGCACTTATTTGGTATGGATAGTCGCTGATGTATTAGCGGGGAGGCCGGGCAAACGAGTCGGTCACAGTCGATGACGGTGTGCTACGTTTACGATAGACGCTAGATGTACGGTGACGATGGTGGCATCGAATAATATGGATAGTGTATAATACTGGCATACACGATGACATCAATCTATATTGAGCTGCCTGCAGCGGTGTTCGTTCGGTTGATGCTGTCCGAGCCTCGCTACAAGGAGAAAAAAATTCTCCTTGTCTGTGGCTGAAGAAGCTACCACCTCGATTGACCAAGGAGGTTTGTGTAGATGCAGAGGCAGGAAACGTGATACCTCACCCTTCAGCTCTTTCTGTGCATGATTTACAGAAGTTTTGGTTATATTCTCGAACTCATCGTTAGCATCTTTTTATGACAAAAAGGATACAAATTGAATGGTTTTTTTTACTTTGTAGGATAGATTTAAACCTGTCGTGTAGCGTGCTCATATAAAACATTTGCTAATTGACATTATATAACATCAAACGCATCGTGGAAACATGTTTACTTCTGGACTGGAAATAAATAGGTTTGAGGTCAAAAGGTTCTACTTACGACTTCCGCCGTTCCGGACGACATTGGACCATGACCGACTCAAAAATGTAGGTTGGTTTTCGGGCTCAAGATGACTATTTTAGACGGCGTACTTTGGCATGTAACAGTTCATCGGTAAAGCGATGCTTCTGATAGTCGTTAAATTTTGATTGACTTCTATATCTGCTCATATTTACGTTTTTTATTGTGACACTGTGTCTATGATCTTCAACCCTTTCTTATTTTACATCGTGTGTGACGGCTCTGGTGCTGACTCAATCAATTAATCCGCTGATACGGACAGCGGGTTAGGAAGTTCTCAATGTTTTCGGAGCAATTACAGCGGTGCATACACAAGATGGAGAGGAGATAAGGACTTGTCGGTAATATAATTATAAAGCAGGACTGCCAGGCGGGGTTGAGTCGAAATCTTTATTTGAAATACCACAGTCAAAACTAATACAATCGAATAAAGTAAACCGTTGCACAAAAAACCCATCCCTTCCCACCCCTCCCCCACCCCAGGGGACAGATTTCTGTGCCCTGTGGTTTTCACAGGGCAAGGGCACAAAAAGTGACATTTTAGGCCTATTCTGTATGTTTAAAATGAAGAAAAACAAAAAAAGCTTATCGCCGCATTGTTGGGTCGCCATTTTGAATCACCGTCTTCACGATTGTGTAGATATGGGAAGCTTCCTGCCGCACAAATGTTTCCCAATGAATGAGGATGTGACATTGACTGTCATCCTTCTTGTAATGTTTATTTTCCATATCTGGCACGAAATCAGTTATAGCTTGTACTCATGGAGCTACCCTCTTTTAGTAGCTCCATGCTTATACTCTAGTACACCTAATCAGACAGCCTGACAGGTCATTTTAATTTACTCGATCGGCGCAGCGATCGGCCGTACGCGTATCATGTGACGCCGCGACACCGTTGGTGATCTCGTGAAAAGACCGTGGTTTGGATCTTGTTTGACACGACCATGTCACTAAAAGCAAACTAAAACATTTAGGCACTACAATGTTCGCTGGGTGTACGTTCTGAGCAAAGGAAGCCCTTGCCTCACACCCTTACGGACATGGGATTTGCGAAGGTGTGAAAGACTGTTTGCCCGTATTAAGATAAGTCGTCGGCTGAACTTCGAAAAGCCGAAAAAAGTCGAACCAGTTGGGGTAAGGGTAATGTTTACTTGCCTTTTTTTGACAAAGGGAGCGGTATGCAATGCAAGGCAGTGACGTCGACGTAAGCTAACTTCAAGACCCGAAGAGTGATTTTACTTTTGGTTGTATAGTCATGTCATAGGCACTTTAAAAGTAAATGCACAACATAATAAAAACAGCAGTTACCATTCTTGAAGACTTCATGGTAACAAAAAATATCATAAGCTTACAATCTTAGCGAGCACGAAAAGCTCCATTTGATGAAAGTAGACAACTTCATTGCATGCTTTGCAGAGTTCATGGTACTGCTGACTGCTGACGTCTTTGTCCATTCTACGCTGCAGGTTCGATTAACATTGATAACTTAAGGAATCATTATATGCTGAAGAAAATTTGTTCGTCGACTGCCTTGAAGTTTTTGTCGCTTTTGTGACCCATATTTAATAAATCGCATTCGAGCATTGGTGTGTTGACACTTATAAACACAAACTTTGCCCCATCACTGTCGGTCCTTATGCCGAGTTATTTTGACATTTTGCAAGGAAAGGACGAGAACATGACTAGTGAATAACTATTCCCCATAATTTATTCTTTCAAAAAACTGCTGATTACATAAGAGTAAGTCTGGTATAATATTTTTAGAAAAGTGAAGTTCTTGATTGATATATGACAATTAGAGGTCATAAACGGCAAGCGAGGGCATTTGCTTGCGGATATAAGACATCTGGGGTGAAAATCAGTATATTTGGCGGGAAATAATCACCAAGCGAAACGACATAACCTCACATTATAACCTCATTATAGCGAGCGCAGCGAGAGCGGCCGAAGGCTGCTCGCGAAGTGAGCATTAAGACTAACGCGTGTACAAGAAATTTAGAATGGAATCTCTATATACCTACGAGTTTGAAAAGAGAGCACAGTTCCATGGAGGCGGCCATTTTGAATTCTTTTACACGGATTGCGTGAAATTAACGATATCATCTACCACAAAAACTACTCGACAATGTGTATTGCCAACAAAGAATCTCTCTGTGTGAAATTTGTTTCAAAATGACTATTTTCGATAACATTTGAAGGTCCGGATCGGTCATCACTTGGCGGCGCCATTTTGAAACAAGCCTACTCTCGCGAGAACGAACGGTCAACTCACGCGAGAATTAAAAACAGTGCTGAGAGCTAGCTACCGACGGGAATATCAAGTACGTGTTTTACATTAGACTGCCTCTGTTCCCGCCCCTGTTTAATATAATAAACTGATCGGAATCATATAATTTACCAGTTTTAAATAATTTTCGTTAGTGAACTTGGCATTTCCGAGTTAAATTGCTATAAATGTTATTCTAGAAAACAATTGACAACAATTCAACCTCAACGAGTCAATGGCTAAGTTATGCATCATGCATCAAACACAGAAATTAGCATGCTATTGCCTGAAAACATCAATGACGATATACTACGCTGCGCTCGCTCTCAGGTCAGACCTGTTACATATTATGCTTAGCTGGAATCCGGCACTCTGATTGGTTTATATCCTCATCAAGAAGACCTGCGCGCCGCGTAACATTTTTGATCTCACGCAAATTTCAAACACCAGCTTGAGAGCTCAACGCGTCAACGCGCCAAAATAGGCAGGTTTGACTTCACATTTTACGTAAACGTGAACGCGTAGAATTCACGTTGGCGTTTTCTTACACGTTCACGTTCAAAAATCCGTTTGGCTGCGCGTCACGTCACCCGTTCGTGTGGCACGCGCAAGAAATGATTTGGCCCGGCTTGGGTACGCGTAGTCTGTTTCCGCATCACAGGGATAGTTCAATGGTTATCCGGTATGTCGCGAATTGACGAAGAAATTTCACATAAAAATGGCGAAATTACATAAATTTATTATACATCGACCATCGAGAACAATAGAATTTTGCGTGCCCTAAAAAAGCCGTACTGAACGCCCGTTCCGTAACACGTTCGGTTTCAAGGCGCCCCATCCCATGCGGCTGTCTGCGCGTTCACTGTAGAGCGGTTTCAAGGGACCCATTGGACGAGTGCCAGAACAAGTCTTGCGCGCGCTCTGTACGTACGTGTGTGTGTAGTGCACACACTCCAAAGTTTGCAGAAGCGCGTCCGAAATAGCGTTCCACACTGGCGCGATAAAATCAGTAGAAAAATTGTTGACATTGCACGAAAACGGTCACTACTCTGACAATTTGATGCCCCAGTCAGGAATGTAAGATGTATAATAATAAGGTTATTACGAAACTACCGCAAAGGATGCACTCGGACATTGGCGCCGCGCATCGCCCTCCGCTTCGCATTGGCATTTTTTGCGGTATTTTCGTAATAACCTCATAATCTTTGAGGATATCACAATCATATATCCAACTTACAATGTGCATGAATGATTCACAGTTTATATCATGTTTTGATACCTAAAGATGAGAATAAATTTACACGTTTACAAATTACGTGAAAACAGCTGTCTCCACGTAAATACGCGACGCCGGCTCCGTGTACGTGGAGAACGTACGCACAAGTCGATGATATCATCGCAGAAATTCGTGACGTTACGCGTTCACGTTCACGTAAAACGTGTAGCCAAACCTGTCTAATATCGAACAAGTCTACGGCTTGAGATTGATTTTGATTTTTAATTTTAGTCTGGTGCAGCTTGATGAGACACAAATGAAGAATTTCTGTAAGCAGCGACGGCTATGTGACAACAACATAACTTTTTAATTTTTTTGAGCGTTTTTTCAAGTAAATTTCTTCAAATTCGATGTCGCGATATCCATGCGTTGCGTTACCGTATTTTATGGAATCAACTGTGCACGCGCCCGTTCTGAAACGTTCTTTTCAAATTTTGTGTGAGGCTGGGCGCACGTGAACTCTCGTTCAAACTTCAGCCCTAAAAGAACAACAATTGTCCACTATTTTTAACTTTAGCATTTTATAATGAGGTTAACAACGGTGCGCTCGGGTATTTGGTTGCGGATATAAGACCTCTGGGGTGAAAATTAGCATACTGGGGTGAATTATAATATGCTTAGCTGGAATCCGGCAATCTGATTGGCAGGAGCCGGGCTTTATATCTCAACAAGAAGACCTGCGCGCCGCGTAACATTTTTGAGCTCGCGCAAATTTCGAACGCCAACTTGAGAGCTCAACGCGCCATAATGTCGAACAAGTCTATGGCTTCAGGTTGATTTTAATTGTTAATTTTAGTCTAGTGCAGCTTGACAAATCAACAAATGAAGAGTTTCTGTAAGGAGCGGAGACTATGTAACAACAACATGATTTTTTAAGTTTTTTGAGCGTTTTTTTATGGAAAATTCTTCAAGTTCGATGTCTAATCGCGATATCGATGCGTTGCGTAACCGCATTTTTTGAATTCAACTGTGCACGCGAGCGCGTTCTGAAACGTTCTTTTTTAGAGTTTGTGTGAGGCTGGGCGCTCCTGAACTCACGTTGCAACTTCGGCCCTAAATAACGACATTGTCCACTTGTTTTTAACTTTAGCATAATATGTAAAAGGTCTGACCCGAGAGCGAGCGCAGCGTAGGGTATATCGTCATTGATGTTTTGAGGCAATAGCATGCTAATTTCTGTGTTTGATGCATGATGCATATTTTGGCCATTGAGGTTGAATTGTTGTGAATTGTTTTGTAGAATATCATTTATAGCAATTTAACTCGGAAATGCCAAGTTCACTAGCGAAGATTATTTAAAACTGGTGAATTATATGATTCCGATCAGTTTATTATATTAAACAGGGGCGGGAACAGAGGCAGTCTAATGTAAAACACGTACTTGATATTCCCGTCGGTAGCTCTCAGCACAAGATTTTTAATTCTCGCGTGAGTTGACCGTTCGTTCTCGCGAGAGTAGGCTTGTTTCAAAATGGCGGCGCCTAGTGATGACCGAACCGGGCCTTCAAAAGTGATCGAAAAATAGTCATTTTCAACCAAATTTTCACACTTTCTTTGAAACAGAGAGATTTTTTGTCGGAAATACACATTGTCGAGTAGGATTTGTGGTAGATGATATCTTTAATTTCACGCAATCCGTGTAAAAGTATTCAAAATGGCCGCCTCCATGGATTAGTGCTCTCTTTTCAAACTCGTAGGTATATAGAGATTCCATTCTAAATTTCTTGTACACGCGTTAGTCTTAATGCTCGCTTCGCGAGCGGCCTTTGGCCGCTCTCGCTGCGCTCGCTAATATGTAACAGGTCTGACCTGAGAGCGAGCGCAGCGTAGGGTATATCGTCATTGATGTTTTCAGGCAATAGCATGCTAATTTCTCAGTGTGTTTGATGTATGATGCATATTTTGCCATTGAGGTTGAATTGCTGTCAATTGTTTTCTAGAATAACATTTATAGATTAATATGTAACAGGTCTGACCTGAGAGCGAGCGCAGCGTAGTATATCGTCATTGATGTTTTCAGGCAATAGCATGCTAATTTATGTGTTTGATGCATGATTCATAACTTAGCCATTGACTCGTTGAGGTTGAATTGTTGTCAATTGTTTTTCTCGAATAACATTTATAGCAATTTAACTCGGAAATGCCAAGTTCACTAACGAAAATTATTTAAAACTGGTATTATAACTGGTATGGAATTATTTAAAACTGGTAAATTATATGATTCCGATCAGTTTATTATATTAAACCGGAGCGGGAACAGAGGCAGGTTAATGTAAAACACGTACTTGATATTCCGTCGGTAGCTAGCTCTCAGCACACTATTTTTAATTCTCGCGTGAGTTCACCGTTCGTTCTCGCGAGAGTAGGCTTGTTTCAAATGGCGGCGCCTAGTGATGACCGATCCGGGCCTTCAAAAGTGATCGAAAATGTTATTTTGAAACAAATTACACATTTTCTTTGGAACAGAGAGATTCTTTGTCGGCAATACACATTGTCGAGTAGTTTTGTGATAGATGATATCTTTAATTTCACGCAATCAGTGTAAAAGTATTCAAAATGGCCGCCTCCATGGAACTGTGCTCTCTTTTCAAACTCATAGGTATATAGAGATTCCATTCTAAATTTCTTGTAGACGCATTAGTCTTAATGCTCGCTTCGCGAGCGGCCTCCGGCCGCTCTCGCTGCACTCGCTATTATAGCAATTTAACTCGGAAATGCCAAGTTCACTAACGAAAACTATTTAACTGGTAAATTATATGATTCCGATCAGTTTATTATATTAAACAGGGGCGGGAATAGAGGTAGTCTAATGTAAACACTTACTTGAAGTTGATATTCCCGTCGGTAGCTCTCAGCATACTTAATTGTCGCGTGAGTTGACCGTTTGTTCTCGCGAGAGTAGGCTTGTTTCAAAATGGCGGCGCCCAGTGATGACCGACCCGGGCCTTCAAAAGTGATAGAAAATAGTCATTTTCAAGCAAATTACACAGGCTAGAATAATTTCTAGCCATAACTTAGCTGTAGAGGTATAGGGCAGGTCAAAGGTCATGGAAAGTACTAAAAATAATACTTGAAAACCCTCTATTCAAAATCGATAAGGCCTACAACTTTGAAAGTTGTCATGTGGCAATCGAGTAATGCGGTGTTAAAAGCCTCTCAGAGAATTTTGATTGATCAATTTCTATGTAAATGATGTGATTTTAATTTTTAAAGCCCGAAAGGTTAACAGGTCATGCGACCTTTTGTTATTACACGTCACCAATAAGTTACTAGTGATGCGTTTTAGCAGTGTGCCAAATTGTAAGCCATACTGTGTTACTATATTCAAATAGTTGCTGAAAAACATAAACCGGGGTGAAAGGTCATTCAAGGTCATAACATTTTAGGGAACATTTTGGATCCAAACTTATCACTATCCAACAGGACCAAGACATGCAGCCCTTATAGTTGCTGAGATAGATTGATTTGAATAATTAATAAGGTGTGAAAAAATACAAATCTAATCACTTAAAAATCTTCTGTTTCAAAACAATAGGGTGTAATACCTTGAAATTTTGTATGCAGCATCTGGGTAGTATTGGCTAAAAGGTTTCTTAACGGATTCTTGATTGGTCAAGTTTTATGCAAATTAGATGAAATATACATTTTCAAGACAAGAGGGTGGCAGGCCACATGAGTGATCAGGTGAATCACTGCTCCGTAGGCTTAAAAAGCCCTGCAAGTTTGAAAAAGGCTGCACGCAATGGTTATAGTGGTCTAGCTTTGCTAAGAATTTACGGAAGAAGAACAGGAAGTTGAAGAAGAAGTGATCAAGAGTAAATACAATAGGGGCCAAGCCCATGGCTTTGACCCCTCAATAGAACCAAAGCAATAACCATAGGGGTTCATTTGTTTGACGAGAGAAACATCGGTACATCGGTAAACATGATGGCGTTGGTCATGCCCGCCGGATATGCTCACCGTGGCATTGAAGAGTGTCATCCATCTATCATGATAAATCAAATCTATCCTGATGAAAATGTGTATCATTGTTGCCGGATTGATCGATGGCCATGGGAGAGGACGCAGTCATGGTGAAAAAGAATACAGGCAAGTTGGTTGAGTATAGAGCGAGTTGTGATTTGTTCAATGCTAGGACAGAAAATGTAAATCAATAATGCCGTGATTTGCGCTCTGATCGGAACAAAATTTTTTAGCATCATTCATACCTGCCAGAGCTATTAATAGTATTTGATTATGTATATAATTCCATCGTCAGATTTAGAACTAACGATCTCGTAGTACGTTCGTCTCATAGCGGGTCAACGCGAATGTCACGTACTAGGCCAGGTACACATTCATAGTAGGTTTTGGTCACATTGTCTATAAATCATCTTTTGAGGTCGCATATTTTTTTCAACTTAGCTACTAACACCTCTCAGAAGTACTCTTTTTGGAAAATTGTAAGTACATAATTTCATAGCGAAATCCATTCTTATTCTAACAAGGCGAACTGGTTACTGTAAACATGTGTTTTTCAACCTTTATATTTTCATTTCCACGATTCAGATCATATACGTAGTTAATTGACGTAAATATTATCGGCATGTTTTTCATTTAATTGTTAAAGGTTTAACCAAATATATCGAATGTTCAGAGTTCAATATTAGTTGACTTGATTAATCAATTCACTAAGCTCCAACTCTGATAGTAATAAGAATCATATTCAACATTCTTTCAGTTACCAGTGTGTAAATAAAGGTGAATACAAAGTAGACACCGAGAGCAGAAAATTCATTTGACATGCCATCCTACTATGGGATACAAACAATATTAAATCCGGGGCTTACGTACATCATTGCGAAGTACTCCATAACTAATGCAAAATTCGAGTATAATGCAGCTAATGCAGACTCCCATAATTTGACTAAATTATAACATGAAATGTTCTGATACAGTCGGAAGTTAGTTTTTTCCAGATCAGGGATCTACTTAGGCACCAGCTGTTTGTCATTCCAACTTCTAGCAAAACAAAGACTGGCAAAGATGGATCGATTACATCTGACGTTAATCCTCATGCCATATCTCTGTCAGACATATTTAATACATTTCTGCTGAAATTAGATTAGTCAAATTATCTGCTCTAGTCGTTTTGATTCTCCCGTGAACACGATTGGAACTAATTTGGTACAATTGGATGTTGAAGTAATGCCGATTTAATCTACAAATGTAATCTCATCTGCTTTTCTTTTCACATTACACTTGTTTTTATGAGTAATTTGTATTATTGCAATATTCAACTATCTGGCATCTAACACGTCTTAGAAATTTAAAAAAACTAAAAATCTAATCATCCCAAATTAGTTCCAATCGTGTTCGTGATAATTGTTGAGAAAATGAAGATTGTTTCCTGACGAATTTGCTCGTCTTAGTGATATTACGAGCTCAAGGAAAACAGTTCCATCTTTAAAAGAACTTTTATCTGAACAGAAAGCACTAAAGTTGAGACTTTCATTGACTGTCACTGTTCCATGCGAGTATGACAACAGGAAACAAGTGTTTTAAACACAATGTGCTTGCAGAAGTCTCCGCACAAGGTGTGGAACCAGCTAGGGAACGGAATTGCTTCAGTGTCGACAAAGAGATCTCTTCTCATGACAACGGTTCTTCTTTGCGTAGTGAAAATGCCATGCCCTTGCGCCATTTTCAGAATAGCCAAGTGGCCTGATACCCGTTCTGACTCTTGAACGCCATTGTTATACGGGACTTTCCTATTACAGACGTTTTCAAGGTCAAAAGAGCGTGGAAGATAACATATCATTTCAGGTGTATATAATGAAATATGTCATCCGCCCATGGCATCCTCTTATAATTGTACATATGTCAGTCTATTGACAGTCACATCGAGTGCGAACTAGGCTCTCTAAAATAGATCAACTAGTTATTAGCTCCAGCATAATTATAGTAAGCACTGGCGACAGGCTAACCAACATCAAGATTTAATATAAAACTGTAAAAGATGAAGACAATGCAAAGGGTGTTGTAACTTACGAGATCTATAGCAAAAGATTCCAATATGAGCGTGTATAGTATTTTACCGATACAATTACAAGTGTCAGACACAATCGGTAATGACAGTATTAATATTCCTCTATGATTTGATTAGTACTGGTATTAACTAAGGATCAACGGCAGGAAAACTTCAATAATGCACAATATATTAACTCTCTGTGGACAGTATCATCAGTGATGAAAATGGCAGATTAAAAAGCATCATTTTTTAACTATAAATTTACGATAATCCATCTTTTATAGGGAAAGCTCTTGTTTAAGAAGATTCTTGCTCCAGGGTCTATGCTGTGGTTTCTTCAGAAAAAGAAAAACGTTTACGTAAAAAGTTCAGGTTGGGCTACTCTTGGTCTTTTCCAGTAACCATGAGCTACTGTCAACGTAGCTGATTCACCATAGGTATGATGCTGTGTGGACCTCTGTGTACATGTTCCGTTCACTACGTTACCCTTCACCACAATGGAGGGAAACATAGTGGACGAACACAAATCACCGTACACAGGCCTAGGAAGCGTTCAGTTATTATGCCGGGGTGGACCGGCAAAATCGTCCTAAGCAAAATAAGTGGCCCCTATCCACTTCAGCAAACTTGATGGTCCCCCTTTTAAGATGACCAAAATTCATAACCCCCTCCCATTGCTTGAGCAGAGCTGCACACACTTACAACTCTGAATGGTGGGGGGAGCGCAATAGAATCCAAAATAAATCGAATGACCACCTTACAAAAACTAACAATGTGTTAACGTTCAAATCTACACTTCTGACTTGCTATAATTCTGAAATTTCCCCTCAAAGGGATAGGACAGAAATAACAGGTGGATCTCAATATCTTTGCACAAGGTTATGTGTACCAAATAATTAATATTTGGATTTATTTGATAATCAGCTGTTGATAATGGTGATTCACTATACATGGTAGTCTATGAGAAAACTGTGTAATACTTTTTCAATACAAATTTAGCAACATCGATGCATTTAAAGACATTTAATAATTGACATAAATCTACTTAATAGGAATAGGGTAGTTACAATTGGTATGTGTACAACAAAATTTGACTTCGGAATTTCACCAAAAATGTTCATCCATTATACATGGGAATCTAAGATAAAAACAGTGAATATTTTTTTTCCAATGAAAAACTTGCTATATTTGTGCATGTACAAACGTTGGGTAATTAACATAATTGTACTTGATTAGAATATGATGGTTACGGGTGCATATTATATGTAAAGAAATTAGATTTTGGGATTTCACTCAAAATGTTCATCCACAATACATTGGAGTCTATGAGGAAACCATATATATACTTCTTTCCTATAAAAAACGAGTTGAATCTTTGTATTTACAGACGTTTGATAATTCATTTAAATGTACATTATTAGACTAGGGTGTATTTTGGAATTTCACCGAAAAGTAGATTCACTCTACATCGGAGTGTATGAGGAAACTATGAATATTTTTCCCATAAAAAACTATAGACATTTGATAATTAATCATAATGTACTTAATCAGACTAGGGTAGTTACAATTGGATGTGTGTGCAAGAAATTGAATGTTGGAATTTCACAGAAATGTAGATTCACTATACTTGATAGTCTCTGAGAAAAGTATGAATACTCTTTTCAAATACAAACCTAGCTAAATCTGTGTATTTATAGACATTCGATAATTCACCTTATTGTACTTGATTACAGTTGGGTAGTTACATATGCATGTGTGCGCTAGAAATTGGATTTTTGAATTTCACTAAATGTAGATTCACTATACATGATAGTCTACGAGAAAACTATGAATCTTTTTTACAACATCAAAAGTAACTGAATCTGTGTTTTTGTAAGTGTTTTACAACTAATATGAATCTACTTGACTCGAATAGGGTATTTGAAAGTTGAGATGTGGACACAAATATGATATTGGAATTTCATCAAAAAGCACAATTTCACTTTTCATTGTACAAGTAGTCTACAGATAACTGTTAAATATTTTCCCTGGCAAAACTTGTTATATTTCTAAAATGTAAGTAACAGGAATTGTTCATTGCCCTCAGTGGGCTCGATTTACAATAAGACAAGCCTCAGAGTTATCAAGGCAAGATGTTTATGTGTCAGATAATTATAGTTTTAGTCTGATTTAGAGAATGAAATCGTGTAGCCTATCATTTTTATTATCTTCCAAAATATTTTTAACACTGAAACTGCTTTTTGACAGGGCGTATACTTATGAAAATACATGACCCAACTGTGTTGTTTGAAAAATACATAAACCCCTCTTGCAGTTTTCAAATTTAAGGTGACCAAATCCCCTGGATTTCGCCGTCCCAACCCCGGCCGTAATAACTAAACGCTACCTTAGGTAGCTGCAAAATTTGCCCTGACCAAAGGCTACATGTCAAAAAAGAAAGGCCTCAGTGGCTACTCTTGCGTCAGTCTGCACGCATGCTATTCCGCTCTGTGGTAGGGCTATAATACGGCTAAGACGTAGTCATAGCCGAGCACTCCTGTCTCATACCGGCTATAGGACCAATAGCTTAACTTCGTGCAGTGGTTGATACGGTGACCGAAAATTGGTTTTATTACATACTAACAGTTACCTCCTTGGTTTTATTTTACGGCCATGTGTACGTTAGTCCATGGAGTTCTCTTCTACCTCCATGTTTAGTCGCTCGCTACGATCAGGCAAGCCACGGTTTGTGGAGGGACCACGAGCAAGCATTGGTCATTACATACTCATCTTGTTTCGAATGCCGTTACAAACGACTATCCTAGGTCTGAATAGTTTTCCTTGTTTGGTGAACATTAGTGTTGTATTTGAAGGGAATTCGTGAAAGCAACAAATTTGTCTTGCTTTATTGGGAAACCATCTTACAAAGAGTAATCTTAATTCACTGCCCACGTGGGGGGTTGTCAACCTGATGTAATAGCCATTCCCCAGATTTACAATCGATATAAGTGTGTGCGTAAACAAGAAAAGTAAACTCAAGAATTTTAATAGACGTTGTGGGAATGGCCTATTTGGCCAAATTAGGCCATGCCAGCCACGTCTAAGTCTGTGTGGAGAAAGCTGTCATGGACGCTGCTTGAAGATAATGCAATTTACATTAACCAAAAAGACAGTGTTGTACTTCATCCAACAGCATTTCAAAACGGAAGTCATCGGGCACACAAAGTCCATAGTGAGGGTAAAAACGAATGGATGCATGGCCAAAAAATGTGGTATTGGCAAAAGCCGCTTAATTTTGTGATTGTGTGTACCACAACAGGTTTTGGAATCTCGATCGAGAATCACTTGACCGCTGGCTGTATCATAGTTCCCCTACAGATCAGATCAGATCATTCTTCTTGTTTCATGTCGACAATACAGACAGACATGTGCTTCAAGAGATTGAGGTGTCACCACTAACAACAAAGCCTTAAATCCCTTGATAATCTGTAGAGAAGTATCATACTTTATTGATATAAAGATTTTTGGGATCGGCAACGTGGAAGATTTCAGCCTAACAGTGAGACACAACAAGGGTCTATCATAGCGCTACGTTTTATCAAGAGCTTCACAGGAAATCCATGAACGCTTTAAGGGAGCATTCACTTATTATGGCAGTGGTGGGCCGGCAAATTCTTCCTGCGCATCAGTCAAAATAAGTGAATCCCCTACCCATTGCACCAAAAAATTGATGACCCCTTTTTAAGATGAAAAAAATTCATGACCCCCGCAAAAAAAATTGCTTGTGTAAAGCTGCACACACAAACATCTCGGGGGATACAATCCAAAAAAAAAGGTTATCAATGGTTAAAGGTTGATATGTGTGCAAGAAATTGGATCTTGGAATTTCACCAAAATGCTTATTCACTATACATGGAGTCTATGAGAAAACTATGAATAATTTTTTACAATGCTAAACTAAATTAATTTGTGCTTTGATATATGTTTAATAATTGATACAAATGTACTTGATTCAAATAGGGCATTTCAAAGTTCAGATGTAGACAACAATAATGATATTGAAATTTACCTAAAAGTATTATTAAATTTTCATGGTACTAGTAGTCTAACTGTTTAACTGTTAAACAATTTCCCTTACAAAAATTGTTATATCTCTAATATGTAAGAAATAGGAATGCTCATTGCCCTCAGTGAGCTTAATTTACAATCAGACAAGCCTCAGAGTTGCCAAGTAAAGATGTTCATGTGATAGATAAGTATACTTGGTCAGCTTTATAGTTAATAATGTGACTTCAGAGAATAAAATCATGCAGCGAATCATTTTTATCTCCCAGAATATTTCTGAACACTGAAACTGCTTTTTGACGGGACGGATACTTTTGAAAATTAAGTGATCCCCGCCCTCTGAGCTGTTTCAAAAATACATGACTCCCCCTTTGCAGTTTCCAAATTTAAGGAGACCCCCCTCGATTTTGCCCGACCACCCCCGGCCGTAACTGAACGCTCCCTAATAGCTGGCTGTCGGTTCAGGTATACTGCCAAAGTTGATTGAGACACATTTTTTTGACATATTTAGCGCTCAAATAGCAAAAAAAGCTGATTGGTAATTTCTTATCCAGGCAACGCCCCCTCCCCCTCCCTATAGCAGCTAGTCTGGCGGCACTATATCTTAGTCCTACCCAAATTGGAAAAATTGCCCATCGAATTTGTCGCAATACTGACCTGGATGCGTGATATTCAACGTGCAGAACGGATAAGGGCTAAATTACTCGTCGAAACTGTTCATTTGTAAATCAACTGCTGAATCACCTACAAGTTACCACTGGTCATCCACCAAACAGAGACGTTTGCTTGCGAGAAAAAAAAAATGTGTGAACGTCTTTGGCAGAGGGTAGTGCACCTGGATGGTGAACAGACTGTACATTTGCCTGTTTTACGACTGTAATCTAAAAAGATACAGAAAATAAAAAAAAACATTCAATCATAAACTAACGGTGAGTACGATGTGCTTTTGTGCGTGGCTGAATCAAGTGAGTAATCGAGTGTAACACACTTGCTTTCGAGGAACAATCATGTCACTACGATGATTGTATCGGACATCGCAAGACGCTGCCATAATCACAGGAGCTTCTGTTCTGGCCGAGAGCGAGCCAGGGTGCAATAGAAATGCATATTAAAGGCATAATACAGTCTTTTTAGTCCCCACGGACACCGTCCGGGGGCGACTTATAGGTTTGGTCATGTCCGTGCGTCCGTGCGTCCGTGCGTGCGTGCGTGCGTGCGTGCGTCTGTTCACGCAGATATCTCAGAGATGCCAGGAGCGATTTCATTCAAACTTGGTACAAGGATTGCTTCATATGTCATACATACGCACGTTTTTTAGTGATACGATCCAATATGGCCGCCAGTCGGCCATTTATTACGATCTTTTAATGTACAGAGCCATAACTTAGACATGTTTCAACCGATTTTATTCAAAATTGGTACAAGGACATTAACCGATTTCATAGATATGCACGTCAATTGGTTTTGTGATACGATCCAATATGGCTGCCGTGCGGCAAATTTGTTTCAATGTACAGAGCAATAACTCAGGCATATGTCAACCGATTTTATTCAAAGTTGGTACAAGGACATTAACCTATGTCATTCATATGTACGTCAATTTGTTTCATGATATGATCCAATATGGCCATATGGTAGCAATTTTGTTATGGATTTTTCATGTTGAGAGCCATAACTCTGGCAAGTCTCAACTGACTTTATTCAAAGTTAATACACAGACGTTGACTTATGTCATACATATACGTGTTGATTTTGTAAACAGTTGGATTTTGTTATGATTTTCTCATGTACAGAGCCATAACTCAGACATATTTCCACCAGTATCATTCAAAGTTGGTACAAAGGACATTGACCTATTTCATACATATGTACGTCAATTTGTTTCACGTCATGTAGCAGTATGATGACAATTAAGTTTCGTAATTAGGCTGATATGTCAAGAAATTAAAAATGTAATTGCATATGTAATGAACTTTCCTAATAAGAGTGATATATCCACAAATACAGCGTCAAATTTGATGAAACTTGTACAGATGTTGATATCATAGTGTTGTAAATACTGCATCAAACTTTATGAAATATGGTACCGGTAATAATCTGTTAGTGTTAGGATAGTATGCAAAAATGTTTTGCAACATCCTATTGATTAATTCCTAGTTGACTCATTTAATGACCTTTAGGATGGTTGCCTACATTGGTTTATGTTTTCATCACCATGGAACTCATTCTTGGCCATTGAGCGCCATCTGTGTCAAAGTATTTTTATCACAGACCTAATTAATGAAGCAGACCCTATCCTCTCTGAGGACTTGTAATCAAAATACCCATTAACAAGAGGGGAATGTGTCATCAACGATGAATTGTTTATTACTCACATTGGTACTTGAAACTTTTTTGCGGCTCCCTTAACTGTACGAACCTCAAATATATTAACACATTAATGATTGCATGTCAGTTTCGGGTTGTTCAGTCTCTAACCACACAAGCTGACAGCTAACAGCCGACAATTATGGCTACTTTTGAAATTGAGACGGGGATAGTGCGGAATCGATGCCATAGTGTTAATTTAATCAATCCAACGAGTGTTATTGAGATTTCATGCTCAGAGTAAGACTCACTGACAGGCCGACAAGGATGGGAAGCAATATCACAAAGGTCACCTATGGGGACGGCTTCGTTTAAATGTACGACACCATAGTTTCACACCCCTCTCCGCCTGCGGACAGAATCATGCGACAAAATAGTTAAATTTTACGGATGCTATGCTTTCTAACTTTGTACAATTGCAATATTCAAATACAACTTGATATTTACTTTTATGTTTAGGGACAATTTTGTTGGAAGAATATTTCTTTACCCTTGGCTTCCGACTAATCGATACGAGGGGGTTCGAAGAATTGGGAGATGACGACGAGCGGGAACTTCTCAAAATACTGTACGGGGATGTAAAGGATGGAGACATAATAACAAGAGGTAAGATATAGAGTTCAATAATTCTTTTTTAACTCTCTTTTTACATGGTTAACTCTTTTATACTGCAAATGATAAATGCTAGGTATGTTCATTATGGCATTAGATACAGTTACATCAAAATAGGCCGCTAACGCTGTAGCATTTATATACAGAGTATGATACTACGTATTATATTACATTTTTGTCAATATCAGCGAATGTTGTGATGTCATACCCTTGATAATTACTGATAATGTATCCGAATGTCCAACATTGTGGCCCCTAAGCGAGCATAATAATACAAGGTGTTTTTTTGTAAATGAACACATTTTTCATTACAAAATACACTTAACTATCAGGACTCGGTAGGGAGGGACGATCGGACCTCATCGTGAGTTTAGGCGGGCCTCGCCTGAAACTTTCTGTAAAATTAATGCATTTTTTTAAATGCCCGCACGTTATACATTTTACAGCGGCGATGGTTTAACTCTGGACTTCAAAAGGGGCATAGGATGTGAATGGTTGCTGAATAACAATAGATTATGTAACACTTCGTTGCGTCAAACTTGTTCCAAGCATCGCTCAAATGAATGTATTTCGTGCATGAATAAATGCAAACAAGCGACCTAACGGCCGATATAGCTCCGTTGTGTTTTTGTAGAGAATAACTATTTTTGACACATGTTGATGAAGAAGGTGGAAATCTTTAATAGCTCATTTTAGTAGCCTGAAAAAAAGTGGCAAAAAATACACGATTGAAGATGTAATCATAATATAAATATATTACATTGGATCATCCCTGAGGATATGTCAACCAAAGCTATCTGACGAGTAGTTTTTTTAGAATGAAATTTTCTGACCAAAAATGGCAAAAATTGCCCCAAGAAATAAAAATTGCATATTTCACCATAATTTCAATAAATCATATTTCAAAATAATCCCTTGGAACCTGTATACCAAATATCAAAGATATCAGACTGGCAGTTTTTTGAGAAACAAATTTTTGACCAAAAATGGCAAAAATTGCCCCAAAAATACAAAATTGCAGATTTCATCATAATTTCAATATATCACATTTAGTTCATCTGTAGGAACCTGCATATCAAATTTCAAAGCTATCAGACCAACAGTTTTGGAGAAATACATTTTTTGACAAAAATGGCAAAAATTGTCCAAAAAATACAAAAAAGCGAATTCATCATAATTTCGATAATATCATTAAATTTATCTGTAGGAACCTGTATACCAAATTCAAAGCTATGAGATGAGTAGTTTTGGAAATACACATTTTTTTAACAAAAATGGTAAAAATTGCCCCAAAGTTACAAAATTACAGATTTCATCGGAAATTCAGTATATAGTTTATCTGTAGA
Organism: Ptychodera flava; assembly: GCF_041260155.1. NCBI lineage: Eukaryota > Metazoa > Hemichordata > Enteropneusta > Ptychoderidae > Ptychodera > Ptychodera flava. Next base: position 6,684,774 of record NC_091931.1, on the reverse strand, counting down.
ATCCTGTATACCAAATTTCAAAGCTATCAGACCAGTCCTTTTTGAGAAACATATTTTTTGACCAAAAATGGCTGAAATTTCCTTGAAAATACAAATTTGCATATTTCTGCACAAGTTGAACAAATCTAAAGTCGATCATCCCTTGGGACTAGGTACTAAATATCAAAGCTATCTGACCGGTATTTTTGAAGAAGAAGATTTTTAAAATTTATCACAAAAATGATAAAAATTGCCTTACAAATACAAATATTCAAATTTCATCCCGATTTGAACAAATGTAACTGAAGTAACCCTAACTAAACTGCATATTAAATTTCAAAGCAATCGAACAAGCGGTTTTACAGAAGAAGAATTGTTTACCAAAACAGCACAAAATGCCCCAAAAATACATATATGCAAATTTCACCGTTATTTGAACAAACTTAAGTGAGGTCACCCCAATTGAATTGCATATGAAATTTCAAAGCAATCAGACTTGCAAATTCAGAGGAGAATGCAATTGTTGACGGAAGAGGGACGAGGGATGGACGGACGGACTGACTGACAAAGACTGAAAATCAACCTATTTGATAGGCTCCGCGTCGGTGACAGTGGAGCTAAAAATGCAAATCGTGCACTTCGGCCCTCCCGATGAAGGCTCGCTATTTCCGTGTATTTAGTACAGACATTCATTATGAAAATGTATTAAATTATTTCGTGAAGACCTTTCGTGTAATAAATGTAACAAATGTATAAAATATAGAAGAATGTATTTCTTGCATGAATAAATGTAAAACCTGTAAAACGTGCAGAATGGATTACTGGCCATGGATGGTTTTATTATGTACCAGTTAACTCTAGTAGTAGATTGCTACGTATTGAAGTTATGCAGAAACCCCGTGTAAACAAAGTGACAACTAAAGCTGGGTCGGCACAGATACTAATATAATGAATGACAATGGACACTGCATTGACACGAGGTGAATTGAAGTAGTTACAATAGAGCGCCCTCCACATTAAGATCATTATCATGTTTTCTTGAGACAATAGAATGAGTACCCGCCAAAACGAGGAGACCACCCCGACCCAGGAATAGAGGTGCGTATTGAAATAGTAATTGATTAAACATTGATTGATTTATAGTTGAGTTTGTAGTTTTCGAACTTTCTGAGTTTTCTTGACTTCAACAGTTGTAAACAGTTTCCTACATAGATTATGTTATTTTTCCTACACTTTTTACGTTCACCATGTCGATGAATAAAACGGAATATTGGCAATCTGAAGAACTGTGACAAAGCCAATATATTCCCATAACAGTAAAAACTCTACCCTGTGGATTCGTCGATATTCAACAAATGATTGCATCGGCAAAAAGATATACATCCCTTTACAGTAGATACGGATGTCAGATTAAGCTGACTGGTTGGGCTTTGGCAAATGCCAGGGAGAAGATTTCCAAGGACTTTGACAAACGCCTCTATGATGTGATGCAAGACACGCATGGCCTGACCATGACAGGTGAGAACACTACACGTGTTAAAGAATGCTATGATAAATGACTACCACTGCTAGACAGATACTACAAGTCTGAATCAGAATTCTATACAATGCTGGATTAACAAGAACTTAAAGAGCTGGAGACATCGTTGCGTGTGAGACAGGAAGACATTAAAGCCTTCCAGACATAGACATATTGAAGACTGCACAAAACCAGAGCCAGCTTATGCTGAACACATTGTGCTGGTGACACAGATGAGTGCGCATTCCACGCATTCCAGCAACAGTGTCGAGAGATTGCGAGGTGTTGACAGAAGGAAGTCAGACTTAGCAGATAGTGAACATTATCGAAAGACAAAAAATAGCTGGGCATACAAATGTCAGAACTTGATCTTCAAAAAAGACAGCAATGTTAGAGTTTAAAGAAATGAAGGCGGCGTTTAAAAGGGAAATCAAGAAGGCTGAAGGAAGAAATACTAGACTTCCAGTATACAGTGACGATGAAACAGACCGTCAAAGTGAGTGCAGCTCAAAGTACTCTGATTCTATTTCCTCACGTGGGACTTTCCTATACTCTAACCGAGACAGTGTAAACTCAATACACACTGAGCCAGAGACCACACAAAGTAAACCTATGAATTAACCAAGTCGCCATGAAGAGAGAGAGGAGTTTTCCTTTACTGCAAAGAATTAATTAAACTATTGAACAATCGAAGTGATGAACTCCCAAGAAAGGAGCCAGACGTCTTCAGTGGTTCTGTATACGATTATTCAATGTGGATAAAATCATTTCACGCATTGGTTGAGAGAAAGTAGCTGCCGATAGACTGTATTATCTAGCCAAGTACACTACCGGTGAAGCAATTTAAGGAAGCTATCAAGAGTTTGCGTTCACGACACACAGATGAAGCGTACACGCAGGCTAAGAAGCTACTAGCTGATCGCTATGGCAACAAAATGGCTGTTGCAGAGACATATAGAAAGAGGATCCATGACTGCCCTCTAATAAAGAACGGAAATGGTCCTGGGCTATGGAAATTTGCTGACTAACTGCAACACTGCCAGTCAGGAATGTCAACAGTGCGATACCTGAGAGTTCTGCATAATCCTGAGGAGCATAAGAAAATAATATGAAAACTCCTCAGAAATATAGCCAATAGATGGGATTGCTACATCTACAAACAGATGAAGAGTTCTGATGTTGATCTACACAATGATGATGGAGATAACCCATACGGAAGTTACTCATCATTCTCCAAGCTTTGTGACTTCTTGACTAAAGAGGCCGAACTTGTTTGTGGTCCAGCGCACCTCAAGACACAGGACAGTACCAAGACGACAGCTGAGAAGCCAAAAAAGAGTAAACAATATACTGCCAGAATCTTCAAAACTGGCACAGAAGAGAGCAACCAGCGCCCTCAACCAAAGCAGAGTTCAACCTCTTCCAAGAACACTAACACTAGTAACAAACCATGTGGTATTTGCAAAGGATAACATAACATCGAGTCTTGTGATGACTACCTCAAGATGACCTTAAATACCGACAAGCTTTAGTGATATCGAAGGGCATGTGTATTACATGCCCGAGATGGGGACACAGATGACGTAAATGTCAAAGTAAGAAGATATGCAGTACTTGTGAACAAGGCCACCATACTACTCTACATGATGATTCCTCAAGTGAGAAGAATCCAGACACCAACCAAGCTCCCCAGAAAACAGAAGCTAAACAAGAAACCGTTGTTTCACACCGAGTAGAGGTCAACAAAGATTATATGGGTACATGTTCCCATTCACTCATTGTGCCTGTATACCTACATCACAAGAAGGCACCAGCTACACAAACACTTGTATACGCCCTGCTCGATGCAGAATCTGACTCCCGTTTCATAATGGAAGACGTCCTGAGCAAGATGAAGGTGAAAGGTCGTGAAGTATAACTGAAACTATCCACCATGTCGGATGATAACTTACTGGTCTCATGCAAGAAAATCGACGACTTAGTCATCAAGGATCTGGACGCCACCACCGAAGTAAACCTGCCAAGTGTTTACACAAGGAATGTCATTCTAGCCACGACCAGATTCCAAAGCCAGAGAAACTAAGACAATGGCCACACCTACATGAAGTTGTAGAGAAGTTGCATCCATTCAGAGATGATGTCGAGATTGGCCTTTTGATCGGGTACAACTGTGTCCATGCCATATAGCCAAGAAACGTTATACTTGGCGAAGACAACGCTCCCTATGCAGTCAAGACTATTCTTGGATGGGGTGTTATCGGCATTGTGAACAAGTCAATGAACTACAACGACATACGTGCATGCAGACTAATCAATCAGAAGAAAGAAGGTGTCACTTTGCCTTTAGAACACAGACAAAGGAACTCAGTCCAGCCCGGGAAGATTGATGAAAAGGTATCGATTCATGACAGAGATTCCTGACAAAGGTACGTGAAGGGATCCGCCAAAGAGATGATGGACATTTTGAAATCCCCCTTCCATTCAAAATTGATGAAGTTAAGTTACCAGATAACAGACCTTTAGCTTTTAAACGCTTGGCTAGATTGAAGAACAGACTGACGATGGATAAGCAGTATAAATCCAATTATATTACCTTCATGAGTGACATCATAGACAAAGGGTATGCAGAAAAGGTACCCACCGATGATGAGCCCAGACAGACGGTCAACGATGGTACATTCCACATCACGGCGTGTATCACCCGAAGAAGCTACGTAAAATACGAGTGGTATTTGACTGCAGCGGCAAATATCACAGAGAGACACTGAACAGCCACTTGCTTCAAGGACCAGATCTGACAAACGAGTTGATCAGAGTTTTGTGTCGCTTCACACTAGAACCGATAGCATGCATTCACTTGCGACATTGAAGCGATTTTCCTGCAAGTTGGAGTTGATGTTAAAACCGTGATTACCTCAGATTTCTTTGGTACGAGAAGGCAACCTTATTAACGAGCCCACCGAATACAGAATGACAGTGCACCTGTTTGGAGCAACGTCCTCACCAGGCTGTGTAAACTTCGCCCTCAAGACGACAGCTGACCTTTATGAAAAGGACTACGGTAAAGATGCTGCCGACTTTGTTAGAAGAGACTTCTACGTCAACGATGGGTTGAAGTCTGTCCGAAAGCCGTGTGAGGCAATTAACCTGATTGAGAGCCGCCGACAACTGTGTGAGAGAGGCGGCTTTAAATTGCACAAGTACATATCGAACAACAAGGAAGTCATCCATAGTATTCCTCCAGCTCAACGAGCTAAAGACACAGAAACCATCGACCTTCGTTGCAAGAGTTAACCGATCAAGCGCATGTTGGGTGTGCAATGGTGAGTCGAGTCCGACAATTTCGACTTTCGAGTCCAGCTGAAGGACAAATCACTGACAAGACGAGGCATCCTATCGACAGTAAGCTCGGTGTAGGATCCCCTCGGACTCGTATTCCCACTTATTGTCGGAGGCAGACATATACTGCAAGAACTATGCAAAGACTGTGGCGACTGGGATGATCCGATACCAGAAAATACCATTATTAAGTGGGAAAGATGGAGAAGAGACGTACCTCTTCTATCAATTTGAAGATACTGAGATGTTACAAGCCTAACAACTTCGGTAAATTGAAGAAAGCAGAACTACAACCATTTCTCTGATGCCAGGCAGTATGGGTATGGTCAGTGCACTTACCTGCTACTCATCGATGATGAAGACAGAATTTAAGTTCTCTCGTCATTCGAAAATCCAGAGTAGTTCAAACCAGACAAATGACAGTACCACGATAAGAGCTTACAGCAGCTGTAATTTCAGCAAGAGTTGGTGCCTCTCTGAGAGACAACCTACAGTATGAAAATGTCAGCCACACGTATTACACCGATAGTAATGCGGTATTGGGTTATATCAACAACTAAGCACAGCATTTCCACGTCTTTGCAGCAAATCGAGTTCAACTGATTCGAAAATTTTCGTCTCAGACCAGTGGAGACATGTTGATACCAAGATAAGTCCAGCAGACCTGGCTTCGAAAGGCATGACTGTAGACGAGCTACTTACAAGTAACCTTTGGTGGAAAGACAAGCTTTCCTAACTGATATCGATCTACGGCAGACAACCCAGGAAATACCTGAACTCGATACTAACGATCCCAAAGTGAAGAAAGAACAACAGCCCTCGCTTCTCAAACAAACGAAGACTATGCCAACGTACTGACAAGATTAGAGTACTTTTCCATTTGGCATAGAGCCAAGAGAGCTATAACAGCGTGTATGCAGTTCACAGATAAACTACAGAAGCGCAGCGTAAAGAAACCAAAGAAACATATAGATAGGGAGACCTGTAGACAATGATTGAAGGCGACTATATACCAGTCGATGTTGAAGCAATGCGCAAGGCAGAGCAGTTCATCATAAAATTGGTGCAAAAGAAAGCTTTCGCCCAAGAGATCCTGACTCTCCCGCCGAAGAGAAAGAAGAGGACGAAGCAAAGAATCTTCGATCTCCTGTGAAGAAGACGAGGCCCCCCCCCCCATCGCCGTGATCCTTGCCTTGATCCATATCTTGACAAGATGGAATTGTTCGAGTTGGTGGAAGAATTCGACGAGCAAATCTTCCACGAGAGATAGCAAACCCAGTGTTGCCGCTGAAACAAGAACACATAATGAAGTTAGTGATCGCTCACTACCATGAGAAGATAGGCCAATCATCATCCAGGATGCGGTATGACAATGAATAAGATACGTTTGTCCAGGAATTGGATAATTGCGTCCACGGTCGCCATAAGCTCCCATATATTGAAATGTGTAAGATGCAGAAACCTGCGGAGACCTACTCAATTACAACGAATGTCAGATCTACCGAAAGACAGGCTAGAACCAGCCCCACCATTCACTTACAGTGCAGTGGACTATTTCAGTCCATTCTACGTGAAAGAAAAACAAAAGGAAGAGAAAAAATATGACGTACTATTCACCTGCCTGAATTCAAGCGCCATCCAAATCAAAATGGCGAACACATGGAGCACCGATTCATTTCTCAGTGCATACCATCGTTTGTTTATCGTCGAGGTCCAGTCCGACAGTTGAGGTCCAGTCCGACAGTTGCGATCCGATCAAGGAACGAACTTTGTTAGTGCCAAGGGAGAATTAGCAGCTGCACTAGCAGAGATGGATAAAGATAAGATCAGACAAGAGTTACTGAAAGACAACTGCGATTAGATAAAATTTGAAATGAGCGTTCCCTACTCCAGTCATATGGGAGGAATGTGGAAAGAATGATAAGATCAGCGAGGAACGCCCTGACAAGTCTAATGGTAAAACACGCTTATCGACTTGACGACGAGTTACTGAGAACCCTCCTCATAGAAGCAGAAGCGATAGTCAACAGTTCGTCCACTGACCTACAACGATGTGAGTTCAGTCGACTCATTAGAACCCCTATCTCCAAGTCAACTATTGACACTGAAGCCAAAGGTGCCTGGTTCCCCTAGGCAATTTCGAGACAGCAGATATGTATTGTCATCGTCGTTGGAGAAGTGGCAGCATCTTGCCGACGAATTTTGGAGAAGATGAAAAACAGAATTTCCTACCAACCCAGCAACAGTGAAAGAAGTTGGTTGCTACCACACCAAATCTCAAGAAGGATGATATTGTCCTGGTGGTTGATGAGAAAGCACCCTGATGCGAGTGGCCAATGGCACATGTTGTGGAAACCTTTTCAGGAGAAGATGGTCATATGAGAAAGGATCGACTGCGCATTGGACAATCAACATACGAGAGACCAATCCACAAACTTGTGCTACTTATTAACCAATGCAGCCCCGTCGAGGAGCCTTGATTTGATTTGATTTGATTTGATTTGATTTGAATTTATCTGAATCTATTACTCGATAGTATAGTGAACTTTGATAGATGTAGTAAAAAAATTGACACACTTAACCTTTCGCTTTTCCTTATTAGTTTGGGACCCTTTTTGATAAGTTTAGATAAATTGCTTCCAATTTAGGGGAGCCGTGTAACAAATGACAATGGATACCACATTGACATGAACTGAATTAAAGTAGTTTGCATTAGAGCGTTCTTTACATTAACCTTGAAACACAAAATCAGTATCATGTTCTCTTGAGACAATAGAATGAGTGCCCATGCCCAAACGAATAGACCAGCCTCAACATCAATGCCAAAATAACCCATGAATTCACCCCGACCCAGGAATAGAGGTGCGTATTGAAATAGTAATTGATTATAGTATTGATTGATTTATAGTTGAGTTTGTAGTTGTAGAACTTTCTGAGTTTTCTTGACTTTAACAGTTGCAGACAGTTTCTTACATAAATTATTTTAATTTTGTCCTACAGTTTTTACGCTAACCATGTCGATGAAAAAAAATGAATATTGGTAATCTCAAGAACTGTGTCAAAGCCAATATATTTCCATAACAACTAACATTGTAAATGCTGAAAAACCTACGCTGTTAAACAAACTCTCTAAGTTGGTTTCAAAATGTTACCACCAAAACAACCACTATTTATCAAATGTGAACACACAAAGAAATACAATGATACGTCTCGTCAATATAATTAAAGTGTAGAGCTAAAGAATCCTGATAGTTTTTTCTGAAGATTGCAGGAAATTTTAACTTAAAAGATTCTAGGATAGCCTTATACTCTTTCGATTTCTTGTCCATATTCACTAACTATTTGCTACATGTAGCTACGTTTATGTAGCGACAACTCCCTACAAAAAAAAAATATGCCGTATGTTGTTGTTCGAACCCGATTGAAAACTAGCTGTATTTTCTATCCTGGGTTGATAGCTCTGCTGGTGGACAGAATTGTCCCCGAGGTTATCGTTTGCCCAGTTAAAGCAATGAAATTCGTTTCTTTGCCTCGATAAAGTTTGTATGTGCGATGTGTGATAGTGAGCATGCGTGAGTGAGTGCTTCACAAACTCTACAACGTGTGGAGCGGTCTCAGTCAGAAAAATGTAACAACTTAGCAGGCTATTGAACCACTCTTTTTTGAGAGTGGGGATTTAGCCGAGCGGTTCTCTCTGTGGCCTCTCCGCTAGGCGACTGATGCCGTATGTTGTGGGTTTGAACCCAATTGAAAACTAGCCGTATTTTCTATCCTGGGTTGATAGCTCTGCTGGTGGACAGAATTGTCCCCGAGGTTATTGTTCGCCCAGTTAAAGCGATGAAATTCGTTTCTTCGCCTCGATAAAGTTTGTATGTGCGATGTGTGATAGTGAGCATGTGTGAGTGAGTGCTTCACGAACTCTACAACGTATGGAGCGGTCTCAGTCAGAATGTAACAACTTAGCAGGCTATTGAACAACTCTTTTATGAAAGTGGGGATTTAGCCGAGCGGTTCTCTTTGTGGCCTCTCCGCTAGGCGACTGATGCCTTACGTTGTGGGTTCGAATCCGATTGAAAACTAGCTGTATTTTCTATCCTGGGTTGATAGCTCTGATGGTCAACAGAATTGTCCCCGAGGTTATCGTTTGCCCAGTTAAGCGATGAAATTCGTTTCTTTGCCTTGATAAAGTTTGTGTGTGCGATGTGTGATAGTGAGCATGCGTGAGTGAGTGCTTCACGAACTCTACAACGTATGGAGCAGTCTCAGTCAGAAAAAATGTAACAACTTAGCAGGCTATTGAACCACTCTTTTATGAGAGTGGGGATTTAGCCGAGCCGTTCTCTCTGTGGCCTCTCCGCTAGACGACTGATGCCGTATGTTTGGGTTCGAACCCGATTGAAAACTAGTCGTATTGAGCAAAATATTGAGCACTGTAAAACTACTGATGTCATGGTTCTCTGCACATCGTGATTTTGTTTGAATGATATCATTCCATGCAAGGAAACACTTTGTAGCAATGGCATGGGTAAATATGCTTGTATTACAAATTATGCTAGGAAATGTATCTTACTTAGTTTTACCTTGTGACTTGAGTCTTTGTTTGGAAGCCATAGAATGTACGTGAAAACATGCCTCACTGTTTTTCAAGGCAACAAGCTGGAGCTAATTCAAGGTTCACTGCGAACTGAATTCGTGCAGAGCTTCATTGTTGTGTCATAAGCATTGCTCAATTCATTATAAAGGTGAATCATCCCAGCATTTTATCGATTCAAAAAAAAGCCGAGATGCGACATGAAGCATTTTAATTATAACACTAGTTGTGACAGTACAATGCAAATAGCAATGCGAGCTGGCATGATGCGTAGCTTGACGGTCTAAAGTGAAGCTTTATCCTGAAACCAGAGATGCAGATGCCAATGACCCAGATCCGTCCTGAAGTAAAATAATAATATTCCACCTGGTGGAAGTCAAAGAAGATTATTAGTGTAGCTATACTTTTGAAGTGAATCAGTATTATTTAATAACGTTCAATGAATTACCTTGTGCCATTCATCGTGTGCAATAACACAATGATTTTTTCCATGCTATCAAAAAATATACCCTATTCCATCACTGGCACAAGCATGGTCCCTATATTATTCGATAATATACCTAAAACTATTTCATGTACCCATTGGTATGCATTTATGGTGTTCAATGAAGGATACCAAACGAAACTTTCCTTTACTCATAGTCTTAAAGATCTTGACGATTGCATCGCAGAACAAGTCCGATTATGGATGTCCTCTATATTTTAGATAAAATTATAATAAAAATTGAATTTGCAATTTTCTCTATTGACGGTTTGTCGGACAGAAAGATAACAAAACTTCCTGTTGGCGATTATGGTGAATTCCCCTCACTATCAATCTTAGAGCCTGGGTGACATTCTTGATTCTCGTCTCTTAATGAGATCATACTGGTACTAGGTACTTCTCATCTTGAACTCACTACACAAGTTCGTAACATTTATCAAGGTCTGCCATAGAACAACATTTGCATTTGCATATTTTTATCGCATCTTGCATCAATTATAGTTGCTCTCCGTTTTATGGGCCGGTGAAAAATTAACTTAATCAGTTTCATCTTATGCGGAATATAGTGTTAAACTCGTTTAAAAGCCACTCATTATATCAGTCCAGTCTGGTATACCAGTACCGTTCATTTCATTACCAGTAAAACAGTGAATTGCTATTAAGTCTTCAGTCCTGATCGTTAATGTGCATTCAGGGCTTGGTCAAAGTCATATTTCAAATATGATCGCACGTTACGTTCTGAATCTTAATATAAGGTCGGCAGATCAGTTTAAAATTTCTGATGCGATCGCGCATGAAGAAATATGAAGATCGTCCTCCTTTTGTAGCTCGTCCAACTGATATGTTTGCTCGGCGGACAAATCTCTCTCTCACAGATTCATGCAGTTCTTCAAATTACCTTTTGGGCAACACCTCATCTAAGCCAGTTGCCAGTAATATGCCTTGATCACTACATGTACCACATGGATGTCATCAAGCACATTTTCCTAGAACTGGGAAACATCATCTTCGTCATCAAACAAATCCTCCTGTGTCCGGGTGCCTGTAATCAGCCTCCCCTGAGCATTGGTCTTTGTCCGCAAAAGACCTGAACATAGGTTGATGATCTTCTCTGCACTGGAGTCATCACCTGATCACTACTGCTATTGTCGTCTAGTGCTACATGTACAACAGTAGTCATCGTCAATGATATTAAGAATTACATCAACAGTTCATTTGGTTCACATTAATAAGCCTCTTTGCAATATGCCCAAATTCACAAATTGTTCAATGCACGTATTTCTGCCGTGAAATCATATCAGTTATCAATTCCATCTTGTCAATTTTCTTCACAAAATAGTCCATTCATTGCAAGTTTAATCTGATATCTTTCTTCGTGAATAGTACATAAGAAATGATATAACATCGAATAGTACACATACAGGTGAAATACAATAATGGCAAGGCTTCTGGTTTGAGCCGATCCCACCATTGCCACTAATATGTAATTTGACGTGGTTGAATAGTGGTTTGTTTCTTAATCGTTCCAGTACACATGTTGTCCATAGTTGGTAAGTGCTATTCCGATTGCTTATGTAAAGGTCCGATAATAAAGCACACACAGACGAGTTGTCCACCATGATTCGTTTACTTTAATCACAATGTCTCACAAAAAATCTACATACAGTGATACCTTTGTTTTGTACCAACAATTAATTAAAGATAGTTTGCAAGGCAAAAGGCAGAAAGGTCACTCCTATCAAAGTACAGCGTGAAAAAAGAGTGAAAGTGTCTGTCGACGCTCGATCATGCGGTAAGTGGGAATGACTTAAACTGATATGTAAAATAAACCATACAACTACTTCAAATGTCACGAAAATAAGCAAGGGGAGATCATTCTCACCATGCATCGTGTGTATGGGTTACTGTAGGTCAGTTCGCTGTCAGTCATTACACATAAATTCAAGGGTTGAATCGTAAGCAACCGTCGGGCTATACCACAATATTATTCACACCTTTTGATCCTACATACTGAAATGTAAGTGGATTTGTCCGACGTATCTCTTATACTTGTATTGCTGTATGGTATTTTTCTGCTATTTGCATTCCCGTAGACTTGAATATTTAGGTTATAGTTATTCACTACATATAGGTCATACATGAATCTTAAGGGATTCTTTGATTTTGTCATAAATTACATTAAAGTATAGTAGCCGTCGGGCTGGACTTGCTCATGAGGGTGTCCCCTCTTGCTGGAAAGATAACCAAAAAAGCCTCACTATGCTGAAAGTTCGTTTCAGGGTTTTAGCAAATAACTTTAGGGCCATTTAGTCAGTCCTTTAGGGATGGTCCCTTAATGTCTACGGGAGCTTGACATTGCTGAAATTTGAGAAACAGACTGTTTGATAGTATGCATCGCATCATTGTCAAATTGACAAACTTGCAAGAGAGTGACACAGAGTCACACCCGTACAGATATGTTTGAACATGGTCTTCTATGGGTATGTTTGAACATGGTCTTCTCTTTCCACAAGTGTATGCCGTTTTGCAGATTTAGAACTCGTTGAACACTGTGCATGGACATTCTTCACGTCCCACTCTAACATGCTCAAACCCCACTGCAATTGCAGGACCTATATGATCTTCAGTTGCTGTCACATTACGAGGATTGCTTTAATTTTGCTTAAAGCAAAGCTACCTCCAGCCATTTTGAATACATCTGTCACTGCAGGGTTTCTGGGTATTTATAATGTTTATCAACAAACACAGCGCGTAATCGCAGGGCGACGATAACAATGCTTTAATTTAAGAAAGTTGTAATTTCACAAGGAACTTAAAACAACATCGTCTGGGGTTAACAATTATTACAAGAATGCTTTCGACATACATGGTTTCTTATATTGGCTGTGTCAGGGTGTCTACTTTTTAAAAGTCATGCAAGACTCTTTCTATGTCCGCAATAGAGATCAGCAGGAGTGCTTTCGACATACATGGTTTCTTATATATACAATACTTCTTTCTTACAGAAAACACAGGCTTTGAGAAAAAGTCTAAAACAACCATTCGACCAAATAGTCCACTGTGTGAACAGTTACACGTTGCTCTGTGGTTCGTTAAGGCAACAGATGCGAGATTAGAAGGAGGAAAGTATACTGGTAAAATGGCCTTTCTGAGACAAGAACTGCATCAACTTGGTAAGTAGCTCTGAATTTTCATCGCTGTATTTGTAAGATTACAGTATAACGTTTTATAGAATAATTCCAGATTTAACTTTCAGACTCTGTCTTGCAGGTGTCTCTGTAATTCCCGTGATCACTTTTCTGACGAAATGGGGACTGGTAATGAAGATACGATACGCAGGAAGGTAGAAAAACAGTGGGACAATGCAGAAGCTGCGAGATTTGTGACTAACTACGTACCAGAAAAAGATAAAAATGGCTATAGCATTGCAAAGCAAATAGATATTTTAAGATTGTTAAATAATGCCATAAAAGTCGGAGAGAGATCAATTAAATGTAGACAAATTAAAGCAACTTTCAGCTGAAACCATGATTGCATTTGGTATGGCAAGGGCCCTTATTATATAAAATAAAGCTTTCTTGAGTCTAAAAGTTTTCATTTCCATTCAGCGAATATTTATAGATTAATGTATCATCACTAACCCAGCTTTGCGCATCCCTTTCTCTGGAAAATACACATTGCATCAATATTAGCAATAAGCCTTATTTCTTTTTCCTTGAATTCTTCAAGGCAGAATCTTAACTATGGTGAAAAGAGTATATTGACACCTTGAAATGTGCCCGCACCTCCCACAAGACTTTTGTGTGAACATTGTCAATGGCAATTTTATGTTGGTCATTTTAAGTTTTTATTTGTTTGTACTAACGTTATTCTTTCAATTGTAATTCCCTTGCTTAAATGTTAAACTCAAGGCTGTTTTCAAAGAAAATTTCCTTTGGACCTCTATTGGACTCTCGTAGTTTTCCTTTCTTGAAATAAAAGTACTCTCTTTTTTTAAGTTCAATTTTCGCTTGTTTGCAAAATAAACTTCAATTATTTAGAGCTAAGATTTTGTTTGTGTCAAGATTTTAATATCAAACTTCTTGTTTTCAATTGAAAGTCACCTTTGTCAGTTTTTTCATTTATTTTGTTTGGTATGAAAAGCATTTTGTTACTTCTTTATACATGCTTAAATACTGGTCAACTGCGCACAACCTAAACTCTGCTCGCATCCAGATACGTTTTGACATTCAGCGAAACATTTTACTGTACGTACAAAGAATATAGCATAGCTGGACATACACAGCTACATAAAGTCCTGAGGTCGAAGACGGAATCATCTGTTTGCATTCGCCGAAATGGTAATTTTTGACACTTTGAAGTGCAACCATCATCATAACGTACGCTGAAGTAGCATATAATCACATATGCTATGTTTTCCTGATATCACACGAAAATGAATAAAAGACTGATTAGTAGATCTCTTAATTTTACTCGGTTTGGCTCGTAAAATTGAGTTAATTTTTAGTCCAGTGTACATGTTTGATTTCAGTTTGATGTTTGTTCTGATTTCTGATCTTTCACCCCGTTTAAGCGATGTATGGATTTATTGCTTCGATAGAAAGTTTTTGTGCGATGTGTGATAGTTGAGTGTGCGCGCCTGAGGGCTTTTGAACTCTACAACATGTGGAGAGGTCGCAGTCAGCAAAATGTAACAACTTAGCTCGGTGATGGAACAACTCTTTTTTGAGAGTGGGGATTTGGCCGAGCGATTCTGTCTGTTGCTTCTCCGCTAGGTGACTGGCTGCCGTATGTTGAGGGTTCGAACCCTGAATGAAGACACTATGTTCATTTTCAATTTCGTTTAAAACCTTCCTTTGTTTCCTTCGTGATTTTAACTTTAGTTCTGCATTTTTATTTTCATTTCCTTTTCTTTTTTCAAATCAGATTGATTTCAACACCAATTTAAACCGGTTATGTGTCCCCCAATTTATTATACCCTATGGAAGTGACCTTGCTATTTAGTAACATAGACATTTAAAGGTGAATTATCACTGGATATCTCACATTGCGGCAGTGTTTATCCACTATGTTGGCAAGTGCAACTTCTGCTTTTTTGGAAAATGACTGACATGGGTAGTTGCAGTATTTGACATAGAAGCTATCTTGCTGAACGCAAGAAATCTGCAAAACTGATGCATTCTTTACAAAAAGCCTATCTAGTACTAGTTCTTGTTACCCTTCTTCATATTTGGTCTGCTCCTAATAGGCATTCCGAAACTCAAATTGCTGTCACATACAAACATCAGAGATTAAAAAACAAAGGCAAAGAAATTTCAAGCGTATTGAAATTTGATGGTCCATTAAATCACCTATTCCCTGGCCCCCGATAATTGTTAAAAAATTTAAGATCAAGTGCAAAATTGTCATGGAGGAAAAATTGCCCATCAGAAAACTGTTGTTAAGACACAGAGTTCAGTGCCTTTTGCATTAGCCGACTTCATGAGTTGGACAGTTATTCGTTTATTTGAGAATGTGACTAACATCTACAAAGGCACCAACCGGCACTGGACAAAATGCTTGATATTCGTTAAGTATATTTATGTATTTTGACGCATATTTAAGGAAATATTAATTGTATATGTAACATATATCTTTGTATAGGAACATTTCAATACGTTAATAAGCTTAACATTTATCTGTGAATATCAATATACGTAATGCAGATCTTTGCATACCAAAATTAATGTTTACTGTACTTATGCATTTTATTAGTTCACGTACGTGTAAACTTAACATATTTGACACATGCACAGAATCAGTATATGTGTATACATTGTTGCATATCAAGTATTTTGCCCAGTGCGAATGTGAACAAGTTTAACCTGGTCATCAAGTTGGAATTCAGGGTAAACATCTGCTTATAACATGTTGTTTTTTGCTTAAGTTATTTTAATGAGTTAGAATATCCATTTAAAATGAAGTTGAGAAAGTATGCTGTAACATCTATCGTATTTATAATTAAGTTAAGTAACATCTGTTGTATTTATAATTAAGTTAAGAAAGAATATAGTTAGATATTAGGTTTTTGTATAGGAGCCTTTTATCATCAGCGGGCTCTTCTGTAACATCTTTGTCAACATGTAACTTCTATACGAAAGAATAAACCGGTGTTAACTTTGACGACTGAGAGTCTCTACTCTGTACATGAATCCCGACGACCTCTCGCATGGTAATATCCCGATGGATGAAAGGAATGAACAGTAATACATGGTGCTAGATTTTGGGCATGCTCAGAAAAGGTGACGTCGGACGCTAGCAGCAAGACGTACGTAGGCCTTGGAGAAACTGGAAATCTGGTTCAATGGCAGCAAGATGTCATATAAAGATAGCAGAAATACAATACATCGCATTTGGAAACAGCAATTGTTTGGGACCAGGCATCTTCATTGGTCGTCAAAATGAGAATGCCTGGCCATAGTGGTAGAATTACACTAGCTTTGTGGCTTTTCGATGCTGGTCAGATGAAAAACTCTCAAAGGCTTCGGCCTCTACTTATCAGATGAAGCCAAGAGGCGGTTCTGAAACTTATCTGAAAATCAACTGGCTGACACGAAAATTTGCGGAGAAACTTTCCGGAGCATTTGATAAGTTCAGTCCTATGTTGCTGTACGACGATATGCCATTCAAACTGAAGCAACAACCTAGTCAGGCAGTCGACCAGTACGCTTCACTTTTATAAGAAAAGACAGAGAAGGCCCGGAAGACATACAAAAAAAATTGATGTTCTTTATGAATGGACTCAAACTTACAAACTTTCTACCACCTTTGCAAAGGCTCATGAACATGTTCTGGTGGCTAAATTAGTCAACGGACTGCCACAGTAGCCCAGAGAGTTAACAAAGACGATTAAA
Source organism: Ptychodera flava (assembly GCF_041260155.1). Taxonomy (NCBI): domain Eukaryota; kingdom Metazoa; phylum Hemichordata; class Enteropneusta; family Ptychoderidae; genus Ptychodera; species Ptychodera flava. Next base: position 6,667,969 of record NC_091931.1, on the reverse strand, counting down.
TATGTTATTGGACAGTTAAGCAATGTCTGACATTTAATTAAGCTTCGCATCTAAATAACTCTGTCTGAAATACGAGAAATAGCAAAAGAAAGTGCAGAAAAAAGTTTCAGACAAAAGTTTTAGAGTCGACCAATTGTGTCCCATCATTACTAGAGATGGGGATCTAAGTATTTAAGATAAAGATTATTCATCAAGGAAATACTTTTGAAGAACATTTAATTATTTTCCATCTGTAACAAAGAGATACATTCTAATTGATACAGGGGCTCATGTTACTGTAGCTCATTAGTGATTGTTTGATTCAATATCTGGTTTACAGGTATATCCAAATTCTTAATCATTACATAGTTGTATTCAAACGGTAGGAAGAGGAAATTAAAATTGTTGGATTCATAATATCCCTGCTTATGTTGGAAACAAGTGTGTAATGTTGAATGTTAACCTATCCAATACTCTTACTTAGGATTTAACTTTTCAGTGTATATTTTTGAAGTGTTATGACCTATTATCGATATTACCGCAAATACTGTTAACTTACAATCTGATGTACGATTGTGAACAATTGTCAATGTGCCATTTCCCCTAGGTTATAAAATGATTATTCCTGTTACAGTGTTGTATAAATATTCAAGTGGAGTGCTAGGGTATTTTGTGGTTAACGTTCCCCATCCACGCCTGGTATTTTAGTTCTATCCGAATAATAAACTGTGAATACATTAGATGTCAATGTTCAGATCAAGAAAATAGTATTCTCTCCCCTTCCTTCACCCAGTGAAATTATTCAATCTGTCGAATCCATGATTAATAATGTCCCAACAAGCCACAGTCTATCACACTCTGAAAGAGATGATTTAATTAGTCAATTTAATTTTGATGAGTTAGATGTAACTGATACACAATATAACCAAGTTAAAGATGTTTTATTGTAAAATATGCATTTGGTGATTCTAGGGGCAAAGTGGGTCAATGTGATTTTATTGAGGATACGATTCAGTTGCAGGAAAGTGTCATTCAATTTGCCGGGCCCTTATAAGGCGACTCCTGAAAAAAGAAGGAAATAGAGTGACGAGTTGAAAACTTATCAGAACAAGGTATCATGAACCATCTACCACCTTTTGATGAAAAGTTTTGAGTCTAACTATGAAGTCCTACTGGAATGAGTTTCTAAGCTATTTATTTTTCAGCATAGTCCGGTCCACACACTTCTGCCAGCAGTGTTGCAGTGCTTGGATTCCTTCTTTGTAGAAGGTTTCATCTTAGTCGTCAAAAATCCTGAAGGGCGTATATGACATCATCATAATCGTCAAAATGCTTTCCAGCAAAGTGTTTCTTCATGTTTGGGAAGAGATGAAAGTTCTACATCAGGCTATTCTTCAGGGAAAGAGGATAACTCAGAGCAGGAAACCAACCAATACTGATATGGCAGATAATATAATTGATAAAGAGGTTACAGGGCAATGTTACATGAAGACCAGAGAAATGACTCTGTCTCGTAAACCTTTTAAAATTTGTTAAGAAAGATGAGTTACCTGAAAACGAACGGTTGGCAGAGAAATGAGTGAATGTAGCCCAAAACTATGATATTGTTGATGGAGTTCTGTATCATTGTTGGAGACCAAATTGAAAATCTTCCACAAAAATCAATTGAATAAGACAGGTAGTTACAGCTGAAATTATAAGAAATTATGGTTGAAGGGAGCCATGATTGTGTCCTGGTAAACATCAGGTTACAATAAAACTTTTGAAGTTTGAGGCAAAGGTACTTCTGGCAGCTATAGCCTGTGATGTTACTATGTATGTTAAAATGTGCGTCAATAGTATCCATAGGAAACTGGCCAACTACCTCACGCTAAGTTATTACCAATTCCTGTTTCTGGACCATGGGATTGTAAGGGAGTGAGATTGTTGGATATTGCCCGAACTTATGATGGCCATAAATACATTTTGGTTCTAACAGATTATTAATCGAGTTTCCCGTTAGCCTTTCTTCTGAGAAATGCTAGAGCAGAAACTGTGGCTGAAATTTTATCTGATGAAGTGATTGCAACATATCGAAGTCCTCGAGTACTGTTGAGTGATCAAGGACCAAATTTCTTTTCTCAGGTAGAACAAGAACCATGTAAATAGTTTAATGCAGAATGTAAGACTTCTACTCCATATCATTTTAAAATCAATGGCATAACTGAATGTTTAATGGCATCTTGATGGTGTTATGTAGGTCATTCCCCCCACACTCATCATGACCTGAGTTCAATTAGTCTAGAACATTCTCAAGGTCACTGCCCTTGATGACCTCACAACCTTGAATTCAATTAGTCATGTTTGGAATGTTCTGGAAAGTTGATTAGTTGTGTAAGGAGATAATTTTAGAACAGTAATTAGCATGTCAATAAAAGTTCTAGATTGTTCTTATATGCCTTTATAAAAGGGACGTGCTCAGCTTCCAGTCAGACTTTTGGGATCGTGTCTCTTGTGTGTTACTAAACTCCAGCAGTAGTCATTCTCAAGACTTTTCAAGACCTTCACTGCCAACGCTGGATTTATACTGTGGACTTTGTGCAGTTTCAAGCCTGCAAGCCAAAGGACTGTTCATTCATCCGACTGACTGTTACAACTCTGAGACTGGAGCTTTGCCGTCCCAGCTGAGATAAGTAGTCTGTACACTTTTAAAGCTTGTACTCTATCCCTGACTTAGCAATTAGTTTTATTTTGTAATAAATTTTGTTTAAACGTTAACTGCTGAGTTCACCCTTTTGTTCGTTTTCTCTGCACGTAACAAATTGGGGGCTTGTCCGGGATACGAATATTTTGAGCCGTTTGACAACATTTTGACAGCCTTTTCAAAACTACTGTATACTGTGAACTCAGCGAAATTCAATCATGGCGGAATTCAAGCCAGACGAATTTATGGATGACCTTGATCAGGACACATTTAATTCCCTCAGAAAAGACAACCTCATAGCACTGGCAAATTTCCTTAAAGTAGATGTCAAAAGATCTATGCGCAAGCGAGAAATTCAGTTCAAGATTGCAAAACATTTAGTTAATTCTGGCCATTTTGAAGAGTCTGCCTTTAAAGATTATGAGCCTGAGTCTTCCTTCGAACTCAAAAAATTAGAATTAGAAATACAGGCAGATTTGGAGCTAAGAAATTGGAATTAGAAAAGGAAAAATTACAAATGAAAGACAAAGAATTACAAATGGAAGAAAGACAGAGAGAAAAGGAGAGAGAATTGGAAGAACATCGACTACAGTTAGAAATGAGACGTTTAGAGCTTGGACAGTCAGGAAAATTCTTCCCTTCAGACAAGTTTGACATCACTAAGCATTTCAGGTTAGTTCCCCCTTTCCAAGAAAAGGATGTTGATAAATATTTCCTCCATTTTGAGAAAATTGCTCAGAGTCTGAATTGGCCTAAGGAGTCCTGGTCTATGCTTTTGCAGAGTGCTTTGGTGGGTAAAGCCAGAGAAATTTACATTCAGTTGTCAGTAGAGCAGGCTTCAGATTATGATTCTGTGAAGGAATTAATTCTCAAGGGCTATGAGTTGGTGCCTGAAGCTTACCGTCAGAAATTTAGGGATTGTGAGAAGGTGAAGGATCAAACTTATGTTGAATTTGCTCGAACAAAAGAACAACTGTTTGATCGTTGGTGTTCTTCGGAAAAGGTCAGTCAGAATTATGACAAATTACGACAGCTTGTTTTGATTGAGGAATTTAAAAGGTGCATCCGGAGTGACATCAAGACATTTATCAATGAACAAAAGGCAGATACATTGGAGGTTGCTGCACGTTTGGCCGATGATTATTCATTGACCCACAAATCTTCATTTCTCAGCAAACCATCCCAGTCCTTTTCATACAGAAACAATGCAGGTAAATTTAACTCGTCCTTTTCATCCAAGAATTCTCAAAGGACAGTAGAAAATCAAATGACAACGGTTCACAAAATTCAAGTAACACTCCCACATCATCAGATCCCAAGTCTCAATCTCCTTCTGACAAACAGTTCGGTACACTTTCTTGTAATTATTGTAAGAAAGACGGCCATTTAATGTCAGATTGTTTCAAATTGAAAAGAAAACGTGAAGGTCAAAGTGGTCAAAGTGGATCTAAGCCCACTGGCTTTATTTCTTCATCAACTCGATTAGAGTCTAATAATGTGTGCAACACATTTTCTGAGGTTAAATCCCTCTCATCCCCAATTAATGAGGTCAAGGTCAATTCTTCTCAAGATAGCATTATGGGTATTTTCGAACCATTTATTCATGATGGTTTTATATCACTTTCTAGTGATTTTTCTTCCGCTACCCCTGTCAAAATTTTAAGAGATACGGGGCTTCCCAGTCTCTTTTGTTGGCAGATACCCTGCCGTTTTCTGAAAAGTCATTTCAGGTTCTAAAGTTCTTATTAAGGGGGTAGATTGCAATGACTACATTCCTGTTCCTCTCCATAATGTCTATTTGTCTTCGGACTTTGTTTCTGGACCTGTGGCTTTAGGTATTAGGCCTTTTTTGCCTTTCGAAGGGATTCACCTTCTTCTTGGAAACGACCTTGCTGGGGACAAGGTCATTACTAATCCACTTGTGACTGATAATCCTAGTTTAGATCAGGATCCAGAGCCAATTGAACAAGAGATACCCGATTTATTTCCTTCATGTGCTATTACTCGAGCCATGTCAAAGAAAACTTCCGAGAATCAAAATACTCTCAAAAATAATGTCACAGATGTTGACTTAAATGACACCTTTCTCAGTCAGGTGTTTGACACGGATCATTCCGTTATCCCTCGTGGATTTGAAACTTCCAGTAAACTTCTGCTGACCAAAGTCAGACATTTTCTAGATCAAATCTCATTGCAGAACAACACAAAGACCCAGATATTTTGTCTTTGTTTGACAGGGTAGATGATGAAGGTAAAACTTCAGATAGCTCTGTTTCCTATTATACAAAATCTGGTATTCTCATGCGTAAATGGAGACCTCCAGATGTTTTGGTTGATGACGATTGGGCTATAAAACATCAAATTGTGGTTCCAAAGCCCTATCGTGCTGAAATATTGCGCCTGGCCCATTAAACCCCTGGGCTGGTCACTTAGGAGTCAGGAAAACTTATCATAAAATTCTCAGTCACTTTTATTGGCCTAATCTCAGGCAGGATGTAACACATTTCTGTAAAACTTGTCACACATGTCAAATGGTAGGAAAGCCGAATCAGACCATTCCAAAGGCCCCTTTACAGCCAATTCCTGCATTTCAAGAACCATTCAGTAGGATACTAATAGACTGTGTTGGGCCCCTACCAAAAACAAGATCAGGAAATGAGTACATGTTGACAATTATGTGTACATCAACCCGGTTCCCAGAAGCCATACCACTGAGAAACATAAAGACAAAGACTATAGTGAGAGCTTTAGTCAATTTTTCACTTTATTTGGCCTCCCTAAATGTGTCCAGTCCGATCAAGGCTCCAACTTTATGTCTGGTATTTTTCAACAAGTAATGGATCAGCTAGGCATTAAACAGTATAGGTCATCCGCCTATCATCCAGAAAGTCAGGGTGCTCTTGAGCGATTTCATCAAACTTTGAAAAACATGGTTAGGACCTACTGTTTTGACACAGAGAAGCAGTGGGATGAAGGAATTCATTTTTTGCTCTTTGCTGTTAGAGAGTCAATTCAAGAGTCTCTTGGTTTTAGCCCATTTGAGCTTGTATTTGGACATACAGTCCGTGGCCCACTTAAGCTCGTTAAGAGAAATTCCTATCAGACGATGATGATTGTCTGAATATTTTGCAATATGTGTCAGATTTTCGTACGAAACTCTCTAAAGCATGTGAATTAGCCAGAGAAAATCTTGAGTCATCTCAGCAGTCAATGAAAACCAAATATGATAAAAGCACCTCAAAACGGAAGTTTGAACCAGGTCAAAAAGTTCTTGTTCTACTTCCAATTCCTGGCAAACCACTCCATGCTCGTTACTTTGGGCCATACCTAATTGATAAGAAATTGAGTGATTTAAATTACATCATAATAACACCTGACAGGAGAAAACAAAAACAGCTATGTCACATAAATATGCTTAAGCCATATTTGGATAGGGATAATCCTACTATAACTCAGCCTGTCAGTACCGTCAGTTCTGGCCATTATGAAGATAGTGATACTGAAACTGACTTGAGTGAAAATACTCTAAACTCAAAGCTGGGCTCGGTCAAGCTTCAGAACTCAGAAATCCTGGAGAAGCTGGAGTCTACAAGTTGGCACACCTCCAGCCAGAACAACAACAACAGGTGAAAGAACTGCTCCACGAATATAAACACCTATTTCAAGATGTTCCAACGAGGACAAACGTCATCTATCACGACGTTGATGTTGGGGACAGTAAGCCTGTAAAACAACATCCATACAGACTGAATCCAACAAAAGCGAAATATCTCCAGGAGAAGTCAAATACCTGCTGGACAATGACTTTATTGAACCCAGTAAAAGTAACTGGAGTTCGCCGTGCATACTTGTTCCCAAATCAGATCACAGTTATCGTATGTGCACGGACTTTAGGAAGGTCAACACTTTAACAAAGACAGACACTTTCCCAATCCCGAGGATTGATGACTGCATCGACCGAGTGGGAAAGCCAAGTATGTGACGAAATTTGACCTACTGAAGGGATTTTGGCAAGTCCCTCTGACGGATCGTGCTCGTGAAATATCCGCCTTTGTTACACCAGACGGATTGTTCCAGTACAAGGTGATGCCATTCGGAATGAAGAACTCTCCGGCAACGTTCCAACGGATGATCAACGACGTCATATCCGGGCTAGACGGGTGTGCAGCTTACGTTGACGACGTCGTCCTGTATAGTGACACCTGGGAGGAACACATCAAGCTCATGCGGAAGTTCTTTGAGAGACTGAGTAAAGCAATGTTGACTGTCAACCTTGCCAAATCTGAGTTTGGTTGGGCGAGGGTAACTTACCTCGGACATACTGTAGGACAGGGTGAGGTAAAACCTGTTGATGCCAAAATCAGTGCCATTTCAAGTTTTCCCATACCAAACTGCAAACGACAACTGATGCGCTTTCTCGGTATGGCTGGTTACTACAGAAAATTCTGTCCAAATTTCTCCACAATTACTGAGCCTTTGACTAACTTACTTAAAAAGAAAGTAAAGTTTGTTTGGTCAGAGCAATGCCAACAGGCATTTGATACACTTAAAGCCATACTGCAAAGTGCTCCAGTGTTGTCTGCACCAGATTTCACTTTGTCATTCAAATTAGCTGTGGATGCTAGTGATACGGCTGCTGGTGCTGTTTTATTGCAAGAGGATAGTCATGGTGTAGATCATCCTGTTTGCTATTTTTCACGCAAATTTAACAAATCCCAGAGAAACTACTCTACAATTGAAAAAGAGTGTTTATCTTTGATATTAGCTTTACAGCATTTTGAAGTTTATGTTACTTCTTCAAATCAGCCAATAGTGGTTTATATTGATCACAACCCTCTTGTTTTTCTGCAGAAATTTAAAGGCAAAAATCAGAGATTGCTAAGATGGAGTTTAATGTTACAGGAGTTTAATCTTGATATTAGACATATCAAAGGCAGAGACAATTTAATTGCAGACTGTCTCTCTCGTATTTAGAGTTTATTGTTGTTCACTTTCAAGAAATTTTACTTTAGAGTAAAAAAATTTTGAGTACTTAAATCTTTTTCAAGATTACATTTGTAAAAGAAAGATTTTTCTTTGAAAAATTTTCTTTTTTGAAGAGGGGGTGTGTTATGTAGGTCATTCCCCCACACTCATCATGACCTGAGTTCAATTAGTCTAGAACATTCTCAAGGTCACTGCCCTTGATGACCTCACAACCTTGAATTCAATTAGTCATGTTTGGAATGTTCTGGAAAGTTGATTAGTTGTGTAAGGGTGATAATTTTAGAACAGTAATTAGCATGTCAATAAAAGTTCTAGATTGTTCTTATATGCCTTTATAAAAGGGACGTGCTCAGCTTCCAGTCAGACTTTTGGGATCGTGTCTCTTGTGTGTTACTAAACTCCAGCAGTAGTCATTCTCAAGACTTTTCAAGACCTTCACTGCCAACGCTGGATTTATACTGTGGACTTTGTGCAGTTTCAAGCCTGCAAGCCAAAGGACTGTTCATTCATCCGACTGACTGTTACAACTCTGAGACTGGAGCTCTGCCGTCCCAGCTGAGATAAGTAGTCTGTACACTTTTAAAGCTTGTACTCTATCCTGACTTAGCAATTAGTTTTATTTTTGTAATAAATTTGTTTAAACGTTAACTGCTGAGTTCACCCTTTTGTTCGTTTTCTCTAGCACGTAACAATGGCTACGTTATCTGTTGAAGACTATGGACAGAAAAATTGCGATCGTTACTTGATTTAAGTTCTGTTTGGTTATCGTATAAGTCCCCAGAAAACTATGGGATTATCTCCGTTTTTACATGTTGTATGGAAGAGATGTAACTTTACATATGAATGTTGAATTTCAACCCATAGAGGGATCAACTAGAAATCTTGAACCCATTTTGAATATATGGCATATAAAAGCGACGTAGCTTTTAAGTTAGCTAGAGACAACATTGAAAAATACCAGCAGGAAATGAAATAGCTTCATGATCGCCATATTAAGAAATCTCTAATATAAGATTAAGCCATCAATTAAGCCCGGAGTAAATAAGAAACTTGTATAGTAATGGACTGGTGTATTCATTATTTCAGAAACGATTGGGTCCTGTTAATTATAGATTACAACTTTTGAATAGCAATAAGAATTATCGTAAGGTAATTCATATTAATAGGCTGGAGAGAGCTTATTTGCGACCGCCAGACTTTGATTCACTGAGTTCAAATGCATGTAGGGGATGAATTACAAGTGCCATTTCAATCACCTACCCCTGACGAAGTTAGTAATTTGACCAATAGAGATGTCAATGTAACTCCTAGTCAGAGTGTGGGTTCTATCGATGACGATGATGATGAACATTCATTACACTAAAGTTAAATAGTTGCTAGTGATACTGAAGATAACACCCTGCAATCAGTGGGCTCAAACAGTAAAGAAACTCCTAATTGTGGAGTGGGAAATTTTAAGGGTCGATAACAGAAATGGTAAATTGCAGTATTATTCATTCGAAAGGACTATTCACACAAACACAAGAGATCGGAAGATGAACAAAATTTAAATAAAGCTGCATGAGAGTATTTACATAAACACCCTTTAAAAATCACAGGCAACAAATTCTTGTACTGTTTACCATTAGTTTAGAATGCTATGTGACTAGGAAATTTCAAGTTGTTATCACGAAGTAAGTTCCAAATGTATGGTTTGTATATATGCAAGACCGGTCTAAGTCTTAATGATTACATGAATAGCGTGACTCAGTTCGTCTACCTTGCTGTGAGATGAAATCTATCAATCTAAGGAAAATTGTTTTGTAATTCACAACTTTTGATTTCTAAAAATTGGTCCTTACGGCCTAAAGAACAACAGAGTTGCGTACACAAAAAAAATGAAAAAAAAGTTTGTGAAGATATGATAAATATTAAGATATCCAGAAAGGGAGCCATGAGGCCAAAAGGATGGAATATTTAAAGGTGGAGCCTCCCTTCAAAGGGGGCCAACCTATGACGGCGTTCATTGTGTAAGTAGACACCAAGCAGGTAACATGAGGGCACACGCCCAGAAAATGCCACTTTTTAGTTTTTTCGACCGCAAAAATGCCGACAAGACTGCCAAGCGGTCAGCACGAAGCTGCTGCTGATCGAACTCAGTGGGTATATTCATATTCAAACGTGACTGAGAAACGTTTTTTAAGGAAATTCGAGTGTGGTGCTGAGGAATAAATGACCGTTGGCAATTTGAACTGACCGTCAATAAACGGTTATATAAGCTCATTTTGCAGGATTAGCAAAAGGTGACAAAAGGTTGAAATAGGTTTGTGTAATTAATCTTATAGAAATCAAACATCATACTGGCCATGTGTTTGACTGGGAGGACAACTCCACTAATGCGAGAACCAGGGATTGAAAAGTGCGGCTTTAAGCCTTCAATCTCTGAAAGTTATATGAGAAATCGGTGATCAGCCACTTCGCCTCCTAATCATGACTTTTGTGTGAAACGGTATTATAATGTGGATTTTATAGCATTGAAAGGGAGAACTTGTATGAGAATTGGACATTTCAATAATTTAGATGTAATGATGTAAGAAAAACACTGGGCAAATGCTTGATATACGTTCTGTTTTACTTTACGTATCTTTACATATAAGGAACACAAAATTACTAGTACTTTTATACTTTACATATATCTTTGTATATGGAACATATCAATAAGTTGATATATGTAGCGTATATTATGCGGAACAAGAGTATACGTAATGCAGATCTTTGCACACTGTGTGTACACTGTACTTTTGCATTTTATTAGAATAGGTATGTGTATACTTGATGCATTTGACAAATGTGAAGAGTTAGTATATTGTTGCATATAGTTGTATTTCGAGCATTTCGCCGAGTGAGAGTAAGCGAATTATGTCAACCAATGGGAGAATACACTTCTTATATTAAAGAGTTAGAATACTTTCCAAAAGTCGAAAAAAATGGCATATTAGAAGTATGACATGCCACCTATACTAGGTCAAAGCTATATCAGACTGTATATTGTTGATTATTCAGTATTTTTACATGTAAGACTAAGTCAACACGGGTGGCATAGAATATTTCATTGCATTTCTTTATGTTATGTAATTTAATACTTATTCTAGATTTGACAGTGCTTGTAATTTAAGATTTTTTCAATTCCCCCAATGCTTTTAAAATTTCCATGAATTATCAATAACAATGTGAGACGCATTTCTTAAAAGATAGAGAGTGTTACGTGGGAAATATTGCTTCTCAGAACATTGTCTTTAAGATACATGGTTCAATGCATTTGGGTAAACCGACTTCATGAGTTGGACAGTTATATGTTAATTTGAGACCATGACAAACATCTACAAAGGCCTCTACCTGATGTCAATAGGTTAAACTTAGCATTTGTCGGAATTCAGGGTAAGCATTTGCAAATAACAACAAGGGTGATGCCCAACTAGTCCTGCTGGCTGTCCCTTTTAGACTTTTTCAGTACCGAACGTACTCGTATATTACCATCGACTCATTGACCAATCCTCGTGGTTGGAGCCACTCTTATATATTGGGTATGGAACCGCCATCGAGTTGAAAGCAAATACGCTTAGTTGACCTTGCAATTGTTTGGTACACTGGCCAAAGAAAGTACTATAATTACATGCACAACAGCTTGCTTCTTAGTGCATTGATATTATGGCAAAAACACATATTGAAGGTGAAATAGTGGTAGAGTCCGATTGTTCAGAGGATCTCAAGGAAGAAGTCAAATACCTGCTGGATAATGAAATGCTGGATTATTGAACCCAGTAAAACACTGCATAAAAACCCTATAATACTTACTGTATTAACATGGATTATTGCCTGTATTTTAGCTGAAGAGTGCATATACAGATGAATACAGTCAAGAATCCATTTTTTGTATTCAGCAAGCCTGTATTCATGTGGATTCATGTGAATTCATGTGTATTATACTATAATACAGGCAACTCATTAATGTGAATTTATCTGAATTATTGGGTTTTCATGCAGTGAAAGTAACTGGAGTTTGCCGTGCATACCTGTGCCAAAGCCAAATCAAAGCTCATGGTATGTGTACCGGCTACAGGAAAGTGAACACTCTCACAAAGACAGAAACTTTCCCAATCCCGAAGATTGATGACTGCATCAAGTGGGAAAAGCCAACTATGTGACAAAATTTAATCTACAAAGGGATTTCGGCATGTCCATCTGAAGGATCATGCTCATGAAATATCCGCCTTTGCTTCACTAGACGGATTGTTCCAGTACAAGGTAATGCAATTGGAATGAAGAACTCGCCCCCAACATTCAAACGAATGATTAATGACGTCATATCCAGACTAAAACGATTTGAAACTGACATCGACGATGTTGTCCTGTACAGTGGCACCTGGGAGGGTTCTAGGACAGTTCCCATCAAGACAATACCCTCTGGGCAATCACCACCAGACAGTTACTCAACGCTAATTACTACCAACCATTTACCTCCTAGAAATTTACCACCAAAGACATTTACCACCCGGATGTTTACCCCCTAATACTATTTATAGAGACAATATTGCTTTGTCTGAAATTTATCAAATGGAAATTAATAAAAAAAAAACGGTTCCCAAACAATTGCGAAGACTATGTTTGCATCTTTTCTAGTACTGTCTACTGCTGGGTGCCACATAATCTACCTTTTGCTACGTCTAGGAAGTTTTACCATATATACATTCTGATTTTTACCCCCTCAAATATTTACTGTATGCCTATCGGGGAAGCAAACCCTGACGCCCTATACTAGAGACCCTCTTTCTAACCACTACGCCACACGGAGTTGTCTCTGCCTGTCTGTTGAAATGTTTATCTTGAACTTGATACTGTATGTCTAACCATGCATTGTATAATAAATTAATACTATAAATGAATAATGAGTATATTATATTATATCAAGCTACCATGTGCCACATCTGATTGGACGAGAGTTTATTCAACCAATGGTAAAATATTGTTTTAGCACTGATAGCAGTGGTAAAACGGGCCCCTAAACCAGCATTTTCGAAAATTTACCAGTCGCTGCATTTGAACGTACCTATCTAAACCATAGACCCTCAAGAAAACCAAAACAGTCCATTTTGTTTCAAAGAAAGAAGACCGAATTTTGATACACAGATAAAATGTGGGTCTGTAACTCACCTCTTGGTGAAAATTAGTTGGGAACGATGATAAAATACATCTCTGAAGCAGCACATTTGAGTGTGATGTAGACGATTATTGCATTGAGGCGAAAGTGCACGTGCACTTTTCTTGATATTGTGGGAGTCGAGATGCGATATATCATACCGCTCTTTAAAATGAAGATAGTATTCGTTCATACACAAATAAATTGACACTTCCTCACAGTAACGGTATGTCAGATATTTTTTACCAAAGTTTGGGCTGTAACAGACCAGGGTGTCCTAACGATGTAGACCAAGAAGTTCAAAATAACAATGGTATGACTCCTGGCGACTGCGACAAAATTTGACATCAAATGCAACGACAGTGTCAGAGTCCAGATCTCGCTGCATAGGGCAAAACCCACACTGCACAACTGTTCATCACAGTTGCAGTCATCGCACATCTGGATTATTTCAAAACTGCTTGGTTCTGGTACAATTGATGTCCAAATTATCCATCAAAAATACACCCTGTAACTTCACTCTACCACCTCTGAATGCCGCCGGTCGACGTATGCCGTGTACGCGTAAGTGGTACAGAAGAGACAAATCTATTTTTAGTATGCCAAAAAAAAACCCAGGACTATTGTTGTTATGTAAATTTACGAAATAAAATGTTAATTTTCCTTTTGATTTGAACTCTTGACCCGTTTTCTGTGTCTACAGCATGCAGCAGGTAGTTTTAACAAGTATAGTGTTCGCGAATAAATTGCATGCGAATAAAATGCAACGTTGATGAACGTATAAATGCGTATTTTCGTAGGATACTGTGTGCGTGTACGTAATCCCAACATAAAAATGCTCGGTCTAGGGCGCAGAATTTCTCGATTCTCTCAGACGTCCATTTTCAGCATTTTGGCTTAAAGTGACAAAAATACCAAAACAAGACAACAAATACAACAAGTTGATATAATATAATAGCAGTAACCCCCTTCGAAGTCGGGTACACACTCGATTTTGGTACAATGCGCTCCATATAGCTCTCGCCTATCGGCTCGTGCTATATGTCGCGCATTGTACCAAAATCTTGTGTATGCCCTCCTGTGGCGGGGGTTATTACTTAAATAATAATGTGCATTTCTTTAAAAACACACTACAAATACGTCTCACTGCGCTTTACACGTTTAAATATCGATAAAAATACCAGTAAAGCAAGACAAGAAACGTAAACTGTAAAAATACGGATAGTTTTCAATCGGATTCGAACCCACAACATACGGCATCAGTCGCCTAGCTGAGAGGCCTGAGACAGAACCAGTCGGCTAAATCTCCACTCCCAAAAAAGAGTGGTTCAATAGCCGGCTAAGTTGTTACATTTTTCTGACTGAGACCGCTCAACACGTTGTAGAGTTCGTGAAGCACTCACGCACGCACTTAAACAATCAAATTAGGTAAAACTGTACATGGGTAAAAATGATGAGAATTTCTGAAGAGTAAAAATAGTCAATGTAAAAAAGTGATTCGAATTCTATGGAGTAAGCATCAGTAAACGTGAAAAATAAATCACATATCAACAGTTACTGAAAAATGGTGACCCTTCCAATACATAAGAATAGTGCTTTAACTCTTTCACCACGGGAGGGCGCATTCTGTGCCAATGGCCAGACTGTGGGAGACGCATTAACGCGCAAAGAATGTACGCGTTTATATGCGTTCGATATACGTTGGCTTTGTCTGATCTACATCATGTTTGTTGACTATTTCCTCAAGCCTAGCATAGCGTACGAGGTGGAGATCAAACCTAAATGAGCATGCGCGCCAAATTTGTAAACAAATGCCACCATACTCGGTCATTTCTTCGCCGTAATTTTTAAGGATCGTGTTGTTTTTCTGTTAGAGGGTATTTAAAAATGGCGATGCGGGCACAGTTTAACACAGACTAAGCCTTTGAGCATGTTTTTTCCTGACAGTGATAGTGGCATTGTCACTGATCGTGAAACTGAACTCGACGGAGATACCAGAGTCAATTTCAAATGACAACTCTAATACCGAACTTGAATATGTTCTCGAACAAGTGGAGCAAAGTCAGAGATTGCAAGCAAGTTAGGACGGCAGGGCAGCTGAGCATGCTGAGAGAAAAAGTGTAGCTATAAAGGGTAGTTATTCTGAATTTTGTGTATCAACCACTTTTTAGCCAACTTCCAAGAGCACAGATCTCAATGTCAGGTTTGTTACTAAATAATAGCTGCAAGCGCGACATTTGAAGGCGTCCGCCCGCTAAGATGATCATGGGATATTACATGAAGTCAATTTGTTGTAGTGGGCTGCCGCAGGCGGCCCGCCGATAAAGAGTGTCGATCATGGCCATTGTATGAAGTAAACCTAATTGGAGTGGGCCACCAAAGGCGTCTGCCCGTTATGAGGGTCATGGGTAATATTTAAAGTATATTTATTGCAGTGGGCTGCCGAAGGCGGCGTGCCGGTAAAGAGGGTTGATCATGGCCATGGTATAAAGTGAACTTAATTGTAGGTATTATGTTTTTGAAAATGTGGTGACCCCCGTTTCCTTCCAGTGAAAAAGCGATGACCACCCCTTCGCGGATTCCAAAATTATGATGACCCCCCCCCCTGGATTTTGCCGCCCCCTCCCGGCCGTACAAACTGAACAGTCCCTTATAGGGCTACACATTGATATTTTGAAACTTCAAACCGCCGATTTCCAATTTCGATGTGTTTGGAAAACCGTTGTAAAATGTCGTGATAAATTAGTTACGTTTAATCCATGGACGACGCAACTATATTTCGACGTGTATGGCGCTTAAATATCAGTCACGGGCTGTCTCTGTGTGTTGCATTTGACACCTTGTATCGTACGCTGTGGCCAACTTTGTAGCCCCTCGAAATAGCTTCTACCGAAGGAAAAAGCTATCCAAAACGGACAGCGTCAAAAAACACTTGACTTAATATGCTATCATATGAATTGTAAAACGCTATCAATATGGAGCGAAGTGAGTACAATGAACAGCATGTTATTAAATGTCTTGAGTGTATTACATACTAAAATGCCAAGTATTCTGCTTGTCAAGACAGCAGATGCCACATGTTCTGGCAATTGCTATTTTTGAAAACTGAATTCTAATCCGGACTTATAAAATGACCCATTCATTTTGTAGCAGAAATAAAATGTTCAAAGTCAGAGCAACTTCACCTGCATACGAACTATGTGCAGCATTAATGCGGTTGATGTACCCCTTTACGATAGGTAATCTGATTTGTACTGAAACTTTTGTATGACATTTACGTTTTTGCGACATTTAAGTACCTGCTACTTCATTGCGAACAAAGGAAGGGCACAACGCGCCTTATTTTCGAGCAGGCGATCTATGTTTGTTTTTCAGATTTCATCCACAATCCTACCCCCACGCGAATGGCAAACAAAGAATATATCACCTATTTAGACCTAGAACTATGGCAAGAGCGTCGAGCTTTGATTAACCATTTTACCGACAGGCTGTGAGTGACAGCAGCTATTTTAAACCTAGTTTCCTTCCCAACTAACAACAACTATTTGTAGTTGGTAATTGCAGCTGCCTGCTAGCCGCATCGTAGACTTGGTTCAAATCTGTGATTTGTGATGTTTTAGTGGGGTGAGGGCGATGTGAGACACCTGAGTATGGTGAACGGGATAGGCGGGGTAAGCGCTATACAAAGAAGTTTATCCCGCAATCCCGAGGACATCGCGACATTGCACTTTTATATGATATCCGATATTTACCGCTACTACACTATACAATATAGAAATAGATTTGACAAAATCTAGTATCGTCTAGTATCGAAGCTGGAGTCAGTGCTTGCCCCGGCGAAATGTCAACCATTATGTACCATGATCAACAGGGTATTTGATGGTTTTTGATGTTTGACCATGAACTACCATGGTCGGCTATGATATGAGACCACAGTAAGCAGTCAAATACCTTGTTCTATCACAGTTGACCACGTTCTATCATCGCTGATCTGTTCATGATTGTCGGCAACCATGGTCAACCATGCTATTTGATGACTGATTATATTTCTGACCATCGTTACCAGTGATAAATTATGGTTGACCATCGTCCTAGAATGATAAATTTTCTTGATGACCATGACCACAGTTGACAATTTCAAGAAGTTAATTGCAATTGTTGTTGACCTACAGCTGACTAATTGTGATGATTATCTGATGGTTGATCACAAACATTGTTGATGACCACAGTTAAATCGAAACTTACAATATAAGCATTACATCTTTGTGACGAATTTGATAAACACTCTAATTGATCATTTTAATCTGCACCAAGTTTGTTCTACTTTGGTAAACACTTATGGGATTATCGCAATGATAATGGTGAAATTTGCACCCTGAACATGTAGATATATGTGAAATATATATCTTGTTTGGTACTAACCAGACTTTTTAGTGTCCCAAGTGGCACTGTATAATATACAGTATATTACAATGAAAGAAAGCTTAGAAACCCCAGTGTTCGTACAAAATGATACATGAATTTTTTTAGTTTTAAATTTTTATTTTGGTTAAAAAGTCATAAAGAATATTTTCAGGCAGAATTTAACACAGTCGTCCAATGATGAAAACAACAGGATACCAAATATCATAATCACTCAATACATAAAAAAAATCTACATGGTAAGTTAAATGTGGTATGTACTGTAAATACCACATAATCCTTAAGAAAAAGAGAAGTCAAAGGATTAATGATTTGAGAAATACTATTTTTTGAAAAAAAATGAGATAGGTCAAATAGTGTGTGGAATGCGCAAATTTATCAAACCATGCAACATTACCTTGGAATATGAAATAAATGTACTGAAAAACATCAATGCATGAAGGTTATTTTTCTGGACATTGCTTTTAAATGATAAGTTTCAAAAAAGCCCTGACGAATTTCAGGAAAAGAAACTACAATTTTTTTGGTTTGGTTTACAAGTCATACCACTGAATAGCTGCAATGTAGCCCATGGGCCCTGTTCAAGGTTTTTCTGTGTTGCCGTGTAGCACCGTGCACTATAAGGCCATTACCTCAGTCATGTGTCGATCAGAAAGTGAGTCCTACGTTGATACATGCAAACACATTTAGAAAGGTAATTGGCTTAAAATCTGACTACTCACGATCGTTACTTGCATAATCATACATGTCGGAAGGCCATAGAGGTACACTGACTGATTTATAGTGTATAAAAGTTGGCGTAAAAGTAATATACTCTCCCATTCTCGCAAAACTAATGTTTGTAAAGGCAGTGGCTGCAGCCAGGTCACAGGTCAAACAGATCATCATGTATTCGAACTTTGACCTTACAAGTCACATGTTGTAAAACAAGACTTTTGATTGGCCAATTTTGCCAAGGCTGCCATTTTGAATTCCAGTGTGGAATATGTGAGTCTGGAGTATCATTCACTCCATTAAGCCACGGTTTTTGGGAGAAATCGTCGATTACTTCTCTCAGAGGACGATGAAGGGAACACAGAAGAGGTTTAGGAGAACAACTGTAATGCTTGAAAGACATTGCCTGCGTTAGACACTTAGAGTTTATGTAAGTTAAACTTCGATCAGTAGATGTCCGTTATTTACAGTGTTATGGCCGTGGACATGTTGAATTTTCGAGCCTTTTAGTGAGGTTTCAACTGAGAGTTTGCTACTTCGACACTTTCCACACCGTAGGGGACTTTTTCAAACCAACCACTGTTCTTTGAGAAGTTGAGAACATATGGCGACAAGAAGTGATCTCTGTTCATTTCGATCATTATGGATTAGTACTTATGATAACATCTCTACTGCATGCAGTGCATTGGAATAACATAGTATAAATCTGACATGATACAGTTTTATTCTCGTCTCAGTTGCCGATCATTCGATGTCTTAATGATGGAAGAAATGTTTTCGGACTTGATACAACTACTCTCTCCAAGTAGTGCGGTGGTGGCATGGTTTGTACTGTGATTCATTTCTTTTGCAAGTTTTACTGTTCATTATCGCTCTTACCATGAAGGACACCACAGACTCAGCCTTAATCCTGATTTTTACATGTAGCAATTGAACATTGTTTTACCATGATGCCTTGTTTATTTTGGCTGAAACTCAACATCTAATGATAAAACATTAAATCAAAGTTCTCATTTTGTCATGTTCACTTCACTTTAAGGAAAGGCATTTTGAAATATATAAGTGAATTTTATTTGTCAACAAAGTACATGTAACAAAAATTACAAAGTTTTTGAATAAGTTTTCATAGTTAAATTTCTTTATATATATGTGAATTTAACTAACATTTTTTAACTGATCAGTTTCTATTTGATACACATTTTAAATAATGTGATCTGTTGATCTTACCGTGGGTCTTTCAAAGGACAGATTTTACCATTTTTTTGTATATTCCATTATCAGATTGCACTTAGTTCGTGTAATCCAAAAAAGATATCAACAAAAGTACCAAGAATTTATTATCATTATTCTTCTAACACTAAATTCAATATTGATATATTTCTATAAACAGTTACAGTTACTCATTAAAAATTTGTGATGTTTCACTTTGTGATAACGTATTTGTATAATCTGTAGAAGCATTTTTAAACTGACAGAATTTACCAACACACTTTCATGTATACTTCATTGCCTAAAATGTTGGTTATTCCTCCAACATATACAGATATGTTTTCTGCTAAAATTAATGTTTTGCATTCAGTATCTAGTATAATAGATCAAAGTACAAACGTTTGTATTTTGTATCTAACGAATATTTACAAAGAAAACATATATTTAACAGCTCATTTCATGTTGAAACTACAATTATTGTATGTTTATAATAGAAGAGATATTTGTTCTATTGTACAGTAATATATTGTTTTTTTAATGAAAATTTATTGCCTGAGAAGGTTTTTCTTTTACAGTCAAGTGCGATTGAATGTGTCCACTGGAATGAAGGCGTGTTGGATGTATATCCTCTCAACTTTTTCATGGCTGTTCAGACCTTCTGGCATCTGTATACATGACTTCAAGGTGAATTTTAGAATCTGCTGCTCACAAGGTAAACGTATCAAAAGAGTTACTGGGTACATTTATATGTCACTTTAGAAAACTATCATTTGTATACAATACAGGGAAAAGCAGCACAATGATGTCATGTACCACATGCTGACTGTCAGAATTGCTGTGGAAAAGACATTGTCAGGATTTACAATCATCTAAATCCCGTGAAATGTTACAGGTAGTGTGTCTGCTGTTGACTGAGCCAGCAGTTACCATGCCTTTCATATGAACCCCGGCCCCCTAAGCTCGGTGCACACTCCATGCAAACAAACACAATTTGACTTCTACTTCTCTGTGCAAACTTGGTGCAAAGTTCACACCACTCTTACAAAAGTTTTGCTGCTAGCTTGGACAGCTTTCAAATTAAACTTTAATCAAACTATAAATAACTGACCAGCAAGTTGGTACATGGTTGTAGATGTCAGAATTGTATGAACTGTGTAACAAATAAGGAATGCAATTGGTGGCAAGTTTTGATCTTTCATAAGGGAGCCACTATAGTTTACCATGGACCATGATTGGTGATCATTGTTGACCATGATAGGTTGAGCCATTTTAAAAACCATGGTCACCTGTGGTTGACCACGGTGGTGACTGTGGTTGATCATGATTGACCATGATGTTTGCCATGGTTGACCATGATTTTTAGCAATGGTTGACCATGTTTTTTGGCAATTGTTGACTATGAGACCATAGTATTTGTGCCATTTAACAAACATGTCATCATGTTTGACCATGGATCAACATGGTACACCATGGTCATATGACCATGAACTAACATGTTAGTTCTTGGTTGACCATGTTCACTTTTGCCTGGGCCGGGGAAGTCGGGTTTTGACAAAACCTGCAAGGTGGTGATATCGCCGATATATGCGGATATTAACCCGTGATTTGACAGAATCTAGTATCATGTAGTATCGAAGCTAGAGCCAGTCCTTTGAAGTCGGCTTTGACCAGAATGGTGAAATCTCCAATATATATCAGATATTTACCAATGTTATGATAGAATCTAGTATCGTCTATTATCGAAGCTAGAGTCAGTCCTTGGAAGTCGGGTTTGACCAGAACTGTAAGGTGGTGAAATCTCCGATATATATCGGATATTTACCAGCGATTTGACGAAATCTAGTATTGACTAGTATCGAAGCTGGAGTCAGTTCTTTGAAGTCGGGTTTTGCAAGACCTGTAATGTGGTGAAATCTCCTATATACAGGATTTTTACCCTCAATTTGAGAGAATATTATCGTGTTGTATCGAAGTTAGAGTCAGTCCTTGGAAGTCGGGTTTGACCAGAACTGTAAGGTGGTGTAATTTCCGATATATATCGGATATTTACCCGTGATTTGACAGAATCTAGTATCGTCTAGTATCGATATTAGAGTCCCCAAATCGCCGATAAATACCTGGTAAATGTCGGCAATTTCACAGACCTTGTGTGCTTAGGCACAGGGCTAGTCATTCTAGTATCGTTTACTATCAATATTAATAATAATAATATTTTTATTGCTTACTTGTAAATATAGGATTTACATCACATTTGTGGCAATGAAAGTGTGATACAAAAATAAGTTCAAATTTTCTCAGTAAAGATAAAGTATTATTAGAGTCCCCAATTGCCCGTAAACATCGAGTAAATATCGGCGATTTCACAGACCTTGTGTGCTGAGGCACAGGGCAAGTCATTCTACTATCGTCTAGTATATATATTAGCGTCCCCAAATCGTCGATAAATATCGGGTAAATATCAGAGATTTCACAGATCCGGCATACCGAGACTCAGGGCAAGTCATTGTAGTACCGTCTAGTATTGATATTAGTGTACGTAAATCGCTGATAAATATCGGGTAAATGTCGGCGATTTCACATACCGGGCGTGCGAATGGCACAATGCAATTACACTGAAATTCGATCAAGATGCAGAACTTCATTAAACAAGGTGTTATTTTAATTGATGTGTATCAGCGATTTTTACGACATTAACAGCTGGACTTGATGTGGTGTTGTTTACACTTTTAATCAGCTACATGCTCTCAGTTACACAACACACCAGGGCCATTCGATGCATGTCAGATAGACAAACATAAACAAATCACCACACCTTGCAATGCCATGTATCTTTCTTTTGTATTCGTGATGAACAAGTGAGCGTGCATTCGGACACCTACAAATAAAATTACCCGAATAGCTTCATTTATAATCCTTGACACTCACATATCAGCTGTGCGTAGACCCCAGTAATTGTGCCCTGCTGGGACAATGTCCTACTCTTATTTAGTCGACCACACCCGTTGGCCACCCCTTGAAACTAGTTGCACACTCTGCTAGGTACATCCGTGGTAGTATACTTGACAACGTCATCCTGGCGTACAAAAGCTGGTCGCTGAAGTTGCCACACACAAGGGGGCCGAGATTACGGTTTGTGGGACTGCTAGCTGAATTTGACAGCGGTCATTGCAGTCTGTTGTGCCGTCTTTGACTTTCAAGTGTACAATATAACATACATCACTGATCGATCTTCTGACTGACGAGGTTTTAAACTGCAGCCTTATGAACATTAGGGCGACTTAACCGATCCAAATGCCTTTCGCAAACTTGAAAGTGCTCGCACTAAGAAAGATATGAGTAACATTTCAGTTGAATCTGTGTGTTAGTTTTTGAAAAGAACACTTTTAATGACTAAATTGCGATTTTCGCTATATCCAATAAGGCGAAAAAACTTCCTGACTGACCCAAACGCCTTTCGCAAATTAAAAAGAACTACCAATAGGGATTATGAGTGTAAAATTTTAGTTCAATCTGTGTATTGGTTCTGGAGGAGAATATTTTTAAAGATTAAATTACGAGTTTCGCAAAATCAAATATGGCAGCCAAAGCAAGTGACCGATCCAAACGCCGTTTGCAAAGTTGAAAATGATCACACTTTAGATGATAGACATAAAATATCAATTTAATCTGTATGTTTGTTTTGGAGTAGAAGATTTTTAAGAGTAAATTACGATTTTTGCAAAATGCAATACGGCGGCAAAACCATGTAACATATCCAAATGCCTTTCACAAACTTGAAAGAGATAACACTATAGATGATGCATGTACAATTTCTGTCGATTCGGTATGTTTGTTCTACAGAAGAAGATTTTTAAAGATGAAATTACGATTTTCGCAAAATCCAATATGGCGGCCAAACCACGTGACCGATCAAAACGCCTTTCGCAAACTTGAAAGAGATCACACTTAAGATGATATATGTAAAATTTTAGTTATCGGTGTATTGGTTGCCTTTCACAAAGCTTGAAAGAGATTGCACTCATAATCATCTGTGAAATTTCAATTTGATCAGTGCTTTGGTTCTGAGAAGACGATTTTTAAAGATTAAATGAGTATTTTAAGAAAATCCAATATGGCAGCCAAGGTCACGTGACCGGCATGCGATATTTTGCAAATTTTAAGACCTTAGGTCATGCTTGCTATACAAAAAAATTCAAATCGACTAGACCCCTAGGTCTTCTGGAGAAGCCTCTTTAGGTTTTGCAAAATCCAATATGGCCGCCAGGTCACGTGACAATCGAAATTTGCATACCCAGGTGCACGAGATCTTATAGGTACCTATTAGCCCTGCAAGTTTTAGAAGTCTGCGGTGAGCGGTGTTAAGAGATCTAGGTGAGCAAAGAAACGGCAGAAGAAGAAGAAAAGAGGAAGCAGAAACAATAGAACTCGAGCAATAACAATAGGGTCCCAGCCGGTCGGCTTGGCCCGTATTAAAGCTGCAAGCAGCGTTGGCGGGGCCCAAGCGGTTAACATGGTTTCAAGATCTTGCACTGATGATATTTGTGCAAAATTTGAGCTTTAAAATTGAGCTTAAAAGAGGATTTTGAACATCATCTAATAGTTACTGTACGTTTCACTTGGAATTTAATATTTTACGGAAATCCAATATGGCGGCCAAACCACGTGACTGATCAAAACGCCTTTCGCAAACTTGAAAGAGATCACACTTAAGATGTTACATGTCAAATTTCAGTCAAATCGGTGTGTTGGTTCTGGAGAAGAAGATTCTTAAAGATTAAATCACGATTTTAGAAAAATCCAATATGGCGGCCAAACCACGTGACCGATCAAAACGCCTTTCGCAAACTTGAAAGAGATGAGATTGAAGGCTATACTAGTAAATTTCAGTTTAATCGGTGTATTGGTTCTGGAGAAGAAGATTTTTAAAGATTAAATGACTATTTTAGAAAATCCAATATGGCGGCCAAGGTCACGTGACTGCCAGCGATTTTTTTTGCAAATTCTAAAGACCTTAGATCATGCTTACTATACAAAAAAAATCAAATCGACTAGACCCCTAGGTCTTCTGGAGAAGCCATCTTTGGCTTTTTAAAAAATCCAATATGGTCGCCAGGTCACGTAACCAATCAAAATTTTCAGGGTCAGGTGCACGAGTACTAATTGGCACCTATAAGCCTGCAAGTTTGAGAAGTTTTAGTTCAGCTGTTTTAGAGATCTAGGTGAGCAAAGAAACGGCATCAGAAGAAGAAAAAGAGGAAGGAAGAAGAAGTAGAACTTGGGCATTAAT
This sequence comes from Ptychodera flava, assembly GCF_041260155.1. Lineage (NCBI taxonomy): Eukaryota > Metazoa > Hemichordata > Enteropneusta > Ptychoderidae > Ptychodera > Ptychodera flava. The sequence continues at coordinate 6,643,513 of NC_091931.1, read as the reverse complement.
AACAATAGGGTCCCAGCCGGTCGGCTTGGGCCCCTAAATAAAGCTGCAAGCAGCGTTGGCGGGGCCCAAGCGGTTGCCATGGTTGAAAGTACTTGCACTGATGATACTATGTGCAAATTTTCCATGTGTCTCGTGTATAGAGAAATCTTTAGACTAGTTGTTAACACATTTGAAAATATATTTAAAAGCTGACGCATCTTAATTCTCATTTAAATGATTTTGAAAAGTATGCTTGACAGAGAGAGGCAAACAAGCATTTTAAGTACAATTTTGTATACTATCATTGCTCATTCTGGAAATGTACCATGTGTCCTATGTGTTGACAAATCCTTGGACTAGTTGTTATAGGTGAACATTTCCTGTCAAAGTTTTTTTCTCATCCTCGCGCGTGTCAATTCAGATGTGCTGCGTCCACCTATTTTCTGCTCATGAGGAAATAAATGAAAAAACTGCAAAAAATACATAACGATAGTGCATGTATAAAACAGAACCGTAAACTAAATAATTGACACTAACATTCCATCCAGAACAGTACACATATTTCACTCTTATATTACTCAGTGAAAACTTTGCAAATGCTGCACTTAAAGTCAAACCGCTGAACTGTTGCTGTACAAAAATAATAAAGCAACACTGCTGTACATTTATCTCTGCGTGCATTTGTATGTTGTTGTCATTTTTTCCTGCGTTGTTGATTGAAAAATAAAAAAAGAAACCCGCGTCACCGCATAATTTTTGAAATATGTCTAGGATAAGAAAGAAACGTTTTATTTTTCTTGGCGTACTAGTTGTTTTGATGACCTGTACACTATGAATTTCAAAATGTTGGGTAGAACAAAAAGGTGTTCTTCAAAACCTGAAAATTCCAAATATTAAACTGCAAAAGTTACTGGCAATAACAAAGTATGGAGTTGTCACTCAGGAAACAAATGCTAAACATCGTGGTAAAAGTTGAAACTACTGTCTCTTTTATAAGATTACAATTTTTGCAGTAAGAAGAGTGGGTAGCTGAATAAATCATAACAGCCTTGAGTACGAATCCTCCTTTTTAAGTGTCAAATAATACTAGTCCTGAGCACTGTTTCTGTTGACGTAAAGGTCCCTCAGCTGTAACTTTAAAGCCTAGTTATACTTGTCAAAGTTAGGCGTATGCCATGCAGCTAGCTATATTTAATAGTTACAAACCTGTAATCGCTATCAATGCTGTACTGTACATATCGCTATAGACAACGGCACGAAACCTGCTTCAGCATACCAGTTATTGAAACGAATTAGATTTCCATTCTCATAGCAGTTCAAAAGTAAAATACTCTCAGACTTGAGAAATGTGTGCATTTTAGACTTTCGATACATTTGCTTTACGCTTGAATTTAGCATGGAGCTTTGGTAACTCCATGAATTTAGCAAGCGATGTTCGGACAGCGCACAGTGTATTGATGACACTCGGGTCAGGGGTCATCACCAAAAATGTCAGTGCGTATTTACGCCAGCTTGAATCATGCCACGGATCGCGGAAACCTAAAATATAAAACACATAATGATTTGATATGGAGAAATATCTTCATGTTTCACTGACGGTCAAGTTAAATGCTCAAATATCGCGACAAGACTTCCGCATTTGCACAATATGAATGCGGAACACTACGGCCCAAAAGTATGCCTCAGTGTACGGTATTCCGCGAAGCATAATTTCTATCGAACAGCGCTCTCAGCCGGTCGCTATTGACAACGGCGAACATTGTATCAATTTATTTTCAATAGATTATCGATCGAAAATCTGTTTGGGCACCGCTTGTGCCGGGCGCTCGTGTGTTGAGGTCACGTCATAAACATTTCCACAATAACCCATATATTGACTTATACACTTAAATATCAACATGAAGGTATCCGTTGGTTTCCTGTACTGAAATTAAATCGACGACAATTTTTCAGTTTTGGTGATACTTTTACGTACGTTTCAGCACATTTTTGCGCACCTCGGCGTAGTTTTGGCGCCATTGTGAACGTTGGACTACACGCGAGTGAGCGAGACAACAATGTATCAATTTCGGACAAAAGGATATCGATCGATAACGTTCACTGCACGATTACAGTGGAGACTCTACGCCCGTTGCCTCTGTTCTGTGTTATTTTTGCAGTTTACTGGAATTTTCAAAGTTTATATTCGCCAAAAGTTGGTATAAATTACAACAACCTGACGTGTATTTGGTCTGTATAATTTAAGAGACGCTAATCGATTAAAATGGGTCAATATTAGACCCTGATTCTGCATATGCAAACGCCGTAAGATGGCCATTTTATTGAGGGCAAGAGCAAAAATTCTGCGATCAGAAAAATGAAATGCAACTAAAACAAGTTTCGTCGAGAAATTCAAAAAACTAAAACAACAGCAATTTTGTATGTATATCAAGGAAACACCGTGCCACTTTTCACTGTAATTGGTTCAGAATTGAGAAATTTGAACGAGCGATAGTTGTACGGTCTGTTCAGTACGTTAAACGCTATTGTTTTCTATGGGAAATCGAGCAGATAAGACACATCGTAAAATCAAAAATACATCTGAAAAAAACCGTTGGTTTAACTTTTTTATTTCGCTGTTATTTTTTATAATATTTGGTATGACACATATCATGAAGGGTAACTAAAACTCTATGGTTTTATTTTTTTTAGTTTCCCTCTTATTTTTATGAAATGACGAGTTGAAGATCGTTTTGCTGTTGACTGTGTTTTTACTTGATTTTGCATATGTCTCTTATCGCTTACGTATTTTTGGAATTCCCTTGTGAAATTCTTCCCAAAATATTATAATTGTAAGGGCAGCATATACGGGAAATAGGACCTGTTGCTCTTTCATTAATATTTAGATGTGCAGCAAGGAAATACGGCGAAATTTTCAACATGACGCGGGAGGTGAAATTGACTCTCTGAACGCGCACTCCACGTATGTGTGGCAAAAATTCGGGACGCTATTACCGTACAAAATGGGGCGCCTTTGGGCCGTAGTGGAAGTACGTCGACTGTACTCGGCGGACGATCTGCGAGCGAGCGCCTTCTCAGAAAATCTGTTTACGATATCACGTCACAATACACTGAAAATTCTTTCGAATTCATCTTTAAGGAAGCCAATTCACACAAGTTCCTAACGTCAGTAAAGATATTTTCTTGTTGGCAGCAATACACCACCAACATTTTCGCTATTCAGGAGTGCCTTACTCGCTCTACGTTGAAAAAAGCCGTATGCTTTTGACCATGCCGTTCCTAACTTTCCAAATTCCGGTCGACTTTCCTACTCTGATCCACAGGCGTGCTGTTTACTGGGTATTTGTATAAGTGTAGTTTATGCTATAAGGCTACAGAAGAGAACGTCAGAACGTAGCATAAACTACACTTATACAAACTACCCAGTAAACAGCACGCCTGTGACGACACTGTACTGCACAGTGCACGGAGTAATCTGTAGGCACATTGTGCGAAGTTGTCCAACCCAAAACTTAGTAACTTCTTAGTCAAATAGTCATGGTAAACATATGGGTACTTTTGTTTTGTGAGCTATTTTGTTACAATGTTATTCATTACTGTATGTGTTACAGATACTATCTTCTGACGCATAAGAAATTACTCATGGAGTTGATCATTGAGACTGAATAGTGACAGAAGTGGTACTTGGAGCAAACGTTTCTAGCATTTTTGTTTCTGAACTTTGGTCTCACTCAAGTCCACATGCTTAAATATTCAAACCTTGCAATCGAGGAAGTGCATGTTTACTGAGTGTTCCCACTGTAATAAGCTGCGCAAACAAACATTCTGAACAGCTACACTAACAACTGAGATGGTCGCACCTAATTAGACCTAGAACAATGGCAAGAGCGTCCAGCTCTGATTAACCATTTTACCTGCAGGCTGTGAGTGACGATTTTTTCAGTTCGCCGGCATTGAGTCGATAGCAGCCAATACAGTGCAGTCTAACCTGCCCGCCTTATCTCTGTTAAAGAAAAATACGGCTGCATTCAGACACCTACATATAAAATTGCCCAAATAGCTTCATTTATGATCCTTGACAGTAATTGTGCCCTTGCGGGACCTTGTCCCGCTCTTATTCAGTCCATCACACCCGTCAGCCACCCCTAGTGGCACACTCTGCTAAGTACTTCCGTGGCAGTATACTTGACAACGTCATCCTGGCGTACAAAAGTCGCTGAAGTTGCCACACACAAGGGGCCGAGATTAGGGTTCGGACAACTGCTAGCTGAATTTGACAGCGGGCATTGCAATCTGTAGTGCCGTCTTTGACTTTCATGTGTGCAATATAACATACATCACTGATCGATCTTCTGACTGACGAGGTTTTACACTGCAGCCTTGTGAACATTGGGGCTACTGAACCGATTCAAATGCGTTTCGCAAACTTGAAAATGCTCGCACTAAGAAAGATATGGGACAAATTTCAGTTAAATCTGTTTATTGGTTCTTGAGAAGAAGATTTTTAAAGATTAAATTGCGATTTTCGCTATATCCAATATGGCGAACAAACCACTTGACCGACCCAAACGCCTTTTACAAACTTGAAAGTGCTTACACTAAGTGTAACACAAGCAAAATTTCAGTTCAATCTGTGTATTGGTTCTGGAGGAGAATATTTTAAAGATTAAATTACAGTTTTCGCAAAATCAAATAGGCAGCCAAACCATGACTGATCCAAATGCCTTTTTCAAACCTAAAAGGACTACAACTAGGGAAAATAAGTGGTAAATTTCAGTTCAATCGGTGTATTTGTTCTGGAGGAGAAGATTTTTAAAGAATAAATTACGATTTTTCGCAAAATCCAATATTGTGGCCAAATCACGTTACCAATGTCAACGCTTGGAATACATAACACATATTGGAATACATAACACTTAAGGATATATATATAATTTCAATTTAATCGGTGAGTTTGGTTGTAGAGAAAAAGATTTTTAAAGATAAAATTACGATTTTTGCAAAATCCAATATGGCGGCCAAACCATGTGACCGATCGAAACGCCTTTCACAAACTTGAAAAAGATCACACTTAAAATGATATATGTAAAATTTTAGTACATTCGGTGTGTTTGTTCTGGAGATGAAGATTTTTAAGGATTAAATTGTGATTTCACAAAATCCAACATGGCGGCCAAACCACGTAACCGATCAAAATGTTTTTTGCAAACTTGAAAAAGATCACTCTAAGGATGACATGGGTAGAATTTCAGCTTAATCGGTGTTTTGGTTCTGGAGAAGAAGTTTTATAAAGATTGAATTACGATTTTTGCAAAATCCAATATGGCGGCCAAACCACGTGACCGATCCAAACGCCTTTCACGAACTTGAAAGAGATCACACTTTAGATGATATATGTAAAATTGTAGTTGAATCGGTGAATTTGTTCTGCAGAAGAAGGTTTTTAGAGATTACATTGTGATTTCACAAAATCCAATATGGCGGCCAAACCACATGACCGATCGAGATGCTTTTTGCAAAGTTTAAAGAGATCACTGTAAGGATGACATGAGTAAAATTTGAGCCGTGTTTTGGTTCAGGAGAAGAAGATTTTTAAAGATTAAATGAGTATTTTAGAAAATTCAATATGGCGGACAAGGTCACGTGACTGCATGCAATTTTATTTGCAAATTCTAAAGACCTTAGGTCATGCTTGCTTTACAAAAAATTTCAAGTCGACTAGACCCCTAGATCTTCTGGAGCAGCCATCTTTAGGTTATTGGAAAATCCAATATGGCCGCCAGGTCACGTGTCCAATATAAATTTCAAGGGTCACGTGCAAGAGTACTAATTGACACCTATTAGTCCTACAAGTTTGAGAAGTTTTCGTTCAGCCGTTTAAGAGATCTAGGTCGACAAAAATTTGGCAGAAGAAGAAGAAGAATTAAAGCTGCAAGCAGCGTTGGATGGGCCCAAGCGATTACCATTGTTTCAAGTTCTTGTATTGATGATATAATGTGAAATATTTGAGCTTGGAAAAGTCTTTTGTATCTTTTACCCGAAGAAGGATTTTGAACATCATTTTATACTAAGTTATAGTTACTGTAGGTTTCACTGGTAATCATATCTTTTATGCAAAATCAAATATGGCGGCAAAACTACTTGACCAATCGAAATGCTTTTTGCAGACTTGGAAAGGATCACACTTTGGATGACACGAGTAAAATTTCAGCTCAATCGTGTTTTTAGTTCTGGAGAAATAGATTTATAAAGATTAAATTGGTATTTTTCGAATCTCCAATATGGCGGTCAAATCACGTGACCGATCCAAATGTCTTTTGAAAACTTGAAACAGATTACTCTTAGGATGACATGAGTATAATTTCAAGTCAATCAGTGTTTTAGTTCTGGAGAAGATAATTTTTAAAGACTAAATTGAAAGAGATTACTCTAAGGATGACATGAGTTAAAATTTCAGCTCAATAGGTTTGTTAGTTCTGGAGGAGAAGATGTTTGAAGATTAAATTGGTATTTTTCGAAAATCCAATATGGCAGCCGAATGACATGACCGATCCAAATGTTGTTTGCAAACTTGAAAGAGCTCACTCTAAGGATGAAATGAGTAAAATTTCATCTCAATCAGTGTGTTAGTTCTTAAGAAAAAGACTTTTAAAGATTTGTGAATATTTTAGTCGGGTGAAGGCGATGTGAGACTCCTGAGTGTGGTGAACACGATAGGCCTGAGCGCTATACGAAGGAGTTTATCCGGAATCCCAAGGACACCGCGACGTTGCACTTTTATATGGGCCTATATCCTATATTTACGGCTACTAGACTATACAATATCGCAGTTAGATTGGCTCAGCTAGATCTATAAGGTGGTGAAATCTGCGATATATATCGGATATTTACCAACAATCTGACAGAATCTAGTATCGCTTATATAAGTATTGAAGTTAGAGTCAGTCCTTGGAAGTCTGATTTGTGAAAACATGTAAGGTGGTGAAATCTCCGATATATATATATATATATATATATATATATATATATATATATATATATATATATATATATATATATATATATATATATATATATATATATATATATATATATGATATTTACCCGCGATTTGTCATAATCTAGTATCGCTTAGTATCGAAGTTAGAGTAAGTCCTTGGAAGTCGGATGTGTGAAAACCTTTAAGGTGGTGAAATCTCCGATATATATTTATATATATTGAAATTGGATATTTACCCGCAATTTGACAAAATCTAGTATGGGCTTGTATCGAAGTTAGAGTCATCCTTTGAAGTCTGGTTTGGCCAGAACTGTAAGGTGGTGAAATGTCCGATATATATCGGATATTTACCCGCGATTTGACAACATCTAGTATCGTCTAGTTTCGTGTAGTATCGCAGCTAGAGTCAGTCCTTGGAAGTCGGGTTTGGCAAAACCTGCAAGGTGGTGATATCTCCGATATATATCAGATATTTACCCGCAATTTGACAGAATCTAGTATCGTCTAGTATCGAAGTTAGAGTCAGTCCTTTGAAGTCGGGTTTGACCAGAACAGTAAGGTGGTAAAATGTCCGATATATATCGGATATTTACCAGCCATTTGACAGAATTTATATCTTCTAGTATCGAAGCTAGAGTCAGTCCTTGGAAGTCGGTCTTGACTAGAACTGTAAGGTGGTGTAATCTCCGATATATAATGGATATTTACCCGCGATTTGACAGAATCTAGTATCCTCTAGTTTCGATATTAGACTCCCAAAATCGCCGATAACTATCTGGTATCACACCGAGTATCCTTGTGTCAGGGAGACTTAATGCTGTGCCCCAAGTGTAACAAGAAAAGGTTTGGCACAAGTACGAGTTGCAGTAGTTCTGATAACATTGAAGGAATATCCAGTACAGCAGCTGCTACTAAAAATGGTCCAGTCATCTGTGAATTAGCTTGCTTTGTCGTAAATAAATTGAGCACGGGTATGACACGTGCTTCGATGGAAAAATTAAAAAGACTTCTACACAAAGTCCGAAGTTGACGAGGCTAAGAGAATTGTTTTTGAAATGGCTGGCTATCGTGGTCCATTCAGTCGTAAAACTACCCTCACAATTCGCGATGTCATCGATTGTGTAGCGGATTTATCTGTTCATACTCAGAAACGGTTTGTAGCTCAAGAGCTGCATTGTCTTCCTCCGATTGACATTGATTATGTAGACTATATCAGTTTGTTGAAAATGGTTCATGATATGCACGAAAAACCGGATTCAGTCAGTGCCAAGCTTGAAACCAAAGAGGTAATCATGGATTCAGCCTGTGAAAAACCCTCCAATAGTAATGCAGCTGTTGTCGTTAATCAATATGATTCTGCAGATGCCCGTTTAAACGTGTCCAGAAATTCACCGACTATGTCATCAAGAGAGGTTCCCAACGCTGTGCATACAGGCCTTTCTAAGAGTGATAACTCTGTTCAAAATGTGTCAATCCCTTATTCAAGCGTTGATCAAACATGGTCATTTGTAGTTAAAAAGATTAAGAAGGTAATCTCTAGTGTTCAGCATCCCCGGAAACCTAAGCAAATTGTTCAAGGATCGGGTAATGCTACACATCACTTTACTGTTGCAGAAAAACAGCCAAGATTGCGAAGTGTTTTTGTAAGCCGCCTAACGCCAGATACAAGTATTGATCAGGTTGAGACCTTCATTAACGACAATTGCGGTCCTTCAACATTTCAAGATGGTGTCAAATTAAAAACTCGCTATGACACATTCATCGTTCAGAATTGACGTAAATGACAGCAGTATTGACAGTGTCCTTTGTCCTGAACTGTGGCCTACTGGTGTTTTTGTTAAACCGTATTATTTGACGACGTCTGAGCTGATTTCAAAGTCGAAGAAAAGTTCTCCACGAGTAGTTAATATCAATAACAGATAATGGACGTCATTAACCTTGCCAGCTACAATGTAAGAGGTCTACATTCCTATCTTGGTTCCCTTGGCGCTTTGCTTAATTCTTGTGATATTTTATTTGTTCAAGAACATTGGCTTGACAAGGAAAAGTTATATGTTCTTAGTTCGTTGCATAATGAGTTTACCTCAATAGGTGTGAGTGCCTTTGATAGCTCGCATGGTGTTCTCACAGGTAGACCCTATGGGGACGTTGGTATTCTTTGGCGAAAAAATCTCAACGGTATCTCACCTATCGTTTCTGACGGTGAAAGTCATGTTATCGGTATCGCATTAAGATGTTAGATAAGCCTGATGTCGTAATTTTAATGTGTATCTACCAACTGCAAATTCTTATTGTGATGAATATCGGCGGATTTTAGGCCTGTTAGAAGTTACAATTAATTAATAAGGTACTTGCCACTGTCTTATTTCCGGTGATTTTAATGCAGATCCGAAAAAAAAAATCAGCATGAATTTGTACTTTTAGATAATTTTATGCAAGATAAATCAACTTTTCAGACATTGAACGCCTGCATCCTGATACTTTTACATATTTAAGTGATTCACGTTTTGCTCGAAGTTGGCTTGATCATATCATTTGCTCATCTTCATCTGATAACATCGTTGATTCTGCAAAGGTAAACTATGATATCATTTCTTCCGATCACTTTCCTGTAATGTTCACTTTGAAGACAGATTTGCTACCTAGGCTCAGTAGTTCGTCACAAACTGAAGCACATACGCCTTGTTGGAACAAAGTGCCATCTTGTCAACTTGGGAACTTTGAAGTGTTTTGTGATCGACTTTTATCTGAAGATCATATTGCTATTGAGGCTTTGGCTTGTACTGACACAGACTATTGTATTCATTCTCATTTGATTGATACATTTTATAGTGACATTATTTCAGCGTTGTTGACTGCCGCAAATAGGACTCTTCCCAAAGCCACAAAGTCAAATAGGCATACAATATCAGGTTGGAATACAGTTGTGAAAGAACACTATGACAAAGCACGTACTGATTTTTTGATCTGGAAGGACAGCGGCTCTCCTAAATTTGGCACTTTCTTTGATTTTATGCGAAGGTCTAGGGCACAGTTTAAAAGGCAGTTTGCACAGTAAAGGAGGGCAGAAAAAGAAATGCGTGCGAATGCCATGGCTAAAAAGTTAAAGTGTAACTCTAAGGAGTATTGGAAAGAGGTCAATAAACGTAAAGGTAGAGCAATGGCTCCATCATCTGTTGATGGTCATGCTGGTGACGCTGAATTAGTAAATATGTGGAAATACCATTATGAAACTATTTGACCAAAACTGGTACCGACTCGACACCTGTCTTTTCGAACATTAATTACTGTAATGACATGACTGTGCACCACGAAGAAATTTGTGAATTAGTTAAAACCTCAAGACAGGTGCATCATCTGGTATTGACGATATATCACCTGAGCATTTGAAGTATGCTCCATATAGAACCAATGTTCTTTTTTCCCTTTGTTTTTCGGCCATTTTGATTCATGGAACTGTTCCTAGACAATTGATGACCACTGTTTAGTTTCTATTCAAAAAATCCAGGTGGCAACATTTGTGACAAATCTAACTATCGTCCTGTTGCTGTTGCAACAACAATATCCAAACTGTTCGAAAGGGTCTGGTTAAATCGCTATGTGGAATGTTTAACAACCACTGATCACCAATTTGGGTTTAAAACAGACTATGGTACTGACATGTCAATTTTTGTTTTGAAAGAAATTTTGAATTACTACAAACGTTGCAATTACTCCTGTTTTCATCACCTTTATGGATGCATCCAAAGCATTTGACTATGTTCGTCATGATATTCTGTATGTTAAACTATTGCAAAGGGGTGTTAAGCCTTATCTCAATAAGATTTTGTCATATATGAATAAGTATCAAAACTTTGTTGTGAGATGGAATGGGTTACTATCTGAATCTTTTCATTCAAAGAATGGGGTAAAACAGGGCGGCATTACGTCACCTTTCTTTTTCACCGTCTATTTGGATGATATCAGTAAGAATCTCTCCACACTTCCCTATGGATGCCTTATTGGTGACTATAAGGTGAATCATTTGATTTATGCTGACGATTTAGTTATTATTTCTACTGGAGCCTATGGCCAGCAGATGCTTGTTGATATATGTGGTCATTATGGTAAAAATCATTCATTATTTTTTAACGAGCAGAAGACAGTTTGTATGGTAATTCAACCAAGTATTTGTGAGCGTAGACAAGTTCCAATTTATCTTAATGGTAAAATGCTTAATTATGTTAGTGTTTATAAATACCTCGGTCACTTAATCACTTGTGACCTTAGGGATAATGAGGACATTCAGGCTCAGACTCGGCAATTTTATGTTCGTGGCAATGCTATAATTCGTGATTTAAATTCGCGTCTCTTTCTGTTAAATGTCACTTATTTTCTGTCTTTTGTGATATCCCTTATTGTTCTTACTTGTGGAGTACGTTTTCTTTATGTACGTTTAATGCAGTTAGACGAGCTTACTCCCATGTTTTTCGTAAGTTATCTGGTTTTAAACATTCTTTTATTCAGAGTAACAGTGCAATGTTTGTCAGTCTTTCGATTTTAACTTTTGATGAAATCCTTCGGAAAAATCATTTAGTTTTCTGGGCAGACTCCACCTCGCAAGTAACCTGCTTGTGGTGAGTGTTTAATCTTTATCAGTGTTATCACAGAGTGGACTGTGGAGGATTTGGAGTAAGCGTATGTTTTAAAATGTATTTTTGTTTTGCTATGGATTTTTATAATCTGAAATAAAGATATAATAATAATAATAATAATAATAATTAATATAAGTATTATATAGAAATAATAACGCGAATAATAATAGGTTCAATTTCCGTGAAAATTTCACCATAAAGGTATTTTTGGTCGAAAAGACCAAATATGATATCGATTTCACTGCCCCATGTTTCCATGGTAACCAATTTAGGGGTTGAAAATTTCAGTTTTTCTAATATCCCATGAAAAGTTACTTTGATTGATATGAAAATTATCTAGTGGGGGAGTTCGGGTCAGAGAACACAAAAACCAGACTTATTTTAATGTTTCAAGTTGCCATAGTAACTATTTTGGCATTGAAAATGTTACTTTTTCCCTAATTCCTATTAAAAATGTATTCGGACATAAATCCCGGTATTTTGGTAATAATCTCATTATTATACACCTTTTTAAATCCAATTTTACCTCGAAAAAATCAAAATTAAAGCTTTTTTGGGGATGCCTGTCCTGCACTGCACTGAGCGATCGCGAGCAAACTGAGAACGCTAAGCGCACAGAACGAAATTTCAAACCCGCGCAGCGCAGTGTACGTGTTTGAAATTGTAGGTCGGCAGCATAATTTCACCCGAATTCACAGGCTTTTGATTCACCACTACTAACGTTGTGAAGTAGCGAATGTTTAGAAGTATTTCCCCGCATTGACGTAATGGTGTTTTGAGGTCAAAGGTCAAATAGCGTCCAATAACACCAAAAGTTATTGTACTCCGCGTCAAAGTTATTGGACTCTGTACTGTACGAATAAAACTCCATAGATTGCAGACGCAGGTGTATAATAATAAAGATAATGTATATTTGGGCCATTGTTTTCAAAATTATGTTTTTAGTTAATTTTAGTGTGTTAGAATTAATTTTATATAGACCAGAAATAATTTTTCAAGCATTTTTAATTTTGTTTCATGCAGTCATCTAAAATAAGTGTTATATAGTATATTACTAACTTATTATGCATTCATCGAATCCAGTTTATGCCCTCAAATTAATTTAATGTGCTAAAATTAATTCTACTAGTATCTCAAATTAATTTTATGAACCCAATTCCCCTTATCACCCTATGTAGGCCTACCATTATTTATCACAAGCAGTAACAGTAGCGCACAGGTTTTTTTAACACTTGATTCACTGGATTTACAATTAATGATTTCTTTGCCTCATTCCTGGAAGAATAATGAAGAAAAATTATTTCTGATTGTTTAACTATAGTAAAATTATGACCATGTAGTGGTGCATTATTTTAGTGTGACCTGGCGTGACCCATACTCTATGATTAGCTAGATCCCTTTCCATGGTAGCAACGGCTAAATTTGAACATGGTGCCTGTATACCTTTAAACACTTTTTTAAATCCAGCAGGCCAAGACAAGGGGAAATATTACAAGAAAATGTTTCACGTTTAATATACTGCATACCCGGGGCCCTCACTTGTGCGAACGTCGTAGGAAACACTTATTGCAACAATTCACCCTAAATATAAAGAATCGGCTGTCAATTAAACTGCGGTTGCTAACCAACCGGAGGTAAACAGTAAGATTAAACGTGCCCAGAAATACGAACGCAATAGACTAATCGTTTTGGCGTGTGTGCCAACTCACAATTATAGAAAACCCAAAGATTAGTCGTTTTGGCGTGTGCCGACTAATCAGCTAACAAAATCCAGGAAACCGCAAACCGCAAAAAGTGATAAAGAAATGTCAATAGCTATGGAATAGTTTCTATAAAAATCTCTACATATGTATATCAACCTAATAAGATTTGTACCTGTAGCACAATGCTCAATGGAATAGCCAGTATTATTGTAAAAGGCGATAGTCATATTGTATCAAACTATTGACATGTGACAAAAATAATTAATCTTTCCACCTTTCAGCTTGGTGAAAACGCATTTATTGATCGCCAAAGGCCTGTGGATTCGCTTATTTTTGCACAAGTGCTACACATGGACATAGGAAAATGTTAGACTCACCCTCTGTTGAGAATATAACTGACTGTTTCAGTGAATCCGCCATGATGAGAGTTCTCGAATCCAAAACTATAGCCGTGCTCGAATACAATGTCTTCTCATCAAATTACGTCATTGTATACAAGAGTTAGCATTCCAAAGTCTGTCACCCTGTTTTTTCGAAGTTTGGAGAAGGGCGGCATTTCTATCTGAATGATTGAACGACGTGAAACAAAATTCCATCGCATATGTTCCGGCAATATGTACAGTAAATACGCTGCAGTTACGTAAGCTTATAAGCTTATACTCCACAAAACGGCCACAGGCGGCGTGAACTTTCTGAGAGGGTTTTCATAAACGTCCTACTTGGTACCTTAACACTCACATGTGATATCCTGAAAAGTATTCTCTGCAGTAATTCCAGTTTCTGTCAATATTCAACTGTTCAACGACACGATAGCACGAGCATTACTGACACGCGCACAAAGACTCAATTGCGCATGCTCTCTGAAGGGCGTGCGCGTGAATTGCGCGTGTTCCAACAGTGAAGAACGCAAATCGCAGGATCTCTGCCTAGACTACTCTGGCAGGGCGAAACAAGGGAGATGCAAAAAATGTTTATTCTGCAATGCCAATATGACGCTTACGAGGTTCGGTGGTCGCAGTAAAGAAATTTCACTGCACAGAGAGAGAGAGAGAGAGAGAGAGAGAGAGAGAGAGAGAGAGAGAGAGAGAGAGAGAGAGAGAGAGAGAGAGAGAGAGTGTGTGTGTGTGTGTTGTGGAAATCTTTTTCATTGTCGTGAGTTTAGATGGATGAAATGATATCCCCTCCCGAACAGTATGACGCATAATTCTGCGCTGCACGTACAATTGGAAGTCACCCCATTGAAAAAATTAAAATAAACAACACCTCTTTTCAAAATTCCAACACAGTTTCAAGGAACTGTTATTTCTATATAATACTTATAGCCCCTAAACTTGTAATAATAATAATAATAATAATAATAATATAATAATAATAATAATAATAATTTCACAGACCTTGCGTGCCGAGGCACAGGGCAAGTCATTCTAGTATTGTCTACTGTCGATATTAGAGTCCCCAAGTTGCCGATAAACATCGAGTAAATATCGGCGATTTCACAGATCTGGCGTACCGAAGCACAGGGCAAGTCATTCTACTATTGGCTAGTATTGATATAAGGTCCCAAAATCGCCGATAAATATCGGGTAAATATCGGAGATTTCACAGATCCGGCGTACCGAGGCACAGGGCAAGTCATTCTACTATCGTCTAGTATCGATATTAGAGTCCCAAAATCGCCGATAAATATCGGGTAAATATCGGAGATTTCACAGATCCAGCGAAGGAGGAACAGGGCATGTCGTTCTAGTATCGTCTAGTATGATATTAGAGTCCCCAAATCGCTGATAAATAACGGGTAAATTTCGGCGATTTCACAGACCGACGTGCAATGGTACAAAGCAATTACAGTGAAATTCAATCAAGCTGCAGAACAAGTTGTTGTTTGAATCGATATGTATCAGCGATTTTTACGACATTAACAGCTGCGCTTGATGTGGTCTTGTTTATATTTTTAATCAGCTACATGCTCTCAGTTACACAACACACCAGGGCCACTCCATGCATGTCAGCTGGAGAAACATAAACAAATCACCACACCATGCAATGTCATGTATCTTTCTTTTTTATTCTTGATGAACAAGTGAGCGTGCATTCAGACACCTACATATAAAATTACCCGAATAGCTTCATTTATGATCCTTGACACTCACATATCAGCTGTGCGTAAGACCCCAGTAATTGTGCCCTGGCGGGACCTTGTCCCGCTCTTATTCAGTCAATCACAGCAGTCGGCCACCCCTTAAAGCTAGTGGCACACTCCTCTAAGTATTTCCGTGGCAGTATACTTGACAACGTCACCTGGCGTACAAAACCTGGTCGCTAAAGTTGCCTTACACAAGGGGCGGAGATTAGGGTTTTTGTGATTGCTAGCTGAATTTGACAGCGGGCATTGCAGTCTGTTGTGCCGTCTTTGACTTTGAAGTGTACAATATAACATACATCACTGATCGATCTTCTGACTGACGAGGTTTTAAACTGCAGCCTTATGAACATTGGGGCGACTTAACCGATCAAAATGCCTTTGCCCAACTCGAAAGTGCTCGCAGTAAGAAAGATATGAATTAAATTTCAGTTGAATCTGTGTATAGGTTCTGGAGAAGAAGATTTTTAAAGATGAAATTGAGATTTACACAAAATCCAATATGGCGGCCAAATTACGTGACTGATCAAAATGCCTTTCGCAAACTTAAAAGGACTACCACTAGGTTAAATAAGTGTAAAGTTTTAGTTCAATTGGTGTATTTGTTCTGGAGGAGAAGATTTTGAAAGATTAAATTGCGATTTCACAAAATCCTATATGGCGACCAAACCACGAGAGCGATCAAAAAGCTTTTTGCAAATTTGACAGATATCACTCTAAGGATGACATGAGTAAAATCTCAGCTTAATCGACGTGTTGGTTCTGGAGACGAAGATTTTTAAAGATTAAATTACGATTTTTTGCAAAATAAATATGGCGGCCAAACCACATGACCGATCAAAACGTCTTTCGTAAACTTGAAAGAGATCACACTTTAGATCATAGATGTAATTTTAGTTTAATTGTGTGTTGGTTCTGGAGAAGAAGACTTTTTTAGATTAAATTGTGATTTCACAAAAATCAAATATGGCGGCCAAACCACATGACGATCAAAATGCTTTTTGCAAACTTGAAAGAGATCACTGTAAGAATGACATGATTAATATTCGAGCTTAATCAGTGTTTTGGTTCTGGAAAAGATTTTTGGAGATTAATTTACGATTTTTTGCAAAATCCAATATGGCGGCCAAACCACGTGACTAATCCAAACGCCTTTTGCAAACTTGAAATAGATCACACTGTAGATGGTATTTGTAAAAATTTGTGTTCAATTAATGAATCGGTTCTGGAGAAGAAGATTTTTAAAGATTAAATTGTGATTTCACAAATCGAATATGGCGGCCAAACCACGTGACCTATCAAAATGCCTTTTGAAACTTGAAACAGATCATTCTAAGGATGACATGAGTGAAATTTCAGCTTGATCGGTGTGTTGGTTCTGGAGAAGAAGATTTTTGAAGATTAAATGACTATTTTATGCGATTTTATTTGCAAATTCTAAAGACTTTAGGTCATGCTTGCTATGCAAAAAATGTCAAATCCATTCATTGAATCTGTGTCTGTAACGATTGAGGGTATTGCAAATAAAGTATATGCTCAGAAAATGATACCGAGACATTTTTGGTCTAAAACGCGTAGGTATTTTGCTGAAGATAAAGATTGGTGTAATATTGATATGGATGAAGTCGATTATTTGAAGAACCAATTCTGTCTATTTATTGATCTGCGTAGCTTTAAAGATATTAAATTTCATGGAAATGGATTAAGAGTAATTAATACAAAAGATGGTGTACAACTTGAAATTCGGAAAAAGGATACATCAGTTAAGGGCACCGGCGCCAACGCCCACGTAGATCAAAATATTTGCTCAGGTTTATGTTATCAGTAATGCAATGGTCTCTGTTGAGAACAGTAGACTAAAGTCTATACTATTTTAGATTGCTCGGCGACAAGCACTGCTCACTCATATATTAAGCGAGTCAGGAATTTCTAAAATTAAGCAATTTAACTGCTTACATGATGTCTCAGGCTGCGACAGCGAGTTGATCAGCCAGTTTAAAATTTCTAAAAATTTCTGCAGAGTGACAGACCTCTGTCATGATGTCACACGCTGCTATTGCGCAAGGATATTGTTAATACAGGTATGAGTTGGCACTTACAAAATGACAGGCCGGGTAGCTAGACAAATAATATTATAATCTATGCGCGACAGCAGTGGAGAACTCACGTACTGCACCATCCTGTATTTCATAATCTTGGCAGCTATGGTACAAAACACAGCAGGCTAATACTACAGTACAGTTAGTAGTCCGTCTCTTGCAGCCAGCATGGAAAAAATGAGAGCTTATAGGCTCGACACAGGATGATAAGTCTCACAGTATAGTCATTTCGCAATATCTCTGTGTACGTGAGTTTAAAACAGGTCACCCTTGCTTGTGCAATAGCTGCTAACAGGTTAGTGGCCGTTGCTATGGTTCCAGTCCAAACGAAAGTTGTGGCATTTGTCTGGTAAACGCACTCTGAAGTCGTGATCGTGCGGAAGCAAGACCAGAAAGGGTATGTTTTTCTCTACAAAATAGTAAAAGGTGTTAAATTTTGCAGCATCTGTGTCGTTATCCATTGAAATTAATTGTGTAGTACTTTGGAATGGGTAAAAAACGTGAAGAAACCTTTCTTCTTTCAGTGGCTGGTATATCATAAAGTGGATACACAGCCGTGCTTCGGGCCATGGCGTATCGATCGCACTCAGGTCAGGGTTCATCACCAGAACTGTGGCGATGACCCTTGATCCGAACGCGATCGATATACCACAGTACCACTGCGTAATCACAGCTAACACATGTCTTTTAGCAGTCAAAATCGCATGTAAAACATCAGTTAAATATCGCAGAGTATCCACTCTATTGTTACAGGATATGAAAGTTGGCTTTTTTACTTTTCATCATTTGATGACAAGAAGAAGCCAATATTTCTAACAATATTTAAATAAGGCGCTGTGTATCAAAGTCCCCCCTTCTCCTTAACCTAATCAGGCCACCTTGTCATTCATTTAAAGTCTCATGTCGCCATAACACCTATTGTTGCATTATTTCAGGATGTGAAGAGTTGGATATAACTGGAAATCTAACAGTTGTTACAGAATCTGATGGTACAGAAATTGAAGAAGATGAGTTGACAGGTAGCTGTCTGGAAACAAGCTTGAGAACCACAGTTCATCTATAATGTAGATTTTAACTTTCAAGGATCAGTTACTGAATTTTGATAAATTTCTGTATTTTTGTTCTAAATTTATCTAAGCTCTGGTAGCACTCTATGATCAACTAAATATAACTGGCGAATAAGCTTTCATAGACGTGTAGTGTCCCTTATCAGATGCAAGGATAAATGAAAAATTAGAGCAGAAGCCACAGAAAATTCAGAGTGAAAAATGTACACACCGAAATTCTGAATTTTCTGAAATTTTCACTCTGAATTTTCTGTCGCTCTGTGCTTCAATTCTTCATTCCACCCTTACATTTGATTAAGAAGACTTCACGCTACATGTGTTCTCTGTAGCGATCATCAGACGAAAGGTTCAACTTATCTTATTTCGAATATTTCCGTTGCTTTGCTACTGATGTTCCTGTCGATGCATCAAACTCTGAGTAACGCCTAAGTCCTGTTTTCTACTTGTTATTTATTTTACCGTAAATCGCTCTGCAATACAAGAGTTGAGCACTATCTTTACACCGTGAAGATATCCGAACTTTACAGGATATATATTTAAATAATAACACATGAGAGCAAGGGCAATATCACGATTTATTGCCTGCCCAAGGATGGTGGTCATGATCGAAATATTGATGATACCCGAGCCGTAGGCTTACGTGTTGTGTAACTTCTCCTTGCTCGTTGTTTTGTCACTTTGATATAAGACAGGTCAAAGGTACAATTGTTTTACACAACTTCATAACAGTCAAAAAGTATGCAGTAATTCATGTCATACTGTATTATTTCATGCGTCCAGTAGTGTCTGATAAATTTCAATTTAAATGCATGATAACTAAGTTTGTAATTTTGTCAAACTCAAAGTCATTCCTTCAATTCAGGGGTCACATTTGTTCTGTTGAGTAAATGCTAAAATTTTCTAGTCTGTTTACTGACTATTAATGAACCTGTTGTAAAACACGTGAGCATATTCAGTTCATATCTGGTTAGATTTCCTATATGTAAATTTCCTTCATTTCTAAGCAACAACAGGCGTGGACACAACTCCTTTACTTTTTGAAATGAATATTGGGACTCTGAAGATATATCCGTTTTAAATGTTCAGTAACTACATAAATTCCTGAAATACAATAATAATAGTCTTTTAGAAAGTTGAACTTCTGTCATTCCTTAAGAAAAACCAAGAATATTGAAGGACACGTTATTATAACGCAGCCATTGTCAAGGTTGTATTTAAACGATTTGCCTATTTGTCTTTCATAGGTTGCACCTCTCTATTCAAATACAGACACCATATATATCATTAAAATGTTTTTATCAAAAGCCTTTGGATATTCCTCTCAGCAAACATTGCTATAAAGTGTGAATACGTAGCAATTGAAATATTTCAACTTCAAACTCCTTCTATAGTAGTTCTGCCGGTCATAAAAAAGTTCCCATAGGAGGAGGTACAATAACAAGTAACATGTTAGAAATTAACTCCTGCTGAAGGTAAACAGACTGCTAAAAGTCGAGACTTCGGCTTATGTTGTCCTAAATGTGCGTTTCTTCTTTTTTGGAGCGACTGCTTGTACTCTGAAAGTAAACTGTGCTGCATAGAATTCGCGGACTACTGGCAAACAGGTGTGTTAGAGCCATTGTATAACTGTGCATAGCGGCCAAAATGCGTTGCGTCGATTGTGGTTCTAAAGAGCGACTTTCGCTGTGCCAGGGCAATCTAGTTGCGAAGAGAAGCGTTTTCCTGAGTGCGCTATTCGAAGAAGAGAAAACTCAAAGCACAGTGCTGACTCTACGAAAAGTAAGAAACAAGCTGCGTTTGGAGGCAAGAACGACAGAACTGTCATGGTAAATGAGGTTTTGTGTTTCTTATGGAACAAAATTGATATTCTGCCGACTGACATAATTGCCAAATCGTGTGTTGATACCTACGATGTTAAAGAGGTCGAAAATGCAAAGAGACTGCTCTTTGAGACATGCATCGCCGATAAGACTCACTTTATTCGCCGTCAAGGCCAAAATAAAAGCAGCAGCAATTTTCACGATATGATAACTCTCTTGCATGAAATTGAAGAATGCAATATTCCGTGTTTTGCTGCGCAATACCTATCACGACTGCCGCCTATCGATATGTCACACATAGATGTCTCTGTTCAGATAAAAGAAATTAGAGTATTGCAACATGATGTGTCACAATTAAAGCGAAATGGTTGTCATAATGAACGTGACAACATGAAAGTCGAATTTGCAATCCCTGCGGTCTGAAATGAATGCCATGAGAGATTCATTAATGCATTAGGTTTTGAAGATCGACTCACGTGATAAATCAGAGGTGCTGATTCATAATGAACAGAAACACGATAGATTCATCCGATAAGACAACTCTTCAGACAACTGAAATGAATCCTAATGAATCCAATCTATCTGATCATGATACGATTGTTAAAGAAGGATTCCAACGCTCGTATAGTGATGCTGCAAAAACTGTGAGCTCTACCGCAGTCAATAAAGTAACACCTGGTAGAGTAGTTAGTATTCGACAGGGTGTAACTTTTGGTGTTCCGACTCGCTTGTCCTCATCGTCCAGTACCAACGATTATATCACCGTCAGTCGACGTTCTCGTACAGTGAAAAGATCCGCTCAGAGATCAAAATCGATCATCACGGAAATAACTCACAAGCATCATCACTACAAGCTGTAAAGACGATGCCGCCTGCCGAAATATTTGTTAGTCGACTTTCTCCACAAACGACCGAAAATGATGAAACGTCACACCTTAAAAAGCTTGGCTTTTGTGTAAAAACTTTTCCGATACAAACCAAATATGAATAATATTCATCCTTTAAGGTGATTACGACTTCCGAACATTGCAAAAACATATTGACACCAAACGTCTGGCCGTCGGGTGTTATAGTGAGGAAATTCTATCCTGCTAGAAAGAATCAGCAACTTTCATGACTTTAAATATTACATCTTACAACTGTCGTGGAATGAAATCGTCTATTGAGACTAAAAAGGAACTGTGCAAAGATTGTGATATCTGTTGTCTTCAAGAACATTGGCTGACGCAATCGGAGCTTAACCTGTTATCACATATTAGTGACAATTTTTATGCAGTTGGTGAGACGTCGATGGATGATGAGGCAGGTATTCGGATTGGTCGTCCATATGGGGGAGTGGCCGTCATGTGGAGAAAATCCCTTGTTGATGTTAATGTTAAACGTTATGATGATAGCCGTATTATTGGCCTTGATAATTAAACATTCCGGTGGTATTCTGACCATCATAAATGTATATATGCCATTTAATAATAGAGATAATTACCACGAGTTTCTTGAATATCTGCAGAAAGTTCGCCACTGCATTGATAATGCTCAAACTAATAGTGTTATGGTCATTGGGGACTGGAATGCCGACATTAGAAGTAACTCTGAATTTGGTAAAGAAATTACTAGTTTTTGTACAGACAATAATTACATCTGTTCTGATATCAGTTTCCTTGATATAAACAATCACCACAATTTCACGTACTATAGTGAAGTCCATCACTCTACATCATGGCTTGACCACTGCATTTCAACTCCTGCTGCACATTCATGTATTCGTGATGTTAACATTTTACATGATTATATCGGGTCAGATCACTTCCCTTTTAGTGTTGTATGTAATCTTGATTCCCTTCAGAATTATGACTTTCAGTTTTGTGCCCAAAATAGCTCAACTTTCAATAAGATCGACTGGTCTTGTATTGATAAAACTTCCGTACAGAATTATCATGATTTGTCAGAACATTATTTGAGAACCATCAGCTTCGATGCTGGAGCACTCTC
Source organism: Ptychodera flava (assembly GCF_041260155.1). Lineage (NCBI taxonomy): Eukaryota > Metazoa > Hemichordata > Enteropneusta > Ptychoderidae > Ptychodera > Ptychodera flava. The sequence goes on along the minus strand of NC_091931.1, from coordinate 6,621,082 downwards.
TTGTCGTGATTGCACATTTAAACATTCCTCTCACCTGAATTATAAAAATAAGCTTTATGACAATATTGTTGATGGCCTAACATCTGCCGCGTTTCAGTGTATTTCATCAAAGCAAACACATTATATCAATAAGAATGTTCCGGGTTGGAATCACTATGTGGAGGAGCATCACTTAATTGCTCGGGATGCATTTATCTTGTGGAGGGATAATGGCAGTCCTCGCTATGGTCCAATTTTTGAAATAATGAGGAAAACCCGTGCCAAGTTTAAATATATTTGAAGATTTGTAAGAAAAGTGAAAATCAAATGCGAGCTGACGCCCTTGCTGAAAATCTCTCAACAAAAATACTAAGCAATTTTGGAAAGGTGTCAGTGGTAAGAAGTCTTCACCATTGTCATCATCTGTGGGTGGTTGTAATGGTCATCAAAATATCGCTGGAATGTGGCGAGATCATTTTTCTGGTCTGTTGTCATCTGTTACTGATCATAGTAACGAATCCTATGTAAGGGCCGGAATTTCGAATGTTAACTTTATTGACAATATGACTGTCAGGCCCGATGAAATTTCAAACTGTATTGTTAGATTAGCCAATGGGAAAGCAGTAGGGCCAGATGGCCTTGCTGCTGAGCATATCAAGTATGCACACAACTGTGTTGTCACAGCTGTACATGTTCATGGATATTTACCGTCTGCTATGCTAGATACTACCTTGATACCAATTGTTAAAGATAAAACTGGTGATATAACTTGTGCTAAAGATTATCGCCCTATTGCCATAGCTACAGCCATTTCAAAGTTATACGAAATTTTACCACTTGATAAATGTAAGCATTATCTTGGTACAAGCGATCATCAGTTTGGATTTAAAACTGGTCATTCGACTGACATGTGTATTTTTAGTCCCCACGGACACCGTCCGGGGGGACTTATAGGTTTGGTCATGTCCGTGCGTGCGTGCGTCCGTCCGTGCGTGCGTGCGTGCGTGCGTGCGTGCGTGCGTCCGTCCGTTCACGCAGATATCTCAGAGATGCAAGAAGTGATTTCATTCAAACTTGGTACAAGGATTACTACATATGTCATACAGATGCACGTTGATTTGTTTTGTGATACGATCCAATATGGCCGCCAGGCGGCCATTTTATTACGATTTTTTCATGTACAGAGCCATAACTCAGACATGTTTCAACCGATTTTATTCAAAGTTGGTACAAGGACATTGACCAATGTCATAGATATGCATGTCGATTTGTTTTGTGATACGATCCAATATGGCCGCCAGGCGGCCATTTTATTACGATTTTTTCATGTACAGAGCCATAACTCAGACATGTTTCACCGATTTTATTCAAACTTGCTACAAGGACATTGACCAATGTCATAGATATGCACGTCAATTTGTTTTGTGATACGATCCAATATGGCCTCCAGGCGCCATTTTATTACGATTTTTTCATGTACAGAGCCATAACTCAGACATGTTTCAGCCGATTTATTCAAAGTTGGTACAAGGACATTGATCAATGTCATAGCTATGCACGTCATTTGTTTGTGATACGATCCAATATGGCCGCCAGACGGCCATTTTATTACAATTTTTTCATATACAGAGCCATAATTCAGACATGTTTTAACCGATTTTATTCAAAGTTGGTACAAGGACATTGACCAATGTCATAGATATGCACGACAATTTGTTTTGTGATACGATCCAATATGGCTGCCTTGCGGCCATTTTGTTACGATTTTTCATGTACAGAGCCATAATACTCTCAGGCATATCTCAACCGATTTTATTCAAAGTTGGTACAAGGACATTACCTATGTCATACATATTTATGTCAATTTGTTTCATGATATGATCCAATATGGCTGCATGGCAGCCATTTTGTTACAATTGTTTCCTGTCCTTAGCCAAAACTTGGGCATGTCTCAAATATGGTACCAGTGATAATCTGTCAAGTGTTAGAATTGTATGCAAAATGTTTTGCATCATCCTGTTGATTAATTCCTAGTTGACTCATTTTCTGAACTTTAGGATGGTGGCCTACATTGGTTTATGTTTTCATCACCATGGAACTCATTCTTGGCCATTGAGCGCCATCTGTATCAAAGTATTTTTATCACAGACCTAATTAATGAAGAGGACTCTATCCTCTCTGAGGACATGTAATCAAAGTACCCATTAACAAGTGGGGACTGTGTCATCAACGATGACTTGTTCTGTTAAAAAAAGTCATTAATTTCTATAATCGCAACAACAGTCCAGTCTTTATGTGCTTTTTAGATGCCACTAAAGCGTTTGATAGGGTCAATCATTGGACCGTCATTTGCAAGCTGATTGACAGACGCGTTCCTGTGTAGATTGTTCGCGTTTTAGTATTTTGGTATCGCAAACAAGAATTTTGTGTCTAATGGGGTAACGCTATTTCTGAGAGTTTTACTGCAAATAATGGCGCTCGACAAGGGGGGATTTTATCTCCTCGTTTATTTAGTGTTTATATGGATAATTTGAGTGATTCACTTTGTAAAACACAAATTGCTGTCTCTTTGCTGGGTAATGCGTTAATCATTTCCTTTATGCTGACGATATTGTCTTAATTTGTCCATCTGTGAAGGGTTTGAACAAACTCTTGGAAACAAGTCGTCATTATGCTATGTCTCACGACATTGTCTTTAATCCAAACAAATCCAAGTGTCTGTCTATTTACCAAAACATTGCAAAATAACATGTATTGCCACATGTATATTTGAACAATTCCACCCTTTCATTTGTGAGAAAACACTCATATCTTGGTATTGTTTTAAACCATTTGGGTAACGACATGGATGATATTAAAACGACAAATGAAAAGCTTTAATGCTAATGCGATCTCCCTAATCCGTAATTGTTCATTTTCTGTCAAAATTCATTTATTTAAAGCGTACTGTTCAACCATGTACTGTGCACATTTGTGGAGTGTATTTACACAGAAATGTATTAACGATGTTAGAGTGTCATATAATAACGCTTACAGTAACAGAATTCTACTTGGTATTAAACATCGCTTAGGTATTTCAGAAACCTTTGTCAGCAACCATATTATGACCTTTGGTAGCAAACAACGCATGCTTCGTTCTAAATTCTATGTTAGATTGAATAAAAGCACAAATACCTTGATTAAAGCAGCTCTATCTGTCGATGTTGTAAGGTAAAGTGTCTTTTGGGCAAAGACTGTTTCAGATTGTTTTTAATTCTGTATTTTTAAAAGCTCTTTTAGTGTTTTCATTTTTTTGTTTTGTATCGTCTGGTGATGCGGGCGTTAGCTGTTTACTGTCTTGTTTTTTTTTTAACATTTGAGCAAGTACTCGAAATAAAGATTGATTATTATTATTATTATTATTATAGATTTAGGTATACGTTTTAAAGGGTTGTCAGTAATCGCAGCCTTCCCATAAAGTTCAAGATTATCATCTGTTATATTAGTCGCCTATTATAAATCTACATAGTGTGAAGTCTCTCTTTTTCCTCGAAGACAGCAAGTCTAAAAGACCCAAGGTATCTGACGAAGAAATGCAATTTCTAAAAAGGAAAGTCTTCACTCGCGGAAATATGATGCACAATTGCGTGATGGCCAAAAATCCGCATATATACTAGAATCCCCCGGACGCCCTGTATGTCAGTAAATTGTGATATTAAAACCATAAAATAAACGAGAGAAAACAGTCTATCATTCGTTCACTTATTGGGTGCAGGTGTGTGTTTTTGTGTGAGAAATCTTAACATTACAGTATTGATAAGTCGCTGTGTTACATTTTTTCCCCCACCAGGTTAAAAATCGCTCAGACCATGTGAAATTTGAAAATCGTACGTAACTGTTTTTTGACATGCAAAATTCAGACTCAAATGATCGTTCGGGGAACACGCTTTTCAAAACACATGCATTTTCTGACCAGAAACATACTATATTTTTCATTCAACTTGACCTAGGTGCATTCACTGTATATCCACTGATATAATTCGCAATTCTTAGTGACATTGAACAGCTTAAACAAGATAAAATGACATGATTCTTGGCCCGAAAGCATACGTCCGATCGGTAGCTTGACTTTAAAGCATCTAGATTTACTATATCTGGTATTTATAGGGGAGGTTCCTGTTTAACATCTTGGCGCACTTCGGTCTCGTCTTGTCACGACAGTGACTTTAGTTTTGGCATAGGACGAGTCCTGCTCAATAGCATTGGCTCATGTGCTTTCCCGAGGAAGGGCCTACTTCTCTTCCGTCCCAGGAGCAGTCTCACAAGTCAGCTTGCAAGTTTGCGTTTATCCCAAAATACATATTTTGTATCTTGTGGTTCACAATTTATTTCCATTAGAAAAATGAGTAAACATTCCAACAAACGTTCAGCATTTTTCATATCGTCTTTGACACAATTACTGACAATTGACTTTTCAAAATATCCATATTACATATACGTGAAGTGTTAACAACTTTCTTTTGTCGATCTAAGCTTGTCAAATGCGTTTGTTTTTATTTAGTATAACTAGTAAAGCTACATTTCTGTTAAGACTGTGAAGTTTAAGATTTTTATTAAGTACGATACCGCAATCGGTACCTCATCAATGAAGTGTTCAGATAAGGGACCGGACAGAAGTTACAGGGGGGCAGTATTTTAGGGGGATTGGACTCACTATACATGGGAATCTATGAAAAAACTATTAATATGTTTTTTAGTCCCATGGAACCGTCCGGGGGGACTTATAGGTTTGTCATGTCCGTGCGTGCGTCCGTGCGTCCGTCCGTTCACATCTCAGAGATGCCTAGAGCGATTACATTCAACTTAGTTCAAGGATAGTACCCTACCCCATACAGATGCACGTCGATTTGTTTTACAATGCGATCAAATTAGGCCGTGTTAGAGGACTTTTTAGTTTACACCTCCACAGACTCCCATGTATAAGGCAGTTCTCCATAGACTCCCATGTATAAGGCAAAGAAAAATAAAAATTTAGTTTCTCATCGTATTCATATTGCAAAAAGGATGCAGTGACACAGTTTTTAGTCCCCACGGATGAAGTCCAGGGGGCTTATAGATTGGGTCATGTCCGTCCGTTCATCCATCCATTTGTTCATCAGTTCACGCAGATATCTCAGTTATTTTAACAAATGTCAAGTGACCTTGGTGACCTTTGACCTCAAATATACATATTTGTCCATAACTCAGTAACCACAAGTGCTACACCCTTCATATATGGTATGATGGGACACCTTATGATGCCACATACTGTACCTCAATAATTATGTGCATATCTAATTTTGAGCGAGCCAATAGAGCGAGGTCTGATTTTTGGTATATAGGGATAACTATAGATAGAAATTTTTTGACCAAATGTCATGTGACCTCGATGACCTTTTACCTAAAATATATGTTTATGTCAATAAATAAGTAACCGCAAGTGCTATGTCCTTTATATTTAGTAGGATGGGAGACCTTATGACAACACGCTTTACCTCATTAATTATGCACATATCTAATTCTGGGCAAGCGAATAGAGCTAGAGGTCTGATTTTTGGCATATAAGGATGATATAGCAATACCAATTTTTTTCAAAATGTCACGTGACCTCGATGATCTTTGACCTTGATTATACATATATATGCATAACTTAGTACCCACAAGTTCTATACCCTCCAATTTTGATAGGATATTAGACCTTAAGATATCACATCTAACACGCACAGATATATTGATGATCTGATTAGTCTAGACAATCCAGACATATCAAATTACTTACATCATATTTACCCTGATGAGTTGGATATCAAAGATACAAGAGAGGGTAGGAAATCTGCTTCATATCTCGATCTGTTCCTACAAGTTGGTACTAATGGGCTACACACTAAGCTGTACGACAAAAGGGATGTTTTCGATTTTGAAATCATAAATTATCCCAACTTGTCAAGTAATATTCCACCTGCACCTGCTTATGGTGTGTACGTGTCCCAACTTCTTAGGTATTGTAGGGCTTGTGATTCCTACACTGATTTTCAACTGAGACACAGCTCATTGGCATCAAAATTACTGAGACAAGGATACACAACAAAAAGACTCGTTAGGACTTTCAAAAAGTTCTACGGTCGATATGACGACATTGTGGCCAATATTCACACCTCGGTCACTCAAATGATTAACGACAGCATTCCAGGCTTTGACTTATTACAGTGATTCATATCCTGTATCTTTTCATACAATATTTAGACAATTTTGGGACCAATCCTGACGGGTGTAGCATGCTAGCAGGGTACGCTTACCCATTCTGGACACCTGGTACCACCACTAATTATCAGTGGTTCAGGATGGTCCTACTTAAATTTGTAAATCACAATTGTCCCATGGACCTGGTAATATATTACCTTGAATGGAAACGATTATTGGACCAGTTTAATGTCATATTATACCTCATTTATTATGCGCATATGTATTTCATGGCTGGCCAATACAGCTGGAGGTCTGATCTTTTTTCCCAATATAGAACCATAACTTAGACATGCCTCATGTGTTTCGAATTGGGAACAACGACATAGACCTATGTGCCCTTAGATCTCAACATATACACTCCAGTGATACTTCGCATTACTAAAGCTGTACTGTATTTTCTAGGTGTTCGACAATTGATACGAATATACTAAATCAGAATCCAGTGTTTAGAAGTGCAAATGTGAACAACAAATATGATATTGGAATTTCATCAATAACAATTCACTCCTTATTATAGTCTGGGGTTAAACATTACTACCCCCCCCCCCCCAATCTGGAAAATCTTACTATATCTGTGCATTTATGGATACGCCTTGTTCACTAGTTACTTGATGGCTGAAATAAGATGACATTCAAAAACAGTGCTCTCTGTACAATTCCAAGCTAAACTTTAACACATATACTCTCCCTTTTTTATTTTGAATAGCCAATTGTAATGCAAATTGTAGATTGAAACGTTAAATGTGAAATGTGATATTTGTTGTCATCAAGTGATAATTTGTAAAGGTTAAAAGTTTTTTTTGCTGAAAGTTCATGTGCATTCAAATGGGGGAGGTCACTTTTCCTTCCGAACACTTCAAAACATTTCCAATTATCCCCCTGTAAGCTCTCTCCAGTCCCTAATACTGAAAAAATTGACAAAGTGTAGCCCTTTCCTTTTCCTGGGCCCTGAACCTTTTACTTCGACCGTAGCTTGCACACACTGCTACTGTAAGGTTTTCTTAGGAAGAATATAGAAAGCGCAGGGTTTGTAAAGATGAATAATTCATAATTGCTGCGAGTGTGAAAAATACGCCAAATTCTTTCCATTCTTCATTATGCAAACTGCGGCCGTTGGCAAGTCGTACAGATGTGATAGCAAATGAGTTGACTGTAAAGACAACAGTTCTAAAATAGGTAGCCATTGATGAAACGCTTTATTATCATGTAATCCCATTCATTAATTACAGATTAAAAACTGTATAAATCATTAATTCTTATCTGAATTAAGATATTATTTTAGAATAGCTGTTCGAGACATGAAAGCTACTTTTACTATGAAAATAAATCCGACTATTTTCAAGTTATAATTGTCATTTGTAAAAAAGAAAGCGTACTCAAGCCACTAATTACCTATCTGTTACACGAGAAAGATTAAAGCTACATATAAAATGTAAACATCTTAACATAAACACAATACTATATAATTCAAAAGGTGACAATTACGTCTAAACCCGATTAAAAACTTCAGTGTGGTTCTTTGCCATGTTTTTATGACTGGAATGTTCTAGATAGATTTAAACTCCAAAAACCACTAAAATAGGTCATGGTGTTCAACAAATTTATGACACGTAATGAACGGTCATATCTTTTTTTTTTTTTCATTCAAACTTTTCCTCACACAGAAACTGACCGGGTTGGGTTATAACACACCTACTAATATTTCTGTTCTCGGTGTTAGATCAGCCCAATTTTTGACACCTTTCACGAAACGCGTACGTGATTTGAAAAATGGCTGTGCCAAGCACTTGTGATGACCCCTAGCCTTTGTATTTGTCAGATGTTAATGTTAAACATCCTGTTTCCAATAGTAGTTCTAAGGTAGAAATATCTGTTGCACTACTACAACGTTTCGTTTAAGACGACGTCTCGTGTTTCTTCTCAAAGGGTTCTAACGTAGAGGTTGATTTAGATCTGACGCTACAAGACAGAAAACGATACAGAAATTGAGTGACATATAGTAAAACTAAACATTCATGTACATTCAAATGCTGAATACATTGCACAGTATAGCATTGGAAAATTCGAAATTCGATAATTTGTTTTCACCGTCATGTGACCCAAAAATGAGTCAATTGTGACTGAAAAACGCGGATGTTCCGTTTGCGAGAATAGAGGGAAATCATCGAGGGGGCGCATTAAACTGCAACGATTCGCTGTCAAACTGTTCATGGTCATAACAATTCATAAAATAAAACACAATCAATTTGGCTGAAAAACAGACATTTGAATACTGAAATATATTGTGTCATACCTTCCCGCACAGTGGATGCTTTTGAGAAAAAAAATAACTACGATGTCCTCTACATGCTTTAGGTGTCTGTTTGTGTTCTTTATAAAGTTGCCACAAGCTCTAACGGGGAGCTAATTGTATGACTTTAAACCCTCTTTAAAGAGAAAAAAAATCATAATGTTTTTCAGGTGCAAAATATAGGTATAATGCTCTGTGGACATCTGTGTACATTTTCCGTTTACTACATGTTCCACGACAATTGAGGGAAACACAGTGGACGAACAACAATCACCGTAGTAATACACGGACTTAGGAGGCTACAAAGTTTGCCAGGACCAAAGACTCCATGAGCAATAAAAGAAGGGCCTCAGCTACCACTCTGGCGTCTACGCATGCGCTGCTCGGCTCCATGTGGCTGAACTATAATACGATTACGGAATAGTCATAGCCGAGCACTGTTGACTCATACCGGCCGTGGAGCTAATAGCTATAAACAATCTCGCATCGGTTGATACCATGACAAATATTACTTTAAGTAAATACTAGAAGTAAACTCCCTGGTTTTATTTTTAGGTCACGCGTATGTTAATCCGTGGAGGAAAAAATTCTCTTCTACCTCCTTAGTCGATTATGGAGCCAGAGCAGACCTAGTACCTAGTACATCAATGCTATTACATGCTGACTATTTTACGAACGTCGTTACAAACGGCTTTTCTAGGTCTGCATATCTTTCCCTGTTTGATGGACGTTAGTGTTGTATTTGTAGGGAAATTTGCGTAAACCAACAAATTTTTCTTGCTTTATTCGGTATCGTAACTGTCTTACAAAGAGTAATCTTAATTCACTGTCCACGTGTGGGGGTTGTACAACTTATGTAATAGCCATTCCCCAGATTTCACTGCGATATACGTTCTTGTGAGTACACTCACGAATTGTAACAAGCATAGTAAGTATGATCGCTATGCCCTAAATCGGCTAAACCACTACGTCTTAAACTGTATTCGGAAATGTTTTCATGTATTGGCTTGTATAAAAGAAAACAGCTTTTTATCATGACTTTCAGGTACGGATATCTGTTTACCTTTGTTACGTATGATCCTAAATGATTGGCCCTTTGACAGAATCATCATATTCAAAACAACTTTAATTACACACAGGAACTGTAAAACTACACCAGGTATAAACGACTTAGAATAAGTAGCTCAAGCCATAGATGGCCCCTGAAATTTAAACATATAATATTACCCAATTAAACTTGGAGTAGGAGAGTCTTTAAAAAATATACTTTACTGTCTCCGGTATTCCTTAAAATTGATATTTGTTCACAAGTAACTGCATAATGTTTGAAACATTTCATAACATACCCCAATACTTGTAAGAAGTATAATGTTGTATAGAGGTGTAATACATAACCATCCTAACAGCTTTACAAGACAATCAATTTTTTGGTAAAGTCTCAGTTACAGCATGCTACTTCCAGATTGCTCCTTTCAACTCCGGTTTAATATAAATCTTAAGAATCCTTTATAGAACTTTTACATCTAGTAAGTGAAATGCAAGGATTGCAAACATCAAAACATCTACAAACTCAAATAAAGAAATCTCAAAATTGTTGAAGTGTACATTTATACCGTAATAGTTAAGAGTACTAATATCTACGTGAAAAGTTATTCACTGCATATTACAACCAACAGTAAATTTTCTCTCTCTCATCTTTATAATAAAAAGATTCCACAATCTTGCAAAACTATTCCATTCTCAAGGGTCTTAATGCTTTTAAATGCACATTACAGATTGTCCAATTCATAGCGCAGCAATCCGTCTATTCCCCACTTGAACTTCCCACGAACAGCTTCCCAAAACTGCTTTAGGCTCTCAAGAGTATAGATGTCGTCATTTTCCAAGACGCTTTTTATTTCAGACATTTCATCTCTTTTCCATTGATACTTTACTTGCAGTCTTTCAAGGAATGTTTGCAGGTCCAGATCTGAAAAGAATCGTACGTATTATATTTTCTTTGAGATTATGTAGAGTTTTAATTTACTTAAACGGAAATGTGTCACACAGAGGAGTTCGAAAGCAGTTAATGAAACAGTTTGAATGATCTACTGGTTATGGTAATGTCTTAGTTGACGCGGTTGTTGCTGGGAATCATCTGCAAATTCTTTAAGTACCAAAATGAGATTGCTTTATTTAAGGCACAAACATGCAGTTAGAAACATTTATTTAGTGTATTTGTGATATCACATTTTGTTTTATATATTTACTACCATGTGCACAGTTCAGTTTTAGCCTTCAATTGAGGCAATACACAGTTTACCCTCTTGTTTGTTCATGGTTAAAATATTTCCACACCCTGAATTTAAATTTCTGGTCGAAATATTTAACATATCAGTGTGAAATTTCTGGTCGAAATATTTAACATATCAGTGTGAAAATATAACGGTGTTATTTACGATGAATGTCACCTGCATAGAATGATATGGACATTGGCATATCATAAACGAGAAATACCACTTGTAGTTCTGGTGCAGTGTATGAGCGTTCATATCATTGATAAAATACACAATCTCAAATACATTTGCGAAAATGACAATTCAGTAAATATTTAAGGGCAGGATTTACTAATGATTAAACAAAACATCCTTTGACCGAAGATGATTGCATATTATAACTTAGATCGAAATGTTGTTACAGCCAAAGGAAATGGCACATCTACTCCTGAAATAAGTTATCATTACTACTCAAGAAACGAGAGCAGAAACCGTCATGAATAATTTCAAATGAAAGAAGGAAGTCAATAATATAATGGGAGGAGTCTTTAATCTGTGGTATCACTTTATTATGACTCTGGAATTTGAGTAAATATTGTGACAAATTTATATTTGAGATGGGGGTAGATTATGGCCACGAAGTTGAACTTCGTGATTTTAAGGTCAACGAAAAGCATGTAATTTGGGTTACCTTTTATCTCCCTAACAACGTTTTACTTCATTTACCCATTTTGATTGCTTGGGCCCCGGCATCGCTGCTTGAAGCTATATTTAGGGGCCAAGTCCATAGGGGTGTTTTCCAAACTATAGATTGTCAGAAAACAAACTTATGACACTGGTAATGTTCAGAAAGACGATGCTTGTGTCGATTAAAACCCAGGTTTAATGCATGTTGTTGAAAGTCAAGAAAATGTAAATGAAGGTGTTGATCAGCATATGAATACTCAAGAAATTTCCACCTCAACTTCGAGTAACACCTCAACATCAGCTCGTTTTGTTGAAAACAATGAGGCACAATCAGAGTCCACTCACAAAGTCACATCTGTTGATGAAAATTCTGTACATCAAAGACCTCTCATGAGTTAAGCATTGATGCTAAAGAGAAAGAAAAATGTGTTAATTTTGCTGCAGACGTTCATGCCGATGAAGACAGGGTACAAATTCCTGCTTCGCCTTCGTTCTCTCCGCTCTCCTCAACTCTTTTTCATTTGACCCCCTTCATCGTCATCTTCTTCACTTGCTCATCTTCACTTGCTCAATCTCAGTCCCTTTAGTTTCCTGGGACTCCTTTTTCAGATGTCAATATGAATAGGTCTTCTCAGTCCCAATCTTCAAGAAAAGTTTCTCAAAGTCAGTTTGTTTGGTCAGGAGTGAAAACGTCAAATTCGTTTGATGTTCTCAGCGAAGTTTCCGATCATGACAATGAGTCTGTTTCATCTGAAATTTCTGACTTATCAGAATTTCAGGAAAAGCTGCAAATCAAGCCGTCTAATTTACTTGAGTTTTTAGAAGACATCAAAGGTTCTAAAAATATGATAGAAAAATGTAAAGATTATTGCTCAGATTTCAAAGTTCTTATAAAGTCATTTGTTAACTTACGCAGGTCAGATCTTGTTACAAGTCAACAAAGAGTTCGCATCCACAAACTTGTGACAAAGTAAGGACAACATGTTAGACAATGTAAAAGCTTAGTTATTAGTAAACATGGGAAGTAAAATCGTTCTTGTTTTTGCTTGTCTAGTGATGGAGAGTTTCATTTCTTTGAACTTAAATGGTTGTCATGGTTCTATAAAACGGTACAACATTTTGAAGTCAAATCATTGCGCTGATTTTTAGTTTTTACAAGAAAGTAATTCAACAGTGGCTAATCAGGCTCAGTGGCAAGTCGTTTGGCGTTCGCCTATTTACTTCTCTCACGGTTCGATGTTGTTTCTGTTAAAAGTGTCGTCCAGGGTCGTTTACTGCATTTGCGTATTAAGATGGATGACACTTCCTCCCATTTGCTCAACATTTATGCTCCTTCGAATGGAGATGATCGTTGTATGTTCTTTTAAAGTCTTCATAAATTTCTCCTTGATTTTGATCTTGACAATGAAAACATTATCATAGGGAAGACTCTAATTGTACTCTTACACAGGTCGTCTCATATTGAATAACATTTAAAGTCTTCGCAAGTTTTTTTCTTCGCTTGTCCATCGTTGTAAGTTTTCTGATGCCTGGTGTTATTTTCATAAGCAGTCTCAAAATTTAACGTGGCAGAGAGGAGAGCAAAAATCTCGCATTCATACTTTCTTCATTAACAAGAGGTTGACTTCGAAAGTTAAATCTGTGTCTATTGACTCTCCTACTGATTTATCTGATCACTCTCTTGTTTCTCTTGTTTTAACTATGAATCCGTGTGTCAACAAAAATCCAGTTTGGTGTCTCAATACTAGTCTTCTTAATGATGAAAATTATTGTACTTTACACTGGACAAAAATGCCTGATATGTGGTTAGTATATTTACGTATGTTGACGTATATGGACCACAATATTAATTGCATACGTAACGTATATCTCTGTATATGGAACATTCCAATACGTTGATATGCGTAGCGTATTACCATGCGGATCATGAGTACACGTAATGCACGTCTTTGCACACTAAGTGTACGCTGTAGTTTTGCATTTTATTAGTATGTGTACGTGAATTCTTAACGTATTTGGCACATGTAAAGCATCTGTATATGTGTATATATTGTTGTATATCAAGCATTTTGCCAAGTTTTAATTAAGGAATTCTGGGAAGGTTGGCGTGATGAGAAGGATAGGTTTTCTTCTCTTCAGTCTTGGTGGGATATAGGAAAACAAAATATTAAAGAATTAAGTCAACAGTACAGCGTTGAACGAGTTCATTACTTTAAACGTTCAAATAAAATAATTCACGTAGATCAAAGTTATACTGTTCCCGGCAGACAGATTTTTGACAACATTCATTTAATTAGAGATTGCATGCATTTTCATAATCACATGAATCTTCCTCTGGGTATTCTTTCTTTAGATCAGGAAAAAGCTTTTGATCGTGTCAGACATAATTATTTTTTTCAACCTCTGCATGAGTTCGGGTTTGGTGGAAATTTCATCAATTTTATGAAACTTCTGTATACAGAAACAGATAGTCTTGTGCGTGTTAAAAGTTCCCGTTAATTGTTATTGAACCTCTTTTACACAGAATAAGACAAGATGACAGTTATCAAGGTGTTATGATTCAAATTTCAGGTGATCATAAATGTAAAACTTTCAGCTTATGCTGACGACTTTAATACTCTTGGTACTTGTGATATTGATTTTTTAGGTTAAAATATTGGTTTTCTGTCTATGAGCATGCCAGAAGTGTAAATATTAACTATCGATAGTCCCAAGGTCTTTGGGTCGGCTCATGGAGTGCGCGTGCTGATCATCCGCTTGAAATGCTTTGGAATAGTATTTGTCTCTAAGTCCCTGATACGTTTTTGGGTAACAGAGACGAGTATTTTTTTCAAAAAACTGGAGTGAGTGTGTTACCAAGATTGACAATTAGTTATCTTGGTGGAATATATATGCTCCTGCTATGTCATTCAAAGGCCATGTTATCGTTATTTATCAACTTGCTGCAACCAAACCCTTTCATCGTTTAATTTGCCTCTGTCTTCCTCCTTTAAACATTGATGAAATTCAGCACAAATTTCTTGATTTCTTCTGCCAAGGAAAATATTGGTCGCCAGGTCGATAACGTATTTGATAGTGTATTTTGTCCTGCACCTAGTCCTCCCTTTTGAGATTAGGCGCATTATAGATATTCTTTATTATTATTATTATTATTATTATTATTATTATTATTATTATTATTATTAGCATTACAAGTTAAGGGGCTATAAGTATTATATAGGAATCTAATAACACGTCATTGAAGCGGTGGGAATTCTGAAAAAGAGGTGTTCGAATGCAGGTCCATCGTGGCAGTCGTGAACACACACAAAACAAGGCATAGTGACTATGGAGAGTCTATGCCAGTGTATTTGCTGCAAATATACCTTCACGCATGCGCACTCGTTTTCCAGTGTAGTCTGCCAATATGAGCGTGCGCAATTATGTTTACCTGCGCGTGAATGTGTAGTCTGTACACTACGTCCCATGCTATAATCTTGTCGTTCAGCTTTGCATGTTGACAGAATCTGGAATTACTGCAGAGAATACTTTTCAGGACATCACAAGTGAGTCCCTAAGGTACCAAGTAGGACGTTTAGGAAATCCTTTCAGAAAGTTCACGCCGCCTGTGGCCATTTTGTGGAGTATAAGCTTATACGTACATGGAGCGACGATATACAGTATTTCTACTGTACATATTGCCAGATAATATGCGATGGAATTTTGCGTTTCACGTAGTACAATCATTCAGATAAAATGCCGGCCTTCTTCAAACTTTGAAAAAAAACAGGGTGACAGACTTTGGACTGCTAACTCTTGTATAACAATGACGTTGAAGATATTTGTATTCGAGCTCGGCAACATTTTTTGATTTGAGAACTCTCATCATGGCGGATTCACTGAAACAGTGAGTATTCAACAACTTTTTCCTATGTCCACGTAGCACTTGTGCAAAAATAAGCGAGTCCACAGGCCTGTGGCGAATCAATAAATGCGTTTTTCACCAAGCTGAAAGGTTGAAAGATGCGTCGGTCACTTTGGGACCGACGCAGTCAAACCCAGCTGGGCATAGAAATTTGCCATAGTATGACTTTGTTCTGGAGACACCGGCCGTGCGGTGGAACTTTGCAACAAAGTTTCCATATCTGAACTGACGTACTTGAATGACAGGCACAGGAAACGATGGCCAATAAAAACGCATTCTCGTTGCATATTGATAATAATGTATCAATCTAAATGACACGGAAATTATGCCTCCTCCCAACAGAAGGGCCATGGTCTATTTTTAGCCCTGCTACAGTATGTCTCAGTGCTAAAAAGGCCATATTGTTGTCATGTTGTCATGGCGACTTTTAAAATTTGCATACAACTGTGAGAGTGAAACGGGTTGTTTATAGGTCACAAAACTTTTGAGTCCCACTGTCGTCCATTACACCTTTCCTTGGGCATTAAAGGTGTGCAAGTATACACATCAAAAGACTAGAAAATTCACTTCATGGGCAGAACCTTGTAAAATAGCCCTTTCTTGTCTGGTTAACGAAAAAAGATACCCCTGATCTAAAATATGCATGGGCTACCAGCCAGTGTCACTGGGCTACCAACTTCAGAATATGGTTGCCCAAGTGGACTACCAGGGAAAAAAAAGTTAATTTCGAGCCCTGGGCAATATTAAACATGAAACATTTAACTTGTAATATTTCCCCTTGTCTTGGCTTGCTGGGTTTAAAAAAATGTTTAAAGGTATACAGGGATCATGTTCAAATTTAGCCATTGCTACCATGGAAAGGGGAGATCTAGCTAATCATCAGAATCATAGAGTTTATGGGGTCATGCCAGGTCACAAAAATAATGCACCACTACATGGCCATAATTTTACTTTAGTTAAACAATCAGAAATATATAATTTGTCTTCATTATTCTTCCTGGAATGAGGCAAAGAAATCAAAATAAATTATTATAAAATGAACATTATTATACGTCGTTAATTATAAATTCATAAAATAAATATGTACCAGTGAATTATGTTATAAATAAAACAAAAAAACTGTGCGCTACTGTTACTGCTTGTGATACATATAATCGTACATTGGCCCAATTGGTGCTTGATAAGGAGGATCGGGTTCGGATACTAGTAGAATTAATTTCAGGACATAAAATTATTTGAAGGCATAAACTTAATATGATAAATGCATAATAAGTTAGTAATATGCTATATAACACAAATTTGGGACGACTGCATGAAACACGATTAAAAATGCTTGAAAAATTATTTCTGGTCTATGTAAAGTTAATTCTAACGCACTAAAATTAACGGAAAACATAATTTTGACCAAAATTGCCACAATATACAATATCGTTATTATTCCTTCCAGAATGAAGGCAAAGAAATTACAATTATTATTATTATTATTATTATTATTATTATTATAGAACAAATATTAAAAGTTGTTACTTAGAAATCCATAAAATAAATAAAAAACAGTGAATTATGTTTTAACATAGACCCTCTCGAGGGTCTATGGTTTTAAATAAAAAAACTGTGGTTACCGAAATGGTTACTATGGTAACAAAACAAACATGAACATGGAGTTCATGCTGTTATAAATACACTTAGGAGAGCATTTACAGAGCATAGTAACTGGGATTACTTTTAATGGACTTAGGAAAAAAATTGAAATTTTAAAACGCAAATAGGTCACTATGGAAACATAGGGCAGTAAAAATGGATATCATATTTTGTCTTTCTCACCCGAAATAACCCTTTGGTATAATATTTCTGTTGATAACTGGATTTTTACACTGGATATTTGGTGTTTTTATCCCGAAATATCCCTTTGATATATCACATTCTGTTGATTCCTGGATTTTAGATGGAATCTTTGAAAAACTGGTAATTTTTACTCCTGAATGGTTGCCATGGAAACAATTCACATTAAAATGAGTCTGATTTTTTTGGTGTGCTAACAAGAAAAACCCTTATTATCAATTTTTATATCAATCAATAGTTCTTTAATAGGAATTGAGGAAAAAGTAACATTTTCAATCCCAGAATAGTTACCATGGCAACTCAAAACATTAAAATAAGTCTGGTTTTTGTGTTCCCTGACCCGAACTCCCCCTGCTAGATAATTTTCATATCAATCAAAGTAACTTTTCATTGGATATTAGAAAAACTGAAATTTTCAACCCCTAAAATGGTTACCATGGAAACATGGGGCAGTGAAATCGATATCATATTTGGTCTTTTCGACCCAAAATACCCTTATGGTGAAATTTTCACGAAAATTGAACCTATTATTATTCGCGTTATTATTTCTATATAATACTTATATTAATTATTATTATTATTGTACTTGGGCCTCAGCCCAAGTACATTTGTTTTCATTCCGTGGGAAAAAACTCTGTAAGGTATAACCATTTCTGGCTGAGACCAGGGAGGGCAAAATGTCTTGGCTTCATCTTTCTTGGCATAATAAATGGCGTAATGATGTTAACTGAATGGAAGTGCTGCTCTCAGCCAGTCTTGAATAAGTGAGATGTGAATATTAATGCTTCTCTATCTGAGTTTTTGCCACAAAATCTTCTGAATATAATCAAAATGTGCAACGAAATGCAAAAATTAATGCACCCTCCGTTTCCAAGGCGATGGCACGATCCTTGCTACACCCACTGGACGAGCCAAAGTGGGAGGGGTAATTTCAGTTTGGTCGAACAAGAGGTCTCGAGACCAGAATTTAACATTTAAACTTGAAACATGTTTAATTGCTGACAAGATGTGGACTAGTGTTAATCAAACTAAAAGTGTGAAAAGGAAAGGTTTTATATCCCGGACACAATGAAAACATTACGACTGGAAACTGTACCCCAAGCTGAGAATAGTAATGCCCACAGCGATGGAGAACACTTATCCTTGAGCTGAGAAAACCAGACCATCATTTCGAAATAGAGCTGCAGATTCGAGAAGCTCGTTCAAAATAGCTAGGTACACCCCTATAAAGTGGTGGTTTCGAGTTTGGAGGGCAAATTTCGCCTCCTTCATATAGAAATCGTACGTTTGTTTTTCCTGGAGAACACACCATTTGACACAAAATTTGCATGTAAAGGGGTCGCCAGTAAGCACGTGGTCAAATCTGGCATAAAAAACAATATGAAATGTTTGGTAAGCCAGTCCAAAATAAACTGATTTGAACTTTTGTGTTTTGTAATTTATACAACTGCAGTAACATTACCATTTTTTGACAACATCACACAAAGTAATAGGTTTTGAAACTGAATACTCCGACGTATTCTGTGTCTCTTTGCTAAAAAATATGGTATGCCGATTACCATGTAAGGAGATGATGACGTCAAGACAGATTTGTAGTGCGTTTGGTCCTGGATGGTGCACAAAGTTTTGTCAAGGTAGCTTGTGTAATAATTTCCTAAATGGGAGAGATTAGGGTCGATCTAAACGAAGGTCGAAGAATGTTATGATACTCTAAGCGAGCTGAACTCTAACGCAAATGGTTGGATAATTTGGAGGATGTCTAGAATGATCTCGTCTCATTAAGATTATTTGGCGGTCAGTATTGAATTTGAACTGCGTCACAAGTTTGCGAAATGAGTATTCCGTCGAACGGTCAACGAACGATATTTTAGAAATCTGGAGACATGGCACATCGCATTTTTATATTAGTATTTTATATTTTACAAAAGATTTAAGAAGCAATGATTTTGTCAAAATTCTGAAAAAAAATATAGGAAGATTTGATCGCGAACACATTTTCACTTGGGGTCAACTAGTCCTGCGTACGATGCTGTGTGTTTGGCTATGTCGCCCCGCTCACTACAGCCCTGCAAAGACTGGTACGTAGGGTCGGTGACTTCAAATCCATTTTGGGACTTGACGTAAGAAGCCAAATTACTGCCGAAATTCAGCGTTCTACGGCCCAAGTCGTATCCCAGCCTACCTCAGCTACTCGATTGCTTCCAAAAATGACAGTCTTTTATTCGCTTCTCGTAAATAACCGTCGATGTCAGCAACTCTCTCGCTAGCCCTGCGTACGATGCTGTGTGTTAGCTGTAGCACATGGCATCGTATGCAGGGCTAGGGGTCAACATGGGTCGCAGCCATGTTGCCTCAAAACTTATTTCTGTCTGCACTCAAAACTCAAAAATGTCGGATATGAACCTGAAAAATCGATGCAATTTTGTCAAACTTCGGCGAAATTTCAGCCTATAGACGAAATATATCTAGGTAAGGTAAATTTACTGAAATTTGATCGACAAATAATCCTGAGCTTGAACGTGACAGCTCGCCTTCTCCGGGAAGTCAAGCATCCAGCTGCCCATACACAGTTGCCCATATGGCCAGGTTTATGAGATTGTTTTCAAGCGACGGCGGCAGACCGTACGGGGCTCTGGATATGAACCTACCGCCGGTGTAGCTGTAATAACTGTTGCGTTGTTTTTAGTGCCCACGGACGAAGTTCTGGGGAGTTGGAGGTTTGGTCATGTCAGTCCGTCCGTCCGTCCGTTCACGCAGATATCTCAAACATGCCCTGGTCAATTTCTTTCAAACTTTGCACAAGAATAGTACCCAACACCATACAGATGCACGTCGATTTGTTTCACAATGCGATCGAATTTGGCCGTGTTAGAGGACTTTTTAGTTTACACCTCCATAGACTCCCATGTATAAGGCAGTTCTCCATAGACTCCCATGTATAAGGCCAAGAAAAATAAAAATTTAGTTTCTCATCGTATTCATATTGCCTAAAGGATGCAGTGACACAGTTTTTTGTCCCCACGGATAAAGTCCAGGGGGCTTATAGATTGGGTCATATCCGTCCGTGAGTCCATCAGTGAGTCCATCGGTTCACGCAGATATCTCAGACATTTTGACAAAATATCATGTGACCTTGGTGACCTTTGACCTCAAATATACATTATTGTCCATAACTCAGTAACCACAAGTGCTAAACCTTTCATATTTGGTATGATGGGACACCTTATGACGCCACATATTGTACCCCATTAATTATGCGCATATCTAATTTTGAGCGAGCCAATAGAGCTAGAGGTCTGATTTTTGGTATATAGGGATAAGTTAACAACATAATTTGTTTGACAAAATGTTATGTGACCTCAATGACCTTTGACGTCAAATATACATATTTGTCCACAACTCAGTAACCATAAGTGCTACACCCTTCATATTTGGTATGATAGGACACCTTATGACACCATATATTGTACCTCATTAATTATGCGCATATCTTATTTTGAGCGAGCCAATAGAGCTAGAGGTCTGATTTTTGGTATATAGGAATAACTTAGCAATACAATTATTATGACAAAATGTGACGTGACCTCAATGACCTTTGACCTCAAATATATATATTTGTCCACAACTCAGTAACCACAAGTGCTACATCCTTCATATTTGGTATGATAAGACACCTTATGACACCACATATTGTACCTCATTAATTATGCGCATATCTAATTTTGAGCGAGCCAATAGAGCTAGAGGTCTGATTTTTGGTATATAGGAATAACTATAGGGTAGAAATCTAAATATACCCATCTAAATATTAGACATCTACCATCGAGAACAAAAGAAATTTGCTGTAATTTGAATATTTAAGGAGTTCAAGCAATTTCCACTATAAATAACAACCCCTGCCTCAAACTCCAAAAGAGTTGCTAGTTTTGCCCCTGTCATGCCATTGCTTCGTTTAATAACCAGTTAATCAAATGCCTAATTGACAGGAGGAAATTCAAGACCATATTTGAATAGTAGTATACATTGTCCTCAAAATTACTCTATCACGGCCCAAGTACTCATTGCCTTCAGCAATACTGCCTTGTTATTATTATTATTATTATTATTATTATTATTATTATTATTATTATAACAAGTTTAGGGGCTATAAGTATTATATTGAAATCTTATAACAATTCATTGAAGCTGTGTAGGAATTCTGAAAAGAAGTGTTGTATATTTTAATTTTGTCAATAGGGGTGACTTCCAATTGTTTTACGTGCAGCGCAGAATTATGCATTATACTGTACGGAGAGAGGGGGATATCATTAAGCCAAGGGTAATTAAATGCTTGTCGGAAAAGTTACACTAAGCAGTTTACGCGATACCAGCAGGCCTAGACTTTTAACTTTTGTGCGAACTTTACGGATACACGTTCAATCGGTTCAATTTAATTTTGTTTTTAGTTTTCTTCCATCAAAAGTCACGACTATGAAAAAGATTTCCGATATAAATTAACAATCTCTCTCTCTCTCTCTCTCTCTCTCTCTCTCTCTCTCTCTCTCTCTCTCTGCAGTGCTATGCTGCGACCACCGAACGAATATTCCCCACCCCCACCCCAACTCTAACATAACGTATCCTGTACTAATTCTTTCATAAACGTATCAATGTACCAATGTACAATGGATTCATTCTGTTGTCTAATTTAAAACTTATTCAGACTTACTTCGTAAGCGTCATATTGGCATTGCAGAATAAACGTTTTCTGCATTTCGCATGTTTCGCCCTGGCAGTGTAATCTGGCAGAGACCCTGCGATTCGCATTCTTCTCTGTCGGAACATGCGCGCGCCCTTCAGAGACGCGACGCGAATCCCAGAGCATGCGCTATTGGGAGTGCGTGGCGTGACATTAGAACGTCTCCGATCTCGCGCTATCGTGTCGTTGGAATGTTGACAGAAACTGGAATTACTGCAGAGAATACTTTTCAGGATATCACATATGAGTGTCTAAGGTACCAGAAGGACGTTTAGGAAATCCTTTCAGAAAGTTCACGCCGCCTGTAGCCATTTTGTGGAGTATAAGCTTATAAGCTTACGTAACTCAGCACTGCAGCGTATACAGTATTTCTACTGACGGTACTGTACATATATTGCCGGAAGATATGCGATAGAATTTTGCGTTTCACGTCGTTCAATCATTCAGATGGAAATGCCGCCCTTCTCCAAACTTTGAAAAAAACAGGGTGAAAGACTTTGGAATGCTACACTACAGTTTTCGAGAACTCATGGACCGTGGTTTTATTCAACAATCGAGAGGGCTAGGGTGAGTCGAAATTTTTCCTATTAGCACTTGTGCAAAAATATGCGAATCCACAGGCCTTTGGCGAATCAATAAATGCGTTTTTCAACAAGCTGAAAGGTTTAAAGATGCGTCCGTCACTTTGGACGAAGCTAGATAAATGCAGTCAAACCAGGCTGGGCACAAAAAATTGCCATAATATGACTTTGTTCTGGAAATTACGAAGACAACCGGCCGTGCGGTGGAACTTTGCAACAAAGTTTCAATATCTGAACTGGCATACTTGAATGACAGACACAGGAAACGATGGCCAATAAATTCGGATAGTTTTCAATCGGATTCGAACCCACAACATACGGCATCAGTCGCCTAGCTGAGAGGCCACAGACAGAACCACTCGGCTAAATCTCCACTCCCAAAAAAGAGTGGTTCAATAGCCGGCTAAGTTGTTACATTTTTATGACTGAGACCGCTCAACACGTTGTAGAGTTCGTGAAGCACTCACGCACGCATGCTCACTATCATACATCGCACATACCACTTTAACGCATTCTCGTAGCATTTTGATAATAATGTATCAATCACAATGACACAGAAATTATGCCTCCTCCTGACAGAAGGGCCATGGCCTATTTGTAGCCCTGCTACACTATGTCTTAGTGCTGAAAAGGCCATGTTGTTGTCAGGTTGTCATGGCGACTTTTAAAATTTGCATACAACTCTTAGGTTGAACGGGTTGTTAATGGGTCACAAAACTTTGGAGTCCCACTGTCGTCCATTATACCTGTTTCCTTGGGTATTAAAGGTGTGCAAGTATACACATCAAAAGACTAGAAAATTCACTTCATAGGCAGAATCTTGAAAAATAGCCTTTTTTGTCTGGTTAACGAAAAAAATACCCCTGATCTAAAATATGCATGGGCTACAATCCACTGTCACTGGGCTACCAACTTCAGAAAATGGTAGCCCAAGTGGACTACCAGGGAAAAAAGTTAATTTCGAGCCCTTGGCAGTATTAAACATGAAACATTTAACTTGTAATATTTCCCCCTTGTCTTGGCCTGCTGGGTTTAAAAAAATGTTTAAAGGTATACAGGCACCATGTTCAAATTTAGCCGTTGCTACCATGGAAAGGGGAGATCTAGCTAATCATAAAGTTTATGGCCAGGCCAGGTCACACAAAAAATAATGCACCACTACATGGTCATAATTTTACTTTAGTTAAACAATCAGAAATAATTTGTCTTCATTATTCTTCCTGGAATGAGGCAAAGAAATCAAAATAAATTATTATAACATGAATATTAATACGTTGTTCATTATAATATATAAAATAAATAAGCACCAGTGAATTATGTTTTAAATAAAAAAACTGTGCGCTACTGTAACTGCCTGTGATAAATAATGGTACACTGGGTGATAAGGGGAATTGGGTTCATAAAATTAATTGAGATACTAGTAGAATTAATTTTAAGCACATAAAATTAATTTGAAGGCATAAACATAATTCGATGCATAATGAGTTAGTACTGTACTATATAACACTTAGCCTATTTGGGATGACTGCATTAAACAAAATAAAAAATACTTCAAAAATTATTTCTGGTCTATATAAAATAATTCTAACACACTAAAATTAACGGAAAATATAATTTTGACCAGAATGGCCCCAATATACATTATGTTTACTATTCATCCTAGAATGAAGGCAAAGAAATTACAATTATTATTATTATAGAACAAATTTCTTAGTTGTTACTTAGAAATCCATTAAATAAATAAAAAACAGTGAATTATGTTTTAGCATAGATCCTCTCGAGGGTCTATGGTTTTAAAAAAAATGTGGTTCCAAAATGGTTACCAAGGCAACATAAAACAAAAATGAACATGGAGTTCATGCTGTGATAAATACACTAAGGAGAGCATTTGCATATTAACTGGGATTACTTTTAATGGAATTTGGAAAAAAAAATTGAAATTTTAAAATGCAAATAGGTTACTATGGAAACACAGGGCAGTAAAAATTGATATCATATTTTGTCTTTCTAACCCAAAATAACCCTTTGGTATAATTTTTCTGTTGATTACTGGATTTTTACACTGGATATTTGGTCTTTCTAACCCAAAATATCACTTTGATATTAGACATTCTGTTGATTACTGGATTTTAGGTGAAATCTTTAAAAAACTGGTAATTTTTACTCCTGAATGGTTGCCATGGAAACATCTCACATTAAAATGAGTGTGAGATTTTTTGGTGTGCAAACCAGAAAAACCCTTATGATCAAATTTTTACATCAATCAATCGTTCTTTAATAGGAATTAGGGAAAAAGTAACATTTTCAATCCCAAAATAGTTACCATGGCAATTCGAAATATTAAAATAATTCTGGTTTTGTGTTCTCTGACCCGAACTCCCCCACTAGATAATTTTCATATAAAATCAAAGTAACTTTTCATGGGATATTAGAAAAACTGAAATTTTCAACCCCTAAAATGGTTACCATGGAAACATGGGGCAGTGAAATCGATATCATATTTGGTCTTTTCGACCCAAAATACCCTTATGGTGAAAATTTCACGGAAATTGAACCTATTATTATTCGCGTTATTATTTCTATATAATACTTATATTAATTATTATTGTACTTGGGCCTCAGCCCAAGTACATTTGTTTTCATTCCGTGGGAAAAAACTCTGTAAGGTATAACCATTTCTGGCTGAGACCAGGGAGGGCAAAATGTCTTGGCTTCATCTTTCTTGGCATAATAAATGGCGTAATGATGCTAACTTAATGGAAGTGCTGCTCTCAGCCAGTCATGAATAAGTGAGATGTGAATATAAATGCTTCTCCATCTGAGTTTTTGCCACAAAATCTTCTGAATATAATCAAAATGTGCATCGAAATGCAACAATTAATGCACCCTCCGTTTCCTAAGCGATGGCACGACCCTTGCTACACCCACTGGACGAGCCAAAGTGGGAGGGGTAATTTCAGTTTGGTCGAACAGGAGGGCTCGAGACCAGAATTTAACATTTAAACTTGAAACATGTTTAATCACTGACAAGATGTGGACTAGTGTTAATCAAAGTGAAAGTTTGAAAAGGAAAGGTTTTATATCCCGGACACAATGAAAAACATTACGACTGGAAACTGTACCCCCAGTTGAGAATAGTAATGCCCACAGCGATGGAGAACACTTATCCTTGAGCTGAGAAAACCAGACCATCATTTCGAAATAGAGCTGCAGATTCGAGAAGCTCGTTCAAAATAGCTTGGTACACCCCATAAAGGGGTGGTTTCGAGTTTTGAGGGTAAATTTCGCCTCCTTCATATAGAAATCGTACGTTTGTTTTTCCAGAAGAACACACCATTTGACACAAAATTTGCATGTAAAGGGGTCGCCAGTAGGTACGTAGTCAAATCTGGCATAATAAACAATATGAAATGTTGGGTAAAGCCAGTCCAAAATAAACTGATTTGAACTTTTGTGTTTTGTAATTTATACCACTGCAGTAACATTACCTTTTTTGGACAACATCACACAATGTAATACGTTTTGAAACTGAATACTCCGACGTATTCTGTGTCTCCTTTGCTAAAAAATACGGTATGCCGATTACCATGTAAGGAGATGATGACGTCAAGACAGATTTGTAGTGCGTTTGGTCCTGGATGGTGCACGAAGTTTTGTCGAGGTAGCTTGTGTATTTATTTCCTAAATGGGAGAGATTAGGGTCGATCTAAACGAAGTCCGAAGAATGTTATGATACTCTAAGCGAGCTGAACTCTAACGCGAATGGTTGGATAATTTGGAGGATGTCTAGAACCGGGGTCTAGAATGATCTCGTCTCATTGAGATTATTTGTCGGTCAGTATTGAATTTCAACTGCGTCACAAGTTTGCGAAATAAGTATTCTGTCGAACGGTCAACGAACGATGTTTTAGAAATCTGGAGACATGGCACATCGCATTTTTATTTTAGTATTTTATATTTTACAAAAGATTTAAGAAGCAATGATTTGTCAAAAATTCTGAAAAAAATATAGAAAGATTTGATCGCGAACACATTTTCACTTGGGGTCAACTAGCCCTGCGTACGATGCTGTGTGTTCCGCTACAGCTAATCGTCCCGCTCACCACAACCTGCAAAGACCCGTAAGTAGGGTCGGTGACTTCAAATCCATTTTGGGACTTCACGTAAAAAGCCAAATTACTGCCGAAATTCAGCGTTCTTGGGCCCAAGTCGTATCCCAGCCTACCTCAGCTACTCGATCGCTTCCAAAAATGACAGTCTTTTATTGACTTCTCGTAAATAACCGTCGATGTCGGCAACTCTCTCGCTAGCCCTGCGTACGATGCTGTGTGTTAGCTGTAGCACATAGCATCGTACGCAGGGCTAGGGGTCAACCGGATGCGCTATTTTGCGGGTTGCGGGCTGCGGGCATGAAAAAATGTGTGTTTTTTGATATCATTTTCGCCCTTCTCACACTTCAGATTAGTTCAACCGCCGATAAAAGCACAATTTTCAAAATCGTTTTCAACGCCGTTTCAAATAATTTTATTTTGGTGAACAGAACACCATACTTTTCAAAGTCACGCTGGATCAAATGCTTGAAGGGGGCATACCGGCATGGAGCGACTATCATACTGCAGGTGCAAGTCATACGTTCATGATATTAGGAGATAAATTATTGAGAGTCGGAGCTGCAGAACACAAACTAAAATGTTAGCAGAATGTCGTTCTCTGAGGTCGCGACCTCGCTTGAACCGAAACGGCAAAGTAAACTAAGTCCTTTGTTGTACGTCTTTTTCTTTTTAAAGATTTCATGAAAAATACACGGCATTTACAATACACATCACTTCTACGCTTTTTTAAGTCAAATCTTTCCTTATGCATCGCATTTAACTAGGCATTGTTTAATTTTCTGTATGAGTTGCCCTGGAACCGAATTGTGAATGGATGCATTACAAAGAATTTACTTCCTATGGCCTGATACTAGAAATGTAACAATTTTCATTCCGCGATAAGTGGCGACATTTCCGAGGCGCGATTTTCTTTTGTCAGTCTGGTATTACGCATATTTCTCACTCACATCCATGGCAAGAAAGAAAAGTGATTCAGGTCCCTAATTATTTGTAATGGCCAGGCAGCCATCATCATCATTGATAATAGACACATTCTAAAGGTTTTATTTCTTATATACTAAATGCCATATTACATATATTAGAAATCTAGCCATAAGTCTAAAAACCCGCAGCCCGCAACCCGCACTTTAGCAGATACCGGGGTCAACATGGGGTCGCAGCCATGTTGCCTCAAAACTTATTTCTGTCTGCACTCAAAACTCAAAAATGTCGGATATGAACCTGAAAAATCGATGCAATTTCGTCAAAATTCGGCGAAATTTCAGCCTATAGACAAAATTTCATCTAGGTAAGGTAAATTTACTGAAATTTGATCGACAAATAATCCTGAGCTTGAACGTGACAGCTCGCCTTCTCCGGGAAGTCAAGCATCCAGCTGCCCATACACAGTTGCCCATATGGCCAGGTTTATGAGATTGTTTTCAAGCGAGCGAGCCAATAGAGCTAGAGGTCTGATTTTTGTATACAGGAATAACTTAATAGCAATACAATTATTTGACAAAATGTCACGTGACCTCAATGACCTTTGACCTCAAATAGATATATTTGTCCACAACTCAGTAACCACAAGTGCTACACCCTTCATATTTGGTATGATGGGACACCTTATGACACCACATATTGTACCTCATTAATTATGTGCATATCTAATTCTGAGCAAGCCAATAGAGCTGGATGTCCGATTTATGGTATATAGGGATAACTATAGGGTAGAAATCTAAATATGCCCATCTAAATATTAGACATCTACCATCGAGAACAAAAGAAATTTGCTGTAATTTGAATATTTAATTTAATTTTCACTATAAATAAAGAACCCCTGCCTAAAACTCCACAAAAGTTGCTAGACATATTTTACCGTTGTCATGCCATTGCTTCGTTTAATAACCAGTTAATCAAATGCCTAATGACAGGAGGAAATTCAAGACCATATTTGAATAGTAGTATATATTGTCCTCAAAATTACTCTATCACGGCCCAAGTACTCATTGCCTTCAGCAATACTGCCTTGTTATTATTATTTTTATTATTATTATTATTATTATTATTATTATTATTATTATTATTATTATTATTAAATGTTATGTGACCAGCATATTTATAGCTCATTAATCATGCAAATAACTTATTATGGGCTAGGCAGTACAGCTTGATGTTTGATCTTTGGTACACACAGATAACCATTGAAGAAATATTTTTGACAAATATCACGTGACAATGATAATCTCCACTGAATTAAAACGCAATAATACAGATAAATTTACACCAATACTTGACTGTATTATAGAATAATACACGTGATCATGAATTCACATGAATCCACATGAATACAAGCTTGCTGAATACAAGTAATGGATTCTTGACTGTATTCATCTGTATATGCACTATTCAGATAAAATTACGCAATAATCAATGTTAATACAGTAAGTATTATTGGGTTTTATGCAGTGCTCTGAAATCAAATATTCTTAAATGCCTATAAAAAAGTAACCAGAAGGGCTAGACCCTTTATATTTTATAGGATGGTAGCCCTTATAGTACCCCCTCCTGCACCTCCTTGATTATGTACATTTCTAATTCTAGGCTAGCCAATTGACTTCGACGTCTGATAAAGGGTATACACTGATACCGACGGGAGTAAAAATTGTTTTTGCAAAACTTCACGTGATCGTGATGATCTTTGACCTCAAATGTACTTATATGCCTACAAACAGTAACAACAAGTGCTCTATCCTTCATATTTAGTAGGACATTGGAGGCTGATGACGCCAAATACTAGAGCTCATTAATTGTTGCAATGTACTATTCTTGGATAACAACTAGAGCTAGAGGTCTGATTTCGTAAACAAGGCTTTGAACAAATACAAATTATTTTGCCAAAATCTCACATGAACATGATTACTTTTGCACTAATTTCACAAATAGATGTATAAATCAGTAACCACAAATTTTATGCAATTCGTTTTTTTTTTGTTTCATATCGACCTTATGCTGCCATATCATATATCTCATCATTCATGTACATATATAATTTGAGGGCTTACAAAAAGATAGAGGTTTTATTTTTGACGGACGGGCATGATGATTATGAAAATTATATCATATGCCTCATTAAATATGCACGTATCTAATTCTAGGCTGGCCAATAGAGCTAGAGCTCTAATTTTTGGTACATTTGGCATATATGAGAGCAACTTTTTTTTAAATGTCGCTTCAATGACCTTTGATCTCAACTTTACTTTTATCCTTTTAAATCGTTAGCCACAGGAGATTAAAGTTCATATTTGGTGGCATGGTAGACCTCATAGTGCCATATTAAGTGGCTCATTAATTAAGCACATATTTAATTCTGGGCTAGGCAATAGAGCAGGAGGTCCGTTTTTGGCACACAGTGATTACTATGGGAGCAAAGATTTTTTGTCAAATGTCATGTGACGCCGGTGACCTCTGACCTCAAACATACTTCCATGCCTATACTCAGTAGCCATAACAGCTATAAAATTCATATTTGGTGGCATGGTAGACCGTATGGTGCCTCATCAAGTGCTTTATTAATTATGTGTATATTTAATTCTTGCCTATGTTAAAGAGCTAGGGGTCTGTTTTTTGGTACACAGCGATTACTATGGGAGTAAAGATTTTTGACAGAATTTCATGTTACCTTGATGACTTTCACCTTAAATATACTTATGTTCGTATAAATCAGCTGGACAGGTAATATTTGGTAGTATGGGAGATCTTATGATGCAACGTCGTGTAACTCAGTAATTATGTGCATATTTAATTCCAGGCTATTTAATTAAATGAGGGGTTTGATTTTTGGTACATAGGGATCACTATGAGGGCAAAGATTTTTGACAAAATGTCACATAACCTCCGTAACCTTTGAGCTAAAATATACTTATTTGCCACTTAATCAGTAGCAAATCACAAAGGCTATTATCTTCGTTTTCAGTATGATGGCAGACCTTATAGTGCAACATCCTTTACCTAATTAATTGTGCACATAACTAATTTTGAGCTAGCTATTAAACCTAGTGGTCTGCTATTGGTTGACAGATGTTATGATAGGAACAAAGTTTTTGTTGCAAAACAGACATGTAACTGAAATGACATTTGACCTCTGTCATGAAGTTTGGCTTCTTTTATCCACTTAAGATTGCTAGGGCCCAAGCATCTCTACTTTCAGTTGCATTCTTCTTTTCGTCTTCGGTAACATTTTTGCCATTCTTTATCTTCAAAACCATTTAGCGAACCCTTTTCAAATTTTCAAGGTTATTTAGCCCACTGAATGCTAGTGCACATGAACGTTCAAATAAGGTGAGTCATATGACCTGGCTGCCATTCTGCATTCAAATTTTGTATTCTGCCTAATTTGCATAAATCTTGCCAAATCAAAAAAGCTGTGTCATTATTTTGAGAAGATTTTTTAAGTCATTGAATTGATATTTTCCCCTATCCAATTAATTATGCAAAATCAATGTATCTCAGAAACGACAGGGCTACATTTTGGTCCCATACTAACTCTTAAAAACCATACCTGGTTAATAAGAGTTAGTGTGGGACCAAAATAATTTTGACAGTTTTGGATGACCTTAAATAACCTTTGACCTTCTCATGTATAATGGCTCTCATTCAAAGACCATTGCAGCAGATGACTTGCACCATGGCACATATGTAAACTAAAGACCAATTTTTTTCATCTCATTACCATGTCGACTGATCACATGACTAAGCTTTTTAAAACTCCTCAATTTGTATAAAAATTAACAGTCAAAATTTGTTAACAACATTTGTAGACCATGGGGCCATGCTCCTTCATGCCAAATTTTAAGGTCACAGGCAATGCCATCTTTAAGAGGCAGATTTTTAAATTATAATTTGTCATATTTTTCAATACCTTTGACCTGTGCAGCTAAACAGTGACAAACCCCTTTGATCAGTTTTATAAAAAGTGGCCCTCCCCTAAATTCCCTCGGCCTTTCTCCCCCTATAATTATTGAAGGCTCCTTAAACTATTATTAAGAGAAGAGCACAAGGGCCGACAATGTGCTGGTGAACAATCGATGAACTTTCATTTCGTGTTGCACGTACCAGTTTACAGACATCTTTTCAACTTGTCAGGCTTTTACCTCAAATTTCGATGACTAATCTTTGACTTCCTGTTCATCTTTTGTTCACATGGTTAAATATGCAAAGTAGCATTACATTGCCGGAGTTTCTTGTGTGGCTCACTTCTCATCAATCACACGTCCACTTTGTCGGCAGTTGAGTTTTGTAATAAAAACAAGCTTCCTTAGTAGGATTGGCATGACAAACACTACGCTGCTTACCTTTTCAAACATATGAACAGGAAAGAAAGATTATTTCAACGCAATTTTCGCGGAATTCGTTATCAAAGGATATAAACAGATATTCACCAATACATACTATTCCAATATAGGATGACATGATAAACTAAAAATGCCCTACACATCGTTAACTGAATTTGAATGTGATGCAACGAGTTTTTATCTCAATTTTCTTTAATACGACTGCGCAGAATTATAAAGGAGAAGAGCCAGACACGGTAATAAGCTGGTGAACTATAAATGAACTTTCGTTTTGGTGTGTTGCACGTTACACTTATCTTGTAAACTTGTAATGCCTGTACCTCACATTTCAATGCATTCAGACATGGAATTTCTGTGTACCGATATGAGAGGGGTCTCCGTAAACATGAACTACTCATGCACATGGCTGTCTGCCATTCAAAGTTATTTACTAGCTCACTTTCCTTCTAAAAAGTATAAAATATTTTTAATATGAAAGGCAAGAGACGTGCGTAAGCCGGTGAACTATTGATGGACTTTCATTTTGTGGTGCACGTACTAGTTCAGAGATATTATTATACTTGTGATACTTGTACCTCAAATTTCGATAACTGATCTTTCACTACCTGTTGATCTTTTGTTCGCATATTTATATAGGCAAATTAGTAGTGAATTTCACGACTTTCTTGTGTAGCTCCCCTGTGATGTATTAAACATGAACTCTTTCAGCAGTTAACTTTGTACTCATGAACTAGTTTCTCTTGTAGGATTTGTTGAGGGACGGTAAAGTGCCGATGACCTATTGATGAACTTTCATTATGTGGTACACGTACCAATTTACAGATATCTTTTCATCTTGTCATCATTGTACCTGCAGTTTTGAAGACTAATCTCTGACTATCTGTTCATTGTTTGTTCACATAATAAAATAGGCCACGTTATAAACCTAGCAATAATTCCGTATGTAGGTCACGTCTGATGAACTAAACCTTTACTGTACCAGTAGTTGACATTTGTGTTAAAACTAGCTTCCTTAGTAGGCTTGACATGACAAACACTACGTTGCTTACCTTTTCAAATAGGTGAATAGAAAAATGAAGATTAATTCAACCTGATAAACGCGCAATTCATAATTATAGGGTATTGAACTGAAATTTTGTTGCTCATACCAGTTCAGAAATAAGCTTATCTTTTCAACTTCTCAAGCCTTTACCCTACATGTCAATGACTAATCTCTAAATTCATCTTGGTCTTTTGATTACACATTTGAATTTGTCAAGTAGCAGTATAGAGGTTACGAGTTTCAGGTATGAATCGCTTATTTTAAATTGAACCATAACTATTTCAGTAGTAAACTGTTGACTTTGCAGTTAAATCAAGTTTTTTTTGGTGGGATTGGCATGACAAAAACTATGCTGTTTAACTTCTTAGACATGTTAACCAATATTTGGGAGATTAATTGAAGCTGATTTACGTCGAATCCAGTTACAAAGGCAATTCAAATGTCATGGCACAAAGACACATGACTTCTGTGAAGCAATGCATTGACAGTTTGCGTAATCATGAATTACCCAGGACATGACCGTCTGAATTCAAAATGATATGACCTGATATTTCTTAATTTGTCTTCTGCGACGAAATTCCTGTATCTAAAATACAGCAGGCGTTATCAAGCAGCTGACCTATTGATATATTTTCGTTTTCTTTTCCGTGTGCCTTATTATTCACAGTTTGTGTTCATCTGTCTTTGAATTCCTTCTTATTTTTCTTCATATGCTTGATAGGTCGAATAAGATAATAAACAGCGTTCCGTTTCAGTCGTGATTCTACTGCCGATAATGTGGAACATTATTAATTCAAAAGTCAACTGTGTTGTGACTATAAAACTGCCAAACTAAAATAGGCCTTGAAAAAAAAATTCCCATGCTTACTTGTTACACAGTTCAGCACAAAAAAGATCATTTCAATGTGTTGCACATGGAAATCAGAATGGAGGACATTACATGGTGATAGGCACCCAGACATGTAATTTCTGTGTACCAATGGATGAGGGAGCTGCGTGAATAAGAACTATCCTGCACATTGCTATCCGATTTTCAAAGTGATACCACGAGTTGTTATCTCATTTTCCGTCAATATGAACTATAAAATAATATTATTATCGAGAAGACGGAAGGACTGCAATGTGCCGGTGAACTATCCATGAACTTTCATTTTGAGGTACACACACAGTTCACAGATATCTTTTCAACTTGTCATGCTTGTACCTCACATTTCGATGACTAATCTTTGACTGCCTGTTCTTCTTTTGATGAAAAGTGAGTACAATGCAGAAGTTTCTTGTGTAGCACACTTCTCATCATTCAAATGTTCACTTTGTCAGCAGTTGACTTTGTAGTTAAAAACAATCTTCCTTGTAGGATTAGCATGACAAACACTACGCTGCTTACCTTTTCAAACATATGAACAGGAAAAAAAGGCTGTTTCAACGCAATTTGCGCGCACTTTGTTATCAAAGGGTATGAAACAGATATTCACCAATACATACTATTCTGATATAGGATGACATGATTGGATTGTCGAAACAAAAATTGCCCTACACATCGCTGACTGAATCTCATTGTGATGCAACGAGTTTGTTTATCTCAATTTTCTTTAATACGACTGCGAAGAATTGTTAGTGAGGAGAGTCAGACACGGTAATAAGCTGATGAACTATGAATGAACTTTCGTTTTGGTGTGTTGCACGTAAAGGTTATCTTGTCAATTTGTCTTGTACCTCACATTGCAATGCATCCAGACATGGAATTTCTGTGTACCGATGCAGAGGGGGTCTCCGTAAACAAGAACTACTCATGGACAATAATGTCCGACATTCAAAGTGATTCACTAGTTCAATTTCCTCCTCAATAAGTATAGAATATTATAATGTGAAAGGCAAGGGACGTTCGTTGGCCGGTGAACTATTGATGAACTTTCATTTTGTGGTGCACGTACTAGTTTAGAGATATTTTTCAACTTCTGATGCTTGTACCTTAAATTTCGATAACTGATCTTTCACTACCTATTAATTTTTTTTCACATATTTATATAAGCAAAGTAGTAGTGCATTGCAGGACTTTCTTGCGTAGCTCCCCTATGATGTATTAAACATGAACTCTTTCAGTAGTTACCTTTGTACTCATGAACTACTTTCTCCAGTAGGATTTGTTAAGTGACGGTTAAGTGCCGATGACCTATTGATGAACTTTCATTTTGTGGTACACGTACCAGTTCACAGATATCTTTTCAACTTGTCATGCTTGTACCTCACATATTAATGACTAATCTTTGACTGCATTTTCATCTTTTGTTCACATATTTAAAATATGCAAAGTAACATTACAATGCAAGAGTTCCTTGTGCAGCTCACTTCTCATCATTCAAATGTTCACTTTGTCAGCAGTTGACTTTTGTGTTTAAAATAAGCTTCCTTAATAGGATTGGCATGACAAACACTACGCTGCTTACCTTTTCAAACATATGAACACGAAACGAAGATTATTTCAACGCGATTTAGGCGCAATTCATTTTGAAAGGGTATGAAACAGACATTCACCAATACATACCTTTCCAATATAGGATGACATGATTCAATTGTCGAAACGAATTATGCCTTTCACATCGCTAACTGAATTTCAATGTGATGCCATGAGTTTTTATTTTATTTTTCTTTAATACGACTGCACGGTAATATAAAGCAGAGGAGCCAGCCACGGTAATAAGCTGGTGAACTATAAATGAACTTTAGTTTCTTGTTTTTGTGTGTGGTGTGTTGCACGGAACAGTTTACAGATAAACTTATCTTGTCAACTTGTGATGCGTGTACCTCACATTTCAATGCACAATGCATCCAGACATGTAATTTCTGTTTACCGATACAAACGGGGTCTCCGTTAACATGAACTACTCATTCACTTGGCTGTCCGATATTCAAAGTGATTTATTAGTTTAATTTCCTTCTAAACGGTTATAAAAAACACAATTGAAAGTTTTGTGATGCGAAGATGAACAGTAAAAGTCACAGAATATGCTCTTTGAGAGAGGGTTTACTCATAGCATTTAGTAATTATCAATTTTTCTGGTGAAAACATAAAAACTGTAATTATCAAATTAAAAGTTAAATTATTATAAAAAATTGTAGTGTTTGAAGCCATCTGCTTTTCAAAAATTGTAAATTTATCCTTTTTGACAATTTTTTAAGAATAATTCATCTCATTGATACACATTCTTGAAAATGTCAAGATTAAAGGTCAAAACTTGATGATTGCTGTATTGTTTTAGAGGACCTGGATGTATTTGAAGGTTTCGGGATCATATCTGATTGGTACTTTGCTATTTAAAAGTGCCTCTCTAGGCCAGTCCTTGAAAAACTGTTTAGGGGTCATATCTAAGTAGTCCCTTAAAATGATTAATGGACACATCAGGGTGGTCCCTGAAAGTTTCAAGGATTCATCTCGTTGGTCCCTGAAAGTTTTTAAGGACTCATCCGGGTGGTCCCTGAAAGTTTCAAGGTCTCACCAGGATAGTCCTTGAAAGATTCAGGGTCACATCTGGGTGGTCCCTGAAAGCTCGAAAGACATCTCAGTACAGTCACTAAAAATTCCAGACAATAACTGTTGGTTTCCGCCGTTAATATTTTAAGGCTTCAACAGACAGATGATATTGATTACATTTCTTTGCATCTACCAAAAATAGTTCAGTTTTAATAGAAGGGCTGAAATAGTTAAGTGATTTTGTAAAATTTTCCAACATTAATTAGCACACTCACAAGAAATGGGTAGTTTAATCAAATGAGGTCTCATTTCCTTGTATATGAAATAAATAAATGTACAAGACATTTGAAAGAGAGATCGCAAAAAAAAACATACACTACAGCAAAACTAATTTGGGTAAAGGTAGAAGGCCATTTTCCCATCGAAAATTTAAAATTTTATCATGCATCGTTTGGTGAGAATAGCAAATGCCTACAAATCAACCTTGGAAAGGGAATTTGTATTTTGACTTAAACCAAACAAAATCGACAAATCAGTTACGTTTAATGGGTTCTCCTTTCCTGAGAGTGCGAAAAGCTAGACAAAAATGTAAAATTTGTTAGAGATGTATTTGATGATTGTGCAATTATCAATAATTTATGAAATTTGCCCTCGGCTTCACACAAAAACACTGTTAGCTTGATGATTTTTAAATAGATTATAACAAATTGCTCATGATCTTATTACTGCGAAAGGCAAACGACGTGCGTGAGCTGGTGAACTATAGATGAACTTTCATTTTGTGGTGCCCGTACTAGTTTGCAGCTATTTTTTTCAACTTGTGATGCTTGTACCTTAAATTTCGATAACCGATCTTTCACTACCTGTTGATCTTTTGTTTTCATATTGATAAAGGCAAAGTAGAAGTGAATTGCACGACGTTCTTGTGTAGCTCCCTTGTGAGGTATTAAACATAAACTCTTTCAGCAGTTAACTTTGTACTCATGAACTAGTTTCTCTAGTAGGATTTGTAAAGGGACAGTAAAGTTCAGATGACCTATTGATGAACTGTCATTTTGTGGTGCACGTACTACTTTAAATATATTTTTCAACTTATGATTATTGTACCTCAAAGTTCGATAACTGATCTTTCACTACATGTTGATCTTTTGTTCACATATATATATAAAGGCAAAGTAGTGAATTGCTCGACTTTTCTCGGTTGCTCCCCTGTACTGTATTAAACATGAACTCTTTCAGCAGTTAACTTTGTACTCATGAACTTGTTTCTCTAGTAGGATTTGTTGAGGGACGGTAAAGTGCTGATGACCTATTGATGAACTTTCATTTTGTGGTACACGTACCAGTTTACAGATATCTTTTCAACTTGACATCATTGTACCTCCAATTTTGAAGACTAATCTCTGACTATCTGTTCATTGTTTGTTCACATAATAAAATAGGCCACGTTATAAACATTGCACGAATTCCTTTTGTACCTCACTTCTGATGAACTAAACCTTCACTCTACCAGCTGTTGACTTTTTGTTTAAAACAAGCTTCCTTAATAGGATTGACATGACAAACACTACGCTGCTTACCTTTTCAAATATGTGAGCAGAAAAATGAAGATAAATTCAACTTGATATATGCGCAATCATAATCATAGGGTATGGAACTGACATTTTCTGTTGCTCGTACCAGTTTACAAATAAGTTTATCTTTTCAACTGTTCTAGCCTTTACCCTACATGTCAATGACTAATCTCTAAATTCATCTTGTCTTTTGATTACATATTTGAATATGTCAAGTAGCAGTATAGAGGTCACGAGTTTCAGGTATGAATCACCCATTATAAAGTGAACCATAACTGTGTCAGTAGTTGACCTTGCAGATAAAACAAGTATTCTTAGTGGGGTTGCCATGACAAAATCTATGCTGCTTAACTTGTAAGACATGTAATCAAAAAGGGGAGATTATTTGAAGGTGATTTACGTCGAATCCAGTTACAAAGGCAATTCAAATTGGATCGGCACAAGACACATGAATTCTGTGTAGCAATGTATTAACAATTTGCGTAATTAAGAAATACCCTGGACATAGCCGTCTGAGTTCAAAATATACGACT
Organism: Ptychodera flava; assembly: GCF_041260155.1. Lineage (NCBI taxonomy): Eukaryota > Metazoa > Hemichordata > Enteropneusta > Ptychoderidae > Ptychodera > Ptychodera flava. The sequence goes on along the minus strand of NC_091931.1, from coordinate 6,582,482 downwards.
TGATATTTTCTTAATTTTTCTTCTGCGACGACATTCCTATATCTAAAGTACAGAAGCCGTTATCATACAGCTGACCTATTGATATATTTTCATTTTCTTATTCGTATGCCATATTTACAGATATTTTTACAAGTAAATTTTATTCACAGTTTGTGTTAACCTATCTTTGAATTCCTTCTTATTTTTCTTCATATGCTTGATAGGTCGAGTAAGATAATAAACAGCGTTCCATTTTAGTTGTCATTATTGTCGATAATTTGAAACACTACCATGTGAAAAGTCAACAGTTCTGTGACTATAAAACTGCCTAAAAAAAGGCCTTGAAAAATATTCCCCTGCTTAGATTGTTACACAGTTAAGCACAAAAGAAAGATCATTTCAATGTGTTTTACGTTGAAATCAGAATGGAAGGACATTACATGGTGATAGGCACCAAGACATGTAATATCTGTGTACCAATGTGTGAGGGGGTTGCGTAAACAAGAACTACCATGTACATTGCTATCTGATTTTTAAGCGATACCACTATTTATTATCTCAATTTACTTCCATATGAACTGTAAAATATTATTGACGAGAAGAAGGAAGGACTGCAGTGTGCCGGTGAACTATATATGAACTTTCATTTTGTGGTACACGCACCATCATTTCAACTTGTCATGCTTGTACCTCACAGTTAGATAACTGATCTTTGACGGCCTGTTCATCTTTTGATCAAATGTGTAAATATGCAAAGTAGCATTACAATGCAGGAGTTTCTTGTGTAGCACACTTCTCATCATTCAAATGTTCACTTTGTCAGCAGTTGACTTTGTAGTTTAAATCAAGCTTTCTCAGTGGGATTGGCATGACAAACACTACGCTGCTTACCTTTTCAAACATATGAACAGGAAAAGGAAGAATATGTCAACGCGATTTTCGCGCGATTCATAATCAAAGGGCATAAAAAAGAAATTCACCAATACATACTCTTCCAATATAGGATGACAAGATTAGATTGTCTAAACGAAAAATGCCCTCCACATCGCTAACTGAATTTGATGCCACGAGTTTTCATTTAAATTTTTTCATATGACTGTGCAGTATTATGAAGGAAAAGACCCATGGACGGTAATAAGCTGGTCAACTAAAAATGAACTTTCGGTTTGGTGTGTTGCACGTTAAGCTTATCTTGTCAACTTGTGATGCTTTTATCCCATATTTCAATACATCCAGACACGTAATTTCTCTGTACCAATGCAAGACAGGGCACCATAAACATGAACTACCATGCACATAGCTGCCCGACATTTAAAGTGATATTTTCTTCTAAATGATTTAAAAACAATGTTAATGTGAAGAGCAAGGGACGTGCATAAGCAGGTGAACGTGAACTTTCATTTTCATTTTGTGGTGCATGTACTAGTTTTAAAGTAGTGAATTGCCCTACTTTCTTCGGTTGCTCCCCAGTGCTGTATTAAACATGAACTCTTTCAGCAGTTAGCTTTGTACTCATGAACTAGTTTCTCTAGTAGGATTTGTTGAGGACGGTAAAGTGCTGATGACCTATTCATGAACTTTCACTATGTGGTCCACGCACCATCATTTCAACTTGTCATGCTTTTACCGCACACTTTTGTGACTGATCGTTGACTGCCTGTTCATCTTTTGATCAAATGTGTAAATATACAAAGTAGCATTACAATGCAGGAGTTTCTTGTGTAGCACACTTCTCATCATTCAAATGTTCACTTTGTCAGCGGTTGACTTTGTAGTTGAAATCAAGCGTTCTCAGTGGGATTGGCATGACAAACACTACGCTGCTTACCTTCCAAATATATGAACAGGAAAAGGAAAATTATTTCAACGCGATTTTGGCGCAATTCATAATCAAAGGGCATAAAAAGATATTCACCAATTCATACTATTCCAATATAGGAAGACATGATTGGATTGTCTAAACGAAAAATGTCCTCCACATCGCTAACTGAATTTGATGCCACGAGTTTTCATTTAAATTTTCTTTGATATGACTGTGCAGTATTATAAAGGAAAAGCCATGGACGGTAATTACCTGGTGAACTATAAATGAACTTTCGGTTTGGTGTGTTGCACGTTAAGCTTATCTTGTCAACTTGTGATGCTTTTATCCCATATTTCAGTGCATCCATACACGTAATTTCTCTGTACCAATGCAAGACAGGGCTCCATCAACATGAACTACCATGCACACAGCTGCCCGATATTCAAAGTGATTTATTAGTTCAATTTTCTTCTAAATGATTTAAAAATAATGTTAATGGGAAAAGCAAGGGACGTGCATGAGCAGGTGAACGTGAACTTTCATTTTCATTTTGTGGGGCATGTACTAGTTTACAGTAGTGAATTGCCCAACTTTCTTCGGTTGCTCCCCTGTGCTGTATTAAACATAAACTCTTTCAGCAGTTAACTTTGTGCTCATGAACTAGTTTCTCTAGTAGGATTTGTTGAGGGACGGTAAAGCGCTGATGACCTATTCATGAACTTTCTTTTTTGGTACACGCTCCATCATTTCAACTTGTCATGCTTTTACCTCACAGTTTGATGACTGATCTTTGACTGCCTGTTCATCATTTGATCAAATGTGTAAATATGCAAAGTAGCATTACATTGCAGGAGTTTCTTGTGTAGCACACTTCTCATTATTCAAATGTTCACTTTATCAGCAGTTGACTTTGTAGTTGAAATCAAGCTTTCTCAGTGGGATTGGCATGACAAACACTACGCTGCTTACCTTTTCAAACATATGAACAGAAAAAGGAAGACTATGTCAACGCGATTTTCACGCAATTCATAATCAAAGGGCATGAAAAAGATATTCACCAATACATACTATTCAAATATAGAATGACATGATTAGATTGTCTAAACGAAAAATGCCCTCCACATCGCTAACTGAATATGATGCCACGAGTTTTCATTTAAATTTTCTTTGATATGACTGTGCAGTATTATAAAGGAAAATAGCCATGGACGGTAATAAGCTGGTGAACTATAAATGAACTTTCGGTTTGGTTTGATGTGTTGCACGTTAAGCTTATCTTCTCAACTTGTGATGCTTTTATCCCATATTTCAATGCATCCATACACGTAATTTCTCTGTACCAATGCAAGACAGGGCTCCATAAACATGAACAACCATGCACATAGCTGCCCGATATTCAAAGTGATTTATTAGTTCAATTTTTTCTAAATGATTTAAAAATAATGTTAATGTGAAGAGCAAGGGACGTGCATAAGCAGGTGAACGTGAACTTTCATTTTCATTTTGTGGTGCATGTACTAGTTTTAAAGTAGTAAATTGCCCAACTTTCTTCGGTTGCTCCCCTGTGCTGTATTAAACATGAACTCTTTCAGCAGTTAACTTTGTACTTATGAACCAGTTTCTCTAGCAGGATTTGTTGAGGGACGGTAAAGTGCTGATGACCTATTCATGAACTTTCATTTTGTGGTCCACGCACCATCATTTCAACTTGTCATGCTTGTACCGGACATTTTTGTGACTGATCTTTGACTGCCTCTTCATCTTTTGATCAAATGTGTAAATATTCAAAGTAGCATTACAATGCAGGAGTTTCTTGTGTAGCACACTTCTCATCATTCAAATGTAAACTCTGTCAGCAGTTGACTTTGTAGTTGAAATCAAGCGTTCTCAGTGGGATTGGCATGACAAAAACTACGCTGCTTACCTTTCAAATATATGAACTGGAAAAGGAAGATTATTTCAACGCGATTTTCGAGCAATTCATAATCAAACGGCATGAAAAAGATATTCACCAATACATACTTTTCCAATATAGGATGACATGATTGGATTGTCTAAACCAAAAATGTCCTCCACATCGCTAACTGAATTTCAATGTGATCCAACGAGTTTTTATTTTAATTCTCTAAGATATGACTGTGCAGTATTATAAAGGAAAGAGCCAGGGACGGTAATAAGCTAGTGAACTATAAATGAACTTTCGTTTTGGTGTGTTGCACGTAACAGTTTACAGATAAGCTTATCTTGTCAACTTGTGATGCTTTTATCCCATACACGTAATTTCTCTGTACCAATGCAAGACAGGGCTTCATGAACATGAACTACCATGCACAAAGCTGCGCGACATTCAAAGTGATTTAATACTTCAATTTCCTTCTAAATGACTTAAAAAATAGTTCATGTGAAAAGCAAGGGACGTGCGTCAGCAGGTGAACTATTGATGAACTTTCATTTTGTGGTGCAGGTACTAGTTTAAAGATGTTTTTCAACTTATGATTCTTGTATCTCAAATTTCGATAACTGATCTTTCACTACCTGTTGATCTTTTGTTCACATATATATAAAGGCAAAGTAGTGAATTGCTCGACTTTCTTCGGTTGCTCCCCTGTACTGTATTAAACATGAACTCTTTCAGCAGTTAACTTTGTACTCATGAACTTGTTTCTCTAGTAGGATTTGTTGAGGGACGGTAAAGTGCTGATGACCTATTGATGAACTTTCATTTTGTGGTACACGTACCAGTTTACAGATATCTTTTCAACTTGACATCATTGTACCTCCAATTTTGAAGACTAATCTCTGACTATCTGTTCATTGTTTGTTCACAAAATAAAATAGGCCACGTTATAAACATTGCACGAATTCCTTTTGTATCTCACTTCTGATGAACTAAACCTTCACTCTACCAGCTGTTGACTTTTTAGTTTAAAACAAGCTTCCTTAATAGGATTGACATGACAAACACTACGCTGCTTACCTTTCAAATATGTGAGCAGAAAAATGAAGATAAATTCAACTTGATATATGCGCAATTCATAATCATAGGGTATGGAACTGACATTTTCTGTTGCTCGTACCAGTTTACAAATAAGTTTATCTTTTCAACTGTTCTAGCCTTTACCCTACATGTCAATGACTAATCTCTAAATTCATCTGGTCTTTTGATTACATATTTGAATATGTCAAGTAGCAGTATAGAGGTCACGAGTTTCAGGTATAAATCACCCATTATAAATTGAACCATAACTGTGTCAGTAGTTGACCTTGCAGATAAAACAAGTATTCTTAGTGGGGTTGCCATGACAAAATCTATGCTGCTTAACTTGTAAGACATGTAATCAAAAAAGGGGAGATTATTTGAAGGTGATTTACGTCGAATCCAGTTACAAAGGCAATTCAAATTGGATCGGCACAAGACACATGAATTCTGTGTAGCAATGTATTAACAATTTGCGTAATTAAGAAATACCCTGGACATAGCCGTCTGAGTTCAAAATATACGACTTGATATTTTCTTAATTTTCTTCTGCGACGACATTCCTATATCTAAAGTACAGAAGCCGTTATCATACAGCTGACCTATTGATATATTTTCATTTTCTTATTCGTATGCCATATTTACAGATATTTTTACAAGTAAATTTTATTCACAGTTTGTGTTAACCTATCTTTGAATTCCTTCTTATTTTTCTTCATATGCTTGATAGGTCGAGTAAGATAATAAACAGCGTTCCATTTTAGTTGTCATTATTGTCGATAATTTGAAACACTACCATGTGAAAAGTCAACAGTTCTGTGACTATAAAACTGCCTAAAAAAAGGCCTTGAAAAATATTCCCCTGCTTAGATTGTTACACAGTTAAGCACAAAAAGAAAGATCATTTCAATGTGTTTTACGTTGAAATCAGAATGGAAGGACATTACATTGTGATAGGCACCAAGACATGTAATATCTGTGTACCAATGTGTGAGGGGGTTGCGTAAACAAGAACTACCATGTACATTGCTATCTGATTTTTAAGTGATACCGCTATTTATTATCTCAATTTACTTCCATATGAACTGTAAAATATTATTGACGAGAAGAAGGAAGGACTGCAGTGTGCCGGTGAACTATATATGAACTTTCATTTTGTAGTACACGCACCATCATTTCAACTTGTCATGCTTGTACCTCACAGTTAGATAACTGATCTTTGACGGCCTGTTCATCTTTTGATCAAATGTGTAAATATGCAAAGTAGCATTACAATGCAGGAGTTTCTTGTGTAGCACACTTCTCATCATTCAAATGTTCACTTTGTCAGCAGTTGACTTTGTAGTTTAAATCAAGCTTTCTCAGTGGGATTGGCATGACAAACACTACGCTGCTTACCTTTTCAAACATATGAACAGGAAAAGGAAGAATATGTCAACGCGATTTTCGCGCGATTCATAATCAAAGGGCATAAAAAGAAATTCACCAATACATACTCTTCCAATATAGGATGACAAGATTAGATTGTCTAAACGAAAAATGCCCTCCACATCGCTAACTGAATTTGATGCCACGAGTTTTCATTTAAATTTTTTTCATATGACTGTGCAGTATTATGAAGGAAAAGACCCATGGACGGTAATAAGCTGGTCAACTAAAAATGAACTTTCGGTTTGGTGTGTTGCACGTTAAGCTTATCTTGTCAACTTGTGATGCTTTTATCCCATATTTCAATACATCCAGACACGTAATTTCTCTGTACCAATGCAAGACAGGGCACCATAAACATGAACTACCATGCACATAGCTGCCCGACATTTAAAGTGATTTATTAGTTCAATTTTCTTCTAAATGATTTAAAAATAATGTTAATGTAAAGAGCAAGGGATGTGCATAAGCAGGTGAACGTGAACTTTCATTTTCATTTTGTGGTGCATGTACTAGTTTTAAAGTAGTGAATTGCCCTACTTTCTTCGGTTGCTCCCCAGTGCTGTATTAAACATGAACTCTTTCAGCAGTTAACTTTGTACTCATGAACTAGTTTCTCTAGTAGGATTTGTTGAGGGACGGTAAAGTGCTGATGACCTATTCATGAACTTTCACTATGTGGTCCACTCACCATCATTTCAACTTGTCATGCTTTTACCGCACACTTTTGTGACTGATCGTTGACTGCCTGTTCATCTTTTGATCAAATGTGTAAATATACAAAGTAGCATTACAATGCAGGAGTTTCTTGTGTAGCACACTTCTCATCATTCAAATGTTCACTTTGTCAGCAGTTGACTTTGTAGTTGAAATCAAGCGTTCTCAGTGGGATTGGCATGACACACACTACGCTGCTTACCTTCCAAATATATGAACAGGAAAAGGAAAATTATTTCAACGCGATTTTGGCGCAATTCATAATCAAAGGGCATGAAAAAGATATTCACCAATTCATACTATTCCAATATAGGAAGACATGATTGGATTGTCTAAACGAAAAATGTCCTCCACATCGCTAACTGAATTTGATGCCACGAGTTTTCATTTAAATTTTCTTTGATATGACTGTGCAGTATTATAAAGGAAAAGAGCCATGGACGGTAATTACCTGGTGAACTATAAATGAACTTTCGGTTTTGTGTGTTGCACGTTAAGCTTATCTTGTCAACTTGTGATGCTTTTATCCCATATTTCAGTGCATCCATACACGTAATTTCTCTGTACCAATGCAAGACAGGGCTCCATAAACATGAACTACCATGCACACAGCTGCCCGATATTCAAAGTGATTTATTAGTTCAATTTTCTTCTAAATGATTTAAAAATAATGTTAATGGGAAAAGCAAGGGACGTGCATGAGCAGGTGAACTTGAACTTTCATTTTCATTTTGTGGGGCATGTACTAGTTTTACAGTAGTGAATTGCCCAACTTTTTTCGGTTGCTCCCCTGTGCTGTATTAAAGATGAACTCTTTCAGCAGTTAACTTTGTGCTCATGAACTAGTTTCTCTAGTAGGATTTGTTGAGGGACGGTAAAGCGCTGATGACCTATTCATGAACTTTCTTTTTTGGTACACGCACCATCATTTCAACTTGTCATGCTTTTACCTCACAGTTTGATGACTGATCTTTGACTGCCTGTTCATCATTTGATCAAATGTGTAAATATGCAAAGTAGCATTACATTGCAGGAGTTTCTTGTGTAGCACACTTCTCATTATTCAAATGTTCACTTTGTCAGCAGTTGACTTTGTAGTTTAAATCAAGCTTTCTCAGTGGGATTGGCATGACAAACACTACGCTGCTTACCTTTTCAAACATATGAACAGAAAAAGGAAGACTATGTCAACGCGATTTTCACGCAATTCATTATCAAAGGGCATGAAAAGATATTCACCAATACATACTATTCAAATATAGAATGACATGATTAGATTGTCTAAACGAAAAATGCCCTCCACATCGCTAACTGAATTTGATGCCACGAGTTTTCATTAAATTTTCTTTGATATGACTGTGCAGTATTATAAAGGAAAAGAGCCATGGACGGTAATAAGCTGGTGAACTATAAATGAACTTTCGGTTTTGTGTGTTGCACGTTAAGCTTATCTTCTCAACTTGTGATGCTTTTATCCAATATTTCAATGCATCCATACACGTAATTTCTCTGTACCAATGCAAGACAGGGCTCCATAAACAAGAACAACCATGCACATAGCTGCCCGATATTCAAAGTGATTTATTAGTTCAATTTTCTTCTAAATGATTTAAAAATAATGTTAATGTGAAAAGCAAGGGGCGTGCATGAGCAGGTGAACGTGAACTTTCATTTTCATTTTGTGGTGCATGTACTAGTTTTAAAGTAGTAAATTGCCCAACTTTCTTCGGTTGCTCCCCTGTGCTGTATTAAACATGAACTCTTTCAGCAGTTAACTTTGTACTTATGAACCAGTTTCTCTAGCAGGATTTGTTGAGGGACGGTAAAGTGCTGATGACCTATTCATGAACTTTCATTTTGTGGTCCACGCACCATCATTTCAACTTGTCATGCTTGTACCGGACATTTTGTGACTGATCTTTGACTGCCTCTTCATCTTTCGATCAAATGTGTAAATATTCAAAGTAGCATTACAATGCAGGAGTTTCTTGTGTAGCACACTTCTCATCATTCAAATGTAAACTCTGTCAGCAGTTGACTTTGTAGTTGAAATCAAGCGTTCTCAGTGGGATTGGCATGACAAAAACTACGCTGCTTACCTTTCAAATATATGAACTGGAAAGGGAAGATTATTTCAACGCGATTTTCGAGCAATTCATAATCAAACGGCATGAAAAAGATATTCACCAATACATACTATTCCAATATAGGATGACATGATTGGATTGTCTAAACGAAAAATGTCCTCCACATCGCTAACTGAATTTCAATGTGATCCAACGAGTTTTTATTTTAATTCTCTAAGATATGACTGTGCAGTATTATAAAGGGAAAGAGCCAGGGACGGTAATAAGCTAGTGAACTATAAATCAACTTTCGTTTTGGTGTGTTGCACGTAACAGTTTACAGATAAGCTTATCTTGTCAACTTGTGATGCTTTTATCCCATACACGTAATTTCTCTGTACCAATGCAAGACAGGGCTCCATGAACATGAACTACCATGCATTCACCATGCATTCACATAATAAAATAGGCCACGTTATAAACATTGCACGAATTCCTTTTGTAGCTCACTTCTGATGAACTAAACCTTTACTATACCAGCTGTTGACTTTTGAGTTTAAAACAAGCTTCCTTAATAGGATTGACATGACAAACACTACGCTGCTTACCTTTTCAAATATATGAGCAGTAAAATGAAGATTAATTCAACTTGATATACGCGCAATTCATAATCATAGGGTATGGAACTGAAATTTTCTGTTGCTCGTACCAGTTTAGAAATAAGCTTATCTTCTCAATTGCTCTAGCCTTTACCCTACATGTCAATGACTAATCTCTAAATTCATGTTGGTCTTTTGATTACATATTTGAATATGTCAAGTAGCAGCATAGACGTCACGAGTTTCAGGTATGAATCACCCATTGTAAATTGAACCATTGACCTTTCAGATAAAACAAGTATTCTTAGTGGGATTGCCATGACATAATATATGCTATTTAACTTGTAAGACATGTAATCAGAAAAGGGGAGATTATTTGAAGTTGATTTACGTCGAATCGAGTTACAAAGGCAATTCAAATTGGATCGGCACCAAGACACATGAATTCTGTGTAGCAATGTATTAACAATTTGCATAATTAAGAAATACCCTGGTCATAGCCGTCTGAATTCAAAATGTACGACTTGATATTTTCTTAATTTTCTTCTGCGACGACATTCCTATATCTAAAGTACAGCAGGCGTTATCATACAACTGACCTATTGATATATTTTCTTTTTCTTTTTCGTGTGCCAAATTTACGGATATTTTTACAAGTAAATTTTATTCACAGTTTGTGTTAACCTATCTTTGAATTCCTTCTTATTTTTCTTCATATGCTTGATAGGTTGAGTAAGATAATACACAGGATTTCATTTCCGTCGTGATTACTGCCGATAATTTCGAACATAATTATGTCAAAAGTCAACAGTTCTGTGACTATAAAACTGCCAAAACTAAAAAAGGCCAGGAAAAATATTTTCCTGCTTACCTTGTTACACAGTTCAGCACAAAAAGAAAGATCATTTCAATGTGTTGTATGTGGAAATTTTAATGGAAAGACATTACAGGCTGATAGGCACCCAGACATGTTATTTCTGTGCACCAATGCATTAGGGGCTGCGTAAACAAAACTACACTGCACGTTGCTATCCGATTTTCAAAGTGATACAACGAGCTATTGGATTGTCTAAACGAAAATGACCTCCACATCGCTAACTGAATTTTAATGTGGTTCCACGAGGTTTTATTTTAATTTTCTTTAATATGACTGTGCAGTATTATAAAGTAAAGAGCCATGGACGGTAATAAGCTGGTGAACTATAAATGAACTTTCGGTTTGGTGTGTTGCACGTTAAGCTTATCTTGTCAACTTGTGATGCTTTATCCAATATTTCAATGCATCCATACACGTAATTCTAAGCTTCGTGCTTTTCCGATTACTATATGTGTGTGTGTGTACTGTGTCTATGTGTCGTCTGTTCCATGCACACCGTGCTATTAGGTCGCGCACAGAATTGCAACATCTAAGTCGGTTACTGTGACCAACTCTTTATGGGTTGGAAGCAGTGGCCGACTGGTTTTGTGTGAGGCCTAGCAGCTAGGCGATGTTGCCGTGAGTGTGTGGGGATTCGAATCCCGTTTGGGTTATAGTGTAATTTATATTTCTCTGTACCAATGCAAGACAGGGCTCCATAAACATAAACTACCATGCACATAGCTGCCCGAAATTCAAAGTGATTTATTAGTTCAATTTTCTTCTAAATGATTTAAAAATAATGTTAATGTGAAAAGCAAGGGACGTGCATGAGCAGGTGAACGTGAACTTTGATTTTCATTTTGTGGTGCATGTACTAGTTTTACAGTAGTGAATTGCCCAACTTTCTTCGGTTGCTCCCCTGTGCTGTATTAAACATGAACTCTTTCAGCAGTTAACTTTGTACTCATGAACTAGTTTCTCTAGTAGGATTTGTTGAGGGACGGTAAAGTGCTGATGACCTATTCATGAACTTTCATTCTGTGGTACACGCACCATCATTTCAACTTGTCATGCTTGTACCTCACAGTTTGATGACTGATCTTTGACTGCCTGTTCATCTTTTGATCGAATGTGTAAATATACAAAGTAGCATTACAATGCAGGAGTTTCTTGTGTAGCACACTTCTCATCATTCAAATGTTCACTTTGTCAGCAGTTGACTTTGTAGTTGAAATCAAGCTTTCGCAGTGGGATTGGCATGACAAACACTACGCTGCTTACCTTTTCAAACATATGAACAGGAAAAGGAAGACTATGTCAACGCGATTTTGGCGCAATTCATAATCAAAGGGCATGATAAAGATATTCACCAATACATACTATTCCAATATAGGATGGTATGATTAGATTGTCTAACGAAAAATGCCCTCCACATCGCTAACTGAATTTGATGCCACGAGTTTTCATTTAAATTTCTTTGATATGACTGTGCAGTATTATAAAGGAAAAGAGCCAGGGACGGTAATAAGCTGGTGAACTATAAATGAACTTTGGTTTTAGTGTGTTGCACGTAACAGTTTACAGATCAGCTTATCTTGTCATCTTGTGATGCTTTTACCCCATATTTGAATGCATCCAGACACGTAATTTCTCTGTAGCAATGCAAGACAGGGCTCCATAAACATGAACTGCCATGCACAAAGCTGCCCGACATTCAAAGTGATTTAATAGTTCAATTTCCTTCTAAATGACTTAAAAATATAGTTCATGTGAAAAGCAAGGGACGTGCGTCAGCAGGTGAACTATTGATGAACTTTCATTTTGTGGTGCAGGTACTAGTTTAAAGATATTTTTCAACTTATGATTCTTGTATCTCAAATTTCGATAACTGATCTTTCACTTCCTGTTGATCTTTTGTTCACATATATATAAAGGCAAAGTAGTGAATTGCTCGACTTTCTTCTGTTGCTCCCCTGTACTGTATTAAACATGAACTCTTTCAGCAGTTAACTTTATACTCATGAACTAGTTTCTCTAGTAGGATTTGTTGAGGGACGGTAAAGTGCTGATGACCTATTGATGAACTTTCATTTTGTGGTACACGTACCAGTTTACAGATATCTTTTCAACTTGTCATCATTGTACCTCCAATTTTGAAGACTAATCTATGACTATCTGTTCATTGCTTGTTCACATAATAAAATAGGCCACGTTATAAACATTGCACGAATTCCTTTTCTACCTCACTTCTGATGAACTAAACCTTTACTGTACCACCTGTTGACTTTTGAGTTTAAAACAAGCTTCCTTAATAGGATTGACATGACAAACACTACGCTGCTTACCTTTTCAAATATATGAGCAGTAAAATGAAGATTAATTCAACTTGATATACGCGCAATTCATAATCATAGGGTATGGAACTGAAATTTTCTGTTGCTCGTACCAGTTTAGAAATAAGCTTATCTTTTCAATTGCTCTAGCCTTTACCCTACATGTCAATGACTAATCTCTAAATTCATGTTGGTCTTTTGATTACATATTTGAATATGTCAAGTTGCAGTATAGAGGTCACGAGTTTCGGGTATGAATCTCCCATTATAAATTGAACCATAACTGTGTCAGTAGTTGACCTTTCAGATAAAACAAGTATTCTTAGTGGGATTGCCATGACAAAATCTATGCTATTTAACTTGTAAGATATGTAATCAGAAATGGGGAGATTATTTGAAGGTGATTTACGTCGAATCCTGTTACAAAGGCAATTCAAATTGGATCGGCACCAAGACACATGAATTCTGTGTAGCAATGTATTAACAATTTGCGTAATTAAGAAATACCCTGGACATGGCCGTCTGAATTCAAAATGTACGACTTGATATTTTCTTAATTTTTCTTCTGCGACGACATTCTATATCTAAAGTACAGCAGGCGTTATCATACAGCTGACCTATTGATATATTTTCATTTTCTTTTCGTGTGCCAAATTTACGGATATTTTTACAAGTAATTTTATTCACAGTTTGTGTTAACCTATCTTTGAATTCCTTCTTATTTTTCTTCATATGCTTGATAGGTTGAGTAAGATAATACACAGGATTTCATTTCCGTCGTGATTACTGCCGATAATTTCGAACATAATTATGTCAAAAGTCAACAGTTCTGTGACTATAAAACTGCCCAAACAAAAAAAACAGGAAAATATTTTCCTGCTTACCTTGTTACACAGTTCAGCACAAAAAGAAAGACCATTTCAATGTGTTGTACGTGGAAATCTTAATGGAAAGACATTACAGGCTGATACGCACCCAGACATGTTATTTCTGTGCACCAATGCATTAGGGGCTGCGTAAACAAAACTACACTGCACGTTGCTATCCGATTTTCAAAGTGATACAACGAGCTATTGGATTGTCTAAACGAAAAATGCCCTCCACATCGCTAACTTAATTTCAATGTGGTTCCACGAGGTTTTATTTTAATTTTCTTTGATATGACTGTGCAGTATTATAAAGTAAAAGAGCCATGGACGGTAATAAGCTGGTGAACTATAAATGAACTTTCGGTTTGGTGTGTTGCACGTTAAGCTTATCTTGTCAACTTGTGATGCTTTATCCAATATTTCAATGCATCCACATACGTAATTTCTAAGCTTCGTGCTTTTCCGATTACTATATGTGTGTGTGTGTACTGTGTCTGTGTGTCGTCTGCTCCATGCACACCGTGCTATTCGGTCGCGCACAGAATTGCAACATCTAAGTCGGTTACTGTGACCAACTCTTTATGGGTTGGAAGCAGTGGCCGACTGGTTTTGTGTGAGGCCTAGCAGCTAGGCGATGTTGCCGTGAGTGTGTGGGGATTCGAATCCCGTTTGGGTTATAGTGTAATTTATATTTCTCTGTACCGATGCATGACAGGGCTCCATAAACATGAACTACCATGCAAATAGCTGCCCGATATTCAAAGTGATTTATTAGTTCAATTTTCTTCTAAATGATTTAAAAATAATGTTAATGTGGAAAGCAAGGGACGTGCATGAGCAGGTGAACGTGAACTTTCATTTTCATTTGTGGTGCATGTACTAGTTTTAAAGTAGTGAATTGCCCAACTTTCTTCGGTTGCTCCCCTGTGCTGTATTAAACATGAACTCTTTCAGCAGTTAACTTTGTACTCATGAACCAGTTTCTCTAGTAGGATTTGTTGAGGGACGGTAAAGTGCTGATGACCTATTCATGAACTTTCATTTTGTGGTACACGCACCATCATTTCAACTTGTCATCCTTGTACCGCACATTTTTGTGACTGATCTTTGACTGCCTGTTCATCTTTTGATCAAATGTGTAAATATACAAAGTAGCATTACAATGCAGGAGTTTCTTGTGTAGCACACGTCTTATCATTCAAATGTTCACTTTGTCAGCAGTTGACTTTGTAGTTGAAATCAAGCTTTCTCAGTGGGATTGGCATGACAAACACTACGCTGCTTACCTTTAAAATATATGTACAGGAAAAGGAAGACTATGTCAACGCGATTTTCGCGCAATTCATAATCAAAGGGCATGAAAAAGATATTCACCAATACATACTATTCCAATATAGGATGACATAATTGGATTGTCGAAATCAAAAATGTCCTCCACATCGGTAACTGAATTTCAATGTGATGCCACGAGTTTTCATTTTAATTTCTTTGTTATGACTGTGCAGTATTATAAAGGAAAAGAGCCAGGGACGGTAATAAGCTGGTGAACTATAAATGAACTTTCGTTTTGGTGTGTTGCACGTAACAGTTTACAGATCAGCTTATCTTGTCAACTTGTGATGCTTTTACCCATATTTGAATGCATCCAGACACGTAATTTCTCTGTAGCAATGCAAGACAGGGCTCCATAAACATGAACTGCCATGCACAAAGCTGCCCGACATTCAAAGTGATTTAATAGTTCAATTTCCTTCTAAATGACTTAAAAATATAGTTCATGTGAAAAGCAAGGGACGTGCGTCAGCAGGTGAACTATTGATGAACTTTCATTTTCATTTTGTGGTGCAGGTACTAGTTTAAAGATATTTTTCAACTTATGATTCTTGTACCTCAAATTTCGATAACTGATCTTTCACTACCTGTTGATCTTTTGTTCACATATATATAAAGGCAAAGTAGTGAATTGCTCGACTTTCTTCGGTTGCTCCCCTGTACTGTATTAACATGAACTCTTTCAGCAGTTAACTTTGTACTCATGAACTAGTTTCTCTAGTAGGATTTGTTGAGGGACGGTAAAGTGCTGATGACCTATTGATGAACTTTCATTTTGTGGTACACGTACCAGTTTACAGATATCTTTTCAACTTGTCATCATTGTACCTCCAATTTTGAAGACTCATCTATGACTATCTGTTCATTGCTTGTTCACATAATAAAATAGGCCACGTTATAAACATTGCACGAATTCCTTTTGTAGCTCACTTCTGATGAACTAAACCTTTACTGTACCAGCTGTTGACTTTTGAGTTTAAAACGAGCTTCCTTAATAGGATTGACATGACAAACACTACGCTGCTTACCTTTTCAAATATGTGAGCAGTAAAATGAAGATTAATTCAACTTGATATACGCGCAATTCATAATCATAGGGTATGGAACTGAAATTTTCTGTTGCTCGTACCAGTTTACAAATAAGCTTATCTTTTCAATTGCTCTAGCCTTTACCCTACATGTCAATGACTAATCTCTAAATTCATGTTGGTCTTTTGATTACATATTTGAATATGTCAAGTTGCAGTATAGAGGTCACGAGTTTCGGGTATGAATCTCCCATTATAAATTGAACCATAACTGTGTCAGTAGTTGACCTTTCAGATAAAACAAGTATTCTTAGTGGGATTGCCATGACAAAATCTATGCTATTTAACTTGTAAGATATGTAATCAGAAATGGGGAGATTATTTGAAGGTGATTTACGTCGAATCCAGTTACAAAGGCAATTCAAATTGGATCGGCACCAAGACACATGAATTCTGTGTAGCAATGTATTAACAATTTGCGTAATTAAGAAATACCCTGGACATGGCCGTCTGAATTCAAAATGTACGACTTGATATTTTCTTAATTTTTCTTCTGCGACGACATTCCTATATCTAAAGTACAGCAGGCGTTATCATACAGCTGACCTATTGATATATTTTCATTTTCTTTTTCGTGTGCCAAATTTACGGATATTTTTACAAGTAAATTTTATTCACAGTTTGTGTTAACCTATCTTTGAATTCCTTCTTATTTTCTTCATATGCTTGATAGGTTGAGTAAGATAATACACAGGATTTCATTTCCGTCGTGATTACTGCCGATAATTTCGAACATAATTATGTCAAAAGTCAACAGTTCTGTGACTATAAAACTGCCCAAACTAAAAAAAACCAGGAAAAATATTTTTCCTGCTTACCTTGTTACACAGTTCAGCACAAAAAGAAAGACCATTTCAATGTGTTGTACGTGGAAATCTTAATGGAAAGACATTACAGGCTGATACGCACCCAGACATGTTATTTCTGTGCACCAATGCATTAGGGGCTGCGTAAACAAAACTACACTGCACGTTGCTATCCGATTTTCAAAGTGATACAACGAGCTATTGGATTGTCTAAACGAAAATGCCCTCCACATCGCTAACTTAATTTCAATGTGGTTCCACGAGGTTTTATTTTAATTTTCTTTGATATGACTGTGCAGTATTATAAAGTAAAAGAGCCATGGACGGTAATAAGCTGGTGAACTATAAATGAACTTTCGGTTTGGTGTGTTGCACGTTAAGCTTATCTTGTCAACTTGTGATGCTTTATCCAATATTTCAATGCATCCACATACGTAATTTCTAAGCTTCGTGCTTTTCCGATTACTATATGTGTGTGTGTGTACTGTGTCTGTGTGTCGTCTGCTCCATGCACACCGTGCTATTCGGTCGCGCACAGAATTGCAACATCTAAGTCGGTTACTGTGACCAACTCTTTATGGGTTGGAGCAGTGGCCGACTGGTTTTGTGTGAGGCCTAGCAGCTAGGCGATGTTGCCGTGAGTGTGTGGGGATTCGAATCCCGTTTGGGTTATAGTGTAATTTATATTTCTCTGTACCGATGCATGACAGGGCTCCATAAACATGAACTACCATGCAAATAGCTGCCCGATATTCAAAGTGATTTATTAGTTCAATTTTCTTCTAAATGATTTAAAAATAATGTTAATGTGGAAAGCAAGGGACGTGCATGAGCAGGTGAACGTGAACTTTCATTTTCATTTTGTGGTGCATGTACTAGTTTTAAAGTAGTGAATTGCCCAACTTTCTTCGGTTGCTCCCCTGTGCTGTATTAAACATGAACTCTTTCAGCAGTTAACTTTGTACTCATGAACCAGTTTCTCTAGTAGGATTTGTTGAGGGACGGTAAAGTGCTGATGACCTATTCATGAACTTTCATTTTGTGGTCCACGCACCATCATTTCAACTTGTCATCCTTGTACCGCACATTTTTGTGACTGATCTTTGACTGCCTGTTCATCTTTTGATCAAATGTGTAAATATACAAAGTAGCATTACAATGCAGGAGTTTCTTGTGTAGCACACGTCTTATCATTCAAATGTTCACTTTGTCAGCAGTTGACTTTGTAGTTGAAATCAAGCTTTCTCAGTGGGATTGGCATGACAAACACTACGCTGCTTACCTTTAAAATATATGTACAGGAAAAGGGAGACTATGTCAACGCGATTTTCGCGCAATTCATAATCAAAGGGCATGAAAAAGATATTCACCAATACATACTATTCCAATATAGGATGACATAATTGGATTGTCGAAATCAAAAATGTCCTCCACATCGGTAACTGAATTTCAATGTGATGCCACGAGTTTTCATTTTAATTTTCTTTGTTATGACTGTGCAGTATTATAAAGGAAAAGAGCCAGGGACGGTAATAAGCTGGTGAACTATAAATGAACTTTCGTTTTGGTGTGTTGCACGTAACAGTTTACAGATCAGCTTATCTTGTCAACTTGTGATGCTTTTACCCCATATTTGAATGCATCCAGACACGTAATTTCTCTGTAGCAATGCAAGACAGGGCTCCATAAACATGAACTGCCATGCACAAAGCTGCCCGACATTCAAAGTGATTTAATAGTTCAATTTCCTTCTAAATGACTTAAAAATATAGTTCATGTGAAAAGCAAGGGACGTGCGTCAGCAGGTGAACTATTGATGAACTTTCATTTTCATTTTGTGGTGCAGGTACTAGTTTAAAGATAATTTTCAACTTATGATTCTTGTACCTCAAATTTCGATAACTGATCTTTCACTACCTGTTGATCTTTTGTTCACATATATATATAAAGGCAAAGTAGTGAATTGCTCGACTTTCTTCGGTTGCTCCCCTGTACTGTATTAAACATGAACTCTTTCAGCAGTTAACTTTGTACTCATGAACTAGTTTCTCTAGTAGGATTTGTTGAGGGACGGTAAAGTGCTGATGACCTATTGATGAACTTTCATTTTGTGGTACACGTACCAGTTTACAGATATCTTTTCAACTTGTCATCATTGTACCTCCAATTTGAAGACTCATCTATGACTATCTGTTCATTGCTTGTTCACATAATAAAATAGGCCACGTTATAAACATTGCACGAATTCCTTTTGTAGCTCACTTCTGATGAACTAAACCTTTACTGTACCAGCTGTTGACTTTTGAGTTTAAAACGAGCTTCCTTAATAGGATTGACATGACAAACACTACGCTGCTTACCTTTTCAAATATGTGAGCAGTAAAATGAAGATTAATTCAACTTGATATACGCGCAATTCATAATCATAGGGTATGGAACTGAAATTTTCTGTTGCTCGTACCAGTTTACAAATAAGCTTATCTTTTCAATTGCTCTAGCCTTTACCCTACATGTCAATGACTAATCTCTAAATTCATGTTGGTCTTTTGATTACATATTTGAATATGTCAAGTTGCAGTATAGAGGTCACGAGTTTCGGGTATGAATCTCCCATTATAAATTGAACCATAACTGTGTCAGTAGTTGACCTTTCAGATAAAACAAGTATTCTTAGTGGGATTGCCATGACAAAATCTATGCTATTTAACTTGTAAGATATGTAATCAGAAATGGGGAGATTATTTGAAGGTGATTTACGTCGAATCCAGTTACAAAGGCAATTCAAATTGGATCGGCACCAAGACACATGAATTCTGTGTAGCAATGTATTAACAATTTGCGTAATTAAGAAATACCCTGGACATGGCCGTCTGAATTCAAAATGTACGACTTGATATTTTCTTAATTTTTCTTCTGCGACGACATTCCTATATCTAAAGTACAGCAGGCGTTATCATACAGCTGACCTATTGATATATTTTCATTTTCTTTTTCGTGTGCCAAATTTACGGATATTTTTACAAGTAAATTTTATTCACAGTTTGTGTTAACCTATCTTTGAATTCCTTCTTATTTTTCTTCATATGCTTGATAGGTTGAGTAAGATAATACACAGGATTTCATTTCCGTCGTGATTACTGCCGATAATTTCGAACATAATTATGTCAAAAGTCAACAGTTCTGTGACTATAAAACTGCCCAAACTAAAAAAAACCAGGAAAAATATTTTCCTGCTTACCTTGTTACACAGTTCAGCACAAAAAGAAAGACCATTTCAATGTGTTGTACGTGGAAATCTTAATGGAAAGACATTACAGGCTGATACGCACCCAGACATGTTATTTCTGTGCACCAATGCATTAGGGGCTGCGTAAACAAAACTACACTGCACGTTGCTATCCGATTTTCAAAGTGATACAACGAGCTATTGGATTGTCTAAACGAAAAAGCCCTCCACATCGCTAACTTAATTTCAATGTGGTTCCACGAGGTTTTATTTAATTTTCTTTGATATGACTGTGCAGTATTATAAAGTAAAAGAGCCATGGACGGTAATAAGCTGGTGAACTATAAATGAACTTTCGGTTTGGTGTGTTGCACGTTAAGCTTATCTTGTCAACTTGTGATGCTTTATCCAATATTTCAATGCATCCACATACGTAATTTCTAAGCTTCGTGCTTTTCCGATTACTATATGTGTGTGTGTGTACTGTGTCTGTGTGTCGTCTGCTCCATGCACACCGTGCTATTCGGTCGCGCACAGAATTGCAACATCTAAGTCGGTTACTGTGACCAACTCTTTATGGGTTGGAAGCAGTGGCCGACTGGTTTTGTGTGAGGCCTAGCAGCTAGGCGATGTTGCCGTGAGTGTGTGGGGATTCGAATCCCGTTTGGGTTATAGTGTAATTTATATTTCTCTGTACCGATGCATGACAGGGCTCCATAAACATGAACTACCATGCAAATAGCTGCCCGATATTCAAAGTGATTTATTAGTTCAATTTTCTTCTAAATGATTTAAAAATAATGTTAATGTGGAAAGCAAGGGACGTGCATGAGCAGGTGAACGTGAACTTTCATTTTCATTTGTGGTGCATGTACTAGTTTTAAAGTAGTGAATTGCCCAACTTTCTTCGGTTGCTCCCCTGTGCTGTATTAAACATGAACTCTTTCAGCAGTTAACTTTGTACTCATGAACCAGTTTCTCTAGTAGGATTTGTTGAGGGACGGTAAAGTGCTGATGACCTATTCATGAACTTTCATTTTGTGGTCCACGCACCATCATTTCAACTTGTCATCCTTGTACCGCACATTTTTGTGACTGATCTTTGACTGCCTGTTCATCTTTTGATCAAATGTGTAAATATACAAAGTAGCATTACAATGCAGGAGTTTCTTGTGTAGCACACGTCTTATCATTCAAATGTTCACTTTGTCAGCAGTTGACTTTGTAGTTGAAATCAAGCTTTCTCAGTGGGATTGGCATGACAAACACTACGCTGCTTACCTTTAAAATATATGTACAGGAAAAGGGAGACTATGTCAACGCGATTTTCGCGCAATTCATAATCAAAGGGCATGAAAAAGATATTCACCAATACATACTATTCCAATATAGGATGACATAATTGGATTGTCGAAATCAAAAATGTCCTCCACATCGGTAACTGAATTTCAATGTGATGCCACGAGTTTTCATTTTAATTTCTTTGTTATGACTGTGCAGTATTATAAAGGAAAAGAGCCAGGGACGGTAATAAGCTGGTGAACTATAAATGAACTTTCGTTTTGGTGTGTTGCACGTAACAGTTTACAGATCAGCTTATCTTGTCAACTTGTGATGCTTTTACCCCATATTTGAATGCATCCAGACACGTAATTTCTCTGTAGCAATGCAAGACAGGGCTCCATAAACATGAACTGCCATGCACAAAGCTGCCCGACATTCAAAGTGATTTAATAGTTCAATTCCTTCTAAATGACTTAAAATATAGTTCATGTGAAAAGCAAGGGACGTGCGTCAGCAGGTGAACTATTGATGAACTTTCATTTTCATTTGTGGTGCAGGTACTAGTTTAAAGATAATTTTCAACTTATGATTCTTGTACCTCAAATTTCGATAACTGATCTTTCACTACCTGTTGATCTTTTGTTCACATATATATATAAAGGCAAAGTAGTGAATTGCTCGACTTTCTTCGGTTGCTCCCCTGTACTGTATTAACATGAACTCTTTCAGCAGTTAACTTTGTACTCATGAACTAGTTTCTCTGGTAGGATTTGTTGAGGGACGGTAAAGTGCTGATGACCTATTGATGAACTTTCATTTTGTGGTACACGTACCAGTTTACAGATATCTTTTCAACTTGTCATCATTGTACCTCCAATTTGAAGACTCATCTATGACTATCTGTTCATTGCTTGTTCACATAATAAAATAGGCCACGTTATAAACATTGCACGAATTCCTTTGTAGCTCACTTCTGATGAACTAAACCTTTACTGTACCAGCTGTTGACTTTTGAGTTTAAAACGAGCTTCCTTAATAGGATTGACATGACAAACACTACGCTGCTTACCTTTTCAAATATGTGAGCAGTAAAATGAAGATTAATTCAACTTGATATACGCGCAATTCATAATCATAGGGTATGGAACTGAAATTTTCTGTTGCTCGTACCAGTTTACAAATAAGCTTATCTTTTCAATTGCTCTAGCCTTTACCCTACATGTCAATGACTAATCTCTAAATTCATGTTGGTCTTTGATTACATATTTGAATATGTCAAGTTGCAGTATAGAGGTCACGAGTTTCGGGTATGAATCTCCCATTATAAATTGAACCATAACTGTGTCAGTAGTTGACCTTTCAGATAGTAGGATTTGTTGAGGGACGTAAAGTGCTGATGACCTATTCATGAACTTTCCTTTTTTGGTACACGCACCATCATTTCAACTTGTCATGCTTGTACCTCACAGTTTGATGACTAATCTTTGACTGCCTGTTCATCTTTTGATCAAATATGTAAATATGCAAAGTAGTATTACATTGTAGGAGTTTCTTGTGTAGCACACTTCTCATCATTCAAATGATCACTTTGTCAGCAGTTGACTTTGAAGTTGAAATCAAGCTTTCTCAGTGGGATTGGCATGACAAACACTACGCTGCTTACCTTTTCAAACATATGAACAGGAAAAGGAAGACTATGTCAACGCGATTTTGGCGCAATTCATAATCAAAGGGCATGACAAAGATATTCACCAATACATACTATTCCAAAACAGGATGACATGATTAGATTGTCTAAACGAAAAATGCCCTCCACATCGCTAACTGAATTTGATGCCACGAGTTTTCATTTAAATTTTCTTTGATATGACTGTGCAGTATAATGAAGGAAAAGAGCCATGGACGGTAATAAGCTTGTGAACTATAAATGAACTTTCGGTTTGGTGTGTTGCACGTTAAGCTTATCTTGTCAACTTGTGATGCTTTTATCCCATATTTCAATGCATCCAGACACTTAATTTCTCTGTACCAATGCAAGACAGGGCTCCATAAACATGAACTACCATGCACATAGCTGCCCGACATTCAAAGTGATTTATTAGCTCAATTTTCTTCTAAATGATTTAAAAATATTGTTAATGTGAAAAGCAAGGGACGTGCATGAGCAGGTGAACGTCAACTTTCATTTTCATTTTGTGGTGCATGTACTAGTTTTAAAGTAGCGAATTGCCCAACTTTCTTCGGTTGCTGCCCTGTGCTGTATTAAATATAAACTCTTTCAGCAGTTAACTTTGTACTCATGAACTAGTTTTTCTAGTAGGATTTGTTGAGGGACGGTAAAGTGCTGATGACCTATTCATGAACTTTCATTTTGTGGTCCACTCACAATCATTTCAACTTGTCATGCTTGACCTCACAGTTGATGACTGATCTTTGACTGCCTGTTCATCTTTTGATCAAATGTGTAAATATGCAAAGTAGCATTACATTGCAGGAGTTTCTTGTGTAGCACACTTCTCACCATTAATATGTTCACTTTGTCAGCAGTTGACTTTGTAGTTGAAATCAAGCTTTCTCAGTGGATTGGCATGACAACGCTACGCTGCTTACCTTTTCAAACATATGAACAGGAAAAGGAAGACTATGTCAACGCGATTTTGGCGCAATTCATAATCAAAGCGCATGAAAAAGATATTCACCAATACATACTATTCCAATATAGGATGACATGATTAAATTGTCTAAGCGAAAAATGCCCTCCACATCGCTAACTGAATTTGATGCCACGAGTTTCATTTAAATTTCTTTGATATGACTGTGCAGTATTATAAAGGAAAAGAGCCAGGGACGGTAATAAGCAGGTGAACTAGAAATGAACTTTCGGTTTGGTGTGTTGCACGTTAAGCTTATATTCTCAACTTCTGATGCTTTATCCTATATTTCAATGCATCCAGACAAGTAATTTCTCTGTACCAATGCAAGACAGGGCTCCATAAACATGAACTACCATGCACATAGCTGCCCGATATTCAAAGTGATTTATTAGTTCAATTTTCCTAAATGATTTAAAAATAATGTTAATGTGGAAAGCAAGGGACGTGCATGAGCAGGTGAACGTCAACTTTCATTTTCATTTTGTGGTGCATGTACTAGTTTTTAAGTAGTGAATTGCCAAACTTTCTTCGGTTGCTCCCCTGTGCTGTATTAAACATGAACTCTTTCAGCAGTCAACTTTGTACTCATGAACTAGTTTTTCTAGTAGGATTTGTTGAGGGACGGTAAAGTGCTACTGACCTATTCATGAACTTTCATTTTGTGGTACACGCACCATCATTTCAACTTGTCATGCTTGTACCTCACAGTTTGATGACTGATCTAGGACTGCCTGTTCATCTTTTGATCGAATGTGTAAATATGCAAAGTAACATTACAATGCAGGAGTTTCTTGTGTAGCACACTTCTCATCATTCAAATGTTCACTTTGTCAGCAGTTGACTTTGTAGTTGAAATCAAGCTTTCTCAGTGGGATTGGCATGACAAACACTACGCTGCTTACCTTTTCAAACATATGAACAGGAAAAGGAAGACTATGTCCACGCGATCTTGGCGCAATTCATAATCAAAGGGCATGACAAAGATATTCACCAATACATACTATTCCAATATAGGGTGACATGATTAGATTGAACACGATTGGAACTAATTTGGGATAATTGGATTTTCATATTTTTCAAATTTCTCAAAAGTGTTAGGTGCTATATAGCTGAATGTTACAATATTGCAAATTACTCATTAAAACAAGTGTGTAATATAAAAAGAAAACCAGATTAGATAACATTTGTAGATATAATCGACACTACGTTACCATCCAATTATCCCAAATTAGTTCCAATCGTGTTATTGTCTAAACGAAAATGCCCTCCACATCGCTAACTGAATTTGATGCCACGAGTTTTCATTTAAATTTTTTTGATATGACTGTGCAGTATTATAAAGGAAAAGAGCCATGGACGGTAATAAGCTGTTGAACTATAAATGAACTTTCGTTTTGGTGTGTTGCACGTTAAGCTTATATTGTCAACTTGTGATGCTTTTATCCCATATTTCAATGCATCCAGACACTTAATTTCTCTGTACCAATGCAAGACAGGGCTCCATAAACATGAACTACCATGCACATAGCTGCCCGATATTCAAAGTGATTTATTAGTTCAATTTTCTTCTAAATGATTTAAAAATAATGTTAATGTGGAAAGCAAGGGACGTGCATGAGCAGGTGAACGTCAACTTTCATTTTCATTTTGTGGTGCATGTACTAGTTTTTTAAGTAATGAATTGCCAAACTTTCTTCGGTTGCTCCCCTGTGCTGTATTAAACATGAACTCTTTCAGCAGTCAACTTTGTACTCATGAACTAGTTTTTCTAGTAGGGTTTGTTGAGGGACGGTAAAGTGCTGATGACCTATTCATGAACTTTCATTTTGTGGTACACGCACCATCATTTCAACTTGTCATGCTTGTACCTCACAGTTTGATGACTGATCTTTGACTGCCTGTTCATCTTTTGATCGAATGTGTAAATATGCAAAGTAACATTACAATGCAGGAGTTTCTTGTGTAGCACACTTCACATCATTCAAATGTTCACTTTGTCAGCAGTTGACTTTGTAGTTGAAATCAAGCTTTCTCAGTGGGATTGGCATGACAAACACTACGCTGCTTACCTTTTCACACATATGAACAGGAAAAGAAAGACTATGTCAACGCGATTTTGGCGCAATTCATAATCAAAGGCATGAAAAGATATTCACCAATACATACTATTCCAATATAGGATGACATGATTAGATTGTCTAAACGAAAAATGCCCTCCACATCGCTAACTGAATTTGATGCACGAGATTTCATTTAAATTTTCTTTGATATGACTGTGCAGTATTATAAAGGAAAAGAGCCAGGCACCGTAATAAGCAGGTGAACTAGAAATGAACTTTCGGTTTGGTGTGTTGCACGTTAAGCTTATATTGTCAACTTGTGATGCTTTTATCCCATATTTCAATGCATCCAGACACTTAATTTGTCTGTACCAATGCAAGACAGGGCTCCATAAACATGAACTACCATGCACATAGCTGCCCGACATTAAAAGTGATTTATTAGTTCAATTTTCTTCTAAATGATTTAAAAATAATGTTAATGTGAAAAGCAAGGGACGTGCATGAGCACGTCAACGTCAACTTTCATTTTCATTTTGTGGTGCATGTACTAGTTTTAAAGTAGTGAATTGCCCAACTTTCTTCGGTTGCTCCCCTGTGCTGTATTAAACATGAACTCTTTCAGCAGTTAACTTTATACTCATGATCTAGTTTCTCTAGTAGGATTTGTTGAGGGACGGTAAAGTGCTAATGACCTATTCATGAACTTTCATTTTGTGGTCCACGCACCATCATTTCAACTTGTCATGCTTGTACCTCACAGTTTGATAACTGATCTTTGACTGCCTGTTCATCTTTTGATCGAATGTATAAATATGCAAAGTAGCATTACATTGCAGGAGTTTCTTGTGTAGCACACTTCTCATCATTCAAATGTTCACTTTGTCAGCAGTTGACTTTGTAGTTGAAATCAAGCTTTCTCAGTGGGATTGGCATGACAAACACTACGCTGCTTACCTTTTCAAACATATGAACAGGAAAAGGAAGACTATGTCAACGCGATTTTGGCGCAATTCATAATCAAAGGGCATGAAAAAGATATTCACCAATACATACTATTCCAATATAGGATGACATGATTAGATTGTCTAAACGAAAAATGCCCTCCACATCGCTAACTGATTTGATGCACGAGTTTTCATTTAAATTTTCTTTGATATGACTGTGCAGTATTATAAAGGAAAAGAGCCATGGACGGTAATAAGCTGTTGAACTATAAATGAACTTTCGTTTTGGTGTGTTGCACGTAACAGTTTATAGATAGCTTATCTTGTCAACTTGTGATGCTTTTACCCCATATTTCAATGCATCCAGACACGTAATTTCTCTGTACAATGCAAGACAGGGCTCCATAAACATGAACTACCATGCACATAGCTGCCCGACATTCACAGTGATTTATTAGTTCAATTTCCTTCTAATGATTTAAAAATAATGTTAATGTGAAAAGCAAGGGACGTGCATGAGCAGGTGAACTATTGATGAACTTTCATTTTCATTTTGTGGTGCAGGTACTAGTTTTAAGATATTTTTTCAAATTATGATTCTTGTACCTCAATTTCGATAACTGATCTTTCACTACCTGTTGATCTTTTGTTCTCATATTGATAAAGGCAAAGTAGTGAATTGCTCGACTTTCTTCGGTTGCTCCCCTGTGCTGTATTAAACATTGCTCCTGTGCGTTTAACATGAACTCTTTCAGCAGTTAACTTTGTACTCATGAACTAGTTTCTCTAGTAGGCTTTGTTGAGTGACGGTAAAGTGCTGATGACCTATTGACGAACTTTCATTTTGTGGTGCACGTACAAATTTACATACATCTTTCCAACTTGTCATTATTGTACCGAGTTTAACGAGTTTGAGGTATGGATAACTCATTATAAATTAAACCATAATTGTTTAATAAGTGGTTGACTTTGCAGATAAAACAGTTTTCTTAGTACGATTGGCATGATAAAAACTATGCTGCTTAACTTGTTAGACATGTAAACAGAAAAAGGGAAGATTAATTGTAGGTGATATACGTCCAATCCAGTTACAAAGGCAACTCAAATCTGATAGGCACCAGGACACATAACTTTTGTGTAGCAATGCATTAAAAGTTTGTGCAATCATGAAGTACCTTTGACATGGCAATCGGAATTCAAAATGATATTATTTGATATCGTCTTAATTTTTCTTCTGCGACGACATTTCAATATCTGAAGTACAGCAGGCATTATCATACAGCTGATCTATTGATATATTTTCATTTTCTTTTCCGTATGCCTTACTTACAGATATTTTTACTGGTAATTTTTACTTACAGTTTGTGTTAACCTATCTTTCAATTCCTTCTTATTTTTCTTCGTATGCTCAAAAGGTCGAGTACGTAAAACAGCGTTCCATTTCAGTAGTCATTACTCTCGATAATTTCAAACACTACTATGTGAAAAGTCAACTGTTCTGTGACTTTAAAGCTGTCCACACTAAAAGAGGCCTTCAAAAATATTCCCCTGCTTACCTTGTTACAGAGTTCAACACAAAAATAAAGATCATTTCAATGTGCTTTACGTGGAAATCAGAATGGAAGGACGTTACATGGTGATAGGACCAAGACATGTAATTTCTGTGTACCAATGCATGAGGGGGTTGCGTATACAAGAACTATCATGCACATTGCTATCTGATTTTTAAGTGTTACCACGAGTTATTATCTCAATTACTTCTTTGTGACCTGTCAAATATTATTGACGAGAAGATGGAAGGACTGCACTGTGCCGGTGAACTATCGAGAACTTTCATTTTGTGGGACACGTACCAGTTCACAGATATCATTTCAACTTGTCATGCTTGTACCTCAAAGTTTGATGACTGATCTTTGACTGCCTGTTTATCTTTGGTCGAATGTGTAAATATGCAAAGTAGCATTACAATGCAGGAGTTTCTTGTGTAGCACACTTCTCATCATTCAAATGTTCACTTTGTCAGCAGTTGACTTTGTAGTTGAAATCAAGTTTTCTCAGTGGGATTGGCATGACAAACACTACGCTGCTTACCTTTTCAAACATATGAACAGGAAAAGGAAGACTATGTCAACGCGATTGTGCCGCAATTCATAATCAAGGGCATGTAAAAGATATTCACCAATACATACTATTCCAATATAGGATGATATGATTAGATTGTCTAAACGAAAAATGCCCTCCACATCGCTAACTGAATTTGATGCCACGAGTTTTCATTTAAATTTTTTTTGATATGACTGTGCAGTATTATAAAGAAAAGAGCCATTGACGGTAATAAGCTGTTGAACTATAAATGAACTTTCGTTTTGGTTGATATGACTGTGCAGTATTATAAAGGAAAAGAGCCATGGACGGTAATAAGCTGTTGAACTATAAATGAACTTTCGTTTTGGTGTGTTGCACGTAACAGTTTATAGATAAGCTTATCTTGTCAACTTGTAATGCTTTTATCCCATATTTCAATGCATCCAGACACGTAATTTCTCTGTACCAATGCAAGACAGAGCTCCATTAACATGAACTACCATGCACATAGCTGCCCGACATTCAAAGTGATTTATTAGTTCAATTTTCTTCTAAATGATTTAAAAATAATGTTAATGTGAAAAGCAAGGGACGTGCATGAGCAGGTGAACGTCAACTTTCATTTTCATTTTGTGGTGCATGTACTAGTTTTAAAGTAGTGAATTGCCCAACTTTCTTCGGTTGCTCCCTGTGCTGTATTAAACATGAACTCTTTCAGCACTTAACTTTATACTCATGATCTAGTTTCTCTAGTAGGATTTGTTGAGGGACGGTAAAGTGCTGATGACCTATTCATGAACTTTCATTTTGTGGTACACGCACCATCATTTCAACTTGTCATGCTTGTACCTCACAGTTTGATGACTGATCTTTGACTGCATGTTCATCTTTTGATCGAATGTGTAAATATGCAAAGTAGCATTACATTGCAGGAGTTTCTTGTGTAGCACACTTCTCATCATTCAAATGTTCACTTTGTCAGCAGTTGACTTTGTAGTTGAAATCAAGCTTTCTCAGTGGGATTGGCATGACAAACACTACGCTGCTTACCTTTTCAAACATATGAACAGGAAAAGGAAGACCATGTCAACGCGATTTTGGCGCAATTCATAATCAAAGGGCATGAAAAAGATATTCACCAATACATACTATTCCAATATAGGATGACATGATTAGATTGTCTAAACGAAAAATGCCCTCCACATCGCTAACTGAATTTGATGCACGAGTTTTCATTTAAATTTTCTTTGATATGACTGTGCAGTATTATAAAGGAAAAGAGCCAGGCACCGTAATAAGCTGGTGAACTAGAAATGAACTTTCGGTTTGGTGTGTTGCACGTTAAGCTTATATTCTCAACTTCTGATGCTTTTATCCTATATTTCAATGCATCCAGACAAGTAATTTCTCTGTACCAATGCAAGACAGGGCTCCATAAACATGAACTACCATGCACATAGCTGCCCGACATTCAAAGTGATTTATTAGTTCAGTTTTCTTCTAAATGATTTAAAAATAAATGTTAATGTGATAAGCAAGGGACATGCATGAGCAGGTGAACGTCAACTTTCATTTTCATTTTGTGGTGCATGTACTAGTTTTAAAGTAGTGAATTGCCCAACTTTCTTCGGTTGCTCCCCTGTGCTGTATTAAACATGAACTCTTTCAGCACTTAACTTTATACTCATGATCTAGTTTCTCTAGTAGGATTTGTTGAGGGACGGTAAAGTGCTAATGACCTATTCATGAACTTTCATTTGTGGTACACGCGCCATCATTTCAACTTGTCATGCTTGTACCTCACAGTTTGATGACTGATCTTTGACTGCATGTTCATCTTTTGATCGAATGTGTAAATATGCAAAGTAGCATTACATTGCAGGAGTTTCTTGTGTAGCACACTTCTCATCATTCAAATGTTCACTTTGTCAGCAGTTGACTTTGTAGTTGAAATCAAGCTTTCTCAGTGGGATTGGCATGACAAACACTACGCTGCTTACCTTTTCAAACATATGAACAGGAAAAAGAAGACTATGTCAACGCGATTTTGGCGCAATTCATAATCAAAGGGCATGAAAAAGATATTCACCAATACATACTATTCCAATATAGGATGACATGATTAGATTGTGTAAACGAAAAATGCCCTCCACATCGCTAACTGAATTTGATGCCACGAGTTTTCATTTAAATGTTCTTTGATATGACTGTGCAGTATTATAAAGGAAAAGCGCCATGGACGGTAATAAGCTGGTGAACTATAAATGAACTTTCGTTTTGGTGTGTTGCACGTAACAGTTTATAGATAAGCTTATCTTGTCAACTTGTGATGCTTTTACCCCATATTCAATGCATCCAGACACGTAATTTCTCTGTACCAATGCAAGACAGGGCTCCATAAAAATGAACTACCATGCACATAGCTGCCCGACATTCACAGTGATTTATTAGTTCAATTTCCTTCTAATGATTTAAACATAATGTTAATGTGAAAAGCAAGGGACGTGCATGAGCAGGTGAACTATCGATGAACTTTCATTTTCATTTTGTGGTGCAGGTACTAGTTTTAAGATATTTTTTTCAAATTATGATTCTTGTACCTCAATTTCGATAACTGATCTTTCACTACCTGTTGATCTTTTGTTCTCATATTGATAAAGGCAAAGAAGTGAATTGCTCGACTTTCTTCGGTTGCTGCCCTGTGCTGTATTAAACATGAACTCTTTCAGCAGTTAACTTTGTACTCATGAACTAGTTTCTCTAGTAGGCTTTGTTGAGTGACGGTAAAGTGCTGATGACCTATTGACGAACTTCCATTTTGTGGTGCACGTACAAATTTACAGACATCTTTCCAACTTGTCATTATTGTACCGAGTTTAACGAGTTTGAGGTATGGATAACTCATTATAAATTAAACCATAATTGTTTAATAAGTGGTTGACTTTGCAGATAAAACAAGTTTTCTTAGTACGATTGGCATGATAAAAACTATGCTGCTTAACTTGTTAGACATGTAAACAGAAAAAGGGAAGATTAATTGTAGGTGATATACGTCCAATCCAGTTACAAAGGCAATTCAAATCTGATAGGCACCAGGACACATAACTTTTGTGTAGCAATGCATTAAAAGTTTGTGCAATCATGAAGTACCTTTGACATGGCAATCGGAATTCAAAATGATATTATTTGATATCGTCTTAATTTTTCTTCTGCGACGACATTTCAATATCTGAAGTACAGCAGGCATTATCATACAGCTGATCTATTGATATATTTTCATTTCCTTTTCCGTATGCCTTACTTACAGATATTTTTACTGGTAATTTTTACTTACAGTTTGTGTTAACCTATCTTTCAATTCCTTCTTATTTTTCTTCGTATGCTTAAAAGGTCGAGTACGTAAAATAGCGTTCCATTTCAGTAGTCATTACTCTCGATAATTTCAAACACTACTATGTGAAAAGTCAACTGTTCTGTGACTTTAAAGCTGTCCACACTAAAAGAGGCTTCAAAAAATATTCCCCTGCTTACCTTGTTACAGAGTTCAACACAAAAATAAAGATCATTTCAATGTGCTTTACGTGGAAATCAGAATGGAAGGACGTTGCATGGTGATAGGACCAAGACATGTAATTTCTGTGTACCAATGCATGAGGGGGTTGCGTAAACAAGAACTACCATGCACATTGCTATCTGATTTTGAAGTGTTACCACGAGTTATTATCTTTACTTCTATGTGACCTGTCAAATATTATTGACGAGAAGATGGAAGGACTGCACTGTGCCGGTGAACTATCGATGAACTTTTATTTTGTGGGACACGTACCAGTTCACAGATATCATTTAAACTTGTCATGCTTGTGCCTCTCATATTAATGACTAATCTTTGACTGCCTTTCATCTTTTGTTCACATGTGTAAATATGCAAAGTAGCATTACATTGCAGGAGTTTCTTGTGTAGCTCACTTCTCATCATTCAAATGTTAACTTTGTCAGCAGTTGATTTTGTAGTTAAAATCAAGCTTTCTCAGTGGGATTGGCATGACAAACACTACGCTGCTTAACTTTTCAAACATTTAAACAGAAAAAGGAAGATTATTTCAACGTGATTTTCGCGCAATTCATAATCAAAGGGTATGAAAAAGATATTCACCAATACATACTATTCCAATAGAGGATGACATGATTGGATTGTCTAAACGAAAAATGCCCTCCACATCGCTAACTGAATTTGATGCCACGAGTTTTCATTTAAATTTTCTTTGATATGACTGTGCAGTATTATAAAGGAAAAGAGCCAGGGACGGTAATAAGCTAGTGAACTATAAATGAATTTTCGTTTTGGTGTGTTGCACGTAACAGTTTACAGATAAGCTTATCTTGTCAACTTGTGATGCTTTTACCCCATATTTCAATGCATCCAGACACGTAATTTCTCTGTACTAATGCAAGACAGGGCTTCATGAACATGAACTACCATGCACATAGCTGCCCGACATTCAAAGTGATTTATTAGTTCAATTTCCTTCTAAATGATTTAAACATAATGTTAATGTGAAAAGCAAGGGACGTGAATGAGCAGGTGAACTATTGATGAACTTTCATTTTCATTTTGTGGTGCACGTACTAGTTTAAAGATATTTTTCAACTTATGATTCTTGTACCTCAAATTTCGATAACTGATCTTTCACTACCTGTTGATCTTTTGTTCTCATATTGATAAAGGCAAAGTAGTGATTTGCTCGATTTTCTTCGGTTGCTCCCCTGTACTGTATTAAACATGAACTCTTTCAGCAGTTAACTTTGTACTCATGAACTAGTTTCTCTTGTAGAATTTGTTGAGGGACGGTAAAGTGCTGATGACCTATTGACGAACTTTCATTTTGTGGTGCACGTACAAATTTACAGATATCTTTCCAATTACTTGTCATCCTTGTACCGAGTTTAACGAGTTTGAGGTATGGATAAGTCATTATAAATTTAACCATAACTGTTAAATAAGTGGTTGACTTTGCAGATAAAACAAGTTTTCTTAGTACGATTGGCATGATAAAAACTATGCTGCTTAACTTGTTAGACATGTAAACAGAAAAAGGGAAGATTAATTGTAGGTGATATACGTCCAATCCAGTTACAAAGGCAACTCAAATCTGATAGGCACCAGGACACATAACTTTTGTGTAGCAATGCATTAAAAGTTTGTATAATCATGAAGTACCCTTGACATTGCAATCTGAATTCAAAATTATATTATTTGATATCGTCTTAATTTTTCTTCAGGGACGACATTCCTATATCTAAAGTACAGCAGGCATTATTATACAGCTGACCTATTGATATATTTTCATTTCCTTTTCCGTGTGCCTTACTTACAGATATTTTAACTGGTAATTTTTACTCACAGTTTGTGTTAACCTATCTTTCAATTCCTTCTTATTTTTCTTCATATGCTTGATAGGTCGAGTAAGATAATAAACAGCGTTCCATTTCAGTCGTTATTATTGTCGATAATTTCAAACACTACTATGTGAAAAGTCAACTGTTCTGTGACTTTAAAGCTGTCTCAACGAAAAGAGGCCTTGAAAAAATATTCCCCTGCTTACCTTGTTACAGAGTTCAACACAAAAATAAAGATCATTTCAATGTGTTTTACGTGGAAATCAGAATGGAAGGACATTACATGGTGATAGGCACCAAGACATGTAATATCTGTGTACCTATGCATGAGGGGGCTGCGTTAACAGGAACTACCCTGCACATTGCTATCCGATGTTTAAGTGATACCACGAGTTATTATTTCAATTTACTTCCATATGAACTGTAAAATATTATTAACGAGAAGATGAAAGGACTGTAGTGTGCCGTTGAACTGTCGATGAACTTTCATTTTGTGGTACACCTACCAGTTCACAGATATCTTTTCAACTTGTCATGCTTGTACCTCACATTTTGATGACTAATCTTTGACTTCCCGTTCATCTTTTGTTCACA
Source organism: Ptychodera flava (assembly GCF_041260155.1). Lineage (NCBI taxonomy): Eukaryota > Metazoa > Hemichordata > Enteropneusta > Ptychoderidae > Ptychodera > Ptychodera flava. The sequence continues at coordinate 6,547,378 of NC_091931.1, read as the reverse complement.
TGTGTAAATATTTAAAGTAGCATTACAATGCAAGAGTTTCTTGTGTAGCTCACTTCTAATCATTCAAATGTTAACTTTGTCAGCAGTTGACTTTGTAGTTAGAATCAAGCTTTCTCAGTAGGATTGGCATGACAAACACTACGCTGCTTGACTTTTCAAAAGAGCTATCAAACCAGGGTAGAAAATACGGCTAGTTTTCAATCGGGTTCGAACCCACAACATACGGCATCAGTCGCCTAGCGGAGAGGCCACAGAGAGAACCGCTCGGCTAAATCTCCACTCCCAAAAAGAGTGGTTCAATAGCCGGCTAAGTTGTTACATTTTTTCCCCTGACTGAGACCGCTCCATACGTTGTAGAGTTCGTGAAGCACTCACGCACGCACGCTCACTATCACACATCGCACATACAAACTTTATCGAAGCAAAGCAACGGATACATTGCTTTAACTGGGCGAACTATAACCTCGGGGACAATTTAGTCCACCAGCAGAGCTATCAAACCAGGGTAGAAAATACGGCTAGTTTTCAATCGGGTTCGAACCCACAACATACGGCATCAGTCGCCTAGCGGAGAGGCCACAGAGAGAACCACATACAACTGAGAACTCAAAACTAGAAAATCATTTGGAAGCGACAAAATTGGCTATTGTGAACACACCTATTCGAAACACAAAAACAATATGACACATGCAGAACAATAGCGTTGAAAACGCTTTCGCAAAGCAAGAAGATAACCATCAAACCGTTTGATAAAGGACGGGGGACGCAGTTTTAAACACTGATTATTACATAAGAGAATGCCAACATCAACTTAGCGATCAACGATATACACAAAATCGGCAACAGTGACACAAACACTACAATAGAAGACATACACAATCTCACAACAGAAATGTACAATGAAAAACACATTGACTATCCCATATATGAATATTTGAATCCAGTCAATAGAAAAATAAGACACCACTTTGGTACCTTCTACCGAAAATACATAAAATGCCACCACCAGGAACTAAGCTCGTAGGACGGCCAATTATAAGTGGATGCTCCAGTCCAACATTTCACATATCAGAATTCATTGACCACTTTCTCAAACAAATCGTCAAGAAACAACCAACATACATCAAAGATACAACAGACTTTATACGGAAAATTGAGACAATCAAAGTTCCGGCCAATGCGACACTAGTAACACTAGATGTAATTTCAATGTACACGAATACACCACATAATGAGGCAGTTGAATCAGTCGGCAGAGCATTAAATCAGGAAAGATCATCAAACAATTACATAATCAAGCAGCCACCAACGAAATACATGATAGCTCTGCTAGAAATTATCTTAAAAAACAACACATTTGAATTCAACGATGAATTCTACCGGCAAATATGGGGTGCTCTATGGGGTCTCTCTCGTCTCCGGAAATAGCAGATATTACATTTCACAAGACAGAAATGAGAATAATACAGAAACACAAACAACAAATACCGACCTGGCTGAGGTTCAGGGACGATGTTTTTCTGATTTTCATCGGAACACAACACGAACTCAATGAATTTCATATCAAACATCAACAAAATGCATCCTAATTTCAAATTTTCGTTTGAAAGCTCCTCTCAAGAAATCACATATTTAGACCTGACTATCTACAAAGGTCATCAATACAACAAAGAGAACATTCTCGACACCAAGACACACACAAAACCAACAGATACATTCCAGTTCTTACAAAGAAACTCATGCCATCCGGCAGCAACATTCAAAGGTCTGATCAAAGGTGAAACATTGCGATACATCAGAACATGCAACAACGAAAACCGATTTTACACAAAAAGCCACACAATTTAATGAAAAATTACAAGACCGACAATATAAAAGAATGAAATAGAACGCATTATCAGAGAAACAGATCATAAAAGCGAAAAAGACAACTTGAACAACAAAAAGAAAGAAAGAACGCCACCAACAATACAGTAGTCTTCATAACAACTTATAGCCCGCGCCTCGAAACGACAAAATCAAGTAAGCCCTGACAGAAAACTGGAGTCAACTTGAAAAAGACGAAACACTAAAAAAACTTATCCAAAATCAACCAATAATCACATGTAGAAGGAACAGAATATAGGCGATACACTTATAAGCGCTAGACTTCACAAACGCGACAACCAATCAAGAATGAATATTAAGCGACTGATGAAGAACACTCTGTTTTCGAAACGTAGCGCCAAATGATCGCAGTGTCACACTGGTCTCTCCGCTCCAAGTGCGGAGTAACATCAAGACGCGTAGATTACGTGTACGTCTCGCCATTGCTAAGCTACATTTTACATAAAACAGCCAAACATGATATACACTTATATTATACACAATTTCATACACAAAACGCAAACAACCCAAATATGAACGATGTGTGGAGTTGCTTTCCCTTTACTACCTAACCTCGGAAATTGTGAAAATCCACATGAGCAAAATGTTCTGGACGAAGCATGTGACAGTGATTATTGTTAAACATGTATGAATATGCATATTATGGGACTTATAATCACTTGCTTATAATCTAGATATGGTACGTGGATTCCTAAACCACTTAAACATGGTGGTAGACACAGACATCACTAGTCTAGGTTTAATATTTAAGTGGTTATGGCCATTTTAAGTATATGGTGGCCATCTTGGACGCCATCTTGAAAATGACACGTTTCCGGTGGTCAGATTTTGGTAGACTTTTACTATGCTATTAAAGGCGGAGCCTCCCTTAAAAGGGCACCAACCTATGGCGGCGTTCATTGTGTGAGTGGACACCACGCAGGTAACAAGAGGGCACACGCTCCAGAAAATGCCACTTTTTTAGTTTTTTCCGACCGCAAAAACGCTGACAGACTGCCAAGCGGTCAGCACGAAGCTGCTGCCGATCGAACTCAATGGTTATATTCGAATTCTAACGTGACTGGAAGACGTTTATTAAGGAAATTCGAGTGTGGTGCTGGGGAATAAATGACCGTTGGCAATTTGAACCGACCGTCAATCAAACGATTATATAAGCTCTGTTTGCAGGATTAGCAAAAGGTGACAAAAGATTGAAATCAGTTTGTGTAATTAATGTTATAGAAATCAAACATCGTACTGGCCATTTGTTTGACTGGGAGGAGAACTCCACTAATGCGAGAACCAGGGATTGAAAAGTGCGGCTTTAAGCACATTTGACTCTATAAAAAGTCGTTGAAAACGTTTTGTAGCAATTTTTGGGGGTCAAACCATATTTTCAGCCGACTAATATGCTTCTTGTGAGAACTCATTAGATTTTTGTTAGTCTGGCTTGCATATTAATGAAGTTATTCAATATCTTTTTTTCGTACAATGGTTTCCGTACAACGGTTAATTAAGGGTCCATTTGCATATTTAATTAACTTATAATTAGTGCGATTACTCCAAAATTACAGCATTACGTTTGCTTAACTTGCTACAGATATTGATCTGATATATATTTAACTGTACTGAGAAGCAATGGGTTTGTCAAGTAAATAATTACCTCATTTACATATTTAATAAAGTTTTGTAATTAGTCATTTAACTCTGATAGTACCGTGCAAAGGTTGATGAAACCTACTGAGTATAATGATATAACAGATATCTGATTATTCTTATTACACGCCTCACACGGGTGTCGGTTATATTGGTATGAATGTGGTTTATTGACAGCAATATTCAAAACATAATACAATAATTCATCGGTCTTTTCTTGCAGTAGACGGTATACACGTCTTGTCTTATCAGAAGTCTGTCTTCCACTCCGCGTCGTGTGCTCAATTGAACTGCTGTCAGAATATACAATGTCTGTCTTTGTTCTTGTGTTTTGTCTAGTGATTATCCTGAGGTCTGCAAATGTTGCGTAAGATCTCCTTGCTCGTTCTTTTGTCACTTTAATATTAGAGAGGTCAAAGGTGCAATTGTTTTACACAACTTCATAACAGTCAAAAAGTATGCAGTAATCCTTGTGTATTATTTCATGCGTCTAGTAGTGTCTGATAAATGTCAAAGCATGTCGAGTCATCAGCAGTCAATTTCAATGCTGATTAACTAAGTTTGTAATTTTGTCAAACTCAAAGTCATTCCTTCCACTAAGGGGTCACATTAGTAGGTCAAGATGTTCTGTTGAGTACATGCTAAAATTTTCTAGACTGTGAACTGGATATCCAACATTCTGTGAAGCGTACTACTATTAATGAACCTGTTCTATAGCACGTGAGCACATTCACTTCATATATGGTGTTTATCTAAGATGATGGCTGTATGGTGGCTATTTTCCAAGACGTCCAATAGCTTCTAAGCATAACTATATACTGTATTTTATAGGGCCTAAATTCACAATTCATTACCGATTTAAGTAAATCTAGTGACAAATTGTATGTTTTGATATGCCTAAGACTGTTCTTTAAGGTTTTAAAGGTATATTTTGTAATTTGTAATCTCGAAAATAGAAAAACATTTAAAATTTTACTATTTAACTAGCACTCATGGAACCATAGCCAACTTTCAAAAACCTGTTGCGTACTTCTTCAGACCAAATACTAAAACTTTACCTTGTCAACACTAACGTGATTAGCTTAGACAGAAAACTTCAAAATAGGGTACTGTGCAAATCAGACCACTGCGATAACACCTACATCTATCGGCACATTCTCTATTATACAGCCATATTTGGTCAACTCTTGACATCTTTTAGCAATATGATATGGAAGCGCCTAGATTCACCTTGTTATTCCTATCCCAATTCTCTTGGTGTATAGGTCTACTAGGCGAATTATACATTTCCTTTCCCCATATATGACCTACCTGATATGCATCACCTTTGGAGGAATTAGATCGCATGGTCGTTTCTGCTTGCAAATAGATCCAATATTGCATCATTCACATATATAGCTGTGCTCAATCTATCCTAAATATATTCAAGAAACTTTTCTAAAACTGCAAGATCCCCATCAATGACTGATGCCGGTTGTTGAATTAGTGTTCGCAGGGTGTCAGAGATATCCAAAATGACATTCCATGAGTACCATGCAGATTTTTTCCCTTCCCTTGGAAAGCAGATACCGTATGGAACAGGAAATGATGGCAACACATATTGTGATATGGTATTAGAGTAAATCAATGTGGTTTCATGACAACGGTACACATGGTAAGACACAAGTAAATCGATTGTGCTTTGACTCTCAATATGTGATGTGGGTCTCCGGACAAACGGTTTTATGTTTGTATGATTCGTGTAAATGCTTTTTCAGGACAAAAGGGAGGTCCCTTCATCAGTCGCTCGAATGGTTTTGTATCCCATCATGTTCAGTTTGGTGGTAGCCATTGTTCATCAAAGAGAGGTGCTGGTATCGTTATGTTGTGGTTTGATTTTTGCGTAGTTTGCTCAGACCGTTCGTTTAAAGGGTCCTCACGTTTGATTTTGCTCGAACGAAGATGTATTTTATGTTTTTTTATGCCTTTTGCATACTGTGATAGGTTTTTCTGGAAAATTTGGCCAAGTGTTTGATTGCACAATTTTCCAGTTTCTTATCAAACATTTTTCGAGTAGGATGCTTTTATGGTTGTTGCGTAGATAATTTAAGCTGTTATGTCTTTACTCATTTATTTGTCAATAAGGTATAGCAAAAGTATTGACTAAACAGCAAAATAAGGTGAAAAACGGGGAGCTTTTCAACAAAATTCAACCAGAGCTAAACAACGTGTCCGGCATCGCACACACCAAAATATAAAAACAGAACATTCAACTAATGAAAAAAAGACTTCTCAAACAAAGAAAGCAAAACCCAAAATGAAAACAAAAACGACAAGGAGCCCATTAAAACGAATGGAAGGTTAAACAAAAAGAACTGGGAAAAACCTCAAATATATCAAAAACCTTTCAAATAAAATGTTGACTAATTTTGAATCAAAATATTAAGCAAAGGCTTGAAATATATTCCCACTCCGAAATACCCACATAGAAAAAAAACTCTTACGGGATATCAACATATTTATACTCATCATGAGATTGCGTTGCGTTATATCATGTGTATCAATCATGAGAATCAATCAATCAAACATCTTGATAAGTTCACGTGGTCACTTCTGACAATGAATAACCCAAACAGGGAGACTATCTGGAAGCAAATGAGATCATTATATAGCAGAAATTCCTTTTGAAACCTAAATCAGAAGCAACATACCTCGGGCAGGAAAGAACAATCTGAAAAATCTGTATAAAAAAAAACAATAAAGCTCTGGATGAAGGAAAAGGAATGGTAATTGTGAATACGATAGATAATATTAAAGAAAGCAAAAGAAAGCTTCAAATTACAAACTATTTCCGTAAAGCAACACAAGGCGACATTAACCATACGTGGACACGGGAAAAGAACTTCGAAACATGTGTGATAGTAAAATCATTGAGGAGGCAACTTACAGTTTCCTCTATCACACAACCAAAACAATATGCACACTTTAATGGCATCTTCTACCAAAATACACAAAATCCCAACGAAAGGAACAACTTTATATGATGTTTTATTATTAGTGGCTGTTTCCAGCCCAAAAATCAAATCTCGGAATTTCTAGACTATATCATAAAAACAATAGTCCAAAGACAATCAACAAATGTACAGGACACAAAAGGCTACTTTAACAAACTAGAATAAAAATACCAGGAAACCCAATTTTGATATCATTAGACGTGGTATCAATGTACACAAAGACACCACAAAGGACGCCATGAACGCAGTGATCGTGACAATGGACTTTAAAATAGCACCACTCAAAACAAACGATTAAAAAACCCACAAAAAAACTGTATGAAAGCCCTACTGTCGATTATTCTCAAACACAATATATTTGAATTCTCAACAGAGAATTCTATAAACAAATATGTGGAGGTAGATTGGCTACATTTTAAATCCCACACAAAATCGACTGACAAGTTCTAATAATTATTAAGATCTTTCTGCCGCCGATCAATATTTTAAAGGATTTGTTCAAGGTGAATTCTTTAGATATGCTCACACATGCAACAGCAATGTGGACTTCATAAAAGGGTCTATTTCTTCACACGAAACCTTCAACAACGAGATTACAGAAAAACATAAATATTTTGTATCAGGAAAGAAATTAACAAAACGTCAGCTACACCTCATTGACAAAGATAAGAACAATGTTGCAATAAAACCTTTCCACACAACAACCTCTAGTCCATTTATCAAAACCATCCTAATCAAAAAATATTTAATAAGAAACTTAAAATAATTACGGGCTATCGAACACGGGTCACAGTTTTTCCGAAAAATTATCAAAGCATAGAAAAGGAATAAAAACATAAAAGTCATTCTCTTTCAAGAAAAACCAAGCACAAGCACAATTGAAACGAATGGTCTGAGCAACAAACCACGCAACAGCCAGACCACAAGATAAAGATTCTAGTACATCTTTTTGATAAACAATGGCTAATGTCAAACTAAACAACTCGGAATACAAACTATTCGAGCAATTGATGAAGGGACCCCAATTACCATTACCTATCTGACTTACAGATTGATATATGGCGGGTGCCACATGTGGGGCAGGATGCGCTTACTATTTTCGAAACACCTGACATCACTTCTTGGTCTTCTGGCCAGAGGTCCATATATCTTTCTTTCATGAATATGACTTTGTTTGTCTATTTACTGTCTGCTCTGTGCTGTTTTGTGTCTATGTTTACAACTATTATCTTACGAATTCTGACCTAATGTCATTGGATTATGGATCGGTATGATTGCGATTATTAAGACGAATCACACAAACATAAAACTGTTTTCCTGGGGGTCCAGATCACATGACTAGGGTCAAAGCAATATCGATTAATAAGAACTACTTTGATCCACTCACTGACAAAGGTAGTCCTTTAATCACTTGTCCAGCTCACCAAGGCTGGCTCTGATCCTGTCAATTGAAGTGCAACTAACTAACGGATAATAGGGCTAGTTAGTATAGAAATTAAGGACGACGCGCTGTCTGTCATTTCAATTATATTATCGACGAACCCCGAAAAACCGTCAAATTTACGACGTGCGAACGACAATGTGGCCCTTGAACCTGTCAGTGAGTAGTGCGCGCGCTGCAAAAATTTTGCAAATCCGCAGATTTTTTGAAAAAAAAGCGTCTAAACTTGGCCCACAAATGCTCCATTTTATTTTGTGGTTGATTATGATCTTTGTACGAATCACAATTTTCGTTTTAGCCGTAAAGTTACTGTGTTTACGATATTATTCATATTCACGGGCATGAAAACAAACCATTACTGTGTATTTGTGGGCAGTCACGTGGTTCAGCTCGACCAATTAAAACGCAATGGACAGGGCATGGTAATATAATTACCATTTTACATTTTTCACCATCGCCTGATGTAAACTAAATACACTTGCAGACATACAGACACCAAAATGGCATAAAGAGTGGTTGGGAAGTGTAGATCTTTTTTTACAATTTAAGTTTGAGTTTTTTAACACATTAAAATAGTCGCTACTGTACCCATACGTAATCCATAACACTAGGTAAAAATTCGAAATACACTAGTTATAAACATAGATACACACAGCTCGGAACAGACAGTAAAGCACCGTTTCACACAACAAAGTCGAATTCATGAAAGAAAGATATATAGACCTCTTGCCAAAAGGCCAAGAAGTGATGTCAGGTGTTTCGAAAATAGTAAGCGCATCCTGCCCCACAACGTACTTTTTGTACTGTTATTCACTGGCAGAGAAATTTGTGGCTCAAGAGTGGACAATATCACAAAATAAACATTGGAAATAGACTCAACACAGTTGGAAACATTGGTATAGCCACCAACATTGTTAAATTCAAGTGATTATCTCCCAAATCATCAATGATTTACTTGGCCAATGCAATTATATCGCAAACAGTACAGATAATTTACTTACTACTGTTTTCTTCATCCCCTTCACCACCCGCAGCCTGCAACATCTGTATTTTGATGTACATTTCTGCGCCTATCAAAGCAGTTTCAAGGATTCTCGTGACTGTCACCTTACTTTCATCAATGACTGTTTTATCTCCGTCAGCTATGTGATTACGTAATATAAATGATCGATCAATAGCTGCTCCAAATATGCTAGCAGCTTCCATTGTCTTTTTCATCTTCGATTGTTCATCTGGTACACCCTTGGTTTTGTATGTAACTACCGATACAGGTGAGAATCCTAAAAAAATCACACAACAAGAAAACTTAATTCCTTTTATATCACCAATATAAGTCTGAAACATAGGTTTTGCTTTTATTTACATTTTTTATTTTATTTTCTGCCAATTTAATATAAATGCATTAACTTATTTCTATATGAGATTCTTTGTATATGACATGAGGGAAAAGGCCAAGAGAGTTTTACCGGTTAAGAAGGGCTTGACTACGCAGTTTCTGCGTAGTGAAGCGTCATTACGTATTCATGGTGACCCTGGCCAGCTGTCAATATCTTTGGGGGCTTTTGTCTTTTGGCCTGCTTTGCATATGCGTCGTTATACACGACCTGCCAATCACCCAGGTAGTCAATTAAACTATTAATTGACTGTTTACTGACCCAATTAACACTATCCAGCAGTATCAGTCATATTTTAATCGCGTGGCCCGGATGGGCACAACGTAGGAACGCGTGTATTTCTATGTGTACGTTTCACTTGTGGTGTTGTCTGTACCATCGTGCGTTTGAAGTCCTTGTTTCACCTACAGTATTACCTTCAAGGTGACAGGCTTACTATTAATGTTCAGTATCATTGCACCGAGTTCTGCCCACGGTGAAAACCACCTGTTTTGCCTACTAATTACTGCCCGTCGCTGCCCGTCCTGAATGTAGTCTTTCTATAGCTACAGTAATCAGTCAATATATAATACCCCGCGCCTTATAATTTTTATATAAACCACAGTCTCTCTATCCACGAGGGACTGTGTATAAACTTATAAAATCATAGTCCGTGCCGTAAAATTGTTGACTTTCGATGCGATATACAGGTTGATCGTTGAATCGCACCGGCGCATCCATGTTTACTTGCCCCATAAGCTTACTACTCTGTAAAGGGTGGGTAGATGGAATTCCTGGGCCAAAAATGAACACCGGGGCGAAACTTTTTGTGAACCCATGTGAAAACATAAATCATTTATCAGTTTTGATATATACTCCTAAATTGTAAGTTTGATCAAAATCGAGACCACATTCAAGGGCTATGCAGACTGTCCATGTACGCACACACAGTGACAAGAAGGCGGCAAACACCTACTTACCAAGCACATCGAATCGGCGAAAAGAAGCATAAAAAAGCTATAGGCTCATCGCCAAAACAAACCCGCCAAGCACTAACAAAAACCCATACCAAGCGGCCCTTTTCAGGGCCACCAAATACTCCAAAAAGAGAACTACCAAAAAAAACATAAAATGACATGGAACACACAAACACTTAAAAGAAATAACAAAAATCGTACACATAAAAATAACGTAACAGAAAAAATGGCCGTGGAAATAAATCAGCTATTTCCAATGAAAAGCCGACAACAACATGAAATTCAACAACAACCTATCATCGCTCAAACTATGAAACTAAAAAAAAATAGTACTAGGCAAAGGCCTTAAAATTAATTCGGACGCCAACAAAACCAAACAGAATAAAACCACCTCAGGATTTCAACAAATCATAGACCCTCGAGAAAAACGGGACAGGCAACTGCGATAGAGAACAAAGGGTCTATGGGATTAGCAGCTTGCGATCTATCTTTGACTAATTAAGAGGTGTTAATGGGTCGGGGACTGCACAAGGTCCGTTCATAGACACGTGCATGCGGGTATACGGTAATAATGTTTTCGGATTACAAGTTATTTCAGATTACCCGCAAGTCCATTTTTAGAAATAAAAGTGTTACAACTACTTTGAGAAGGATTCGTCAAAATGGTTTTAAAGTACTTTTTACATATTGGTAGCGAGATTCGACGCAACTAGAAGTCTGCAGGGAGTCAGTATGTTGCTGTAAAGTGACAAAGTTTCGAATAGAAATCCGAAACACATACCGCTGCAGTTCGAGACTTGACAGCAGTTGACATCACAGAGTTGTTTACATTCCGCAATCGTCCGTGTAGCTTCGAATTTCCCCTCGTTTTTGCAGTTTTTTAACCGTCGGAATATTTTCTGTGCGAGGAGTGCTCCATGATTTGGTAAAGTATGTATGTTAACTACTGAAATGTTGTTATTTGAAAACTGTGAACGGCCAAATTTACGAGGACAGCGTTCAGCTTTGTGTAAATGCATGTCTACCTTACTGCTTCTGAATCCATCAACCGATGGATAGTCCCGATTTATCACGAAGTTTCTCCTGACAGCGAAAGTCAGTGTTACAAATGTATTTTCTAGTACTTTGCGGATGTAAACACGTGTAGCTTATCCGAACTTTGGTGTTTCTTTAGGCTAAAACAGTACCAAAATGTTAGAGGTCGTGTATTTGAGCTCCGATGGAGTAGTCATTTTTTGTGTTCCCTGATTTTCGTCAAATGTTGCGTGACAGATGAAATAAAGGTCAGATTTTCGTTTCGCAGGACTGGGAAAGTGTAAACCTCTCTAACTTGTAAATGTTTCTTGTTATCGGTGATTTTTATGGTTGGTAGGAATGTAAACTTATATTGTAGATATCTAGCAAGAGTTTTCTGTAGCGTCTATGGCTAAATGTACACAGTTTTTATCGTCTAGTTTTTTCCCGTTGGCTTCGGCTTGAATCCAAAATGTGATCTTCATCGTTACCAGAACATTCACCATGACTAGTATCAAAAAACCCTCAAAATTCTCTGTGTCATTACTCGGAACGTGCCATTCAAGAGCAAAGTGTACATATTCAGAACGTCAGTTTGATCGTTAATGAGATTCAGTGTTAAGTACGAAGTATTGTTGTCAGGGACCGCTTGGCAAATAAACTTTAATGTATTCAAAGATAGATCGCACAAAGCTTAAGAAACCTCAGCAGTTGCCTGTCCCGTTTTTCTCGAGGGTCTATGAACAAATTAAGTCGTAAAATGTGACTACGCTACATCGTGAGACACAAACAATCACAACAACACAAATTCAAAGAAAAGTCAAATTGGGCTCCACAAACAACAAAACCAAAAACTTGAAAGCTATCTGAAGCTGCTAAACTCGCACTTCTAGAGATACCCTTTCAAACAAGGAAACAAAACATGTCGCGTGCTAAAAGAATCGGGATAAACCAGCTTGCAAACAATAGACAAATTTCGGGAAAAAACCCCTCGACAAGGGTCGGGTTTTCGTTATTGTAAACACAAACGATTACGTACTCGAATGCGAAAGGCAATTACGCAACACTCAGTATTATACACAACAAGCCAGAACAAACAGTAAACAAAGTAAACGAACTATGAATCAAAATGTACGAGAACAAGCACTTCAACCAGGATACTTGTGAGTATCTTGATCCAATAAACATAAAATCCGTACCCCCAGTGGTACTTATTGCCTAAAAATTCACAAACCCCCGCAAAAATCTAAAAGACACACCAGTCAAAACAAAATTACCGAAGTAAAGAAACATAGAACAAACAAACCGAACCGCCAAACGGACTCACAATGAGACAAAAAATTAATATACTTGCCTCGCTAATCGAAAAGCAAGACCACTAAAATGCATTAAAATAAATTTTCACAAACACAAACTAAGGAAAGAATCTACACCGCGACTGATGAGAAACCACACCCGGGTTTCGAAACGCAAGCGTCAAAGGGCGACTCTATCAACTTTTGTAACAACATAGGTCCGGCTGCGTCTCGCCATAAGCTTTCCCCACACAAACTAACATTACCGTACACACTAATCCAAACTTCTCTACAAATATCCAAAGTTAAACAAAATTTTTATTAACACACACAATCGGATAAGAATGTAGGAACACATTTTCGAAACGAATCAAACACAAACTCGACACAAAAACATTTAGGATAGTTAGATGGGGAGCCTCTTTCACATTTTTTACATCTCGCTATACTGTCTATGATTCTAAAAATAAAGTCATCTGCCACTTTTTCTGTATACGTGGTTTGGCAAAACTCATCTCTTCATCGAAAGTCGGGTGATTTCATGGTTCTTTGGGGTACCTCGAGCTTAAGGAATGTGGTTATATTCGCGATGTTTTATTCGAAATTATTTATTTCTTCTAGGGCAAATGCACGTAATTCATGCTGTTGGAAATACTGGCCGCTCATAAACAAGACAATAAACTCAATATCGGTGCATCTTTACTTTTATTGTCAAAGTACCACCGACACCCACAAAAAACCATATGGTTCAGTCCACGCGTGGGTTCAGTCCAGGTATTTGCAACGCCAGTCACCTAGGCGACGGTAATCCGCACCACTTATCACCATCGGGAAGGTACTCCTCCCCCTATACCACTGGCGATCCCACCCTCAAGGCACTGCGTCATTCGACAAGCATTGTTATTGTAATTTCCTGCATAAATTAACAGCGAGGTCAACCGGTCAACTGTCTTGGGATTTTCTGGCATGATATGAAGATTGAGATTTTGATTATGATTATAATTGACGATCAAGAGTAATGCTTAAATCTTTTTCAGGCTGCCCTCAAAAATACTAACATAAGGTGTATACAATATCCATTGTATCATTAATTTTGTCATTGCTTGTGTACATGTACACAAGCCAAGACAAATAAGCTGACCTTTGCCTTTGCTTTGTAATGTAAATTGTTTCCTGTCTTCATATTGGGCTGATTATATAATAGTACAGCCACGCATTATTCATTCGAAATTGAGACATTCAACTGTAAACACTGCATTTGTTAACGTAAAAAACTGAAGTCAAACGCCACAATGCATGGAACATGAGGATCCAAGGTCCATTAGCAATATTCTAACAGTGTTATAGAGAGAGCGCTCACTAATATGTCACACCTGTAAGAATCGAAATTGCAGCATAAAGTTAACTGACCTCTAAATTACGTGAGTTAAGATATCAGTTTTATTATGCAATAGCCTGAAGTGCAAGTCAAAATTGCTTGAGAACAAGGCCGTGTATTAATTTCTGTTTTAATGAATTGTTGATTTTAATTCCTTTAAAAATTGTTAATGTTTATAATGTTCTTCCTTGTACGTTGACTGATTTTTTGCAGAAGTGCATTAAGTTGGTACCTAAAGCAATATCATAACCATTCACATGAATTCCTTTTTCAATAAGCGTTAACACATATTATTTATATTTATCACTTGAATTTAGCTTTTACCAGTGACAATGCTCTGACCTATAGTAACCCCTTCTACAGGTGGAACATCGTAAGAATGATTCCCTTGTTTATCTTCCAGACTTTGATGTAACCGGTCTTGTGCTTAGTGAATGTATTGTTTCGACAACAGCTAAAGTCATTATCATCGACACTTAAGCTGGACCTCCTGCCCTATGTTTGCAGATGTACTAATGGGAGCGACCTTCCTGTCCTTTCACTCCTGCGGACTGTCTTCCTTTAATTCTTTAGATAATTATAGGTGCATACCAAAGGCATGACAATATGCAGATTTAGAGACTATCAAGTTGTACACTCTTTAGACAGAGAGACACTTCACTTCTTGACGTATTGCAGTACAGAGATGTAGACGCTCTGAAAATTGACGTACTGGCTTCAGTGAGAAGACCTGTCTGTTTGACTATGGTTGACCACGTCTTGTTGACGAGCGAACTTTCTGAATATTGTAATCATGTACACGTATCGTGATTAAAGTAACCAAGTCATGATGTACCACTCGCCTGTATGTGTGTTATTACCGGACCCCCGTACAAGAACTCGGCATAGAACAGACCACCACGAACAATATACGTACCGGAACGATTTCGACCAAACTACCATCGACCAAGCCACATTACAATAGTTCCACCAGAAAACGTGACATTCTGCCTACACTCAAACTATAAAACATTTTCAGTTCAAATCTGATATCTGCCACTCTGAATGAAGGTCGGCCACTTTCTCTGCATAGAAATAAAATACTGTCCTTTTTAAATACGAATAAAATTGATCTCAGTATCCGATGTTGTCATTTGCGCTGGTATGACACATTTCTGTTCACCTTCAAGTGACAAATCACCTGCGTACACATTTGGCAGAGTGAGGTGAAGGAATAGCAGACCAAGGGAGACGAAAATCTGCTTACACTTGTGGAGCGCATGAGCTAACTGAGCGTGGGTACCTAGATTTATTTTCCTTCAGCAAGTTCTTTGTCGTCCTAGAATTTAAGAAACGTTACATTTACATTCAAAAATGCAGGGCGTATAGCGGGGTCACATGAGTACTCGTGCACGGGAGGCTTGAAAAAAACAATTTGTCACATATTCATGATTGACTTTCTGAAAACCACTAGACAGTTCCTTCTGAAAAACTTAAGAGCAAATCAAGGGCATTTTTGTGTAGAATTTAACACTTTTCCAACAAAAGGTAGCTTATAAAATCGTCAATGGAAACGTGTGCTTAGCTGTCATGTTATATTTTCAAACACTCGAATTTCATGCTCAAAATCTACTTCTCAATAGCCGGAATACCATTCAAGTTAGATTTTGTTGAAGTCACATTTTATGTCAGTATGTTTACGTTTGCGAAAGTCATTTGAATCCAATGTCTGGTTTAGCATACATATTGGCGTTTTCTAGAAACCTTTCAAAATTATGAATAATTTTTAGACAATCTTCTTTACAGAAGAGACAATGTTACTCATGAATGCTAAGCGTCCCTCAAACTTCCCTAACCTCGCCAATGCTAGGCGTCACTCTAACTTCCCTACCCTCGCCTTTCTCTAAGACGCATGGTTTCTGCAATAAAATAAATCTAAAGACGACAATAAGCAACCTCATTATTTGGTAATTTCCAACCTATCCTAATACCCCACACAAACCATCGTAAAATAAATGTTTCGAAGAAATCTGCCGGGTTTTGAGAACGTCCATCGCAATTATAATCATGAGCTAGCATGCAATTGCATTACCTCTGGACCGGTAAACAGATTATTGCCTATACACGAAATTCGATCCTGATGCCAAAAGGCTATTTCGAGAAACATATTTAATTTGGCTACAATATATATGCTGTTACCAAGAAATCGTTGTTCTTGTTCATACGATGATATGATAATGAGGGCGTGATTTGTCTTTCGGACAAACGTTTAACATGTAAACGTTTAACGTCCTCTATGCTCAGCCGTGATATCTTCAAAACTGTATTATTTCTCGCTTGTATCTCCATTTTCAAAACTTGATGCTAATATTTATTTTATCATTATATGGTGAGCTAGAAGAAAAATATAATCCCCTTGCAAGCGTGGAATGTATGTTTTAAATGGCTGTTGCAGGGGAAAGCCTTGCATGGAGCCCGCCACACTTGTGGCGAGCCAGCTTGGCAACGTTGTGTATATGTTGGTGGAAGTAGAGATTTTAATGATATTTTATTTTGTTTATGTGTACGTAGTGTTGTTTTAAGATTACTTACTTTTTGTAAAATCAGCACATATTATGTATTTTTGTATTACGTATGTATTTAAAACCAGATATGAACTAAATATGCTCACGTGTTTTACAACAGGTTCATTAATAGTCAGTAAACAAACTAGGAAATTTGAGCATTTACTCACAGAACAAATGTGACCCATGAATAAAAGGAATGACTTTGAGTATGACAAAATTACCATCTTAGTTATCAAGCATTGAAATTGAATGCTGATGACTCTACATGTATTGACATTTATCAGACACTACTGAACGCATATAATAATAAAGTATGATATGAATTACTGCATACTTGTTTACTGTTGTGAAGTTGTGTAAAACAATAGTACCTTTGACCTGTCTTATATAAAAGTGACAAATCAACGAGCAAGGAGGTGTTATGCAATTTTTGCTGACCTCAGGATAATCACTAACCAAACACAAGAACAAAGACAGACATTGTATATTCTGACAGCAGTTCAATTGAGCACACGACGCGGAGTGGAAGACAGATTTCTGATAAGATTAGACGTGTATACGGTCTACTGCTACAGTAATTATCTCTTACGAGAATTTATTGTATTATATTTTTCAATATTGCTGTCAATAAACCAAATTCATGCAATATAATCGACACCTGTGTGAGGCGTGTAATAAGAACAGTCAGATATCTGTTATATCATTATACGTACATTCGCACAGTACTCTCAGAGTTAAATCACTAATTAGAAAACTTTATTTAATATGTAAATGAGCTGATTATTAACTTGACACGCCCAATGCTTCTCAGTACAATTGAATATGTATCAGATCAATATCTGTAGCAAGTTTCATCAAATGTAATGCTGTAATTTTGGAGTAATATCACTAATTACAAAGTTCATTGAATATGCAAATGAACCCTTAATTAACTCCACACAACTAAATGCTTTACACCACAATTAGCTATCTGTCTGATCAGTATCTGCAGTAGATTTCATCACATTTGGTCCAGTTATTTCGGAGTTATATGACTAATTACAAAACTTCACAAAATATGCAAATGAGCTATTTGTTAACTTGACACTGCCAAATGCTTGTCAGTACAATTAGATATTTATCAGATCAATATCTGTACCCGATTTCACTGACTTCGGTGCCGTAATTTTAGAGTTATATACCTAATTACAAAGTTCATTAAATATGCAAATGAACCCTTAATTAACTTCACACTACTAAATGCTTTACACCACAGTTAGATATCAGTCGGATCAGTATCTGCAGCAGATTTCATAACATTTGGTGCAGTTATATCGGAGTTATATGACTAATTACAAAACTTCATAAAATATGCAATTGAGCTATTTGTTAACTTGACACTGTCCGATGCTTCCGAGGTATAATTAGATATATATCTGATCGATATTTGTTGCAAGTATCATCAACTTTCAATGATGTTAAATAATAGTAATTTCAATTATATGAAAAGTTTTTTGTCTTTTTATCAAGTCAAATCAGATATATGTCCCTAATTATGAATTCTTTAAATATGAAATCGGCAACTTTCTTTCATGTCACGGCCTCTCATGACTGATATATCTTGGTGTAGTGAACATTTGTAGCAAATCGCTTCTGTGCAGTCGTTCTCAATGTATATCCGTTTTTTCTAAACCCCGAAATTATGCAAATGAGCAAAGTAAACAAGCCACACCAACCATAAAAATAATCAGTTCTTGCCATTTGTAAACTGAATCTATGTACTAGGTTTGATTCTGATCTGATGAACCGTTTTTGACATATCGAGCGCACAGACAAACAGACACAACACACACACAGACACATAGACACACAGAAATCGCTGCGACATTAACCCAAGTGTGTGAACACGTGAGCCAATAAAATGCGATCACACGGACACAAAACAACTTTCTGTGTATTATTCATACGCGTTTAATAATTTATTTGAAAGAAAAATTGACAGCTTCTATTCATATTTTGACGATAAGTATTTTTTAAACATTTGGTGTGACGTAGAATTTTACCTCATGAATTGTATCCATACCTAATTAAAGGGTGATAGGGCTAGATAACTTGTTTTCCTTTTATTTCGTTGCAACATTTTGAGCTAACAAATTACGCTTAAGCATTTTTTTGAACAATCACTTTGCTCATGGTAATTGACTTAAAAAATAATTTATAGGCCAGATTTTCTCTTTAAGATAACAATACAATGTAAAATGGGATAGCTAGTGTCTTGGATAGTTTGAAAGAATGAGTATATTGTATTAACAAAGTAGGTCTGTACCTTTTTCTTTGAAAAACTTTCGATACTTCTCCATTTCTGATTTGTATTGATCGAACCTAGCATCATCAATATCGAGTATGGCAATAAGGCAGTGGCCCTTTTCACTTAGCTTTCCTTCTTCGAGTTTGGATATACGCATTGCTATGTCTCCTTCCCTATCGATTTCTTCGTCATCTTTCAGGCGCCCTGTAAATGAAGCAAAACTCTTATGATGGATTAATCATGATTAAATAACAGCAATTTATATAATATATCAAAGAGGACAAAAACATCGTAAATCGGAAGACAAAGGTCTAGTCCGAATAAAGCGTCAAAAGTATTCATTTCTCCAACTTGATTTATGAGTATTATAGTTGAGAAAACTTGATGGTTTCGTGATTACGAGAATAAAAAGACACTATAATGAGTATCAAAAACTCTTTAGGACGAGATTTCAAAATTTGTAATCAAATTTTGTAATTAAGAAAACACGTATGAAAGAGAATTTATATAACGTAATTACAAAGAAGAGAACTCGGAATAACAATAATTACTATACACCTGCTATAATAAAATATAGGGTTTCGTCGCACAGTAATTTCGGTATCAGACAACATGGAGTCCGATAACTTTGACGCGGGAATACAATAACTTTGGGTGTTTTACCTTTGATCTCACAACACCTTTACGTCAACTCGGGTGAAATCAAGAGAAGATTTAACATACTTCGAAACATTCAGCATATCACATAGTGAATGATAGTCATTCCAAAACCTTGCATTTTAGTGAAATTATGCCGCTGACCTATGAAAGCCTGTAAGGGACATTTTTTGTGAGAAAAAAAATATTATCTCGTGCGCACGAGATACGATCTTGTGCGCACGTAGAAGTATCTGGTGCGTACCAGATAGAATCTCGTGCGCACCAGATACTTTCTCGTGGCCACGAAAGAGTTTTTCGTGCACAAGTGATATTATCTGGTGCGCATGTGAAAGTATCTCGTGGCCACGAGATAGTATCTGGTGGGCACGTGATAGGAAGTTTCTCGTGCCCACGTGGTGGTATCTGGTGCGCACGTGATAGTTATTGAACCTTCTAAATCCTAGCTAAGGTGTCCGAATTTCTGATTGGTCATTCGTTGGCCATATTGGTTTTCTTCTATGTTCTTAAGCATTGGCAGCAAAGTTTGAAGCAACCATTGAACTTTGTTCTACCATTTGTTTATAATCTCACTGAGTGGTTTGCTCTGCCTTTATGCTTAACAAAGTACAGAAAGTAAAGACGGTAAACAATGGGAACTGTAGAGTTTGTATTAGTTTATTTTTGCCAGAGCAAATCGGATGTTGATAATTGCATCTCATCAAGCTTGCATCTCATTGACAGTTCAATTTATTCACCTGGTCACACTTTGCCGATTTGAAGGTTAAACCTCTTTCTTGTTCTCCTTTTGCAATTTGTTCAATGAGTAGCAATCACCCTTAGTGCTCAAGAATAATTGTACTGAAGGAATATCATCTCCTCAATCATTTTTAAAGAAAATTTGGTTTTAAACTCTTTTTATCCGTGTATTTAATTCAAAACAAAGCTATTCAATTTACGTCTGGTTTCTGAAATATTTATCGATGTGATGCATGTTTTATTTCATGTTGAAACTATCCTTTCTGACTCAGTTGACATTGTATGAGCAATCCCCATTAAACGACACATTGCCGATGTCGGATTTTTAAATGAAAGTATACTTCCTCCATCCTTTATGGCAATATATGTTATTCATATCGAATGTTTGACACTGAGAGAAATTACCGATGTCACATATTGAAAATAAAAAGTACCTTCGACCAATATTATACCGTAAGAAGATGTGCAAATTTCAATAAGTGTTTTGTGAGCTTTTGAATTTTGTTAATAAGAAAATGTCAGTCTGAGGAATCATCAGTAGACTTGACTACCTCAAAGGCATAGTGTTCTGGCTCTAATAAATGTTTTCTCACTGGTTTCATCAAAATTGCCCAGCAACATGATCTCAAAGTTCACAAGGCAATTTTAAGATTAGTTAAAAAGCATGTCTGTCAATCAAATTCAGATATTACATGGAAAGGAAAGAGTTGTGAAAGCTACAGTGACAGTTTCCGTACTGATGTAGGAACCACAATGGTGGCCGATACAGACTGACACGTATGAGATACTATTTGGTGCGCACCAGAAAGTATCTGGTGCGCACGAGATAGTATCTGGTGCGCACCAATAGTATCTCGTGCGATACTTTCTCGTACGAGATAGTATCTGGTGCGCACCAGATACTATCACGTGTGCACGAGATACTAATACTAATACTATTGTATTGATTATTTGCTGAAGATTTAATCATTTGTCCCGTAAGGTTATTGGGTTGAAACGACAACTAGATAAACTTAGCAATTACTGTAAGAAATTGAAGTTAAAAATTAATGCAAGCAAAACAAATGTTATGTTTTAGAAATGTAGGGAGGTTGAAAAATTATGAAAAATGGTATTTGGAAGGAACACAGGTGGAAGTTACTAGTTTCTTATTTTAATTACCTTGGTTTAATATTGCCTGCTCAGATATCTGGACAAGTGCCCAAGAAAACTTGGCCATAGAGGGTAAAAAAGCAGTGTATAATATTAAATAAAAGTTGCATATATACAATTATCTTGATATTAATATAACTTTAAGAATATTTGACTGTAAAGTAATACTAATTCTCATGTATTGATGTGAAGTGTGGGGTTTCATAAAGGCTTTTATATTGAAAAAGTTCATGACTAATTTTGTAAGTACGTCCTTAAAGTTAGTACAAGAACATGTAACTCAGCTATTTGGGGAGAACTTGGTCGATTGCCATTACAATTGGTGAGATTGCCTCGTATTATTAAATACTGGCTTAAATTGTTACGTAGTTACAATGCTACATAATATTAAACAATGTTATAATTATCCATTTGATTTGGCAGAAAAGGGGTACTGTTGCTGGGCTAAAAACGTTAGAGACCTTTTATTTTGTTTCTGTTTAGTATTGTTTGGGTAATGCAAACCGTAGGTAATGAGGTCACTTTTCTTTCTGTTTTCAAACAAAGATCCTCTGATATTGCTTCCTAGCGATGGAAAATGAATTTTGATACTGTCTCTAGGCTGAATACTTATCGACTGTATAAAAATAACGTTGTTGTCGAGAAATATTTATGTATTGTAAATATTGATATATTTAGGAGGGCACTTTGTAAACTCAGAGTTTCAAACCATTATCTCCGCATAGAAAGTGGTCGATTTAAAATGCCAAGGGGAGGACAGACTATGCCTGTTATGTGATATGCATCCAAGTTGAAAATGAGTTTCACTTCTGTTTGGTGTGTCCTATTTACACTGATTTGAGAAAACGTTTTCTTTCACCATATTATTATGAAATAACAACTCTCAGGAAATTTATAAATCTGATGATTTCTCCACAACATCGTACAATAATTAATATATCAAGGTATATTTTGTACAGTTTTGTACATGGAGAAAATTTACTGTAAATATACCTTTCCACCAATACTTACAATGTTGTTTTATTGTCAAACAAGTCTATGTGTAAGCCCAAAGTTTGTCTCTTTTTATTTTCCTGTATTGTAAAAAGGCCTGTGGCCTACATTACTGAATAATATGTTAATATCCTGTGCTCATGAGAAAATATCTTATCTTGGGCACTAGCTATACTAACACTTTCGTAAGTCTTACTATCAGGTGCGCGTGAGATGGTATCTGGTGCTAACTGGTGCGCACCAGATAGTATCAGGTGCGCGCCAGATAGTATCTGGTGCGCACCAGATAGTATCTCGTGCGCACGAGATAGTATCTCGTGCGCACGAGATAGTATCTGGTGCGCACGAGATACTATCTGGTGCGCACGTGATAGTATCTTGTGCGCACCAGATACTATTTGTCGCGTCAATGCGCACGAGATAGTATCTGGTTTTCACTAGACAGTATCTAGTGCACACCAGATAGTATTAACTATACATCAGGAGTCCAGCAGGCTCTGAACTTTCTCGTCGTTTGTTTAATGTTGATGACATTTCGAGAAATATTTGTGTGTTGTAAATATTGATATATTTAGAGGGCACTTTGTAAACTCAAAGTTTCAAACCATTATCTCCGCATAGAAAGTGGTCGATTTGAGAACATGACAAGGGAAGACAGACTATGCCTTTTATGTGATATGCATCAAGTTGAAAATGAGTTTCACTTCTGTTTGGTGTGTCCTGTTTACACTGATTTGAGAAAACGTTTTCTTTCACCATATTATTATGAAATACCAACTCTCAGGAAATTTATAAATCTGATGATTTCTCCACAACATCGTACAATATTAAAATATGATAAAATATATTTTGTACAGTTTTGTACATTGAGAAAATTTACTGTAAATATACCTTTCCAGTAATACTTACAATGTTTATTTATTGTTCAGGATGGTCCTACTTAAATTTGTAAATCACAATTGTCCCCCATCCCATGGACGTGGTTATATATACCTTGAATGGAAATGATTACTGGACCAGTTTAATGTCATATTGTCAAACAAATCTATGTGTAGGCCCAAGTTTGTCTCTGTTTATTTTCCTGTATTGTAAAAAAGGCCCGTGCCTACATTACCGAATAAACTATTACTATTGTTATTGTTATTGTTATTGCTGTTACTAGAAGGTCAAAGTTACAACAGAATATGCATCATTGCATCCTTCTTTTCTATGACACACTCGGAAAGCAACAGGAAGTTATCATATATTATCACTTTATAATGAGACAAATTAAGCATCACAGTAAAGTGCTTGAAACATCGTTTAACTATTTTAACAGGTTTTAGAATCGATGGGAAGACTTGTTGTTTGTGCTCGGGTAATACGTGATAAGAAGAAGCTGTTGTTCTTGAAAGGATGTACATGTAGTACCCTTTTTTCTGTAATGATTTTGATTGAAAAGTGAAATGGTCGTCACGCAACGTCTTTGAACTACACGTGTACTAATATTCCATAGAAAGACTACAGTCGTCTACTGCAGCATTGATGGAAACGAGAGGTTCGAAGTTGTTGTATCAACATACTCAAAGGATTTATTTTATTTTTTCCAAACGAATCCAACATCTCCGCGCACCGTCCAGTACGGACTGGTAGACAAAAAGAATAATGTCTTTGAAAACTATTCATACACACGAGATGAAGGACAATTTACTTAATTGCTCTATTGAGATATCAAGTGCAAGATGCTGAGCTCAACCAGTGAGGTTGCACATCCAAAATTAAATGTTTGAGTAGGTTTAACTCATGATGATCGGAAACGGTAGAATTTTTCCAAATGTGTTTCCGCAGTTTATACATGAGGAGTGTTACTCATGACAATCTACATCTTGTAAACAGAGTAGGATGGTTTATTTTCGTCATAATAGCCTCGCATCAGTAACTATTCGTCCCCTCGAACATACAAGTAATAATGAGACAAAGTTTATCAATAAAATACATTATTATACACCTACTGCCGTAACCTATGGGAGTTGACCGTCAATAACTTTCCGTATTTTGTATAGTACGCGGAGTCCCGAATACGGAGACGCGCGACGCGCCTGTTTGACCTTTGACCTAGCGATTATCGGATGTAAACAAACTATTTTACGGTGAGTTATAGACATAATAACAACTTCCACCAAAATGTATTCGAAGTATAAGGTTTAAAACACGCTAAACACAAAACTGAGTCTAAATTCAATTGATTTTTATTTTAAAAAACTAATTAAATTGAAAACATTCAGCGAAGTTTGCTTGTACTGCACTGAAAATTAATTGGCTTCGTGCCAACGCAAGGGACTTGTACTACGGAGCAGTAGATCGCGCGCGTTCCACTCATATCGCGCGTGCCGCATCCATCAAAATTTAGCATAGAATTACTTTATAACGGACGATTAATGGAGGGAGGTGTATAATAATAGGGTTATACACAAAATACGGCCCTGTATGGACTCGGGCTCAGTAAGTGACGTATTGGACTCGCCTTCGCGCTCGTCCAATACGTCACTCACTGAGCCCTCGTCCATACAGGGCCGTATTTTGTGAATAACCCTATATTATACCGAAAGTGGTGAGGTGTATTTTCATCATGAAAATAAAACAGGCAATGATGTGGCTATATTCGACCAGACATCGAACAAAGAGGGGTGGATGAGAATAAAATCGTTTTGCAACCATCGCTGAAATGAAGCGGTATGCATTCCCGATACCATACATAAAAAGTATTGCTGTATTACATTGACCATTGAACATCAGCGTGGTCGGAATGTATTGTTTTACAAAAATGAAGATTACGCGATATCAGACCTGGCATCCCACACAAATATCACAAACCGTGCTATAAAAATTATTGTCATGCAAAGCTAATTAGACGATATTAACATAAAATACGGCTAGTAAAAATCAGACGACAAATATGTTGAAACATTTTACACAAAACTGATAGCTTTGCAGCACGACTAATAATGTTATGACAGTTCATTTACAAGATTCATTTTCTTCATTAAGAGGACAGGATATCGGCTAAATCGAAAGTCTTGATATGCATCAAATACATCGGAAGGTATTAGTAAGAAAGGACGTCTAATTGGCAAATTTAGTCCGGCATGGTACATTTACGCAAACATGATGGTTGTTTCAACCATGTCGGAACTGAGGAATAATTTTTAAGTAGCAATTAATAATTCGATTTGTTCAAACAAAAAATGAAACAATACAAATCTAAATTTTAACCATAAATTGATTACACATTATCAAGGCGTATTGCGCAACAAGTCAGCCAAATGATAAACGAGAGGTAGAATTAAGTTCAATATTTGCTTCATAATTTATTTTCAAATGCACAACAAACATAAAAGAGAACCGATATGGCCAATGAATGACTAATTAGAAATGTGGGCACCTTAGCAAGGCAATAAAAGATTCGATAACTATCTGGTGCGCACGTGTTAGTATCTAGTGCGCACGAGATACTATCTTGTGCGCACGTGAAAGTATCTGGTGCGCACCAGATAGTATCAGGTGCGCACCAGATACTTTCTCGTGGCCACGAGATAGTTTCTCGTGCGCACGTGATAGTATCTGGTGTGCACGTGATAGTATCTCGTGGCCACGAGATAGTTTCTCGTGGCCACCAGATATTATCAGGTGCGCACAGATAGTATCTCTTGCGCACTAGAACTATCTCGTGCGCACTAGATACTATCCACGTATTGGCCACGAGATACTATCACGTGCGCACCAGATACTATCACGTGCGCACCTTATACATTCACGTGCGCACAAGATAGTATCTTGTGCGCACGAAATAATATTTTTTTTCCTCACAAAAAATGTCCCTTACGGCTTTCATACTGACTTACAAATTTTGTGCATTTGTTGAAATTTCATTCTATCCGGAGGCGCTGAAAGCGTTCCCAGTCTGATCACACTCGCTCAGTGCAGCGCGCGACAGACATTTAATTCAAACGCCCATTTTTCTGTCTTAATTCGGACTAAAAATGTGTATATTAATAAGGTTATTCACAAATACCGGGATTTAGGTCCGAGTATATCGTGAAGCTGAGGTATTGTCCGAAGCGGAACACTGCATGAAAACCCTATAATACTTACTGTATTAACATTGATTATTGCCTGTATTTTATCTGAAGAGTGGATATACAGATGAATATAGTCAATAATCCATTTTTTGTATTCCGCAAGCCTGAATTCATGTGTATTATACTATAATACAGGCAACTCATTGATGTGAATTTATCTGAATTATTGGGTTCTCATGCAGTGGAGCATATGCCGCATTAAGACATAAATCCCGGTATTTTGTCAATAAACATATTATTCCTTCTACCGAATTGACATCCATCAGTGAATGGTTGACCCGGAATGTGAATAAGTATAGGTAATTGTACGGGTTCGATTGGGTTTACAATTCTAAACCTCACGGCTTCAGCTGGCATGTTGCAAACCGCACGAGGCCGAAACACACGACAACCTGTACAATTACCTACTTATACCACGAAAAAAAAGAGGAAATTTGAAAAATATCATGACCTAGTTGTGCGGTGCTATCAGAATGATCAATTTGCATTGCGCCTTAAAACACCTGGTGTCATTAGGGATTGAAATTCTGACACAATAGCATAGTTTAATACAGCTTTCTCATTGGCTAACAAACTGACTGCACTGATCCAGGTGCACATCAATTTGCCACGTGGTATGATGCATGTGCATGTCACTGTGTATCGGCCACGCCACCAGTATGGACCTATACTTGTATATCTCCGACACAATGTAATCAAGCGAAGTGGAACGGTTTTGCTCGCAGTTTGATAACGCTATACCACTGGATGACAGAGAGGATTTTACCTGACGGCAAACATGAAAGGGAAAGATTTTCTGCTGCCGTGAACAGTGCACAATTGACTGAAATACAAGGATCTCGCGTACTTCAAATACACGCAAGTCTAACGGATCAGGCGTGTCAGTGTCGGATGCATGGGGACGTACCCCAAGCGAGAAACTTAGAACAACTGCAGTTAAAAGCAGCGAAATATTCATTTGTGAATGTGTGGAATATCTGGATATTATACCGGCCATTCGGGCAGGTTAGTTTCAATTATTTTCTTACATTTTCCCGGCGTGACCGTTATCGTTATTGTTTCTTCCATCGTGTTTTTGAAAGGCCAGTTTAATATGACATAGATAATATTTGAAACGTTTGATGAAGTAGGTCTACCCCGCCCGCTGAGTGTTGTCATTTGAATGGAGTTTCAAGTGTGGGATTCCATTACTTTCCGCTCAAATATCATTCCTTTTCGACGGCAATATTTTTCAATTATTGTTTATTTTCATTAGATTCAGGTTGTTGCAGCAACTTCTTTGTATGAATAAGGGCTTCGATGAACAACTATTTAAAGCATGCACTGGTCATCGTCCTGATGAAGAATTTCGCACGTACACTGCATATCAGCAATTTCCTGCAGAAAACCGTTTCTAACGCTTTACAATCCCGACAACCTGTGACAAAATTTGATGTAAAAGTTGAAGAGTACCATTCTCCGTGCCACTTGTCAGATACGACTACGTTTAATAACCTCGTACACAAGTTCATCAGGCCATATTTTCATTCAAAATCAACACGGTGATAAGTCGTCATTGAAATGTAATTTCGCTAGTTCATTAAAAGTTGCCATGTGTACAATCTGTCAGATGTTTGATTTTTGTTTGTATGTAGATTAGTAAACCTTTGCGCGTACATTGATATGGAAAGTAGGAGACCCTACGTCTGTATTCATATGATAATGAAGTCTATTCATTAAACTCTAAGGTTTACTAATTTCCATATCAATGAACCGTATTGGTTTACTTATTTGCTTAAGAGCAATTGGTGTTGCGATAATAAACGTACGTGAGAACAATGTGTCACATGACCATGAGTGGTATAAATCTCGATACCCACAAAACGTTATGTGAAAATATGGCTTGAATATCAATTTTTGCACTAAAGGTTATCTTCATGTATTTGTTTATACTGCTTCAAACATCATTGCTGACTTTTTCCACACAAACCTTGCTTGAATACCAAACTGACATAACAGCTATTCTCTTCAAACAAAGAATAGATTGCTTGTACTAGAACTTGTAACAATATTTTAGCGAGGAACGTGCGATATGTGTTTAGCAAAGCATGCCTTATACAATGGTTGCCTTACACCATTTTCTTTGTAAATTCACTTTTTTCCTAAAAGGAGTGTATATTGTAATCTCCGTGAATAGGATTAAATGATTTAAGCATGTTAATAGCGCTGGACATAAATAGTATGACAGTATGTATATAGAGGTGTGCGCCTTCTCAGGGTGCTCCGGAAATTAGCTCTAACAAACATTTTAAAATAATTTTTGACGAATCCTACTTCTAAAGACTTAAACTTCACCATTAGAGGAGCTTTTAACAACCAAGGACTATACATACTTACTTAAATTCTATTCTGGGCAACACATTTTCTTTTTAACTAGAGTCTTCCTTTTTTCTTTTTAATAAGTTAAAGGGACAAAGTCGCTAGTTTTTCATGAATTTTGTTTGATACGAGATATTACTTATATTGTTTGACATGTTGAAAGATACTGATGAACGGGTGACCATGGATATATTCGACCTTTGTTTTAGACAAATTAAATGAAACAAGCACGAAAATTCATTTTCGTGATGGTTTCATTTATCGTGCCTAAAACCGGGGTCGAATATATGCATGGTCACCCGTTCATTCAGTATCTTTCAACATGTCAAACAATATGTAGTATCTCGTATCAAACAAAAATTCATGAAAAATGGGCGACTTTGTCCCTTTAATTCTATGAACAACATCAAATAGTGTAGTTGCAACTCAATTAGTCATGTATCGAATCTTCTATTTCTATCACAACAAGTTTACATTACCTTTCCGCTATCATACTAATGACACCTGAAAAGTCACAAGTTTGCTCTTACGTTTGATTGTTAACTCCTATGCCCTCTAGCTAACAATTAATCGGAATACACTTGGAGTCATTTTCAGGCTAACTATTTCAAAAAATGGGCATTGTCTATAAAACTAAATTGCATCGTGAGCCCGCCTTACAAGCCACAAGGCATACTGCATGTCAGCAAATGTTATGACCATCAAGTTTAGCGCTAATGAAATAGATGGTGCGATGGGAAATCCGTACGTCGCCCGTTTTATTCACCTTTTTACAATCATTGTGATTTTTCCGCCCTCAATTGATGCAAAGAACATCATGCACCAAGATTTCTTTCAGTTAGCAATGGCGCTTAGACTTGGTCCAAATAATTTGGTGAATGCGATGTAAGAGTGAAATCGCAAGTTTTGTTTTTTTACTGTTTGCAACGTACTGGAGTTATTGCTGGAAAAGATGCCGATGAATCCGGGAGAAACTTACTGCCGACCGCCGCACTCCATACATGTGAAATTCACCGCAAGTGGAATAGCGTTTTATTGAGATGAAGAAAAATGCAATTTTTATTTGTAATGGCCTAATGGGATTTTGGTGTGTTTTCTGTTGATTGTGTTTCTCGTTTTGTGTGCTGTGCCAGTATTTTGAGTTTTCTAAATATACTAGCATTATTCATGACTTTGATTCGTACACTCTCATTCAACCAATAGAACTTACCTTGTATTGTTACCCCTCGCTCACATGAAATCACCTGGATGTTTTATTCAACCAATAGAAACTTACCTTTTATTGTTCCTCTCGCTCATATGAAATCACCTGGATGTTTTAATTCAACCAATGAATAAAGCTAAGCTGGCATTACCACGTGGATTGCCAATATAAAAGCACTCCACGCATAATTTGGTTCAGTTCGCCTCTGTAGACGGACAGGCAGCATACAAGGAACTGACAATGTCTCTGTGTTTCATTTTCAGGTTAGTTTCTTTTCTTTGACTACATTAATTGTACGGTAGTTTGGAGTATTCACTATGTATTTTGTTGCATTATTACTGCTCTATTTTAGTGTATGTAAGTGCTGTATTTTGGTGTACATGAATTTCTGTAAATTTTGCACTCGTGTAATTTTGTTCAGTTCACCTCTGTAGCCGGACAGGCAGCATACAAGGAACTGACAATGTCTCTGTGTTCCATTTTCAGTAAAAAACGATATCACTAGTTAAATGCATTTGAGTGTCGGGTTGTGGTTGACAGCGAGGACCGTGACAAATGGCGTAGTCGGCAGGATTGGCAAGTCCTAGTCCTTTTCCTAGTGTTTTAGGATGAATGGTGAGCGGAAGATAGTGACAAGTGCCACGTCACAACTGGTCAGAAGTGTCTGGGCAGCAGACCACGCCAAACCAGGTGTATGTCTTTATTCCGTTGGATGTCTTTGTGAGTCACCCGGACTGCATACAGATGGGGAGCCAGGTCCGTACGTCGACGGTGAGGAAAATTCTCTGCGCAGAGTACCAAGTGTTGAAGCTACAGAACTGTTGTCCGGGCCGGAACCGTTTTGTGAGAAGTGTTCATCATTGTATTCAAGGTATTGTGTGCCCAGAACTTGACAGTATTTTTTCCATGTGAATTATTTTTTTTTCCGTCAGCGATAACTTTGACTATGAACTGCCCGGACTGGGTGTTTTTTTGCAAATGAAATATTGTTAAACTCTTCGGTTATTCGCTGTTACAACCTGACCTATGTAGTGTTCTATAGCGTAAATGTCATGTAATATTTGTTAATTTTTAAATCAGAAATTTTCAGTGTTTTCTGTAAACAAGTTGATTTCAAGTTACAATTGTGACTGAAGTATTAGACACCTGTTTGTAAAAAAAAAATTTTTGCTCACGACTTAAAAAACATGGTTCATAGACATGGTAATTTGGGTTAGTTGCTGGACTATAAAATAATTAATTAATTAGTTTCAAGTTCAAAACTACTGGAAGATATGTGAACAATGATTTTTCGAATTTTTATTGGAAATTTAGTAATTATTAGTTGATTTTGTTGAAATTTTCTATTAAGTCATTGTTGATTCGTTAATATTGCATATTGCCTAGTATTTTTTGAACTTTCCCACTAATTTAGTATTTATTGATTTATTAAATTTCTCCGAGCATTGAGTTTGGTCTAACACTACGTTAGTGTAGATATATTTGAAGTATTCAATGTTCAAAAAAAAGTCGGTGCTAAGTATTTTTTGTAAATTTTGAGCATTTAATTTATTTTGTTAGATATTATCTGTACGGTATATAAATTATAATATCCATTCATGTCACACCTTGGTCTGAAGAACCTTTAACATTTTAGTCATCATACAGTCTCGTGCTATATATTTGTTGAGATATATATATTCTTTGCATGTTGATATTTGTCATTGTGTAGTTTTGACTTGATCATATTCCTAAGAACACGTAGCTATTTTTGTTCTATATATCCCAACTTGCACTTGTTTCAGAATCCACATTAATGTAATTAGAAGCAGTTCCCTTTTCAGTGCCTTCTCATTTTACTGTATCTATCCGAAGATAGACTTACAATTTTCATAAAATGGCTTGCAACGTATCGATTCAAGAGCGAGGCATTTATGTTCAACATTTGCCCATTGCATGTCACTGTCGAAAGTGTCAAAGAATTCTTAGAACAGCAGCTTGGAGTGGGAAATCTTGAGCAAATTTATATTTCTGGTGAAGATTCCGCTTTTATCATTTTTGAGGATGTAGAATCTATCACCAGCTGCTTTGCCAGTCATACACAAAAGCACATTTAAGGAATGTAGGTTACGGGCAAGTCATATGATATCAAGTCGAGTGTTGGAACTGGGACACTAATGGAAGAGGTCAAGCAGAGTGCTACACAACAGCATACCAAACCAAAATCGGGAGATGTACAGGAAATTATAAGAATGCTGAGTTTACTATCTGAAGACGATAAGAAAGCAGTGGTGCAGGCCTTAACTCCCATTTCATTGAAGCCAAAAGCAAAGCCAGAAATACCCACAACTGTGCCAAAACCAATCCCATTTCCATCATTAGCAGCATCAATACCTACCTCTGTTCCAGGGTCGTCTCCGATTATTGCGTTGTCACCTGCTGAAGCAGTTGCTACACAGCCAGTCACAAACCCAACTGCCTTTCATTCAGTGGAATTCCCAGGAATAGTTGTTTTCTCAGGTAAGGGTGATGTCACTTATGAAATGTGGCGCTACGAAGTTCGGGCACTACAGAGGGAAAATGTGTTTCCTGAGGCTATAATAATGCAGGCTGTCCGGAAATCATTACGATCCTCTGCTGCCGAAGTCCTATTGCATATGGGTGAAGACATCACTGTGTCGAGATTGATCGAGAAGATGGATATGGTTTTTGGGAAAGTGTTGCCCCCTGAAGCAGTTTTGGAAAAATTTTATACAGCACGACAAGGCAAGACAGAAAAGTTAGCCAAATGGGCATGTCGCATTGAAGGGCTGTTGGATGAGCTGAGATCAAGTCAATCTGTGACTAAAGATGCAGAGGAAACCATGCTCAGAACCAAGTTCTTTTCTGGTCTGTCAGATGATCAAGTTAAGAGTGCTATACGACACAGGTATGATACTGGTGAAAGTTACCCCGAGTTATTACTTGCTGCTAGGAAGCTATAGGTAAATAAGGAGACCATCACACGTGTTCACCAGAGACGTGTGGCTGACAAGGATATGCTGGCCAAAATGGATGAGATCACCAAAAGTCTGACAAGGTTATCCGAAAAGGTTGCTGAATTGGAGAAGCAAACTTCAACAAAAACACAATCCACTCCCCGTCGATGTGGTAACGACGGAGATGCCCAGGGACGGCGTACAACAATAATTCTCAACCTAAGCAAGCTTTTATTGGTAAGTGCTTCCAGTGCGGTGAACTTGGACACAAGAAAGCAGACTGTCCTTTCAATGGGGAGCGGCCAGGCATAAGGAGGGACATGTACTAGGCCGGGAAGGAAGCAGTCCCTCTAACATAATTGATTCCTTGGTAGGTGATTCCAACAAAAGTGAGATCATGCTTGGAAGATTCCCTTGTGTAGCTCTCATAGACAGAGGATCAATGGTATCTACTGTTTCTGAAACCTTCAACAGAGATAAGCTACAGAAGCCAATCCAGGAATTGAACAACATAGTGAGGGTAGAAGGGGCTATTGGTAAAGAAGTTCCTTATATTTGTTATATTGAAGTCGAAGCACGTTTGCCTGATAGTCATGGATGGAAAATATCCAAAGATATTCTTTTGCTTTGGTTGAAGACACAGAATATAATAGATCAGTACCACCTGTTATAGGCACAATGTTCTCTGACACTTTGTTGTTGAGCCGGAAGAAGTACAATCTAAACCAGAACTGTTACCAGAATGGAGATTTACGTACCAAGCAATTATCCATAGACAGAAGATTGAAGCTAGGACATTTCCAGTCACCACTACTAAACCTTTAACAGTCGGTCATATGAACGCACAGTCATCCATGGATTTTGTAGGGCGGACATAAGGAATTGTGGATCAACTGTTGTGGTGGAACCAGAGAATGATAAACTTTTATCTGTTGGCTTACTTGTTACTCCAGCAGTGTTGAAGTTAGAGCCTCAGGGAAAATCATGCCGGACACCAGTAGTAGTGACAAATCTTGGAGCACGAGCAGTTACAGTCCCCCTGAAAAGCACCTTAGACAACATCAGCTTGGCATCCAATGTCTCACAGCCTTTAGATCCATATGGAGAGGATATTGATGCACACTCTAAGGACGCCACTTTACAAAAGATACCTGAATGGTTGATGCGAGATCTGGAGTTAGAAGAGGCAGGTGCCAAATTATCTGATATCCAAAAAGAACAAGCCCTAACTGTTATTGGAAAATGGCAAAATGTGTTCTCCAAGGGTGAAATGGATTTAGGATGCACAACATTGGTAACTCATACTATAAAGTTAACAGATGAAACACCCTTTAAGGAAAAATACCGTAGAATTCCACCTGGTATGTACGAGGAGTTACAACAGTACTTGAATGAAATGCTACAGAGTGGTGTGATTAGAGAGTCAAACAGCCCATGGTCATCAAATGTAGTTTGCATAAGGAAATCCGATGGAAAGCTGAGGATATGCATTGGCTATAGATGCCTGAATTCCAAAACAATCAAGGATGCGTATGCACTTCCCAGAGTTCTGGATACACTTGAGAACCTTAGTGGGGTGGAATGGTTTTTATCACTAGATCTCTGTTCGGGATATTTCCAGGTAGAGATGGCAGAAGATGACAAACAGAAAACAGCCTTCACAGTTGGAAACTTGGGCCTATTTGAATTCAACCACATGGCAATGGGACTAACCAATGCGCCTGCAACATTCCAGCGTCTCATGGAAAGTTGTTTTGGAGAACTGGCCTTCAGAGAATGCTGCATATATCTGGATGATCTTATCATTTTTTCTAAAACCTTTGAGGACCATCTTGTGAGATTAGAGCGTGTATTCCGGTGTTTGGAGTCAAATGGTCTGAAATTGAAGGCAAGTAAATGTGCTCTATTCCAGAGGAAAGTGAAATACCTGGGACACATAGTATCTGCTGATGGGATTTCAACTGATCCAGATAAGGTACCAGCTCTACAGAACTGGCCAGTACCAACCAATGTAATGGAACTTAGGCAATTTCTTGGGTTTGCTGGATACTACAGAAGATACATACAAAACTACAGTAAGATTGCTAAGCCACTGAATGACTTGTTGTGTGGAAGACAATCAAGAAATAAAGCTGGGAGATTTCAAAAACTCCAATGGGGACAACATGAACAGCAAGCCTTTGATTCACTTAGAGAAATCCTGATGGCTTCACCAATATTAGCTTTTGCGGACTACACACTACCATTTGAACTCCATACTGATGCAAGCTCAAAAGGTCTTGGAGCTGTACTATACCAACGTCAAAAAGGTATCCTCCGGGTGATCGCCTATGCAAGCAGAGGACTGACTAAATCTGAAAGTAACTATCCTGCTCACAAATTAGAATTTTTGGCACTGAAATGGGCTGTCACAAAGAAATTCAGTGACTACCTATACGGAAGCAAATTCATGGTGAATACTGACAACAATCCATTGACATACGTATTGACTTCTGCAAAACTTGATGCAGTTGGACACGATGGCTGTCGGATTTGTCTTTGTATGACTTCTCTATTGTTTACTGGAGTGGTAAGAAGAATATAGAGGCCGACGCTTCATCAAGGATCCCATGGAATTGAGAGAACTCAGAAGAGGAAACTATTTTGGGGCCCAAGGTAGTCCAGGCACTGTGTCATGCAACAGAAGTTCCATATGTAGAATCACTCGGAATGATAGCAGATGTTGAGGGATCAGTAGAAGTTCAAGGTGGAGGTAAAGTTGACTGGAAGACAGAACAGTCCAAGGATACAGCGATGAGGTATATCATTGATGAGTTGAAGAAGGGCTACAAACCAATCGTAAATGGTCATACAGAGGATGTCAGATTACTTTTACGTGAATGGAAATGTCTTGTTTTGAAGAATGGTGTCTTGTACAGGAAATGTTTAATTGATGATGTGGAACACTTGCAACTTGTACTGCCAGAACAACATAGAAAATATGTCTTGGAGGAGCTACATGATAAATTTGGACATTTTGGTCAAGATAAAACCTTGGACCTCGTACGACGGAGATTCTACTGGCCTAGAATGGCAATGGATGTTCAAAAGAAAGTGGAAGATTGCTTACCTTGTATTCGTCAGAAAACTTCAAGTTCCGCACCCAGAAGTCCACTTGTGAATATTTATACATCACCACCAATGGAAATGGTTTGCATTGACTTTCTCCATATGCCAACCCCAGATAGAGGATACAACAACATATTAGTGATGACAGACCACTTCACTAGATAGGCGATGGCAGTGCCCACAAAGAATCAATCTGCGAGAACAACTGCCAAGGCACTATTTGAACATCTGTTCCTACATTATGGCTTTCCTGGAAGATTGCACAGTGATCAGAGGAGAAGTTTTGAATCATCAGCAATTCAAGAGCTTTTCAGAAATGCTAATATCAGGAAGCTCAGGACCAGCCCATACCACCGCAAAGGAAATGGAATGTGCAAGCGTTTTAATCAGACTCTGCTACAGATGCTGGGGACCATGTCTGAAGAAAACAAGTCATGTTGGTCCCTTCATGTGAACACAATGGTTAACGCCTATAATACCACTAGGCATGAAAGCACTGGATATTCACCTTTCTTTCTGATGTTTGGTCGTGAACCAAAACTGCCTATTGATGTGTTGGTGCATACTGACCAGATTTACCTACAACATGGTGGAACAGTCTCGGACTATGTAACAAAACTTGGAGAGAGGTTGGATTATGCTTATAAACTAGCAACTGAACGGTCTATCAAGTCTGGTGAATGGCAGAAGAAATTGTATGATAGACAAGTGAAGGGGCAATAATAAAACCTGGAGATACTGTGTTGGTAAAGAATACTGGACCTAAGGAAAATTACAAATTGGCAGACCAATGGGAGAAGGATCTATATACGGTACTTTCACAGCCAACAGAGGGTATCCCTGTGTATGTGGTTCAAAAACAAGTTAAGGGTGGAAGAAAGAGAACCCTACATCGAAACCTACTACTACCAATACCAATACTTCCTGATGAATACCATGATTTCAATGATTCTAACATCGATGTTAGACATAGTGGACCAGACAAATTTGATAATGCTGATGAGGATGAAGTGGATGATGATGATACTGGTAGTGGTAATTTGCAACTAATTTCAATGGTCAACATACCTTCAGAACCTCAATGTCTAAATCCTGCTGCTGCAGAATTTATCCCATCCAAGAATGTAAGAGCCCCAATGGATAATGCTACAATATCAGCTAGTACGGATATTGAAGACGACTATCAACTACTAACCTCTACAATCACATCAGATGAGGAGAGTCAAAGTCAACATACTGATGGTTCATTGCCCAAAAATGGAGATGTCAGCACTGCAACCGACCCTATTTCAACAGACTCAAGTTTTAGTACACAAACTGAACCACGTTACCCAACACGCCAGAGACAACCTCCAGACAGATATAATCCAGCTCCATGGGGAGCAAAACATTTTGTTCATACAACATTCTCTAATATACCTTTTATTGATTGCAAATGTGAATAAATTTGTTTTCAGAATGTCCATGGCGAGGACGCCATTTTTTCCTCGCAGGGGTGGATGTAACGGCCTAATGGGATTTTGGTGTGTTTTCTGTTGATTGTGTTTCTCGTTTTGTGTGCTGTGCCAGTATTTTGAGTTTTCTTAATATACTAGCATTATTCATGACTTTGATTCGTACACTCTCATTCAACCAATA
Organism: Ptychodera flava; assembly: GCF_041260155.1. Taxonomy (NCBI): domain Eukaryota; kingdom Metazoa; phylum Hemichordata; class Enteropneusta; family Ptychoderidae; genus Ptychodera; species Ptychodera flava. Next base: position 6,509,629 of record NC_091931.1, on the reverse strand, counting down.
GAACTTACCTTGTATTGTTACCCCTCGCTCACATGAAATCACCTGGATGTTTTATTTAACCAATAGAAACTTACCTTTTATTGTTCCTCTCGCTCATATGAAATCACCTGGATGTTTTATTCAACCAATAAAAACTTACCTCTTATTGTTGCTCTCGTTCATTTGCAATCACCTGGATGTTTTAATTCAACCAATCAATAAAGCTAACCTGGCATTACCACGTGGATTGCCAATATAAAAGCACTCCACGCATAATTTGGTTCAGTTCACCTCTGTAGCCGGACAGGCAGCATACAAGGAACTGACAATGTCTCTGTGTTCCATTTTCAGGTTAGTTTCTTTTCTTTGACTACATTAATTGTACGGTAGTTTGGAGTATTCACTATGTATTTTGTTGCATTGTTACTGCTGTATTTAGTGTATGTAATTGCTGTATTTTGGTGTACATGAATTTCTGTAAATTTTGCACTCGTGTAATTTTGTTCAGTTCACCTCTGTAGCCGGACAGGCAGCATACAAGGAACTGACAATGTCTCTGTGTTCCATTTTCAGTAATAAACGCTATCACTAGTGAAATGCATTTGAGTGTCGGGTTGTGGTTGACAGCGAGGACCGTGACACATTAGAACTCTTTATTTCCTTGACATTGTTTGCAATATTACGGTGAACGTAAACCGTACTTCCCCCACTCGAACGTCCTCTCTGGTTGATTCATCGACTTTATAAATGGTCTCTGGCCGTTAACTGTGGTATGAATCAGTTTATCAAAACGGACGAGAGCTTTATAACCAACATGTTTCGTCTAGCAGGATTTTTCGGTGGGTCAGCAATTTGGCACGAATATTACAGACTCTCTTCATGAAGTCTTCTCCAATACTGATACCAGAGTTGCGTAGTTTACTTGCCTTCGAAAGAATGAGGACTTTGTCTTTGAACTTTGTCAGCATTGCTATGACCGGCCTTGCTCCACGTGTTAACGGTGCATAGTGCGAACGGTGGCACCTTTCGAACTGAATATCGTCTGAAATTTCCAGCTCTTTTTCAGCACTTCTTTAACTTTCTCCTCAGCTTCTTCCCAAGTTTCATGTGCGTTTCCTTGTTCCAAGCCGTAGAACAATAAATTGTTCCTTCGACTCCGGTTCTCAAGATTGTCTTTGTCTCGTTGGATTTGTTCATTTTCTCGTTTCAGACCTGCAATTGACTTCTTTGAATTCATCGTAAGATTTCATTTTTGATTCGAGTTCAAACATTTTTGCTCTGTTATGGTCAGTCGACTCTCGTAATTCGTTCATTTCATCTTCTATATTGTCCATTGGAGACTGCAATCTGTCGAGTTCAGCATTCATTTCCCTCTTATCATAGAGAAGTTTATCGAGTCTTTCTACGATACCTGCGATATCATTTTTTGTAGCAGAATCTTCTTCCGAACCTGTGCTCGGATTACCGGAATGGAAATTAGTTTCCGCCGATGACAAGTAGACTGAGAAGGCAAAGCTTTATAGTCCACGACAGCTTGCAGTTGACCAGAGGTATCTACAGAGCGGCCATCTTTGGGAGAGTTTGCTGACGTGTCGGGTCGCCGCCAGCAAATTTCCCAATTTTCACGCGATACTGTTCCGTGGCAATCCCCATTTCCCTGAGAGTATTTCAAACAGGTATATTTGATGTTTAGGCAACTTAAAACACCACCAAAGAAACTTTTTGAGACATGTGTCTGGACAAAGTTACGGAGCTGACTATTACACATCTGCACTGTGCGACGCTCCCATTGTTCTCCAATAATTAATACTATTCATAATTATGGAAGCAGTCCAGAGTGGCTTGACAGTTTCACCATCAAGGTATGGACCAACCCCCGTGTATTTTGTAGAAAAGCTGGTTTCTTAACAGGGAGAGAGTGTTTTCAATAAGGTGATCTATACCTTTAATGACAGCACTAAATGTGATGAAACGCGCTGCCGATGTTGATAATACAAAAGATTTAACAGTCAAGAAATTCATAGCAGTATCAATAACTACTTTTAGCAAGTCTCCTCTGTAGTGAACATAGGGACATTTGGTTCATATCTTGCGTTCCGATATTTGTAATGCTAAGACCAATTACTCAGACAAGTCTTCAACAGTTTCCTGCAGAGTAGTTCAATTTTACATGGCATACCGAGTTCTGTCCAACTTAGTCAAAGTACATAACCCCATGCCATTTATACTAATGTTTACTTGTCTTAAATACCCTCATGTCGATTATGTTAACTTCAATTTAGTTACTTTCACTGACTAATTCCAAATTACAAGCTGGGACTATGTCTTTGTCAATGACTTGTGGAAAACTTTAAAGGGAGGTGGCAGTTCCTTATAAGCCAAATGAAGAACTGTGTTGTTCCGATTACATGTTTTTTTGGAAATAGGGTATGTTGCCAGTATTTTGTGAGTTGCTAATTTACTTTGATGACAAGAGAAGACAAGTATCAGTGAAAAGCATCCAGTCAAACAATGAAAGGCCAAATAAGTCGTTGTTCACACCTGCAGCCTCATCAGCTGGATCAGTGGACAGTTGAATGATCTTTAAACATTGTATATTTCTGATTCGCCCTTGCACAGAATTGCCGATGCGGACAAAATAAATCCGTGGGAAATCCGTGTGATTAGTATTGAACATTGTGCGTTTACGATAGTTCTCTTTTGGAGGAGGTGACTGCCCTGAAAATTGCTGTTTACTCAGTTTCAGAGAAAAAACATATCGGAAATGAACCATGCGAACATATTTGCGATCAGAACTACCGATTCTTTATTTTCCGGGTTTGGAGGATGAAGCTATATTTTGGCAAGGTTCGTCTGATCGTGACAACTCTATCCGAAAGTCGCTGTATACTCTTGATCGGCATACATATACGCTACGCATATCGATGTATTGCAATGTTCCGTATACAAAGATATACGTTACGTATACAATTAACATTGTGTTCAATACACGTCAATATATACATAATGGTACTAAACGTATATGAAGCATTTTGTCTAGTAAGAATAACTTCACTATTATCATGTGTTCGTTTGCAATATCAATTTGGCTCCATAACCACATGACCAATTGGAAACCTCTTTCGAAATGCTGCAGTAAAATAACCAAAGATATGAAGACAATTTCAGCTCAAGACTTTTGGTTCCGGAGGAGACGATTTTGTATTGTTGCCACAGGAAGTTGTATCACTTTTTAAATCAAATTTCAGTATGGCCATTAAAAGGGAATTTAAAAGTACTTGCACTGACAAATACATAAGCAACATTTTGTTCCTGACGAGAAGCGGCTTTAATACTATTTTCTTGTTTTTGTAACTTTGTTGCATAATTACCAATAGTGCCACTTAACCACACAACAGGTTAAAATGTATTTTAAAAACTTGGAAGTACTCAGACCTGCGACATGATGACTGAAATTTGAGCTCAAATAGTTGATCGGTTCTCAAAAAAGATTTGTGAATTTAATATGGCAGCAAAGTAACTTGACCACTCGCAATCCCTTTAGCTCAAAGGGCAGGCTGCAGAAGATGGCCACACTTGGCTAACACTTCAATTCCACAATGCTTGTAAATGCGACATTACATTCACGATCCACGTTTTAAGTCTTAGCAACCCAAGCCTACAGGGTCTCGTCAATTTTAATGTCTGTTTAGCAAGCATGACGCCCATTCATTGAACTTTGAAATGAACATATTGAGCGGTCACGTGACCTTTGCTGCAACATTAAATCAGCGAAAATCTAAACTTTATCTTTAATTTTTTTTCTCCAGAATCAGCACACAATTTAATTTGAATTAACTTTATCATCGATAGTGTGATATATTCACGTTTGTGACAAGCATTTCGATTGGTCACATGATTTGGTGGTCATACTGGTTTTTGTGGAAAACCTACGATAACAAACAAAACTGTTCAACAATCTTCTTCTTCAGAATCAACGCAACATATCAACTGGAATTTTTCACGTATCACCCTTAGTATGAGCACTTACAAGTGGTTTGGTGGCAATATTGGATTTTAAAAGATTCGAATTTAAGCTCTACAAATCTTTCTCTCCAGGCAGAACACACTATTTATATAGAAATTTAGCGTGAGTACTATCAAGTTTGCAAAACGCATTTCTATTTGTAATGTGGATTCTTGGCTATATTAGTTTTTGAAAACAACGTACTATAACCTGCTAATAATTTTCCAAAATCTACTTCTCTAGAATCATAGCACCATTTGAACTGAAATTTTTCGATATCATCCAAGGCGTCAGTACTTGCAAGCTTACAAAAGGTAAATGGGTCGTTCGTGTGGTTTGGTGGCCAAATACAATTTTCGAAAATTCCAATTTCATCTTTAAAACATTTTCGTCTTCAGAAACAACGTCCAGTTAATGATAAATTTCAATTGTACATCCTTGGTATGAGTACTGTCAAGTTTGCGAAAGGCATTTACATCAGTTTTGTGGTTTGGTGGCCATATTCGGTTTTGTTGAAAACCTATGACTACCGGCGAATAATATTAAAATTCTTCTTTTCCAGAACAATTTTGCTGGTATCATCCCTTGTTGCAGTACTTTCGAGTTTGCAAAAGGCAGATGGATGTGTTACGTGGTTTGGCGGCCATATTGGATTTCCAAAGAATACCAATTTAAGCCTTATAAATATGCTTTGCCACAACAACACACCATGTGAACTGATATTTTACTCGTCATCCTTAGTTACTATAAAGTATGCAAAGCACATTTAGGTCGCTCACGTGTTTTGCTGCGACAATGTTTTACAGAATCAAACCTACAATAGTCACAAGATGATTAAAAAGACCATGTGAAGCTCTAATTTTGCACATAGTATCACCAGTATAAGTACTTGTAACCATGCCAAACGCTTGGCTCCACCAACGCTGCTTTCAACTTTAAAATTTGAATTTGATATTTTCATTAGAGATTTGCAAGTAATAAAGATAAAGAACTAATAAGAGCTTGAGAATTAATGTCATTTATTGTTTTGAACAAGGACATTTACTTACCTGACAATATATTCTGAAGTTCCAGAGAGAAATCTTCTCCGGTATCGAAATACCCGCGGGTGTCAAGAAGATGAAAGTTCATATCATGAAGATACTTTTCAAGGTGCCGATTACCTTCACCTCCTGCACTTTGCGTTTCAACCGCATTGAACGGCTTTTCTAACATTATATGTTGAGCCATAGCTATGAATGAAGATTTTCCAGACCCAGTTGGACCAAATACGACTACAGGAAAAATATGATGGAAAATGAAGGTCAACACAACTAAGACTTTGGATTTATGTGAAATTACACTGCCAAAGTACAATTTCAAGCACGTGCCCCGCACTGCTCGAATTGAATTTCCATTGTGTGCGCAAGCGGACCCACTGAATGCATACCTAGTCCTCCTCACCATTGCGCGAAACAGTTTACGACGATACATTCTAAAATACTATATTTTACTATTCAAGTACACTTGACTTGAAAAGGTGTATACATAAAAAAGTTATTCACAAAATACGGGAACTCGTGTCTTCGTACATTGAACGCCTCGGTATTTTCGTCGTCGTTACACGTCTTGGTCAATTCCTAAACTTTAGGAACATAAATTCCGATATTTTGTGTATAACCTGATATCGTTTTTTAACTACAAGTGATATTTTTCATTGATTTTCCTAACATTTTTAATAAAAATTTAGATTCATTTGATCAAGTCAATGACTTTCAGATGTTTTTTTCACATTTTCGAGAAGCAAAACAACGTCTATAACAAATAAAATTTGGTTCGATATTTAGCATTTTTATGTTCAATTCACTTGTTAACATTTCCATTGTCTCTTTGCCACATTTTGTCAACTATACGTCTATTATTATTATTATTATTATTATTATTATTGTTTGTGTTGTTGTTGTTGTTGTTGTTGTTGTTGTTGTTATAATTATATACCCATGCCCATATTGCTACATCCTAGTGACGTTCACCGTAAAATATCAGCCGTGATATTTCATAGTAAACGTTAGATATGCACGATGAACGTCATCGGTTTTAGAGTTTTCCCGAACTACATTAGCAGTTTGTTGGTAAACAACGTGAACAACAAAATGGCTGCCGCCGACGTAAAAAACTTGAAGGGCTTCGAGGAATATGGGTATTTCTGGTTGCAAAATACAGAAATAACATGTTGAGTCTTGAAATGTTTTCGCATGGTATTTTTTGGGTCAAGTTCTAGCAAACATTCTGTGCACGGTCTTACCCGAATAGGTAGTGAGCGCGAGGCGGGACAGCGATGTCGCGCACGCGAGGACTGTTGACATGGCAACTCTCAGGGTAAACTAACAAAATGGCGTCCCCTCTCCGCGCATGCTCCATGCCGTACGGCGATCGAATCAGGATAGATTTAAAGCTGAGCACAGTTTTTGATCGGTTACAATTGTAATAGCATATTGCACCTTAAAAAGTTCCTTCTGTATGACGATTTTTGTATCCCGGTGTATTTCTTCTTGAGTTTCATTGAGATACGGACGACGAGCAGCGATGTCGCGCGTGATGTTGACAGTTTTGTCGTATACTTTATGAATGAAGCCTGTTTACATAAACATTCTGATATTTATGCGCAAGGCGTAATAAAGTAAAGCCTCAAAATTTAAGGTTTTTCGTTCTATTAGTAAAATCCCTAAAATTATGGGCATGGGTATATGATAAATCAGACACTCTACTTCGTCTCGTGTCTGTCGCAGCACAAATGACGCACATGCTGATACGACACAGGAACAGGCGATATTGGGTAATAACCTCTTATTATTATTATTATATTATTATTATTATTATTATTATTATTATTATTATTGAAATTTCTTAAAAAACGCACTACACATACGTCACAGTGCGCTGTACAGAACACACAAAAGAATATGCAAATTTACAAAATACTTGATGCAAGTGTCAGGGATAAAACGCACCACACGAGCAGTCCTGCGATAAGGCAAATGTACCGCAAAGCATAAAAATCACTGAGAATACAGATAGAAAATAAGTTTTCAAACCGGGTTTAAAAGACTCAACATTTCTTGCAGTACGAATCTCTACAGGCAACATATTCCACAACGATGGCGCACACACTGAAAAGGCCCTCTGGCCGTACGCTTTACTGAATTTCCTGCGAGGTGGAATCAGACGTAACTTGTCTGCAGAACTGAGATCTCTGGTGGGAACATACTGCTCTATAAGCTCTGTCAATTACACAGGTGAAAGCCTCTAATTAATTTTAAAGTAATTAACGTAATCTTGAACTAAATACGTGCTTCAACAGGCAGCCAATGTAAATCAAATGGTGTAATGTGATCAAATTTGCAAGAACGGCTAAATAAACGTGCTGCGGCATTTTGAAGAGATTGCAAACGGGAAGCTGATCTTTGTTAATTCCATTCAAGAGACTATTACAATAATCTAACTGAGATGTTAAAAATGCGTGTATCAATGCCTCAGTAGTGTCCTTATCTAGAAGTTTACTAAATTCTATATAATGAGTAGTGGCTATGTGGGTTATGTAATCAGACATAGTACCATTCCTGTTTAAAATACTGTCAATATTACGGACAGAGTTCGAAGTGATGATATCAATGTCGCCGACCCTTAGGCTAGACTGTCTCGTCGCATCAGATTTTGATCGTGACGAGAAATGGACAACGTCCGTTTTGCCATCGTTCAAAATGAGTAGATTTGACATCATCCAGCCACGTACATCATCGATGCATTCCTGAAGATAGAAATCTACGTAATCTAGTTGTCTGCAAATAACATAGACTTGGATGTCGTCTCCGTATATCATACAATCAAGACCATATCCTCCGATGATTACCTCCAAAGGTGATGTATATAGTGTGAAAAGGATTTGCCCGAGTACCGATCCCTATGGTACACCGTAGAGCACTCTGACGTTTAGGCAGAGGACCGATACTGTTTAATGCAGGTGCCGCCAACTGGTAAATTTCATGAATTTCACAAAATCATCACAAAAACATGTTTTGATCGAAGGCTGATATACTGATTTTTCTTAATTTTGACCTTGACCCAAATTTGGAGGGGAAAGTAGAGCTGTTCGTTACTGCCCTCCCACTGGCATACACGGAAAATATGCCCTCCCATTGAATTTTGATGCAGTCTGCCCGCTCCCACTCCCCACAACAATACAAGCTCCCCGCTTCCCTCTCCCACTACTAAAATTCCGCATTGTCAACTATATGCCGACTAGGCAACCTGGATTAACACAAAACCATGACAGTAGTTAGCAGTATACTTGGAACATTGCTCCCCTCTAAGTTAGGTGATTAATTTCTGCTCAAGTTCTATCAACCGCGCCGCTTTCCCCTCCCTCTTCGTATTTTCCGGTGCCCATTGTCAAGAATTTCTCCCCGCCCGCTGAAAGTAATGAAATTTCTTCCCCGCCCACAGTAAATATCGATATTTTCTTCCCGCCCGCTGATTAGTTTGTAAATTACCCGCCCGCTGAAGAACTTCGCACGAACACCTTTTTGCACGAACAGCTTAGTTGGCGGCACCTGTTAATGCTAGCTGATTTATGACTTAATGAAAATTCCAGACATAAAGTTAGAGCCTTGATCGGACTGGACACATTTAGGAAGGCCAAATAAAGTGAAAAATATGACTAAAGATCTCACTATAGTCTTTGCCTTTATGTTTCTCAGTTGTATGGCTTCTGGGAACAATGTGGGGGATGCACACATTATTGTCAAAATGAACTCATTCATTGATCTATATTTTGGTGGCAGGCCTAAACACAGTCCGTGAGTATTCCACTAAATGGTTCTTGAAATGTGGGAATTTGGTTCAGGATGAGGTCGCAAATTTGACATTATTTATGCAATTGCATAAATGTGCTTAAAGTTGGTCAGTTTCTGTACGCACCTTTATGCAGTGCATAAAGGTGTGTAAACAGAAAGCCTGTGGTGGTGCTATATGCGTATTTATGCACTTGTATAACCCTTTTATGCACCAGCATAAGGGTACATAAAGTTTCAGATTCATGCTCCATAAAGGTGATTAAAGAACATCCTTATGCAACTTTATGTCACCTAAGCTGCGGATAAATCTAGAGTTGCATCTTCGCTAATCATAACATTGTCTAATCCTCTTAATTGCAAATTTTCAATACATTTCATTATAAATTCTAACTCGATAACTTTATGCATTAAAAACAAGGACCGTAAACACGTATTCATGGACGTTGAAGAGGCTGCACAATCAACAAGTATCGGGTAAAAGAATTTATATCAACCTGTTCAAGGACCAGTGGCCATGAAAAATTGTATGATTATTTCAGAATTCTTCTTAGCTAGGTCTGTGAAAACGCTGGTCACCAGTGTATGGATGCCGTCACACATGTGGTCTGTTTGTTTTTTGCAATTATTCTTTGAATGACAGGAGTGTACCGTGTCGTCTATTCGTCTAATGTATTGCGGATTTGTGAATGTTTACACCATAGCTTACTTGTTTCCAGCAGACAAATGCTCTTTTGATCACAGTTAAGAGTTCAGTAATGTCGGTCGCAAAATCAGCCTCGCTCGCTGTGACAATCAATTCATAATGAATGATCATTGAATGAACGATTGTGAACGATAAGTTCATGAAGTATATCCCTATACAATGTTATAGCACTGTCTACAGACGATCGTTCAGAACGAGTATTGAGTATTGTCGTTTGTTCAAACAGATATAGTCGACCAAACATGCATCATGTCCTGTGCCCTGAAATAATGAGAGCAATTTCACTCCTGTTTGGTTTTTGTGAGACAGGCAGACTTTATTCCTTGTGTAACACTGGCAAACATGAACAGTAATTGACAGTTTATCATTTACGTCAAAATACTTGCCCGTTTGAAAGCTTTGAATCCAAATATGCAGCACATGTGACGATTTGAGTGAGGATAACTTCAACAATGATAATTTATGTACACCTGACCTTTACTGTATCGTTTGTAGTAAACAATCCTTAATCTCTATATCTTTGCAATCGATGAAATCACTCCTGACATTTTATTTGCATATATTCGCACTCTTATGCGACTTAGAATTTTAAGATGATGTATATATTAGTTGAATACATATTATATCTGGGTCTGACGTGTGTCCAAAACGCTCTTATCAAGCTGTCCCCCTCTATCGAATACTGCTCATCGTCGCTATACTTACCTCGCAACACTAATTATTTGAATCTTTTAGTTTACCTGCTATATGTCTTCGACAAATGATTGCTTATGGCATCAGTGACATTGGATCTTAATTGGTGACCACTTCCTATTTGACTTACAGATTGATATATGGCGGGTGCCACAAGTAGGACAGGACACGCTTACTATTTTCGAAACACCTGACAGCACTTCCTGGCCTTTTGGCCAGAGGTCCATATATTTTTCTTTCATGAATTTGATCTTTGTTGTGTGTACTGGTGCTTTACTACCTGTTCAGTGCTGTTTTGTGTCTATGCTTATAATTATGGGTATGATTGCGATTATCTTAGCGTGCTAACCACTGGCACAGTATTAGCAATAGCCACTGTAATCGTGAGATGTTAAACAGCACATATAACATGTTCTTGGATGCAAAATGCCTGATGGCTTTTGTTTGTCAGACATGTTAACTTCTTGTACTTGGAGAAGGGAATAACGACCAGAAAAAACAAAGCCTCAGCATTGCCCGAATCGTTCATTCACTGCTGCTGCTTAAATCAGAAAGCTTAAGAGCGTAAAGCAGAGTGGAATAAAACGTCCAGATATTGTCTCTATTTTACATGTGCATAATACCCTCGCTTCTTGTAGAGCCTTTGGTCCTGTCCCCCAAACTACTATTATACGAAGGTAGAGTATATAATATTACATTATATTACCATGCATTGTCCATCTTGTTTTGAATTCAAGCTGAACCATGCGCCTGCCCACAAATACACAGTAATGTTTGTTTTCATGCCCGTGAATATAAATAATATCGTAAACATAGTAACTTTACAGGTAAAACGAAAACTGTTATTTGTACAAAATTCAAAATCAAACTTGTGGGCCAAGTTTAGCCCTTGATTCAAAAAACTCTCAGGATTTACAAAATTTTTGCAGCGCGCCCACTACTCACTGACAGGTTCTGGGGCCCTGTTGTCGTTCGCACGGGAAATTTTCGTTAATTTTTACGGTTTTTAGGGGTTCATTGATAATATAATGGAAATGACAGACTCCGCGCTGACCAAATTAACGGGCTTGGCAAGCCTCGCCCGTTAATTTTTGGCTTTCCTCTCGCCCATGCCCATAAATAAACGTTAATGGTCAGCGCGTCGTCCGTTATTTCTATAGTACAATACAGTGCAATAGAGTAGAGTAGAGTAGAGTAGAGTAGAGTAGAGTAGAGTAGAGTAGAGTAGAGTAGAGTAGAGTAGAGTACAGTACAGTACAGTACAGTACAGTACAGTACAGTACAGTACAGTACAGTACAGTACAGTACAGTACAGTACAGTACAGTACAGTACAGTAAAGCAAAGAAGAGTACAGTACAGTACAGTACAGTACAGTACAGTCAGTACATTACTGTTCAGTATAGTACAGTACATTCAGATCAGGTCAGTTCAGTTCAGTTCAGCTCAGTGCAGTCAGTGCATTGTAGTCAGTGCATTGCAGTTAAGTGCTTCACTGTACTATACGGTACTGTACTGTACTGTACTGTACTGCACTGTACTGTGCTGTACTGTATTGTACTGTACTGTACTGTACTGTACTGTACTGTACTGTACTGTACTGTACTGTACTGTACTGTACTGTACTGTACTGTACTGTACTGTATGAGACAAAACAAAACAACTTTTTAAATATCATAAAAAGCCAGTGCGTATTGCCTCAATCCTCTTCGCCAACTATTTTCTTAAGAAGCTGTTTTGCATAACAGTGTTAAAACCTAGAATTTTATACATTTTTCAGTTAATGGCTTATACACAATCTGTCTCAAGTGTTTTTAAGTAAGAATTAGATGTTACGAACCTATGCGAGCACTCTTTATTTCGCTTATGTCAAGTCCATTGTTTTTGAATTCTTCTGCCCCAATCATATCACCAAATTTGTAGTTTTTCACAACAGGGAGCCGTTTATCTATAACAAATCTAATGTATTGCTGAACAATATTCTCTTCTTCTCTCTTTTGCCTTGCTAACTCTTCTTCATTCCATTCCGATTGAAGCTTCTCTGCTCCCGTCTTTAATGCACTATCGACTCGTTCTTTATCACATTTTTCCTCCTTTGATAAGAAGATATCGAAATAGAAAGCAGAAGTGAGATATACGAAATTTACAAATACATAATATAAGTGAGATGGCCAGATTGTCATAGCGACATGTCTTGCTATCTATCAATTTGTCCTTAAAGACAGAACCTTTCTCCAATTGCAATTGGTATAACGACTTACTCTTAATCTGAAGTTGAAATCGTGAATGGTAGGGCATGAGTGTCAGGGAAATCGACCACAAGCTTGATGCTATTGATTAGCAAATGAAATAACAAGAAGTGGGATAATAAAATAAGGGACATGTGTAATGTCAATAGAAAAGTCGTTATTGCTACACAGAGATCGACAATGTACCAAACTCTTCAGGACAAGTAGGCTTTATATTTACCACGGTGAATACGTTAATCAAAACTAGCCAATCAACCATGATCGCACCACTTGTGTGCGCACTAAATTCTTGCATTTGCAATGGCGCTTTTTTCAAACCCACCAACTGACAGCAAGAGCACGCATAACAACTCACGCTGTAAGGTCTAGAAATGCGTCACCTCGTATCTTAGACGTCAGTATTAGGGACTGGACGTAAATTAGCAGGGGGGAGGGCTGGGGGATTTGGGGGAGGGTCACAAATTTTTGAGCCTCTGTTTGGGGGAGGGTCACAATTTTTTGAGCTCCTCTAAGGGGGAGGGTCACAAATTTTTGGGCTTGTTGTCGGTGCACTAAGGGTAGAAAGCAAAATTGTTTGTATAGACAATTATGCTCACATGACATCACTCGCACACTGCCTCTTACTTTCTATTAAGTGCTCATTCCCAACTCTCTGTGCATCTCTTCCCCACCATTATCTTAAATAGGATTGTCTCTCTTGTTGCTATTCTTATCGCCATTAAGTTTATAGCAAATCCAATCTATATATTGTTCCTCAGCTAACCCGTGGCACTCTGGCTGCCCAGTGTACATGTAGTGTGTTTCGTTAATAAACATTGGACAGTGTTTTTGCTAAGATTGGGGAACATTGGGAACCCTCATAAAATTTCTGTTGTCCGCCCGTATGACTGCACTGATATACCAAGGCTAACCCTGGTAAAATGACTGAGGAACCCCTGTAACATTTACCTAGGTACCGCCCTTAACAAAAACACTGCTGGATATTACCACAATATCTTACATTGTTCCACTGATGTAGTCAATCTTGAACTAACTATTTGACAATATTATTTCTCATTCCACTTTTTGTTGATCAACAAAAGTTCCCTCTCTTTCATAAGCCACTTCCCTTTAAAGTTTAAGGCCAAGCTCCATCCTGCATCAGTCACTTTATAGGTACATGAATTTGAGTTTTTAGAGATACTGTTGTTTGAAATTAAGAGTAAGCTTTGGAGTGATAATTAATAATTTTGATTCCAGAAAAGTGATTTTAGTGTACTTAAATATTTAGGTACAGTCATCTGATTGGTATCGCTACTTGTGGCATTTTTCAATTTTATATTGGCTTTACCACGTGGGTGCTATCTTTGGAATGGATAATGTTCATTTGTGTTGTGTTGGCAGGATGTATGACATTTGTTGAAATTTAATGTGGGTAATTTATACAGTGAATCAGCCATGTTGATCACGTATCCAGATTGAACTTGATTAAATATGGTTATATCCCAATGTCATTTAAGAATATGGAGATTTGATTGGTCATGAAATAGTGTTTGCCACTTCTGTGTCAAATCAGGATCAGTCTATCCCCTATTATCTAGGCTGCTTTCTGTGATATGTTTAAAATGCAAAGAAACGGGGCACAAAAATTGACAAAGTATTGTCAATGTTAAAACACCATAATTTCACACTATAGCATTCAATCCATGACCATACTTTGAATTGTTTGCTTAAATTATTGCTTGAATAGGCATAGCCTTTCTGTTGACCTTTCTCCACAAACAGGGCAACATGACCAAACCTTCTCATTGTCTACTGGAACACAATAGTACATTTTGTAAAACTGGATTTGATATGAGTGCAATGAGCACATGTACAGGTATTTTCAGTTCTCTACACAGGTCTATCAGGAATATTATTAAATCCAGTGAATAATGGGGTCATGCACACATGTAGTTCTATATCTGTACCAGGAACACATTTTAAACATATGTTGTACTTTCCCATATTTGCTCCCCATGTAGAGATTGAACTGCTCAATACATTGTACATGACCATATATCATTGTTATTGAGATCAGTGTCACATTATGTTTCCAGTATTCCCTCAATTGTCAATGTGATGCATTCCAAAATTATGAATTTCACTGATATTTTGATAAATATTAAATTATAATTCCTTAGAAAAAATGGCAGGCACATGCATGTGCATTAATTATAATATAAAAGAAAACATTTGAAGAGCATTACTTATCACAATCACTCTTAATGGAGTATTAGTGTGCTCTATCCCATTATGAATATGAGCCAATTTGGGCATTCATTATTGGAATTATTGGACAGTCTGTTGAATCATAACATTCCACATCTGCAGTTCAAAGCCAAAGTGAAAGGGTACATATTTACTGCCTACTTGGCATGATGAATGCCATTGACTTGGTGTAGTAGTCTAAGCCCTACGAGAATGGTAAGAGTATTCAACTATTGGCTGCTTTGATTGCCTCCAACAACGGCATACTCATCACACAGGTGCAACCACAGTCGCAACGCGAAGGCCTATGCACCCGGTAGAGAGAGAGCTCTTTGGGTAAGTAGTCTTTGCGTAGCGACGGTGGTACACATATCCTCCTAGCGTAGAGCAATATTGCCGTTGTACCTCAATATTTGGACTGCTGTTTAGGTAGGACGTCAACTTGATCAAACCCTAAAATCTAAAAGCTTAAACTCGAAAAAAGGCAAACCCTTCAGTTTCGGAACTGCAGCTACATAAAGCAATATATGATACCACGGTACTACCAAAAGAGTGTGGTAGCCTAGCTTTGCAAGGCAGGGCTGTGTGTTACCAGCGTTATATGGCCTGTGGTAGGAGGCCGTATAACGCGCGCTGGTAACTCACAGCCCTGCCATGCAGAGCTAGGTCCATGGTGATACTGATACACTCCTGCTTGGGAAGACAACACCGAGACTTGTGAATTGCAATATCACTATCCTTCTCATCCTTAATATATTTTTCACAAGCCAATAAGTCAATCATTTAAACATACAGACCTTTATTTCCTGAAAATGATAGGGTAAAATGTACAGTGTACGTCCAGAGAACTTCTTGGTACAGCGCGAAACTTGTAAACAAACTTGTATGCATTGAAGGTATTTGAATATTTTTAGAATGATGTTCACAGTCACACTTGGAAGTAGTGACAATTTAGTCAAGTTGTAAGTGAAACATATTTGTGAAAATCATCATTAAATTAAGTACTTTCAATACTTAGACCTCAATCAATTTTGACAGTCAGGAAGAACGGACAGAAATAATTGAGAGAAATTAATGAATTACATGACGAATCTCTGACTTAAAATGACGTTGAAATTACTGTCATTTTCCAGAATACATGTAAGTACCAAGCTTGCAGGTCAAGTGCAGAGGGTCAAGTTTGATGTGAAATAGGCCCAGAAGAAAGTTTTTAAATAGCTTTGAAACAAGTGGACTGCCAATCTTGTTTAGTGGTCATCTACGGGAGTACCAAGACTAACTCTTTCACATAATGCTATGCTTGGTGTCTACCTCCATGGTGTACAACATATCGGTACATGATTCAACACTCAGCAGAGGACTGCACTTTCATATTGGAAATATTTGTGAGTTCACATGGTGGTGTAATCTTACATCCCTGTTCAGAAATGGCTAATATTATGATACTTTGGACAAAAGCTATTTTTGTCAACATTTTACAGTACTATCTTGTCAATGCAACAATTATAAAAATATTCATTGCCACCATTTTAATACTTCAATAGTGTAATGGTCATGCTGCTTGACACTTGAATAACAAGAATCTGTACTAGATATGTACCAAGTTAAAGGGACAAAGTCGCTCATTATTGATATTATTTTGCCATTTACATTTCTCACTGAATTCTCACTGAAATATGCTCACTCTCTGGTTATTGCAATTCAATTCTCACTTTTTATAAAGCACATTAACATGTGAAATTTACTGTGACAATTTTTGGTACATACCTTAAATTAAATTAAATTATTAAGTGACCACATGTTATATCCATGCATGCATATGAGTTGAGCTGTGACAACCAGAGATTGCAATTAAGCCCATTTCAGTGAGCAGCAGAAAAGCATTATATATTCAACGGAAATTAAAATGACCAAAATTTTGTCAAAAATGAGTGACTTTGTCCCTTTAATGGCCAATGAAAATGGCTAAATTCCATGTCTGCTGTTTTGTAATTTTTGCCTGTCAATCACTGTTATTTGAAACAATGGTGTATGGACAAGATGTTAGGTTTGTTGTTTACTTTGCAGGTCAGAGTTATATAAATTCATAAGATTTCAGAATTTTTCAGTATTAGCTGCCGTATTTTAGCATGATATGCTCTGTATTGATTCAGTTTGTCAGCCTAGCTTGATGACACTTGAGCAGTGGTGTCATTTTTTGGTGTCCAGTGAAGTCTTAAACTGTTTTTTGTGGTTTGTTCCACATTTACTAGTGTGCTGACAAAGTGGAAAATAGAGCATTTCATCAAACTTGTTCAGAAAATCAAACAATGGATTAATTTAATCATAGAGTTTATCCTATGGTGTTCCCCAGAACAATCCATCCATACCACACTGGAAACAAGAATACCAGTACTCCTTTATCTTGTGATTGGTTTACTAAGTTAACCTGTTCACCCCCAATTCCCTGTAAACAGGTCCACACTCACCATTGATAACAATGGGATTGGGCAAAACTATGGTGGTGAAAGGGTTAAACAGTGTAAGAGTTAAACAGTATATTAAACCATTATCATAACAATCAAAATGCATATTGTGTAGGCAGAGAAATCAGGGGTTTCCTTTCATTAAAAGTACTGAAAAATCTGTAGCATAGAATTATCGAGATTTTTCTACAAGATTAGTTTTACCCATGCTGGTCAAATGGGACTGACACATGTCATTGAAAGTATTCTTAGGTAAGGCTGACATCCATTTCTAGACTTGTTCTTGTCACAAGCAGAAGCAAATAAAAAATTTGCAGACATCTCTTGCTGGTATCGATCTATATTGCCTGTGTTGTAAATCCCCACCTCAATTTTTGATCGTTGAAGATTCGGTCAATTTGTAATATTCTATTTTTTGAAACTGGGGGAGGGTCACAAATTTTTCAGCCTTGCTTTGGGGGAGGGTCATAAATTTTTCAGCCTTACTTTGGGGGAGGGTCATAAATTTTTGGTCACTCTCTTACGAAATCCCCCCGGCCCTCCCCCCCTGCTAATTTACGTCCAGTCCCTTACCAAAGCCAAATGTCCACCTTATCTTACAATACGTATGTTATTCATACGAAACTAGCTGTTAACATTATTTTAGTTATTATAAGGCACTGAACACGTTAACCAGTCTCTCTATGTCTAAAGATCCCGTTTGCAACTGCCTAAATGAAGCCTAACATGTATCCACAGCATTTGTAAACACAATATTGTCCAATGTTGATCGGATGTTGCTGTTTTTTTGTAAATTTATCGTCACCTACTACATACACGTCTCAACATCCGTATGCCTACGTCGTTCTGCCCCTCTTCGCATTTGTTCATGACCTCAAAAACATGCTCTTCAAAGCTAAAATCCCCAATTTTTCACTAATCAATGCACACAAGTTACATCTTTGCAATTATCAGAAAAACACTTAAAGAGTATTACTCTGGTATCAGTCCTAAACGATATACCATTCTGACCAAATTACTCAGCCTGCTGAACGGCTGGCACGCTCGTTAACGTTCACTTGGAAGCTATAACACAGATGAGCCCATGCTACCTCATGCTTTCGACACAGACCTGGCTAGATTAAGGGCATAGCACTGAAGGTGGCATCGACCAACATTGGCCAGGGTGGCGATTTGAGTTTTGATGGGCAGTGTGAGTTGTTTGAGTGAAAAAATTCCAGCAGGTTTACGATATCTTCGTTAATAATATCTGTAGGCAACTAGGGCAGCAACTATAAAATTTTGCACGGGTTGTTAGGGAAACAGTTTGGAAGGCCTAACCGGAAGCAAGGGGAAGATGTGGGAACCACCGTGTATTGAGGTATACTTTGATACTGTGGGGGAGTAAACCATTAAAAGGAAAAAAAAATAAAACTGGGAGATCCCAAAATCCAAACTGGAAGATTGTGTAAAAGCAGCTGTAGCTGAAGAAAACTACTTGTCATTGTGTGGGAAGATAGAGTGACTGGTCATCGTTCTGTTACTGAGAAAACAGCTGAAGCTGAAGGTGAGGTCAGCGACCTTCGTTCCCTGATTGAACAAGTAGTTGTTGGTGTGGCTGACTTGAAAAGGAAAAGAATGAGAGTTTCTAGTAAGAAATTTAGTTGCGGGCTTTGTGGTCACAGTAGCATATTCGTAAGAAGTGTCCAAATACCGGTAAGAGAGATTTGAGTGCTCCAGAAATAAAAGCCAGGGTTTAAATACCACAGGGTTGGACAATAAGGTAGCCGTTCAGCCCGGGAAACAGTCTACAGTTAAGCCTGTGGTTGTGACCTGCGATAGTACTGAAAATGGAAAAAATCTTGAGGGTAATGAAGATGGGAAACTGTGTAGTGATAGTAGGGATAGACGTTGTTTACAGGTTGATTCGTATGAGTGTTTACCCCAAGGTCATGAGGCAATCATCCCTGTTAATATTTCCTCATTTTCTAAGTGGACAGATAAGGAGTATAATGACTCGGTTAGTGGGGTCAGCCAAGTAGCTACAGGGGGCTGGTATGCCACAGGAAGTTGTCTCTGAGTTGACACCAATTGTAGAACCCGCCACCAGGATACGTCATTCTAAGATAGGTAATTGTACTGCAGGTATATTAGTGACAACCAGGTCATAAGGTTACTTCCTGTTTGTGTGCAACCCAGGTTCTGATATATATATATACAATATATATATATAATATATATATATATATATATATATATATATATATATAATTATATATATATATATATATATATATATACACCCGAATAAAGGAAGCACAGACACTAGCTGTATTGCGTTTGGTTCGTGTTAGTGCCCTGGATATTAGCCGTCTCTGTTTCATGTTGACATTGACAGGCATAGGTCAGAGAGTGCCACTCAGGAGACCAATGTAGTGGCTTGCAGGAGACAGTAGCTGCACTGGAGAGAGTAATACAGAGTAGTACAATACCATTGGTGCCAGCGCATTTGAAGGACTTGTATAACCGCTTTGTTAAGAATTTAGTGAGTGTAGAACAAAAGAAAAAGGTCACTGAGTTGTTAATTGCATATTCATATGTCTTTAGTAAAATTCCACCAATCTTTTTATGACTTATATTATGACTCAACACATTAATACAGGGGATGTGAAACGAATAAAGGTTGCCCCTTATAGGGCTTTTATTGAAAGAATAATGGTATAGAACAGCAGTGGTCTTTTTTTGAATGAAAGTAAATATTAGGAAAATGTAACGAAATCGAAATTTTTACAGCTGCAATTTTACAAAATGATAGAATAGTGTAAAGTTTGAAATATTGTTCTCATCGAACAAAACAACGAAAACACAACAATTATCGCAAACCTCTTTCATCGGATTCATTTTCATGAAAAAGGTTCATTTTGGTGTAAATGTACTAAAGAAACGAGACAAAATGCTTAGAATTTCCCAAATTTACGACTTTTGAGTCAGGGCACTTTTGAAATGTCCCTGACTTTTTCGTGAATTTAGGGCTTCATAAATACTAATTAAATTGAGTCCCGGCAAATTTTATATGACCCTGACTGACTTAACTGTAAATCAATTGAACAACTTCATTTTGGTCGAGGAAAGTGACAAACTGAGATTATTACCAGTGTTTCAGTAGTAAGGAACTACAGACAAATTCTCATATTTTCATTCAAATATGAATATTGTTCATATGTTTTGAACAATATTGCATGAGATACTATCATGTACTGATTCTTACTAATAACATTTCAACAGCATCGTACATTTTGAATAAAATTTAAAGATGGTAAGCTAATATGGTGTAATATTAGAAAAAATTTCTAAACTTCTTGAGAAATTTTGCCATTCCAATTATCCCAATTTAGTTCCAATCGTGTTAGTGCTGTTTCAGCGGTCCAATGACTGCAAGTTAGCCTTTGAATGGTTGAAGAGGCTCTTACATCAGTGCCTGTACTTGCATTCTCTTTTTTGAAAGGACAGTTTGTCTTTGATACGGATGCCAGTTTGATAGATGTGGAAGCATTATTGAGTCAGATGAAAGACAGAGTTGAGAGATGTTTCTTATACGACCTGATATTACGTAGAAGAGAGAGAAACTTCTTTGTTACTTGCAGAGAATCATTGGTGGTTATGACTTATGTCAAGCATTTCAGCACTATTTGCTAGCTGACCACTTGTTGTGTGACAATTCTTCGCTGACATGGTTGTTTTTATTCAATAACTTGGAAGAGCAGCTGGCTCACTGGCTCGAAGTTTGATTTCAAAATAGAGCAGAGAGTTGGTAAGCGACACCAGAATGCTGATACCATGAGCTGTATGCCTCTGAGGGCGTGTAAACAATTTGGTAGGGATCATGGTGGCAGTGATAAGGCAGCTTGTAGTGTGGCCCGTAATTGTTTGGAGTGCTTGGTGTCTAGATGTGAGCTGGTCAGTGAGATTTCAGGGCATTCCAGCTTTGGCCATACAAGTTTTGACGTGGGCACTATACGGTCAAGGCCTCGAGAACCGTATAGTGCCCACGTCTATGAATATTCAGCGTTAACGAGGGCGATAAAACTACAAAGACTGCTTAGGATAAGGCTGGCAGGAACGCAAACAAATTATCTCCACTGAGTCCCAAATTCTACACTTGGCTCTTCTAAGTATTTCTCTGCATTCCTACCTCGCGAATCCACAACAACTGGATTTTCGGTAGTTGAGAATGGTGACACCAAACGATGTGAGTTGAAACGGATACTAGCAAACTATTAAAAGTGCATTTTATGATGTAAAATACCAAAGTCATCATTTTTGGTGGAAAATAAAAAAGAATGCGCTGCGACACACGATAATTTCGAGTATTTAAGCCCACAGTCCCTCAAACCACGGCCATACATGAACGCGCTTGCTTATGTCCGTAAGCTCCGAGTGTTACGCTTGCAATCGTGTCGATCGGTACGACGGTATGACATGTATCAATGGTCCAGTTCAAGTGACTTGAATGACTACAAAACTGATGTTTTCTCCATTGTTATGGACAAGGGTCCGGCCAGCATTCACAGACACAGAACATTTCGGCTAATGGACATAACAATAAAACAAAAACTGACCAACTTCGCCTGTTTGTAAGCGCTAGCGTTCAAGGATTCGGACAAGGATTCGCTCAGCCCGTACCCGGGCCTGTACCTCGATCCCTGCTTTGTACTTAGCTGGCGGTTAACTGTTTTTATCTTTTATCTAATGTAAGCCTAGTATATCCATGTGAGATATATATGGGGTCCAATTTTGATATACTGTAGTCTAATTTTGATATGCTGACTTATTCACAGACAAACTGAAAAAATGCTCATATGCAGGCTAGCCCGTGTAACGTCGGGAACACACGGAGGCTGTACGCAATTTACGGCTAACATTGCCGGCCAACTTCAAGAATCACGGCTCAATTTTTTCCTTTCTCCTCCAATGAACCCGAGACAATTTTACTGACAGTTTTACGCTATTAATAACTTGTTATTAATAGCGTAATAATTGGTCTTGTCATGAGGAACTGTGTATACACTAAAGTTTTCGATTTCATAAACCAGAATTCAGATCTCTCTATTTAATTGACGAAATTTCTCTTAAAACTAAACCAACAAGACTCAAATTATGATGATCGTTCTTTCTCATATGTCGCCGTAGCAGCAGCCATAGCTAGCTCTCGTACGTTGCGACGGAAAACTTTTTTTCCCGTTGCACGACTCGGAGTATCCCTTTGCAATCCATATTCGTCGGAGAAAAACGAGAGCTACGACTACACAGATGAATGCCGCTGCTTCCTTATGGAATAGGCTTTCTAGTCATATTCCTTCAGCATCAAAGACCTGCTTCTTTGAGAAAGCATAGTCATGCAACACTGTGTAAAGCGCCAGTGAAAATTTTCTTTATGCTTTGTCTAGAAAACTTAGAAAATAGCGTTTAGGACCCGATGAACAAAATGTTACACGATAATTTGTTGTGCCTGCAGACAAAGCATCAAACAATATCATTTTTGTCTGCAAGCAATATAACATTCAATGTTTAAAGAACGAACTTCAGATTAAGTCATATGATGAGAGTAGCACAACATACTCTCTTTCAACCTTATCTGAAGAGGAAATATTGCAGAACCATTCAACAGTTTTGAGTGAATTTGGCATCATGTTAGCGCAATATGACAAGGTATTACCTATTCTATATTGGATTCCTAAGATCCATAAGAATCCCTATAAACAACGTTTCATAGCTGGTTCCAGTTAGTGTACAACAAAACGCTTGTCACAACTTTTAACCATCATTTTATCAACCATTAAATCTGGTTTGGTACGGTATTGTGACAAAGTTTATGAAACTAGTGGGGTCAATGAAATGTGGATATTAAAGAACCCAAAGAATTGTTACATATTTTACAAAATAACAAAAACATGTACAATTCAGTCCACACATTTAATTTTTCAACGTTGTACACAACCATCCCACATAACAAACTTAAAAACAGGCTATCATCTCTCGTGAAGAAAGCCTTCTTTTACAAGAATGGTAGTCGTAGGTATGAATACATTGCCATCAAGCGCAACTTGGGCTATTTCACCAAAAACAGCGATGCTAAAACTCAAATACAGTGATGTTGAGTGATTCAAATGCTATATTTCCTAATTGACAACATATTTATCAAGTGTGCTGGCATGACATTCAGGCAAACCATAGGCATTCCCATCGGCACAAACTGCGCCCCACTTCTAGCAGAATTATTTTTGTGTTCGTATGAATCAGAGTTCAAACAATCACTTCAGAAATCTTGGTGTAAAAGGATTGCCAAGCGATTTAACAACACCCATAGATATATCGATGATCTCATCAGTTTAAACAATCCTGGTATATCCAATTGTCTACACCACATCTACCCAGATGATTTAGAAATAAAAGAAACAACTGAAAGTGTGGACTCGGCTTCATACCTAGACGTATTGTTTGAAATTAGACAAAATACACTATATACTAAGCTGTATGACAAAAGAGACGATTTCAATTTTGAAATCATAAACTTTCCCTTTTTGTCAAGCAATATACCATCATCTCCAGCTTATGGTGTGTATATTTCACAACTCCTTAGATACAGTAGAGCATGCAATTCATATGAAGACTTTCAAGTTAGACACAGCCTATTAGCTCAAAAGTTAGTGAGGCAAGGATTCTCAGAAAGTAGATAAGTGAAATCATTTAAGAAGTTCTACGGTAGATACGGAGATGTTGTATCAAAATATGACCTGTCTGTTACTCAAATGATGAGTGACAGCATACCAAATTTTGACTCACAAAAGTAATTTGGTGAATTCACCAAATAACAATGGATTTGTTGCTTTGGGTCAATCTTGACGGGTGCGGCTAGCTGGCAGGGTACGCTTACCCATTCCAGACACATGGTACCACCACTAGTTTGTGGGTTCAAGATGACCCCATTGCCTTTGTCATTTTCAATATGTTCCTTGGACCTGGTAAATTTCTTAGTTACCTTGAATGATAACGATTATTGGACCTGATTTGATATCTATTTGGAGGACCCCAAAACAGTCAGGTGAGGGTACTACTCGCTAGATATGAGTGTTGATGTGCATGCGTATATAAGACAGTGTGATGTGTGTTCTCGTAACAAGCCTTCACAGGTCTCTAAATGTGCACTATTTCAGATCTATACCGTAGGGGTCGCTCATTTGGTCCATTCCACGAATCAAGGATTAGAAATTGTAAGATTGTTGTAGTGGGAGATTATTTCACCAATGGATAGAGGCTTACCCAGTCCCTAACAAGGAGGCTTCTACAGTTGCCAAAAGTTTTGATGGAAAGTTTCATCAGGTTCACCAGTAGAGTATCATAGTGATTTGGATAGAATTTTGTGTCGAATCTGTTTAAACCCATCGTTTGTGATCCCAGGGTTCAGAATTGGCAATCAATAATGGATGCCAAATCAATGTTGAAATCGTGTTGCTGCCAGTATTAGCTTCGATAAGAACCCAATTTTGCAGGAAATACTTATCCAGACAGTTTTAGTTGAGTACAATATATATATATACTATAAGGCAACAAAACAGACGATATTACAAAAAGATACGGTAGTTTTTACCGTCATGTACATTACACTGAGAAATGGTTGTGTACAGTACTGAGCTGTCCAATGCCAGCCAGGTACACTGCCGCAAACAGACTTGAATGTAATGTTGTAAGACACTGCTGTTTGAGGCCGTTGCCTTGAAACATTCGTAGATCCTGTTGATCAAAGTCACGACTGTGCTGTGGATGAGATGAACAGTAGCCAGTTTTGTTCTGCCGGTCGTGATCGACTGTGATCATGCCGTGGTTTGTGTATATTATTTTGGAGGCGATCACAGGTGGTCTCATTCAGTTGGCCTTTGATGAGCCATCATAACATTAACCATAAAAGTCATATTTTGGGGTCAAAAAATAGTATACCGACAAAGTTAGGGTTCTGCCTCTGAGATCCAATGATTGCACACTACCGGGTAGAATCGAGCTTATGACATAGTGTAGACATGGAGGCGAGTACACACATACCTGACTTCTACCTCATGCGCATTGTCACAAGCATAGTCTCTTAAAAATACGGAAAAATCATAACTAAATCGCGGCAGTGCATTGTGCATTTGCCCGTTTTCAGGTTTGTACCAATTGACTAATGTTTATTTGAGGATTTTCTTGTATTGTGTTTATTGTAGGTGATCCAGTGAACACAGCAAATGTTTGGTCATTAGCACCTTCTGCGCGTCACTTTGTGATGACAGCAGTTTGAAATTGCCAACGGCTATGTTGTCGACGCCACTGACGGAGTACAGAAACGAATTTTTCATTAATAACTCACTTGAAACTGTAAAATAGACAGTATTTCTCTCACTGTATGCTATGTCCAAAGTATTCATGAAAGGTATTTTTATGGCACAGAGATATATGTATCTGCGTGGAAAGATTTATGCCTCGTGTTGTATCAGTCATTCGAAGCAATGAGCCTACTGAAATTAAGCTGCGATTTATACCCAAGAAATGGCTTTAAGGAAACGTGTTTTTTGTTGGGAACACATAAGATGTATAATACTCGTCACCCACAGATTGATGACCAACTAAAACGCTTTAATCATTCTTTGGTTGTGTATATATAAGGAGAGAAAATATTATTTGGATGAAAATCTGAGTCCTGGCTACATCAGCATGCTAGCACACTGCCCATACATCTACGGGAGAGATACTTAATATGCTGATGTTCAGGATGGAAACTTATTCCGCCTTGAAGCAATGCTAGTGGCTGAAATGCCCAATGCTACGGAAGTTATTCCCAAATATTTTGTAATCAGTTTACAGGATATATAGACTGCAAGACACACGCGAGCATGCATATGAACGGCCAAATGCTGTGGTGAGGTGACAGAAGTTTAATTATTATCTTAATGTTGCTAAGAATGAAACTAAGTTGGTGACATTGTAAGGCCTAGGGATGAGTAACAGGAGGAAAGGGTATGCCCCAAAACTACAAATGATGTATGAGGGTCCATATCTGGTGGTAGGTAGTCTTTCCGTTCTAATCTAAGAAGGCCCATTATCAGAAATTCGAGAGTATGCCAGGAAACCGTTGGACTTTTGGCTGAGTGAAGTTGTTAGCTTTAGGTCAAAGACAACAAATTGGTAAACCAAATGAAACCAGTTGAAACCACTGTGGATATAGACAGTGATATCAGCACCATTCAAAATGACCGATTATCACGCAATTCCAAATCTGAGGTCAATTCTTCCCCTCCTGCCTTGTGTGATGATGGTAGCCTATCACTCCCTGAGATAGAGGTCACTAAATGGAGCAGTAAACATAGTGCTGGTTCGGATGGTGAGAAATCCGATGGTTTGAACAATCAGTCTGCAAATACTATGGCATGAACACTTGTCGTTATCCTACTGAGTCAAAATGTCCATGGGCATCGCTTGTTGTCTTGGTCAAGTAAAAGAATGATGCAGTATCTGACAAATATCCTATGGCAAGACCAGATAAATTGACTGAAGAAATTGATAGATCAAATTGTATGTCGACTTTCAATCTCGTGAAAGGATATTGGCAAATTCCCGCGAGCAAGCTCAAACTGGAGAAGTACGCCTTTTTCACCTCTTGTGGATCCTATAATTAACTATCAAACCATTTGCGATTAGAAATGAACAAGCCACTTTTATGGGCTAATGTTATATTGCCTGAATACATTGGTTCACGTGCCCGAGAGCAGGTGACAATTTGTCTGACACCAGTAGGGCAAATTGTCTCCTGTTGCGAGGCCACATTAACCCATGTACTCAGGCAATAATATCGTTATTACATGACTCTTCACAGTTAACGCTATATAACATTTAGTTCCATGCAGGGCATTCTCAAACAATTTTAACATTATAAACCAGCATCAAACAGATTTTAACAAAAGTCAAAATAGCCATGTGCACATTGATATTTTACAACGAGCATGAAGTGCCTATCGTGACGTTGAACGTGTTTCCATCATGGCTAACAACACTGCAGCAGATGATCACGACGGTGAAATGATAGAGTGGCTAATGTCACGTGGAGCGGATAAACTCGACGAACTGTTGGGACCAGTGCCTGGAAATAGTGTGCCCAGTGAAGTTGATGATTTCATACGATCCCATCAGAAGGAAAGTACGGTTAAATCTACTGAACATGATGTCCGTATATGTACCGAATGGATGGTGCAAAATTGCAATGAAGCACGTCTGCTGGAGTGCATTGAACCGACAAAGCTAAATGAATCGCTTAGCAAGATTTTCATTTCGATAAGAAAGATGAATGGCACTGAATATGAACCCTCGAACCTAACCAAACATGAAGTGCAGCCTAGGGAGATACCTTCGTAGTAAGACTTACTCAGCAAGTTCAAACGACCGTGTATTTCATAAACTGAACCAAGCGATAAGAGCAAAACAGGTTGATTTGAAATGCCAGGGTAAAGGAAGAAAGGAGCTTAAGTCCGAGGAAATTTCAGCAGACGACGAACAAACTATGTGGCAGGCTGGAGTACTGGGAATAAATAATCCACAGAGCGCGAATTTCACCATTTTCTTTTTATTTGGAAAGCACTTTGGAATTAGAGGTAAAGAAAAGCATCGGCAACTAAAGTTTTGCGACAATCGTGACCGGCTGCGATATAGAAGGCACTGAATATTTAGAGTTTTATGAGAGATGCACAAAAACAAGAGACGCAACAACAACAATTGCACGAGATTTCGGCCCAAAAATGTTTGCCAAGCCAAGAAATCCTAAGCGAGATCCCGTAGCGCTATATCGTGAAAAAGTTTTGAACCCGAGTTTGACGTTTACCTCACGCCTCTCCAACCTTACATGATCGCATCTGACGTCTGGTTTCATGCAAGGCCACTAGCTATGGACACTCGGAAATTTGATGGCAAATGCAACGCGTGAAGCTGGTTTATCGGGTCGAAAAACAACCAATGCAGTGTATAAAACTTCTGTCAAGTGTTTATCGCCTGCCGGTGTTGCTCCTCATGAAATTGCAAAGCTTACATGTCATCAGAATGTGGGTAGCCTCCAGCATTATGACCACGGACTTGATCTCAGTCAGCAGAAACAAATGTCTCATATTCTTGGCGACAGCAGCAATAGAGGTACGACATGTAAAATGCGAACACTCATTCAGCCAGAACCAGCATGAGTAAGTTTGATTCATCACCAAAGCTCACTGAAAACCGAAAAACACAAAGTTCAGCAAATATTCGCCGGCGCCATAATGAATAACTGCACACTGTATATCAACTTACGGTCGTCGATGCAAGAGACACCTATCACCAACGTATAATTCCCATTTTAATTTCAACAAACTGCAGAAATACCGACGCATTCGAGCCATGGATAGTTCGGATTCGAGCCAATAACTAGAATAGAAGTTGACGGACTCTTTGATTTCATGCTTCGAACTTTAAAAGTTTCTACTGAGTCTACGCATTGCATCTCGCGATTTGTGTCAATTCTGATGTTTTCACAGACATTTGCTGAACACTTTTGAATTATTATTGTATTGGTGGAGTGACAAGTGCCGTTGCTCCGTAAACATTTCCGAATTGAACTACAAGACATTCGTGTATTTGTTTCATCAGTCTTGTAAACTTGTGTCGCGCGCACTTTTCAAAACTCGATAGTACCTTGCTTTCAATCATTTCGTAAACATTTCAGTGAAATAAATATCGACATTCCTTAAACTTTTAAAATACGAAGCCCAGTCTCCTTTTTTGTTTTAAATCATGATATGTTGAATGTGTTTCTAGCGAAAATTTCCCAAGTTCCACTATGAAAAACAGTCCGTGAATTGTTCACAGGCCTGCTAACTTCCCGGATATCGCCATTCAAATCAATGCACTGATTGCACTCTCATCGAGGCATGTAATAAATACTACATTTGATCATCCCAAAGAAAATACATGTACGACTTGGGTCCACATGATTATTCATGGGAATATCATGTCAAACATCTGTGTAGTATTTTAGAGGAAGCAGAGTTTTAAAATAACCGCTTGACCAACTAAAACAATCTAAAATTATGGTGTTGGAAATGGGCAAATAAATCCAATAGCAGATAAGGTTGATTATGCTTTCTTATATCCAATACAAGGGACAAATCGTTATGTGAGATCATTTTTTGGATTATTAGCACACTATAAGAAGTTTTTTCCAAACAACTCTCACATTGCGGATCCATTGACTTTACTGAAATCTAAAAAGAACTTAACCAATGTACCTTGGACTCGGAATTGTGATGATTATGTCAAAAATTCCAATGGTACAGTAGCTTCAATACTAGTTTTTGTCGTTCCAAACTATAATAAACCATTCGTGGGACAAACAGACACTTCTGACTACAGTAGTGGTGCAGTTGTGAGTCACTACGATGACGGAGGAGAGGAACACCCGTTTCAGTATCTCAGCTGAAAATTCCCATTAAGAGAAATTACTCGAGCATTGAAAGACTGTTTAGCCATTACCATAGAATGTGCAGTAAAATCGTAGGCTGTTACGAAGGAGCTTAATATTGAAAGAGCATTAGTTTAAAATTGAGTATAAAAGGGTATCATATTGTCGCGAATATGGAGTACGGACGCAGGGTAGCGTTTGAAAGTGCACGAATGGAGTGGTAAAAGAGCTGTAGTGATCTGATCTACACTATTCTTAATATCACATAATCGGTGATTTTAATCTCAATGGTAATGGTTTTGCACAGGTTGGTGTACCTTACTTTAAAAAGTGGTTTATTGTCATGCACTTTCTTTCAGATTCAGCAGTATTGGCATTCTGTTATTTGACTTCAATGTTTGCTGATTTTCTGAATACTTCTAGTAATGTACACTCTTTATCAAAGACGGAGAAATGGATTATACATAAAGGTATCATATCATTATTCATGAGCTGTCATTAGTATTCATGAGGCCATGTATGTATATGCACCACAAGTTCTTGTTAGTTATCAGCCTAGTGTATAATTGAATAAAGTAGCATTTTAGATTTATTGTACTCCCTACCTCTACGAATACCAGCACAGTGCCGAGTGATACCATCAATACATTCATATTCCCGGTTATGTAACACACGTGGGAAATTACAGAGCTTGATGCGGAAAGCAGAGTGTTACAAATAATGACACAAATTACTTCAAGTACAAAGTGATTACATTTGTTACTTAAGTTTCATGCATCTTGCCTTCTTCAGACAGACGTGAAAGAACTCTTAGCTCTACAGTCTCAATTATATGTTCAGCACGTACCACTCTATTTTTAGGTCACATTAAGGTGCACTGCACCAAACACAGCGTATTTCGCTCAAAAATCACTTTTTTGGCAAATACTCAATCAATTTTAATTAATTTGTTGACCCAAGATTAAAATATTGGTTGGGACCTATTAGCTTGTCAAGCAGTTGTAAGTTGCGTGATTCAGAAGCGTTAATTTATGCAAACATATGCAAATCACCCGATTTTCTGGCTTCTTTTTCTTCTCAATTTCAAAAATTAAAAAGAATTTAACTCCACTCTGGCTGGGTCAATTTTCTGAAGTTTTCACCTTATGTTCTTTAAATGCTATAAAATTCTTATATTTTGAATAAGAGGCATTTAAATTTTGCTTATCATGATTTTAATCACTTTTTTTAGTGTCAGTCTTTCAACCCTTGCCATTTTAGAATGAGGATAGATAATACCAAATAAAATAGTTCTTTATTCATAAATATACTGTTCTTTTAAGTGAAATATTGCATTTCAGAAATAGTTTCAAATTTTTGACTTAAATTCATTTTTATCATTAAACCAAAACTAAGGTTTTCTACCCCATATAACACCCGTTTGATCGTTTGAGTAAACTGCTGCTACTAAACTAAAGTTTAGAGTCTCTGCTTCTTGAAAAAATATAGTGTGAGGGGGTTTCTTCGTCATCGTTGATAAGAAATATAGCTTTGAAACAAACTGTGGTGGCAACATGTACATGCAGCACCATCTTAAAATATGGTAAATATATATGTTTTGGCAACATTTTGAAACTAACAAATAGCATTTGTTTAATAGCGTACATTTGTAAGCATTGATTATCACTGACACCTGCCGGACTTATAAATGAGTGTAGAGCTAAGAATTCTTTCACATCTGTCTGAAGATTACAGGATGCAAGAAAGGTAACTATCAGATTACATTGTACTTAAAGTAATTTATGTTGTCTTACACACACACACACACACACACACACACACATATATATATATATATATATATATATATATATATATATATATATATATATATATATTACATATATATAAATATTATATATATATATATATATATATATATATATATATATATATATATATATATATATATATATATATATATATATATATATATATATTGGAAAGTACTTTTCTCTTAGGTAAATACATGAACTGCAATTACTTTATCCACTTTTCTATTGCGTCCAGTTTTAATTTCCAAAGAGAGTTTCCAAATGTAAGCATTGTCAAGGATCCTCGATATTTAAAACGATTTATATTAGAAATATATAATTCTAATGTTACTTCTGTCTTAAATTTTCTTTGAAAGCTGATTTTCCCACACTCGCTTTATCGGACCACAATTCTTGCCTTTTTTATTTCTTTCACTCCGTTGATAAATACTGATAGGAAGAGCTCTGTATTAGCAGCAGTTTGATTTAACCATACATGTCCCGTACCGTATAGATGTAGAAGATTTTTCACATAAGTAGCCCATGTATATTTTCCCTAATTAGTCCCGTTTGAAAAGTACTTTATATGATTTTACATATAAGTGAGACTCTTGCATTTCCAGTAAATTTATCCAAATGTAACACATCTTCTAACTTAATTAATAACAAACTAACGGTAATCTGTGGCAATCACGCTAAGCTGGACATCTTTGTGTACTGTTTAATAACAATGACAATATAATGATTGAACTCTTCAAAGATGTTCATAGGGTTCAAACCCTACACTTCTCATCCGTAGCTAAGTAAGGATAACATTAAAATTTTCCATCATCTTTGCCGGCTCACTTATTTAAAAATAAAACAAAATCGGGTTAAACATACAATCCTAGTGTACACCTCTATGCAGATCAAAGTATGTTGTTGTTACATCTCCAACCCTTACATTTGATTTCACGATTGCATAAATTCCTTACAGCATCCCATACATTTTGCCGTCAATGCTCTCTAAAGCTAATCTATACAAAGGACGAGTTTTATCGGGTCGAATGCTTTCTCGAAATTAAGGAAAAGACATAAGTTTAATTCCACTTCCAATTGATAACGAATTTTTTATTATTGCAAATAATGTAAATGGTCTTCTGTAGAGTATTCTTCAAGAAAGCCTGCTCGCATTCTGGGATGGTTTTATTCTCTTTTGCCCTTTCTTTTAGACATTCACGCTGAATACACTGAGAAATGTGAGAGCCCTGTAGTTTTCTGGTTTACCTGGATCACCTTCCTTTAACAGTGGTACAATTGTGCCCACTGACCAATTACTTGGTAAAATTCTCTGATGGAAAATTCAATTGTACATTTGTTCAGGAAAGGCAACAGCACATCTTTTTATTTTTTATTTGTAAGTTTACTTGTTGTCTTCAATATTTCATTATCTGTCTGAGAAAGCGGCTGTCTTGAGTTATTAAGAGTTACTATGACTACAATGCCAATCAGTATCAGTATCAGATTACTTTACATAAGACTTCATGAGACAGCGACACGTTGGTAGTTAGTCGACAGTCAATTGAGTAGTGTATATAGCTTTCGTACAGCTAGGAATAAATGTATTGTAAACGACATCAAGCCTCATCGTATTTCACGACATGGTGGCAGCGGTAGACTACTGAACACCAAGAGAATAGGAAGACGAAGATGGTAGCGCAATCAACATCAAGTCTCCTGAAAACCTCAGCTTCAAGCCCCAAGAGTGACAAGAATGTAAGCAGCGCTTAGGAAGATGGAGAAATCCAGGTAAATTCTCTCATCTATCATAGCGGAGTATAGGCAGAGAAAATCCTCACGCGATTTTATTTCGATGCAGAAGCAGATGCACATGACTATAAGAAAGTCTTGAAGAAATTTGATAAGCACTTTGTTCCCAGAAACAATGTTGTTCATGAAAGGGCATGTTTCCGCCGTCGCGTACAAGAGCCAAGTGAAATCATGGAGGCATATAGAGAGATCTTTACCATATAGTCAACAAATGTGAGTAATAATAATTAGTATTAGCCGACACACTGTCAAGAAATACGATTTAGTGCATAGAAAAAACTTGATACGGAAGGAACAATACAAGCATACATCGATAACCTGGAAGCAATGGAACCAGGAACACCAGGAAAAATGGAAGAAATCAGACAAGCAACGATGGATGATGAACAACTGAGGCTAGTACTAGATTATACCAGTCCAGGATGGCCAAAACGAGCAAGAAAAGTGCCAGAAGATATTCAACAATACTACTGAGTGAGAAACCAGCTTTCATTGAATGATTGTAGACCCATCTATCAAGACAGATTTTCATACCAACCACAATGAGAGAGGAAGTCCTGGAGAAAATCCACAAGGGACATCAAGGTATGACAAAATGCTGTGAACGAGCAATCCATGCAGTATGGTGGCCAGGCATCACCAGAGATATCAAAGGAAGATAGCTAATTGCAAATTCTACATGGGAAATAAACCAACACAGCGAAAGGAGCCGATGATGGCAACGCCATTGCCAAGGAGACAATGGCAGAAAAATAGCTGTCGATCTATGCCATCTTAACAATACGAAATATATAGTCGTCATGGATTACTACAGCAGATACTTAGAAATCGTACATATGACAAGTACAACCAGCGAACAAGTAATTGGAAAGCTGCAAAATCTGTTTGCTGTATAGGGAATTCCAGAAGAAATATTCTCCAGCAATGGTCCGCAGTTTTAATCAGAAGATTTCCAAAACTTCGGCAGAAAGTATGTATTTCGATGCACCACATCTGGTCCACATTACCCACAATCAAATAGGGAGGCAGAAAGTGGAGTATGCATCGCTCAGAAAATCCTAAAGCAGGATGACCTATTTTTTGCATTAATGAGCTACCGAGCAACTTCGATAGCAGCAACGGGCTTGAGTCCATGTCAACTGATGATGGGACGCCAAATTCGTACCACACTGCCTACAATAGCATCAAAACTTTCATTTTAAATTATTGTAATCTTCACCAGTGTACTTTGTTAAACACTTGCAACAACCATGTTTTGGATTCGGTTTAGTGCTCATCACAAATTTCAAATGTTCATCTGGTTTAACTGTGTTTGAATCAGATCACGAGTCAATTTCTTGTAGTTACAAACATATAAGATCAAAGTTTATTCGTGAATGGGAGGCAGAAAGTGGAGTATGCGTCGCCAAGAAAATTCGATGAATCAGTCGATTTATTCTATGACCTAGTGTCTGCTGCTGTCAAGGGCTATATTCCATCATTCAGGCCCAATCGTTCCTTTCCTGTTTGGTATGACAAGGAACTTATTGCAGCTCTCAAAGAAAATGAATTCATTCAGACGTTTGAAATATGATAGATCACGTGTTAATATTGAGTTATTTCGTATTAGGAGGTCAACTTTTAAGAAATTGTGTAAGAGTAAATCCAAAACTTATATTAATACTACAGCTGATAATATCTTAATTATTGATAAGCGCTTCTGGTCGTTGGTCAGGGCACGCTCAAAAGTGGTACTTATTTTCCCGTAATGAAGGATGGTGATCTTAATGCCATTGATCAAAAAAGTAAGGCTCAGCTCTTCAACAGCTATTTTGAATCTGTCTTTATTAGGGTTCCAAGACAAGATATTGACCTTTTTAAACCAACAATTTTCTAGTTGTTAAAAAGCTCAGAACTCCCGTAAATTATATATTTTCGGAAAGCCTAGATATAGGGAAACATTTTGGTTACCATAGTGTGATCATTGTTTACATAACTATCACGTGACAGGTAATTTGCATAACCTTTCAAAAATCGGTTTT
The DNA here is from genome assembly GCF_041260155.1 of Ptychodera flava. NCBI lineage: Eukaryota > Metazoa > Hemichordata > Enteropneusta > Ptychoderidae > Ptychodera > Ptychodera flava. The sequence continues at coordinate 6,474,365 of NC_091931.1, read as the reverse complement.
CCCTATGTTTTGTTCCAATGCTATGAGATATTTGGCTGAAATTTTTGTGAGTGCAAGCTGTTCTAAAGATCTTCCAAAGTGTGTCTCAGAATTTTTTTTAAACCTTCTTAAACAATTTTTATGCCAGAAAAACTTCCAGAGCGGTGAATTTAACCCTAGTTGATTTCTTTAAAATTGTGCTCAAATAAAAACTAAGCAAGATATAAAAATCTGAGACACCATTTTGAAGAGCGTTGTGACAGCTTGCATTCAAGCAAGTTTGAGTCAGATATTTTGAAGTATTGAGACAAAACATAGGAAAAACCGATTTTTGAAAGGTTATGCAAATTACCTGTCACGTGATAGTTATGTTAACAATGGTGACACTGTGATTACCAAAATCTTTCCCTATATCTAGGCTTTCAGAAAATGTATAATGTACGGGGGTCTGAGTTTATTAACCACTAGAGAATTGTTAGAATAAAGAGGTCCATTTGTCAGACCACACATTTGATGTTACCAACCTTGATGTACCACATTTTCTGACAAGGTTATGCAAAATGTTGAAATCAGTACAGAACAGATGTATGACCTGTTGTCAAATATCAAAGTTAAGAAGGCCCAGGGTGCTGATAATATAAGGTTATTCACAAAATACCGGGATTTATGTCTGAGTACATCATGCAGCAGAGGAATTGTCCGAGACGCCTGGTGTTGAGGACAATACCATAGCGTACGATGTACGAGGACATAAATCCCAGTATTTTGTGAATAACCTTATTATTATACACCTTTTTAGTCCAACTTTACCTGAAAAAAGTCGAAATTCAGGCATTTTTTATGCTTCTCGCGCACTGCACTGAGCGATCGCGAGCAGACTGGGATTGCGTTCAGTGCGTCCGCTAAGCGCACAGAACGAATTTCAACCCGCGCTGCACAGTGACCATAGTAGAAATTTTACGTCAGCAGCATAATTTCACTGAAATTCATCGCTTTTGACTGACCATGATTACTTTGTGAAGTACTCAATGTTAAGAAGTATATGTTTTGTAAAAAATGTAAAATATTCTCTTCTTTTCCTCGTGTTGACGTAAAGTTGTTTTGAGGTCAAAGGTCAAATAGCGTCCAATAACACCTAAAGTTATTGTACTCCGCGTCAAAGTTATTGGACTCCGCGTCCTCTGATACCGAAACTTACTGTACGACGAAATTCCATAGGTTACAGACGTAGGTGTATAATAATATTAGTAATCATGTGTTATCACAATGTTCAATTGGACTAACAGTCCAAGTTTGGAAGCTATTTGTAACCTCACTCTCTCAGGGGTGTTTTCCTGACATCTGTAAAAGGACATATGTAATACCAATACACAAGTCTGGAAGCAGGGAACAGGTCAGTAATTATAGGCCAGTCTCGCTGCTTCCAACTATAGCAAAATTGTTTGAAAGGCTAATCTGTGCTAATATTTATACTCATGTTAGTCCAGTTATCACAACAAAACAGCATGGTTTTGTTCGACAGCGCTCTTGCACAACCAATCTTGCTGTTCTTGTGAAAATTGATATTGATGCAATAGAAAGTAAACTTTGATAGAGTTGATCACGTTTTCCAGCTCTACAAATTACCGTATTTTGGCATTCATCAGAATATTCTGAAATGGTTAAAAAGTTATTTGAATAATAGGCAGCAATGTGTCCTAGTAAATGGAGCAGGGTCGACTTGGTGCCAGATAACATTCGGTGTGCCACCAGGTTCCATTCTTTGGCCTATTTTATTATACATAAACATAGAGAAAGATAGATAGAGTCGCAACGGGTATTGTTTAAGGCGTGAAGCGGTTACGTAACCCATCCATGTTCGCCTCGCCTCAGGTTGCTCTCGCCTCTCTTTTCCGAAGAGTGCCGACCATGAATCCTTCGGTAATTTTCGGATTTTCGCCAATTGTTAAGCGAAAGTATGTTCGGCAAAGTTTGTGTTGTTGTTTTCGTGTGGTGCTGAGCAGAATTGACGTGCTGGCGAAAACGGGAGTGCTTTGAGCTTCAGGAAAGTGAGTTTTAACCGTTTTAAAAATTCCTCTCATATTTTTATGAATATATAATGAGTGTGTTTGAACCAAATTTGAAATCTTTTATCGATACTGTCTGGTTTTACTCAATGGTTTACGGTCAGTCATACCGTCTTTCACACGTGCGTCAAGGAAGGACATGTTTATGAAACTGCTAGCGTGTTATGTTTTGATTGGCGTGAAGCAGTGTTTCTGGCCTGAGAGCTCACAAAGTAACTATGGTTGCTACGCGACTGGCAGTACGATGCCATCTCGTCGTATATTTCGCATAATCTCGTGTAATTATCAACCACAAACAAAGCCTCCAAAAAGTTTAACACCTTTGAAGCTCATTTTAATATGAAAAGCCAATAGTCTACCGAGACGACCATGGAACAAAAGGCATGCAGGCGTTACCACTCTGTGTATGTTACTCTGTGACATAAATGACTTGCCGATGACTGTATCTGTTCCGTCTTTGCAGTTTGCAGACGATGCCAAACTTGTCAGTCGTGTTAAAACTCTTGATGATAGCAAACACTTACAAAAGTCTGTAGATAAACTTGTTCAGTGGTCAAAAATTTGGCGCTTAGATTTGAATGCCAGCAAATGTAAGGTACTTACCATCACCTTAAAAAAGAAACCTATTAAGTTTAATTACCATGTAGATAATTATTTGCTCGATCATGTTTCTCACATTAAGGATTTGGGTGTCATTTTTTATTCAAAACTCACTTTTGTTCATCACATTGACTCTATTGTAGGTAAAGCCAATCGCATAATTGGTCTCATTAAACGCAATTTTAATTTGATTACTCAAGTTGCTGTCCTTCGACACCTGTTTATTACTATGGTGCGTCCAATTTTAGAATATAATACAGTCATTTTCAATTCAATTTCTGAGAGTCAGGCAAACCGTATTGAGTCAATTCAGAAACGTTTTCTTAGATATTTACATCATAAACAGGGATGTCACAGTGACTTTTCATCTTGGTGTAATTGTGACTATAACTTGCTCTGTAATCTTTTAAAATTCAACCTTTGTTCTTACGTAGGAAACTATTTGATTGTATGTTTGTGCGTAAATGCCTTTTATCTTCTTATGACTCTACAGATTGTACAGGTTTTTATGGTCTATGCGTACCTAGATACTCTGCTAGACATAGACCTCTATTACACATCCCTTATTGTAGAGTTGATGTTACAAAAATGGCCTGATTGGACGTACGTCACGACTTTTTAATGATCTGATTGATAAGGTTTGCGATGTCGATGTTTTTGAAGAATCTCATTCAACTTTTAAAAGACATGTTAATTTGTTTTTGTCATTGTTTGATTTTTAGAGTACTTTTTTGTTTGTTTAAATTTTAGTGTATTTTATCCTTTTTTTATTTTCTTGTCTGTAAGTGGCTGCCTGATGGCGCTGTTGATGAGCAAATAAAATAAAATAAAATAAAATAAAATAAAACTAGAGCCAAGACAACCTGGCTTGGAATTAGTCAGAGCTGCAGATAAAAAGGTAAACGTGCATATGAGCGAGCATTCGACAAAAGACATGGAGCCAAAACCCTACCAGAGCTGTACCTGAAGACAACGTTCAAGTGAAATTGGATGGAAAACTCCAGCCAGAGTACTAGAAGCTGATACAGCACCACGCTCATACAGTGTGAAAACACCAAGTGGTGCTCTGAGAAAAGACCGCAGACACCTACTATTTGTGTCAAGGCCAGACAAAACAGAGAGGAAGACCCTGGATCTATCAATGTTTCACAACGGTGAGTCAGCAGATCCAGTTACACCAGCCACAGTGGACACGTCAACACCCACAGTGGAACAACAACAATAACCACCGCTTGAAAATATCTCACTGCAATGCCAGAAGCTCAGGGAAAACAAACAGATATAATTAGAACCCGGAGTGAAAGAGCAGTTAAGAAGCCTGTGAGATACTGCTACGAATACTGTTAAGTAGCTAGTTAGCAATCATATTGCCTTGTGAGGGACAGAATAATCCCAAGGCAACTGTTGACTTAGGATAGTCCACCATTAAGTCTAGTCAGGCGAACCTAATAAGTAGAATAGAAATTTTGCGCAAATGGGATGAGAATCGACATTGAAAAATTTATTGACAATTAGACAAGGACAGAACAACGTATTGACTACTATGATTGGATGACAAACACTGTTAAAATGAACTCAAAAGAAAGGGAGATGTCTTAAGTTACTAAGAGTTACTATGACTACAATGCTAATCAGTATCAGTATCAGATTACTTTACATAAGACTACATGAGACAGCGACACGTTGGAAGTTAGTCGACTGTCAATTGAGTTGTGTATGTAGTTTTTGTGGAGCTAGTAATAAATGTATTGAAAAATACATCGAGCCTCGTCGTATTTCATGACAGTTGTATTACTTTCCTCAATGTGTACCCCGCAGAATCAAACTCAGTAAGGAAAAATCTCCGTTTCAATCACAAATCTAGCACCAATGTCGTTGAAGCACGATTGAATGTGGTTTCAAGTGGATTAGGGGCATAAGCGTAATAACAACTTACAACAAAGTGAATATGGTGTAATGTGCGAGATAGCCAATGCCAAAAATCTATTTTCAAAGGCACAACCGATTTCCAACACTTAAGTACCAAGGTTCTGTGTACTTCTGCGTTCTATTGCTGTGATGACTCATATCTTTAAAAACGGTCTCTGGAAATGAAACCACACAAACATGTCACATCAAATTTGATATCTTTTCCACTATAAATGTTTTACCCATTACGAAAACCTTTCCAAAATACTATTGAAACAAAACAATTTGTCTGATCATGGAGCTTGCTCCATGGTATGACCATGGTCTAGATTATGATCGACCGAGACCAAGTTGCAAGTACACTTCAACAAATAAGGAAGACTTGTTTTTACTACCTGAGACATATCCTGAAAAAAACGTTTTCTAAACTGACGAAAACATGCAAAAGAATAATTAAAAATATTGATTCATTCGATTTACTTGAGTTGAAGAAATCCCCATCTTCATAACCCGAGCTAAGTTCTAACCAACTGTCAGCAACCGCATTGCAGGGAATCTCATGTTAAAATGTTTACGGACACATTTTGATCTCTATCCGTCCCTCCATCTATCCCAATCTACAGACATGACATGATGACTATAGCACCACTGACTTCATCAGTAATGCTAAAAAACGATATCGATCGACCATTTTCAGGACGCATTTCATCGATAACGAAATATGTCAATCAAACATTATCAGACCTCAAAGGATCGACATCGGTTAACTTCAGTCTTGTCATGCACGGATTAAATACAAGGGACCCAAACATCAGACTACACGTCTACTAAGTCCCACTGAACGTGTACAGTCACCAAGGGTTAAAAATCTTTGTGAAAAATGTGAAGATTATGGAATAATCAACATCGAATAGTAATTCATTTGTCTCACTTTTTGACAATTCAAGTTGTCCCATAAAAGACGACTAGTAAAAGGAGGTATGGTTTATTGTACAACAGAAGACCTATGAGTATGTATCAACGCCAGGGCCTAAATGGTCCTTCACTTGCCACAGCCATGCCGGCCAAAGCATCAGAGAAACTGAACACCGACGTCAGCTGGTCACGGGTTCAGTGAAATTGTGATTACCAACTTTGGAGCGAAATGCACGGAAAGTTCCCTCTGGTAAGTCTGCAAATTTAAAACAGGCAGTTCAGTGAAAATTCCTACTTAAAACATAACTGTTTACTTTATAAGTACAACAATTTGGATATCAGAGCAAGTTATGATAAGAAAATTGACAAAACCGGTTCACCGTTTTTGAGATACACGCATTGTAATGAGTACAAATCTGCCGGGTTTTTTTTATTTTTTTTATTTAAACTTTATTTAAAGGGGTAAATATCCTTTACAGGAAACCTGACATACAAAATACACAAGAAATAAAATTACAAGGCACAAAGACATACACTAAAAACATCAAACAAAGGGCAGTAAAATGATCATTACAAACAACGCAAATTCTTAAAAGCTTAAAGACGAAAACATTTAAACATTACGTGACGTCAAATATGTCCTGATGTAATTTGTTTTGAAGGTGTGTAACGAAGGTGATGGTCGAACACTCTCTGACAGTGAATTGAAAGTGACAGCACCATGGTGTCTAAGAGATTGTGATGTTGCGACAAGTCTCGCTCTAGGGACATACAGAATATCGGTTTCATTGCTGAATCTCGTACTGCGAGATGATACACTGGTTATTTTGGTGAACAAATTTGTAATATATTGGGGCAACATATTATTGACGGCTTATAAACGAAACAACTTGTTCTGTATTCGACACGGTTTTTTATCGGCATTATTTTACATATTTCATAAAGTGGTGCAGATGGAGTTGCTCTAGGGGCATTTGTAATTAATCTGAGAGCCATATTTGAAGAATCTGAAGGCGTTTAATATGACTCGTGCCACCCCAAATTGTACTACAGTAATCAATTGGGGTTCTACAAAAGCTTTATAAAAAAGAACACGTGTTTAGGTTGGCAGGAAACAGTGTAACCTTTGCAACAGTGCTAGATTTCTACCAACAGTGCCAGCAATTTTTCGAATGTGGTCTTTCCAGGTTAAGTGTTTGTCGATAATGACACCAAGAAGTTAATCAGATGTAACTGATGTCAGTAAACAATTGTCAAAATAGATGTCAAGATTGCATTTTGAGAGCCTAGAAAGTTTTTGCTTCGTTGTAATGAGCATTGCTTTGTTTTTTCCTACGTTTACAACAATTTTGTTTTGTTCACACCATAACTTGATCCCATTCATAGCAACTGTTAATTTGGTTTCTAATTTCGAAATATTATTATCTGATTCACTAATAGTGGCATCATCGGCTAACATGTCTACATTTGATTCGATGGATAATGGCAAATCGTTCATAAATAAATAAATAAAGGGGGCCGGGTCCGAGAATACTGCCTTGAGGAACTCCATTTACAATGTCATTGACTTTAGGGCATGTTCCCTTAATGGAAACAAATTGTTTTCTGTCTTCTAAATATGAACTAAACCATTTGATAGCAAAATTGTTACATTTGTAATATTTGAGCTTGTGTAAAATGATGTTATGATCGATCATTCAAATGCTTTTCTCAAATCCAAAAACACAATTCCGTTAAGTTTACTATTGTCTATGTTATTTACCCAGATATCAACAAGCCTGTTTAAAGCAGTTTCACAAGAGTGAGTACCACGAAAACCTGACTGTGCTTGATACAGCAGTTTGTTGTCTGTAGGGAATGTGTAAAAGCTATCATGAACATGTCGTTCTAACATCTTACTTAAAACACATAGAATACTTATTGGTCTGTAGTTACACTTATCATTACGGTTCCCACCCTTGTGTTCTGGAACTTCTCGTGCCGTTTTCCATACAGATGGAAAGTTACTTGAAGTTATACTCAAGTTCATTATCTTAACAAGGGAATAGGATATTACTGGAGCTGACAATCGTAAAAGGCGTGCATTAATTTTGTCAATCCCAGTGGCTTTAGTAATATCCAAGTTGTTTAATTGTTGATGGACAAAGTCATATGTAATATTAGGAATATTAAATGAAACATCTGAGCCTATTAAAGATGAGACATAGTTGGTCAATTTTTCATTTTCATAATGGTGCCGATTTGAATGAGGTAGATATTGATCAACAATTCTAGTGAAATATTCATTTAATGAATCAGCTATAGCTTGCGGTTCAGTTATAATGTTATTCCCATCATTAATACTGCTCGGAGTTTCTTTAATTGAACTTGGAGACAACTTCTTGAGATATTTCCAAATTTTCCTACTGTCACCATTACTATCTTTGATTAAGGTTTTGTAATAATCACTTTTTGCATGTCTAACCATTCGAACACATTGGTTCGTTTTACCCAGGAAGCTTGCTCATCACCTATTTGTTTTAAACGATCTCTTTCAACCCATGCAGCTGTAATTTCATCTGTAAGCCATTCTGGTAATTTTGAAATCTTGACCCTCTTTTGTTTGAGTGGTATGTGTTTGTTGACAATGGTTCTGAATAAATTATACCAGGTGTTGAGAGCATCGTTAGGGTCATCAACTGATCGATAGTAGACCATGGGACGTGAGTTAGATCAGCTAAAAATTTGTGTTTGTCAAGATGTTTATAACACCGATAGTTAATGGTGACGTGACTATGTTTCTTGCAAAAATTAGTTGGAAAGTGATCACTCAACGTAATTTTGGGTACTTAAACAGCTCTTGATGTCATGATGACTAGTAGAATAAATATGGTCAAGGAGAGTACTGCTTAAATTGTTTACCCTAGTGGGTTCATCAATTACCTGCTGAAATTGGTAATATTATAAATCATTTCAATCCATTGTTTGGAATCATTATCTAATTTCAGTAAGTCAATATTAAAATCACAAAGTACCGTGATTGGTTTATCTTCGGTATATGCGTCCGTAAGCTGTGATTCAAAATTAGTTATCCAATCTGACAAGCAATAATCAGGCGATCTATAAGCAATACAAATCAATCTGGACTTGCCCTTTGTTGGGCAGAGTTGAATCCAAATGGATTCAATGTTATTCGATTCCAAATCGTCCCTTCTTCTGTAGTGAATAGTGTCTTAAACATAGATCATGACACCGCCGCCAGTAGTTCTGTCCGTGGGTAGGACTTTGGTTTCACGGTCAGCGCGTTCAGATATATAACCGTGTGATATGTATTTGTTGGTTACTATACGATCCATCTAACCTTGTTTCAGTTAAACCTAAAATATGTGTTTCTTTACTAGGATTGTTATGAATCACTCTGATTTCCTCTAGGGTATTGTTATTACCATTTGGACATATACTGCGTACAGTCCAGTGAATTTTGCTCAGCCCACTGGGAAGGTCACTGGTCAAGACTACCACTACCTGACGTCATTTCATTTTGATTTCCGTTGTAAATATGTGAACCCTTCTTGCCGATGAATTGGTGTAGGCAGTTATGCAACGTAACAGAAGATGCATGTTCGATATAATGTTCAAGTAACGGTACTGATTTGTCAAGCTGCACAGTGTTAATTCCCGAGTACATTGTGGGTTGAATATTCTGTATTTGAATACTGGTGATAACCATTTCCAGTTGTCAATTACTCGATTGCTTGGTTACGATATTGGTTGGTTTTAGGTTTACTGACAATAGGAATGTCACAACAAGCATGTACATTGTGATGATATCGCGCCGATACCAGTTACTGCTTTGTGATTTCTCACTCTTATTGTTAGCGGACACATATTGAAAATTCCGATTTGGCGTCGATATATTGTAAGGTCCATGATTGGCTAATAGGCGAAAGTCAATAATCAGGAGAGAACAGATGCAGACATTTACTGAATTCGTCTTTCGTTGATAGCTTCCGAGTACAGTTTTACTGTTTCGGTGTGGATGAATTTGAGCGCCTGCTCTACGAAGTGTAGATTTTCACAGATATGACTCTGAAGTAATGGTCCAGGTCCTCGCCAACGTGTCCGCTCTTTGTAACGGTGATATCGTGACCGCTGTATCCACCCTTATTTGGATTTGTGCTTTCTATTGTTTCCGTATAGTAGAAACAATTTTCACAAATAAAATTCGTGACACTCAATACACTGAAAAATTGTTGCATTTAGTAGTATGTCTCGTTGGCAGGAGTCGAAAAGAAGACTTTCAGAATCTTCTGACATGACAGTGACGTTCGAAAGTGAACAGGTGTCTCATCTAATGCTGTATCGAGGATTGCCTCAAGGCTACCACGTAGCACCACGAGGGCGAGTTCAGCGAAGTAGAAATACAGCCAAAGACGACGTCAAAAACACAGGACGACGACAATACAACGACCATACATCAAAATCCAACCAATAAACAGAATAGAAGCACGTAGAGGATAAAATAAGTCCAAATCGGATAAAAACACTAGTAGAATACAGGAGCTACGGACAGAGGATGCACACAGGACGGAGCATGCGCCCTTTTTGGACAAAATGTTGTGGGAAATGTCGTAAAAGGCAAACTTCTTGAGGGTCATAGTTTATAAAATTGTAACAACTATAAGCCCAAGTTTATTGAATAGGTGCTGTACGTTAAGAGTTCAAACCTGATTGAAAGCTGTGTAATGCAGGATTAGAAACATAACATAATACTTGTTTGTAACAGCCTTGAATGTGTTATTGATTGAATTGGCAAATGGCACACATTTAATCGTCAACCAATCACACTGTTGATAGTCATTTTTTCAATCACCGTAACACATTCACTCATTGTACAGATTTTTGCATATTCAGAGAACCAATTGGAAACTGACATTAATCCATTGAAACTAATGGAAATCTACATGTCAGCATTGTATGGTTTGTTAGCATCACGTGGTTTGCCATTTAAAAGCTATGGCGCATACTTTGAATTTAGTTTGTTGCTGTAGCCAGACCGGCATCAGAAACATGAAGACTGATGATGTTATACATTTTTTCAGCGTAATGAAGGCCGACGCATGAGAGGAAATGCCAAGAGGATTTGACCGGTGAAGAAGGGCTTGACAACGCGATTTCTGCGTAGTGAAAATTCATTACGTATTCATGGTAACCCCTGGCCAGCTGTCAATATCTTTGGGGGCTTTTGTCTTTTGGCCTGCTTTGCATATGACGTCGTTGGACACGACCTGCCAATCACCCAGGTAGTCAATTAAACTATTAATTGACTGTTTACCGACCCGATTAACACTATCCAGCAGTATCAGTCATATTTTAATCGCGTGGCCCAGGTGGGCACAACGTAGGAACGCGTGTATTTCTATGTGTACGTTTCACTGTGGTGTTGTTTGTACCATCGTGCGTTTGAAGTCCTCGTTTCACCTACATTATTACCTTCAAGGTGACAGGCTTACTATTAAAGGAATAGTCCACCCAAATATAATCAGCCTTATACAGGTTTATATTTATGTTATAAAAGCATTTATCATTACTATTTGCTCAGAAACAGCGATATGTTGAAGTTATCTATTAAAATAAGTATCAAAATCAGGCAATATGGAGACCTTTATAGCTGACTGTGCGCGGCCATATTGTCTACTTCCTCGCAAAGCATGCCGGGAGAAATGCCCGGTTGATGACGTAAAGTTTTCGTGTTTTGGTGTATTGGCTAGGGGGTCTGATCTAGGGAGTGTTATTAACAGCTTATACCTGCCTGTAAGTGTTACGGATGTACCAATAATCGTGCACGAGATTTCGAGAAGGCATTCTGCATGATTCGAAACCCGAGGTGAAAACACCGCCTCTAGAAATTGTTGCTGGTAAAGATTGACGCTGACAAATATTTTCAAAATTATAAGCACAGTGCATGTTTTTACGTATGCAAATGCCGTTTCCAAGAGAATGACTTCGTCGGCAGTCTGACGATCCTTAATCAAATTGAGATTAGGAAAAGACTTTAAGATGATGCTGTACCACAAAATTACACTGGAAAGCAAATGCATTGGTGAAAAGGAGGGCATCAAGGGCGATTGTGGGAGAGACTTTCCATAAAGAAAAAGGTTAATGGTTTAAATATTTATGATTTTTCTGAACCGCCGGAGAGTTTTTTGGGATCATCTTTCCTACAAATAGTTTACTAGTCTTATTATTCTTGTTATTTTGATGACATCGCATTGGTATTTAAAACATAATAAAGTTTGCGTGATCAGTTGAAATCAGAAAGTTTTATTTTTGCTCGGGAATGTTTAACCGCATCAACGCAACTAGCACCCACGCGTCACGTCACCGGAAACGATCCGTATGTTGAGCGTTATCTGGAACCAAGAATTGGTGCAAAAGAGTTCGAGAAAGAAGAAGATACGTTGATGACAACTTTCATTGATGTCGGAAAAATTTCAGACATAAGTCTTTTCTTCCTTTTAGAAAAAATAGGCACGTCAAAGTAAACTTTATTATCGGACATCCGTGCTGTGAGTTGAATTTTTCTACGATACCACAGCAGCAAGCCATATTTTTGTGGCGTCGAAAAAAATAATGAGCAATTTGCCACTAAATTGTAAATAAAAACAAGAAGCAGTAAGTGAAGTTCGTTACTTCGTTGCTAGTGCGGAATTACAAGGGATTTTCCCGAAATAACTAATCACATGGATTTCATAAAATGGTCCAAATGAACCAACGTTTTATATAAGCACGCTACAAGACCGTCGTACGACCATGTTGGATCGTAGTGAAAACGAGGCTCTCTGTTGTAAGGTTCTAGAAATTTCCACGTAATTACGCCGCGCCAAAGATCAGAGTGCATTGTATCGTAATTCAAACACGCCACTCAACCTCAGCAGCACTTATAATAACATAATTTAGCTAAAGCCGGAAAACTTTAAATTCCAGAGTGGAAAATGGAATCAGATACTCAATATGTGTGATCGAATATACCGGTATTTTACGTTTCTAAGTCAGGCTATTCAGACATCGTTACTCTTGTAGCATAGAGTAACCGTGATTCAGATTTTTTTTCTCAGAGCTGCTTTCTCTCCATACTGCTATATAATAGTACATGATTTTTAATTGTGCCATCTTCCCACTCCCGATCTGTCGAAGGTAGTTTATTTTATTCCTTTTTTTGTAATTTTTCTCTACGATCGGTCGCGAGGTCGTTGCTGTAACTTTTTAGTGTTGAATTTTTGCCGACATTTTTCTCCGAGACCGGCGGCCGCGAGGTCGTGGCTTTCAGGTTTTAGACTTTTTTCAGTAATTTTCCTCCACGACCGTGAAGAAGTGGCTTTTAAGTTAATGACTCTGTTTTTTTTATTTTCTCTCCATGATCTGTCTAGGTTGTGGCATTAAAGTGCCATTGGTTTTTTTACATTTATTCTCCGCAAGACCTGTTGTGAGGTCGTGATTTTCAGATTAAGACGTTTTTCAGTAAGTTTCCTCCACGACGGGTCGCCAGGTCAAGGCTTTCAGTTGTTTTCGTTTTTTTTTCTTTTTGATTTTTTCATGACCGGTCGCCAGTTCCTGAATGTAAAGTGTTGAATTTTTTCTGACTTTTTCGTCCACGACCGGTGGTGAAGTCAGGGTCGAGTTCATTTAGTGCCCCTAGAACATGAAAGTGTGTTTGAAGTTTAATTTAGTGGCCCGGAGAACATGAAAGTGTGTATGTATGACTATTATTTGTTAGATGAGGGACACTCCATTTAGAGTTGGACAGATGAGTCGTTTCCGGTCGTCCGCTTTGTCTCTCCTCCCTCTCCAATGGGAAACGGTGCTTGGAATTATCTCGTCATTCGTTCATTCTTTTTCTATATGTAACTGAAAAACTAGCACTTTGAATTGGCAATTTTCGATAACCGATAGGTGGCGCTTCCATATTGCTAAAATGGCGTCATATACATCAGTTAATAAAGTATTAATTTCTAGGAGAATGAACAGCACATTTTTCATCTTTTCATCATAAATGCTACAAAAAGTATCCTCTTCAACTTTTAAAGGCAGGTTGATATTTGGGTGGACTATCCCTTTGATGTTCAGTATCATGGCACCGAGTTCTGCCCACGGTGAAAACCACCTGTTTTGCCTACTAATTACTGACTGTCGCTTGCCAGTCCTGAATGTAGCCTATCTATAGCTACAGTAATCAGTCAATATATAATACCCTGCGCCTTATACTTTTTATATAAACTTATAAAATCATAGTCCGAGCCGCAAAATTGTTGACTTTCGATCCGATATACAGGCTGATCGTTGAATCGCACTGGCGCATCCATGTTTACTTGCCCCATAAGCTTACTACTCTGCAAAGGATGGGTAGATGGAATTCCTGGGCCAAAAATGAACACCGGGGCGAAACTTTTTGTGAATCCATGTGAAAACATAAATCATTTATCAGTTTTGATATATACTCCTAAATTGTAAGTTTGATCAAAATCAAGACCATATCCGAGGGCTATGCAGACTGTCCATGTATGCAAACAAAGGCAACCACCGGTGAATATCAGCGTCAGCGGCATAAATATCGGGTCGTTAATTGGTGGTTTGGGGGCCTGGACTATGACTTTATAAGTTTATATCACAGTAAATGTTGTGGAATATTAAGATATTGACCTATTACTGTATTGAATAGACCAATTTCTTGACGGTCAGTGCTAGAAGAATGACGGGCAGGGACAGGCAGTAATTAGTAGGACCGGTTTTTTTTAATACAGTTCGATAATAAGTGAAGGTCAAACTTTCGGGTGGTGCGCGTGACCGGTGGCACTGACACAAAATGGGTTGACAAGCAGATAATTTAGGTTTTCGTTCAGTATTCTTACCATTTGTCCATTGTGGAAAACACTGACGGAAAACCAGAGAAAACGCCCCGCTCCGAGAACAGCCCCGAGACGGGGACAGCCACACTTGTGGTGTTGTTTGTACCATCGTGCGTTCGAAGTCATCGTGTCACCTGCAGTATTACCTTCAAGGTGACAGGCTTACTATCATTGCTTAGTATCATGGCACTGAGTGTGTTACATTTTATGACGTAAACCACGCAATGATTTTTTTTATCGAAAGGATTAATTTTTGCTTTTTTGGCCCTAGCGAAGTTTGCAAAAATTTCTCGTTCTGAAAAATTTTTCTGGCCACGGTAGAACCCACTCTGGGTGACCTGTGACCAAATGTACGTAATAGTAAAGTCGACCATACGGGGAAATAAAGGAGTATTAAAAGCAAAGTTCTATTCGTCTATGTCGCGTATACGCCAGTCACCTAGGCGACGGTAATCCGCACCACTTATCACCATCGGGAAGGTACTCCTCCCCCTATACCACTGGCGATCCCGCCCTCAAGGCACTGCGTCATTCGACCAAGCATTGTTATTGTAATTTCCTGCATAAAATTAACAGCGAGGTTAACCAGTCAAATCCTCTTGGCATTTCCTGGCATGTTTGGTGAAATACAGTTAATTGTGTGTAATGGTCAATTCCTGACAGCTATAACTGTAATATTTGCGTAGTCGGTAGGATAGGCAATTCCTAGTCCTTCCTAGAAGTTTAGATGGAGTCGTGAGTGGGAGATTCCTCTATTTCTCTACAATGGACAACGCCTATTCTGTGGACGAAAAGTTGGCCAAACATGTGTTTTTCTGGTGTCAGTGTTGTGAAACATCAGACAGCGGGTAGCATATCAAGTCTTTAGCCTTTAATCCTGGGAAAATCTCTGCGCAGAGTGTGACGTGATGATGTCATTGAACTGAGCTTTGGAACAGTTTTTTGAGCAGGTGTTCGATGTGAACTTCGTCAGCAAAGTTTTGTGTAGTTTCCGTCAATTGAACTTACCCGGACTGCGTGTTTTTTGCCAACAAACTTATCGATATGGTTCTTTTGCTATTGCATCTTGACCCGATTTGCAAAACTGTAAGTCAAACATAAACGTTTCTAAATGGTATATTAGCAATAGCTATAGTCAATATTTATAGTGTATTGTTCTCCTAATGGACAATTTCATGTCTTGCATTCAATTATGACGTATTTTACACTCAATATTTTGTTGATAGGTTATATGAAGCAATTTTCACGATGTTGGTGATTTCATTTTCGACTAGCATATATAGATACTGGAGTCAAACTTACTTACTTATCTTGAACGTCACTGAGCGACTTATTTTTTACCAAACCACTGATGGCTTGATTTATTTCCTCAATTTAAATAAAACTGAATTAATTCATAGTTATATCAATTGTGTCCGATTGGTTTGATTGATATCTATTCAGACATAACATAATTTGTAAAACGACAACAATATACAACAACAGAAAGAAACTTGATTACCAAAGCGAAGTTTTCTGTAACCGTTCGTACTAATTCGAAATTTCAGTCGTATGCCATTGAATGTGTGATGCTATTAATTTTGATACTTGAGCGGAAAATATTTTGATATCTTGCTAGCGTATCATTCGCGATACTGTATTATACGTATTTTTAGAGATATTCTTGTCAACGAATTAATACTTTTCATTTAAATTACAAAATAATTTTATTTTATTATTATAATGGCATCCAGTACGTCAATTCAGGATCGAAGCATTTTCGTTCAACATTTACCAGTCGGTAGCACTTGAGAAAATGTACAGTAGTATTTAGAACAACAGTTGGGTTTGGAAAATATTGGAAATTGTTATATATTTCTGGGGAGGACTCTGCTTTTGTAATCTTTTTAAATGTTGTGTCTGCAGCATTATACTTGCCTGTAATTCACAAAACTGTTTATAAGGAATGCAAATTAAAAACAGGTCGTGTTACATTGAGTCATGCCATGGGTAACACTAGGGTAACAGAGACAACAGTGAAACAAGGGAATCCACAAACTGGTCCTCAAGCTCAACCTGTAGATGTTAACAATATTATCAAAATGTAGGCCTCATTTTCGGAAGAAAAAAAGAAAGCAGTGGTACACGCCTTAACTCGAGAGTCGGTTAAACCCAAGAAATCGCTTCATCAACCAGAAGTACCAACACCACTGTCAAAGCCATCAGCCCCAATAATCAGGTCCACCATTCTGACAGATGCACCAACTACTCAACCTAAAAATCTTCCAAAAATAAGCACGTCAATCACAACACATGGAACTCTGTCACATCCAACCACTACAGCGCTTCAGTCTGCAGAATTTCCAAGAATAGTGGTCTTTTCAGGAAAGGTGATGTAACCTATAAAATGTGGCAATATGAAGCAAGGGCACTACAACTTGAGAATGTGTATCTGCAAGCCATTATAATGCAGGCTGTACCAAAATCACTGCAAGCATCTGCTACCAAAGTACTGTTGCACTTGAGTGAAGAAGTTACATTACTTAGACTAATCCAAAAGATTGACACATTCTTTGGAAACGTTCTACCCCCTGAAGCAGTTCTAGAGAAATTATACACTGCACGCCAGATAAAAACTGAGAAAGTAGCAGACTGGGCTTGTGGCATTGAAGGGCTGGTTGGATGAGCTGAGACCCAATCAGCCTACAAATAGAGACACCATGGATACTCTGTTGAGAACCAAGATTTTCTTTGGACTCTATGATGATCAAATCAGGAATGCTATTCAACACAAGTATGATACTGGCGAGACCTACACTGGGTATTATTAGATGCTAGGATGTTGGAGGTGAATAAAGAATCAACAACACATGATCATCAAGCAACTGTAGCTGGCAAAGTCGTAATACAGAAAATGAATGAAATCACCGAAAGTTTGGAAAAGTTGTCCAGAAGAAAGATGAGCTAGAAAAGAGGAAATGTTATTCAAATAATCAGCCCACTTCTAGTCAACGTGGTATTGATCAAGATCAGTGACCCAAACCGAACTTCAGCGGTAAATGCTTCAAGTATGGTCAGCTTGGACACAAGAATATTGACTGCCCTTTAAACTGAGAGAGGCCAGTCATGAGAAGGGAAATGTACTTGGCCGACATAGAGAGAGTCCCTCAAGTGTCATCGACTGCTTGATAGGTGATGCAAGTGAGGAACAAATTTTATTTGATAATTTTCCTTGTTTGGTTCTCCGAGATACAGGATCAATGGTGTCAACAGGCTCCGAAACATTCAACAATGATAAACTGAGAAAACAATCCAAAACGTAGACAATTTGGTAAGGCTGGAGGGTGCCAGTGCCGAAATCCCCTATCATGGCTTTATCGAAGCTGAAGTGGTACTTCCAAACAATTGTGGATGACAAGTCCCCAAAACAATTTTGTTTGTTGTGGAAGACACCAAATACAACAAATCTGTACCAGTTGTCATAGGCACAAATGTTATCCGACACTATATTGTGGAGCCGGATTTAGAAGAGACACGAACAAAGCCAGATTTATTCTATGCATAGAAACTAGCTTATCAGACTGTGCAAAAACAGATTAAAAAAGAACGAAGAGCCTTTGAAGTAAGAACCACTTAACCGACAAGAGTAGGCCTACAGGAACAAACAGTTATACAAGATTTTGTAGAGTAGACACAAGAAATTTTGGATTAACTGTCTTGATAGAGCCTGAAGATCAGAAACCCTTACCTGGTGGCCTACTCATTATTTCTGCTGTATTGAAGTTGAAACAGACTTATGTCACATTTTTGTAACAGTCACAAATCTAGGAAAGCGATCAGTCACAGTACCTCCGAAGAGCATTCTCTTTCTCTTTAATGTTAATCGAGCATCCAATGTGTTCACTCCTCTTGATCCATATGGAAATGGAGCTAATTCACGATGGTTTGAAAGCAGTAAATCTAAGGTGCCAACATGGCTGGTAAACTACCCTGGGTTGGAGAGCACAAGTACTGAATAACTCGAGTCCAAAAGGACCAGGCCTGAGAAGTTATCTCTAAGTGTCAAAAAGAATGAAATGGACCTAGGTCACACTACACTTGTTACCCATACTATCAAGCTGACTGACGAAATGCTTTTTAAGGAAAAGTACAGGAGAATCCAATCAGAAATGAATTAATGCAATATCTGAATGATATCTTGAGTCTGGAGTTATCCGAGAATCAAAAAGTCCTTGGTCGTCTAATGTAGTGTGTGTTAGAAAACCAGGTAGGAAACTGAGAGTAGGCACTGATTATAGACATTCGAATGCCAAAACCATCAAAGATGCATATGCATTGCCTCAAATCTTGGATACACTGGATAATATGAGCGGTTCAGAATAGTTTCTCTCAGACGATAAACAGAAAACTGCCTTCACAGTAGGCAACTTGGGTCTATTTCAATTCAACCGAATGACAATGGGATTGACCAATGCACAAGCGACATTCATACGACACATGGAAAAGTGTTTTGGTGAGTTGTCTTTCCAAGAATGCTGTATATATCTAGATGATATGTTAATAAAAGAAGGGCCTCGGTGGCTACTCTGGCGTCAGTCTGCACACACGCTAGTCTGTTCTGTGTGGTAGGTCTATACGGTTACAGCGTAGTCATAGCCGAGCCCTAGGAGGAGCCAAACACTCTTGACTCATATCGGGTGTAGGGCTAATAATTTACCATCGAGCATCGGAATGGTTGATATCGTGAAAGAAAATTGTTTTAAGAAAATACCAATAATAACCTCAGTGGTTTTATTTTACGGCCACGTGTACGTTTGTTAATGGAGTTCTCTTCTACCTCTATGGCTCGTCGCTCACTACGATCATGGAGCCAGGAGCGGAAATAGTACCTCCATGCTTTACAGCACAGTCCCTTTGTGGAGGGACCGTGAATACGGCAAGCTGCGGTTTCTGGAGGGGCCGTGGGCAAGCATTATAGAATATATTTGTCATTACATGCTCACTGTATTTTGAATGTCGTTACAAACGGCTATGCTAGGTCTGAATGATTGAAGAACATTACTGTTGTATTTGAAGGGAATTTTGTGAAAGCAACAAATTTGTCTTGCTTTACTTGGATTAGTAACCATCTTACAAAGAGTAATCTTCATTCACTGCCCACATGCCGGGGTTGTCAGCCTCATGTAATAGCCATTCCCAAGATTTCCAACAGATATGAGTGTGTGCATAAACAAGAATAGATGTGGTGGGTATGGCCGATTTGCCCAAAATAGGCATACCCACCACGTCTAAATCTGTGTGGGGAAAAGCTGTCATGAGTAACTACTGGCCCTTGAAGGTTAGTGTGTATGTTCATGTAAAGCTGACTTGTCACATGTATATCATGACCTGATAAAAATATCCTAAAAGCTTTCTCCAAGCTAAAAGCTCGGCTATGTAATTAAGTAATCCAAATGTTACTTCCAATATGTTACGGAAAATGATGAGGGGGTCAACTTGACAGTACCAACATAAAACCGTAGCTCCAAGCAGTTTTGCAGATCGTATCCTTAACTGGTAAACAGTGGTAGTTTTTCATACCACAACCTCTGTCAGGAGGAAAAGGAATTTCCACTCAAAAAGCCATCTGCCATTGTGACAATAAGTCTATCAAAGAGTACTGTCATCTCTGTGGTGTCTTCCTTTTCGTTCAGTTTTTTCACATGTTGTTGTAGAATAGTCACGGCAAATGTATATTTCCATTCCTTGCAGTTTTGTTGAATTATGTGTAATTTCTTGTTTGTCTTTGAAACGGCTAAACACAGCAAGAATAAGCTTGCTGACATTCACTATCGGCCCATTTGAGATGCGATGAACTTTGAAATTGTTTTTCAGCAGTTTTGTTTCTGATAGCGTCACCAAGTTCTTCATGTCAAATTCAGGCAATATCATCTCTCATCGTGCAAAATTTCATCCGCAACATTATTTGTTCATTTTTCTCATGACTCGAATCTAGCATTCATCAACTTTATGTCAGCAGCAATGATTTCCTGTTCTTTCAACATCATATCTTTTAACATCTGGATGTCAGCCCGTACATCACTTGAAATGACAGAGTCACTTTTTCAAGTGCCTCTCATCATATCTCTATAGGTAAAGTGCCACCTTGGTTTTTCTAGTCTAACCCTCGAGTCCCGGGTCTGGCTCCCCTTACAAAAATGAGGTCCTGGCAGGAGAGCGACAGGAAAGCTGCGGGAGAGCGACAGGACTAATAATAATAATAATAATATTTATTTCTTTAAAGCGCACTACACATACGTCTCAGTGCGCTTTACACATTTAAAATTGATAAAACACCAGCAAAGCATGACAAACTAAAATGTTAAAACAATCAAAATAGGCTAAAAACATAAATGGTTAAAAATGATGAAAATTTCTGCAGAGTAAAAACAGTCAAAATACAAAAAACATTATTAAAATTATACAGAGTAAGTAGCAGAAAACGTAAAATAAATCAAGCATCAGCGGTTCCGGTAAAATGGTGACCTGACAGGACTGTTCTGGGACTAAAGCTGCAGAGTCCCAGGGCAGATTTCTGGCCCGCAGAATCTGCCCCGCTAGCTGGGCAGATCACTTTGTTACAAATCTGTCCGGCAGAGCGGCAGCAAATTACTTGAATGGTGCAGCATCTCTGCAGGAACATTAGTGGCCTAATAATTGTGGCTGATCAGATATATCTAACAACAAATCTGTCCCGTAGAGCGACAGAAAATGATAGGAGTGGAGCAGCATCTCTGCACTTAATGTATTTTGACTATCAGACCATGGAGGTAGCAGAGGACAGATCGACTTACATGTGTTCATAGTTGCACAGAGGCGATCAGTAAGCTTAATATTTGCTGCGGTATTGTCTATCACAAATATAAAAAAATAAAATAAAAATAAATGAAGTTTGCAGATGGTATACATAAGCCCAAGCGATGTATGAACGTGAGCGTGGGTTTGCAGTGCTAATAGTTCATTCACAGTGTGATAATTAATAGACAGTAAAAGCTGCTATGATGTGATTGAGGCGATCGAGCTACAAACTGCTAAAAAGGGTATTCTGATGATTAACCCTCTGAACCCCGTTCGGCACTAAAGTGCCGCAAGATGACCTTTTGACCCCTGACGTCAGCTCCTTTCCCGGCCTGAATTGCAATGCCAGCCATACAACACTGAGTCAGAAAGCTAGGGGACCTAATACGACCTTCTAAACAACCACATACTGTTTCACATACGAACAGCTTCGTCAAGTTTGTGATATCTAAGCGGCGATCGTTAGCGAAATTTGACAGGAATTTAAAAATGGCGGCCGACGACAGCTACGCTTTGATCCGTTATAAGACGGGGGTGTTTTGGGGGATTGTTTTGACCGAAGCCAAGTAGAAAGCAGCTCAGAAAGTGAAGATCGCACATTAGACCAACGGGACATCGAAGTAGATCAAAATGGCGGCCTACGACCACACCAACGGTGAAGAAATTCAGCCACCAGTTGAGCAACTGGAAGTCCGACCCGTGCCTTCAAAGTAATCCAGCCCCACGGCAGCGCAGAGTAAGAAAAGGTAGGCTAGTTCCTCTTTATAATTGACAACTTGCAATGTACAGTTAGATGTATGTATCGATGATGACACTTGGCATAGCTCGATGTTTATTAGTAAACATGACAAACCTCAAAACAACCAGGAAATGACAGAGCAACAACAGAGATGATAAGACAGACGTTGACAAAGATAGGACATGTAGGGCATTTTTAGGTTTACTGTAGGTGTCCTACTGACTGTAGATGTGTAGGCCTATTGCAGGCGAAACTGACCGTCTGTCTTTTCAGTGTATTATTATAGTTTTATATAAATATCCCTCATAATCTAATTTAATTTGAATGTTTTTTATTCATGGATACTAATGCCAAAGGTGAATTATTTAGCTACTTGTTCAAATGTAAGGAGGATACAGATAGTGTGTGTAAGCATTGTACAAAGTTATTCTTTGTGGTATAAATTTTATTGAAACAAACTGGTGCTAATACCTTGCAGATTTCCATAAAGAGTGTATTACATACTGTTATATTTTAGTATTTGAAATATGTAACTGCAACATGTTTGCACTACCCTGAGAGAGAGAGAGAGAGAGAGAGAGAGAGAGAGAGAGAGAGAGATGTAATAGTAATTCCTTAGTCCATATCAAGTTTTGTTCTTATAGAATATGCCACCATGAAAAAGGCATGGCTTTGTACTTGGATTATCTTACTGAAACTTATTCGCACAAAGTACATAACATTTTAAAACATTTAAAAATTTTGTATTTGTTTATGTTTCAGGCAAAGAGAACCTAAAACCAGAAGGCAAGGAGTGCGAAGCAAGCTAGGCAAGGAGTGTTTGATCTTATGCAGGGTTTACTAAATTTAGGCCATCATCTGTAGACTGACAATGTTTATACAAGTGTTAGGATAGCAAGACCTTTATCAACAGGACACATGTATGTGTGGAACAGTCAAATTTAGTTCTGCTCTGCCAGACATGCTTACCTACGTTCAGAGGGAAATGAAGTGATTGACGATGGCTGGCCCTGCCTTGGATGGATAGTAAGCCAGTCTGTTTTCTGTCAACTATTCATTCACCAGAGGACAATGGTCCACCTGTGACTGTGTGTCAGCATCAGATAACATATTGGGACCGTGTTGATACTCGATTTATTTTTGTCTCCAAGTATAACGCTTGGGGTCTGTAGTATTTTATTTTGTACAGAGTAATTTGTTTGATAGTAAAAATAGTATCATATGACATTTTCGTACTGTATAGATACTCCATTTGTTTTTGTCTTCAAGTATAATGCTTGGGTTTATAGTCTTTTGTTCTCTTCAGATTATTTTGTTTGATAGTAAAATGCAATTGAAGGCAGAATGAGATTTATTGTATGTGATTTATAATTGAAAAACAAAATGCGAAAGTCTAGTAGGTTTTACATACAGTACTGTACTTTGAAAAGACAATATACTGCAGGCCTTTCTGCATTTTTTTCTCCTCAGTGTTACTGTTGGTAGATGGAAAGAGGAAGGCTTGAAGATGACATGCATAGCTCAAAAATATGATAAAAGACAGCGATATCATCAATATTGACAGTGTTGTGTTCTAAGACCCAATTTTATTATACTAATGATGTACCTGCCGCAAAACCCACCTTATCCAGAAATGGTTACTTGTGACATTTTGAGGGTTTTTGTCTGGTTTATAGTGTGTTGCTACATTATTTTTACTTTTTTTACTAAAGAAAAAAATAAATGTTGTTTTGGTTGCAATGAAATTGTGTGTTCTTATGTTTTTTGCATGCATATTGGATGAAATTTGCAAACTCGAATGATCAAAGTCTGTGTTTTGCAAAATAATTGTAACGTTAGTGTTCTCTGTGATTTGAAAGAAGCTTGTATTTGATTCATAAATATGATGTTAAAAACATTTTCTTTGAATCATCAGTTGTAGACAACAGAATCTAATATACATTTAGACATAATTGAGTAATGGGAAGTGATAAATTCTTTAGAATGTCGTCAGAAAGAGAAGCAAATATTTGAAAATCATTGTAAATTTAGAATACTGGTGGCCATTTTGAATATTTAATGAGGTCATGTGACCAGTATTTGCATATTTTCCCGACAATTGTTATTCTACAATTCCAAAAAATATCTTGTTATTGTGGACAAAGTTTGATAAATTCAATGGTCAGATGTTATGAAACAGGGATACTTGACCTGTATGACCCCAATTCAAGGGCGCTGTGTATAATTCTTCACTTATACGAGGGAGGACAAGAAAATCTGTGTAAGGTTTATCAAATCTGTGTAAAGTTTATCATAATATATAAAGTTTACATCAAAGTTCATGGTCATGGGACTATAAAATGTGATTCAGCACTGGGATATGATACAATATTGATTTTCTTTTACTGGAAAATTGGAAAACATGTGAAAATAATGATAAATTTCTATTGTTGGCGGCCATTTTGAATACTTAATTAGGTCACATGACTAGTATTTGCATATTTTTGGGACAAGTGTTTCATTGTCATTCAAAATATACATACTTACCATTGGAAATATTTCATAATATGAGATGCTGGATGTTATGTTACATTATGCTTTGACTGACCTAACCCTTATACAGGGCCTTTGTTACATTACACTTAGCAGGCCAAAACCATACAAAATATCAGTGTTTTTCATAATTTTTGTCGCAATATTGTATCAGTTCATGCTGGTGTGATAGAAAGCAATGATTTGGTGATGAAAAATGATAAATTATTGAGGAATTCCTATGAAAATAAAGAAATATGTTGAAAAAATACAAAATTTTATATATTGGCGGCCATTTTGAATATTTAATGAGGTCACATGATCATAATTTGCATATTTTTGGGACGAGTATTTTATGGTGATTCCAAAAATATATTGGTATGGGGGACACTCTTTGCTAATTTAAGAAGTCAGACATCATACTAGATGGTACTTCCAAATGTCAACTCAACCCCAGGGCCTTGGGGTGCAAAGGGTTAAAAATGCTGTTTCACGAGTACACTATAGGCAGCCACAAAAGATTCCTATGAAAATGTTTTCTTTGCCCATCAGGTTACTTTTTGAGCCAATGATAAATTAATCCGTAAGAAAATTCAAAATTAAATTCATGGAAGCAACGAAAATCTCTAGAAAATCGGCCGTGGTCCACGAAGGAAATAATAATTGATAACAATAACATTTCATTGCTTGCTTTTAAATATAGGATTTACATCACGTCTGTGACAATATTTGATCTTACAAATTATCTCATCGTCAATTATTTCCCAAAATCATTTTTACTTTGATCAGTGCAGTTACTAAATCGCCGACTTTTGAAGTTTTTAAGACAAGGGAATAAATCTTGTAAATCCATTTTCATTATTGTTATTGTGTTCTCAACCCATGGATGCGTGTCCGTGCACGTAATACGTGTAACCTCAACTCTCCAGAGAAACACACGTGAACACAAGTTTACACAGTTGAACTGATGCGTTGGTGTTCGTATCTCACTCTGTCGCAAAGAATACAATTTTCATTGAAACTTGGGTCTCGTAAAACCGAAAAGGCACACTATAGATTTACGGTAGTAGTACCTTTGTACGATACACGTTGTAACTTGTAGCACGGCAGCATATGGGAATGCTATACGTAGGGTTTCGCCACTATGCTATATTCTGACATCGTGTCGCGCCTTAGTCATGGCCACAGGAGCTCTCAATGTACTGTTGCTTGGATAGTCGATCGAACGCTCTAGGTTTTTTCAATGAACTTTCCGTCAGTGTACTTTTTAAATGCTTTTGAAGTCCGCTGTACTTCATGCTATCTAGTTACACTGCAGAAATCGCGAGGACTTTGTACCGGAAGTATAGTATCACGCATGATGACATCATAGATCATGTGAAGACTTCGTTATGATTGGTCAGATTGGTAAAACAATCAAAGGTCAAATCTCAGCGGCAATTTTTGGACAGTTACGACCTTTGAATTACTGAGTAAATTGTCTGCTGATTTTTCCCTATAAGTTTGACAAAATTTCGCGTAAATTTGCTGTTTGACATCGTCGTGACGACTTCATACACGCTAACTATGTATGTAAAACCTATAGGCAATGTTTACGACGCGTAAAAAAGTCATCATCGTCGTCATGATCAGCTTGTGGAGATCGATTGGCTCGTCGATTTGAACAACGATCTGCCCAATAATCACCATAACATCCCCGTGGATCTAGGCGATCGTTTAAACTTCGGTAAGTACATTTTCGATTTGCCTTCTCTGCGACGTGAAGACGTAGTTTTTTACTGTTTTTGTTCGGCGCAATTCTCGAGTAATACTGTTCAATTGTATGAATTCTAATAAATTGGTATAACTCGTGAGGTTGAACGTAGAGTGTACAACGATAGAGGGACCGTGGTACAGTGTACACAAAAAATGGAGTACATGCCGATACTATTATCTACAATAATATACTTCTCTCTTGCATTGGCAAAGGTAAAACTTTTGCTCATGTATACAAATTTCCCTCAATGTACGATATAAAAGGACAGATATAAAACAAGAAAGAACAATACATGTAGGAATTGTTGGATACGAATTAAGTTCTCAAACTCTTGACCGAGTCTGGTACCTGCTACATGTATTCCAAAACGTACTTCTCTATGACATCAATATACATCTGTCTGCTTATAAGATTATTCTGAACGTGTGTCCTTAAAATTGAAGTTTATTTTAAAATTTTTATTAACGTATTTTGACATTTGTTTATATGTAACCTGTAGATATTTTGCTGGCATATTGTAAGGGGAATCAGTAATTAATTTACAATATTTCATTACAATATTTCATTGAACTTCTACATGAACTCTTACATCACAAAATATGTATACAATATTCTATTGCATTTAATGCTGCAACCTTTGATAAGCAACTTAGATATAAGCTCAGTACCTCAAGACCTACCTTTTTTCTAACTATGTTTCAATTTGGCTTTAGAAAGTTCATGTAGGTATGCAATGAAGTGTACTCAAACCAAGCGAGTTTTGCATGGTGAAGTCTACAATTTTAACGGAATTACTGCAGGGGATAAATCATCTGCAAATTAAATTTTGTTTTATGCCAATGATTCTACTACTTTCCTAGTTTGAAGCAAATTGCAAGATGAACAGATTGATACTAGACTACTGCTATAAATCACATTTTGTCATTCACAAGTTGAGGGAACATTTTCTTTATTTTATGAATACATGCAAATTTCACAGTCTTCAATGTTTGATGGCTGTTGAACGAGTCAAAATTTTTGAACCCCAACGAGGATTCTAACTTGCATACATAATTTTGTCATAAGTTTGATAAACTTTATATCTGACTTGAACTTTTTTATATTTTTTCCAGCTTACACATAGGACAACTTCAAGATGACAAGTCTAGCAATAACCAAAGCTGTAACAGACAAGTACAAGTCTTTCAGAATAATCCGTCGTTGTGACAATATGAAGTTAAGGACTTTACGGACACTTGAACATTTTTTGAACATTAAGTTTTTATATCCGTCATGTTGATTCGCTTTAAAATATGGTGGATTAAATTTTATTCCTACCAAATTTTTAGCCCTTGCATTCTTTTTTTGGGGGGCAGCAGAGTGGTGTAGGACGTGAGATGATGGCTTGGTAATGGCTGATTTTCAGCAGCAGTGATAAGTTTCAGGTTGTTGGAGTAAATGTTAGTCAGATTGCAGAAGGTAGGTTGATTTTGTATGGCAGAGCAGCAGCTAGCCTGCCTGGCAGAGCAGTAGCTAGCCTGCCCGGCAGAGCAGCAGCTAATCTGCCCAGCAGAGCGGCAGCTAACCTGCCCGGTAGAGCGACAGCTAACCTGCCCGGCAGAGTGACACCTAACCAGCCCGACAGAGCGGCAGCTATAACTGTCCAGCAGAGCGACAGCTAACCTGTCCTGCAGAGAGACATTAATCTTTCCAGGAGGGATCCAGCAAACCTAATTTGAATAGCATTGCCACGCTCTCCTGAAAGATGGTCCTGGAGAGCTCCTGGACCACTGCGGGACCTTTTCTGGAGAGCTCCCGAAAATCTTGTCGGGAAGGCTAAAATTTTCATAAGGGTCTACACTTCCAATTAACAGCTGATAAAACAAGCATGCCTTTACAGCTGGCGACGTGGTCCTTCTCGACAAAGAAACGAATACGGAGGTACCAACAATGCGGAAGTTTTGACTTGACGAAATGGCCTCCCTCCCAGCAAATCAGCCTATTCTTTGTCTATACGTGTTATCGTTCACTCCAATCGGTCGTTTTCACTTCAATATGACATTAAACTGGTTCAGTAATTATTTATATTCAAGTTAATACATTTCCAGGTCTATGGGACATTTATGATTTACAACTTTAAGTAGGATCATCCTGAACCACTGACAGTTGGTGGTGGTACCATTGTCCGAAATGGTAAGCGCACCCTGCTAGCATGCTAACACCCATCAGGATTGGTCCCAAAATTGTTAAAACAGGAACTTCCCCTATATAAGCCGGATTATCGTAAATCCATGCACAATATTTGCAGAAGACCTTATTCTTTATTTAAAGATCCTGATGCTGTTACGTGTTTGAATGATATCCATGACAATTATGTTGTCGTCCCTGCTGATAAAGCTGCCTATAACATTGTATTTGTCTGTAAGAAGTATTATTTTGAATGTCTTATAGACGAACTTGGTGTAACTAAGACCTCCACCAACTCCACTTACAGACAATCAATGTTCAACAAATCTGATTTTTTTTCGCAAACCATAAGTCATTCATGGATAATTTTAATATTACAACAAAGGATGACCATAATAAGTTGCCTAGCTTATACTGGATACCAAAGCTCCACAAACACCTTACAGAGCTAGGTTTATCGTAGGATCTTCAAAATGTTCAACAACAGAGTTATCGAAGATACTGACTCCTGTTCTTTTTATTGTTAAACGGGACTTCAAGCATACTGTGATGGTTGTCTTTTCTCGGAGTGGTATAAATCAAATGTGGATATTAAAAAATTCGAATGAACTCTTGGAAAATTTGAAATCAAGATCTGTTTCAAAATAACATCTATTAAAACTTTCGATTTTTCCACATTGTATACCACAATACCACATGATAAATTGAAAGAACGCTTAAAAAACATCATCAACCATGCATTTTGTACAAAAACGGTTCACGCCGTTACAAATATGTAGTATTAGGGTATAATTTTACATATTTTGTTAAAAATGTTACTAACGCTAAAGTGTTTTATACCGAGAAAGACATTATCAGTATGCTTGATTTCCTCATTGACAACATATTTGTAGAATTTGGAGGACACATTTTCCAACAGTGTATAGGAATTCCTATGGGCACTAACTGTGCTCCCTTGCTTGCCGACTTATTTCTGTTCTCATACGAGGCAGAATTTATCCAGAACCTAATCAAACAGAAAAAGGCCTCTGTAGCTAGAACGTTCAACCTAACATATAGATACATAGACGATGTTATTTCAATGAATAACTCTGAATTCAGTATATATCTCGCTATGATTTATCCCCCTGAATTGCAAATTAAAGAAACTACAGAAACGGCCTCTTCTGCTTCATATCTGGAAATTTTACTTAAATTTGACTCTAATGGTCACCTTTCTACTAGGCTATATGACAAGAGACATGATTTCAACTTTAGTATAATCAATTTTCCACACCTCATAAGTAATATTCCACTCTCACCAGCTTATGGGTATACATTTCCCAGCTTATTCGATATGCTAGAGCATGCAGTACATATGGTGATTTTGTAGAGAGACATGGCACTCTCTCTTACAAACTCTTAAATCAAGGTTACACCAGAACAAGACTTGTCTCTACATTCAAACGCTTTTTTGGCAGGTATTGCAAGCTGATAGATAGATACAATATCTCTCTGCGACAAATGATTGCTGATGGCATCGGTGACATTGGGCCTTATTTAGTGACCACTACCTATCTGACGTGCAGATTGATATATGGCGGGTGCCACATGTGGGGCAGGATGCGCTTACTATTTTCGAAAAACATGACATCACTTCTTGGTCTTCTGGCCAGAGGTCCATATATCCTTCTTTCATGAATATGACTTTGTTTGTGTACCGTCTATTTACTGTCTCTTCTGTGCTATTTTGTGTCTATGTTTACAACTATTGTCTTACGAATTCTAACCTAATGTCATTGGATTATGGATTGGTATGATTGCGATTATTTTAAAAAGCCATGCTACTGATCGGACGTGCCGTTTTAGTCCCTGAATCCTATAATTTTGCCATGTTTCAGGTGTTCATTGCCGTCGAATCTTGCATACGATGTCTGTGAATATATAGCGACTACACTCGAGTGAAAATTAAACTGAAAAAATGTTCAGATTTTGTCATAGAGCGCATATCTCAAACTTTGTTCCCTGTACGACCATTTTACCCCTCTTTTGCATATGTTACGAAAGTGCCCATCATGAGTAGTCAAATTCATCATACGGTCAAAGTGATGCAATGAGAATTCAAAACTGCCGCCGAGTGTATGCATATCGCTGCATCATCAGTAATCTCCCTATTGAGCGCCCACGGTCCTGTAATTTTCCATTTAAATATTGTACGAAATGATATAGTATATGAATCACTGTAATAAGTCAAAGCCAGGAATACTGTGACTAATCATTTGAGTGACCAAGGTTTTTTATTTGGCCATAATGTCGTCATATTGACCTTAGTACTTATTGAAAGTCCTCACGAGTCTTTTGGATGTGTACCCCTGTCTCACTTGTTTTGATACCAATGAGCTGTGTCTCATATGAAAATCAGCGTAGGAAGGACAAGCCCTACAATAGCTGAGAAGATGAGGCACATATACACCATAAGCAGGTGCAGATGGATTATTACTTGTAACGTATTATAACTTATGATTTCAAAATCGAAATCATCCCTTTTGTCATACAGCTTAGTGTGTAGCCCATTAGTACCCACTTGTAGGAACCAATCAAGATATGAAGCCGAGTTCTTAACCTCGGTTGCTTCTTTGATTTTGAACTCATCAGGATAAAAAGAATGTAAGATATTTGATATATCTGGATTGTCTACACTAACCATATCATCAATATATCTGTGCGTGCTGTTAAAACGCCTTGCAGTTTTTTAGACCCTGCTTTGTAGAAAGACTGTAGGAACTATGCTTCACATGAATACAGAAATACGTCAGCAAGAAGGGATGCACAATATGTACCCATTGGTATGCTGATGGATTGTTGAAATGTCATACAAATATGTTGTTGATTAAGAAATAAAGGATGATAATATTTCTTCATCTATGTATTTTATGCTCGGCATCCATACTGTTACTAAATTATCAGGCACAAGACCAGTAATTAATTTCCCATTGGCCACCACAGTAGCGTTGAGCTCGATTTTCCTATTTTAAAACATTCAGCGGCACGAATCCTCTTAACAGGTGAAAGGTAAATGTCAGCTTGACTACTGATGAATCTTTCGTGTGGGCAAGTCCACAGAAATTTTGAGATAGCTATGAAAATAGCGCCTTCGGTGGCGTTTTTTTCAAAATTCAGGCTTATTGTTATGATTTCCATGGCCCCTAGAACTCGTCATATTACCACTGAATGCTTCAGCCATTATTCACAACAGTCTGCATTCTGATTCAGGCAGAAAAATATCTTTACAAAATTCTTGACATTAAAGTTCAAACTAAACAAGCATCCATGCAGGTCTCAAAACTTCAAGGTCTGCACTATTTTTCTTCCGAACTATCTTCGAAGTGCATTAGTGGTCTTGTGCCACCTGACAATGTTTGATGGTAATGTATTGGTACTTTCCACTGCCATTTTTATGCAGGAAAGCGTGTTTAACAAGGGATGACAGCCGTGTCTTAAGGTTATCGTGGGGAATTGTGGTGTATAATGTGGAAAAGTCAAATGTTTGCATTGACCTGTACTTGTTTTTCTCGACTTTTAAATCAAGCAACAATTCTTTTGAATTTTTAGTATCCACATTTGATTCAACCTACTCGTTTAATACACTTAATCACAATATCGAAAAAGACCATATTTGATGGTTGTTAAAATTATAGTCAATAATTGTGACAGATGTTTAGTAGTGCATTTGCTTGATACTGCAATAAAGCGTTGTTTGTAAGGGTTCGTTTGCAGTTTAGGTACCCAACACAATATAGGCAGTGTTTTGTCCTTGAAAAAGGAATGCCAATTCATTAAGCACTGATGAATGGTTTGAAAAAATGTCTTCATCAGAAAGGGCGGAAAGAGTATAGGTTGTATTGCTTTTATCTGAATGATGCTTTTATCTGAATGAACGTTTACTTCATCTATTATACACGGGATATAATAATTTCTACAGACAAAGATAATGTTGTTTGATACTTTGTCTGCAGGAACTACAACATGTTTGTTGTGTAAAGCATCATGGCATGCTTTGACAGATAGGTCATCTAATACTGAGTAGGTATTTTTCATCTTAAGTGTGAGAACGGAAATGTAAAATACGTGATTTTATTTATCTCTGATTTGCTCAGCCAGTCAGAGAGGCATTCCACACCAACTTCCTCAACTGCAGTCCCCTGTCTTGAATTGTTTTCGATGGCATCCATGATAATTCTGAAATTAAATTTCATATTAATATTTTGTGGCACCCAATATTTTGGGCCATATTGAAAGAGTTGCCAAAGTTTGCTGTTGGTAATGATGGTCAGGTCAACAGTTATCATGTGACCAAGTGCTTTATAGCAAAAGGGGGATGACAAGCAATTGCAAGTTTTGCTGTTGTTTGAAGTTTAAATTTTTCAAGACATTGTTATAGTTAAAAAGGTTCCTGCCAGTGGTTTTTGTGTATGAATGGCAAACTATCGATGGTTCTTAAAATTTAAAAGATGGAGGTATTTTTTCCACAACTTTCTTATCATGCAAAATATTGCTGATGTTTATTTGATCAACCCCTTACTTTGCAAATAGTACATGAAAAAGTTAATGCTTGTCACTGTTCAAGAGTTATGTCCTTACTGGTTTAAATAGCCGGGATCGATAAAAATTTGGACAAAACGATAATCGGGCTATTTTGGTTGATATTCATCGTTTGAACTCTTGACAGTAACAATCTCAATTTTTGTAAAGAGCAAGCAAACAACATAGTTCTTATTTTGTGAACTCCTAATGGCCGACTAAGTGTATAGACAATGAATCACTGGACTTGGGAGAAATGCTGCTATTACCATGTCTATGCCAATGGCTTTGTTGTCTTCTCGTGTGAGAGTTAAATATACCCATCTCATTTTCACGACTTCCCCTGGGGCTTGATAAATTACCCTAGAATGTTACCGTTACATGCATAGGGCACAGCTCTGCCAAGTTCAGTGATCCAGTAGTGTTGACGTTGCTTGAGATAGCTTCTGTTGAGTTTGGAACTATTGGAAGGATGGTAGATATTTTTCCAATATTCGTACTTTCATGTTCAGTATGGAATGTCAATGACCATTAAAAGAAGTGTATAGGCATGTCGTCAAGTTATTATTTATACCTGACCTATGGCAACATATCCTCTTAGAAAAGTTTTCTCCAGTCTCCCTGACATATTTCAACCTACACATAGTACAGTCAATGCCATATATATTACATTTTTGGTTTGGCAAGTGTTATGTAGGTCATTTTCTCCCTCATTGTTGACCTGAGTTTAATTAGTCTAGAACATTCTCAAGGTCACTGTCCTTCATGGCCTCACGACCTTGAATTCAATTAGTCATGTTTTGAAAGTTCAGGAAATTAAATTAGTCCTGTAAGGGAGACAATTTTAGAGCATTGATTAGCATGTCAATAGAAGATATAGAATGTTCTTATATTCTCTTATGTAACCACTTCAGTATGAAAATGGGACAGGCACCACCTACTGTCAGATATTTTGGGATCGTGTCTCTTGCGTGTTACTTCAAGACTCCAGCAGTATTAGTTTTAAGACTTTTCAAGACGTTCACTGCCAGGCTGGATTTATACTGTGAACTTTATGCAACGTCAAGCCTGCAAGCCATAAGACTGTTCATTCATCCTACTGTATGACACTGGAGCTGTGCCGTCCCTGCTGAGATAAGTAGCCTGTAAACTTTTACAATTTGTATTCTATCCCTTGACTTAGCGATTAGTTTTATTTTTCGTAATAAATTCCGTTTTAAAAGCAAATTGCTGAGTTCACCTTTTGTTCGTTTTCTCTCACGTAACACAAGAAAGGTCTTCAAAAGCCTTAGTGCGTACGTCTTTTTGGATAGGTTGCCAATCAGAATCTCAAAAGAGCATAATTTGTCTGTATTCTGGACTGTACCGACCAAAGTTTGCATGTCAGTTTAAGTTTCCTGATGCACTGGATGACATGCCATTCGCCTTTCCTTTATCGAAGCCCGTTTTTGATTTTAGTATGTTACAATGATCAAAAAATAATGAAGAAAGATGGGGTCAACATGCTTAAAATACACGAGCATACGATGACGTCACACAGATACACATTCCATGGGATTATCTATTTATCACATGAACAGTTTTCTTACTGTCCGTTTGTTGAAGATCACAAAAATACTGTCATAATCTGGGTTTTATTCTCGGGATAATGACCTCCGTTAGCCACAACTTTGGGGCTTTGCATTTTTGTTCTGCTCATCAACTGCTGCAGTGTCCCATTCAAGTCATTGAAGCATGATGAGATCCCCAATGTTTAGCTTCGCAGTACAGTATGTACATGTAACATTGTTATTGTTGAAAATTTCATTTAGAGCCAGAGAAGAATTCATTTGTTAATTATAAAATGGTCAATATATAGGCTGTGTTTTACAACTATAATAATTGCATTTTAATATGCGGAAGAAAGTGGGCCAAGAAACTGTAGTTGATAAACAGTACTGAAATACTGAGAAATAGCAAAAGTTACAGTTAATGGAGCCTCATTTACTTATTTCAAATAACATCATACATGTGACGTATATCATCAATGATGACTGTTGCATAGCCAGAGTGATAAAATACTTTTTCAAAGGTCTTTCCAACTTCTTTGCAAGTCTCAAAAGGACATTGCACTTTGACTCTAATATATTGTTACGTGTAGAAGAAAACGAACAAAAGGGTGAACTCAGCAGTTCCGTATAAAACGAAATTTATTACGAAAAATAAAACTAATTGGTAAGTCAGGGATAGAATACAAACTGCAAAAGTGTACAGACTACTTATATCAGCTGGGACGGCAAAGCTCCAGTCTCAGAGTTGTAACAGTCAGTCCGATGAATGAACAGTCCTTTGGCTTGCAGGCTTGAAGTTGCACAAAGTCCACAGCATAAATCCAGCGTTGGCAGTGAAGGTCTTGAAAAGTCTTGAAATTAATACTGCTGGAGTTTCCAAAGACTTGAAGTAACACGCAAGAGACACGATCCAAAATGTCTGACTGCAAGCTGTGCACGTCCCTATTTATACCCATGTGCTTACATAAGAGCATATAAGAACAATCTAGAACTTTTATTGACATGCTAATTACTGTTCTAAAATTATCTCTCTTACACAACTAATTACATTTCCAGAACATTCCAAACACCACTAATTGAATTCAAGGTTGTGAGGTCGTTAAGGGCAGTGACCTTGAGAATGTTCTAGACTAATTAAACTCAGGTCATGATGAGTGTGGGGGAAAATGACCTACATAACACACCCCCTCTTCAAAAAAAAGAAAATTGTTCAGAGAAAAATCTGTCTTTTTTAAATGTGATATTAAATGTGTGAACAACAATAGAATCTAAATACGAGAGAGACAGTCTGCAATCAAATTTTTCTTCCTATGATATGTCTAATATCAAGGTTAATCTCCTGCAACATTAAACTGCATCTTAACAATCTCTGGTTTTTGCCTTTCAATTTCTGCAGAAAAACAAGAGGGTTGTGATCAATATAAACAACTATTGACTGATTTGGATTTGAAGAAGTAACATAAACTTCAAAATGCTGTAAAGCTAATATCAAAGATAAACACTCTTTTTCAATTGTAGAGTAGTTTCTCTGGGATTTGTTAAATTTGCGTGAAATGTAGCAAACAGGATGATCTATCCCATGACTATCCTCTTGCAATAAAACAGCACCAGCAGCCGTATCACTAGCATCTACAGCTAATTTGAATGGCAAACTGAAATCTGGTGCAGACAAGACTGGAGCACTTTGAAGTATGGCTTTAAGTGTATCAAATGTTGGCATTGTTCTGACCAAACAAACTTTAATTTCTTTTTAAGTAAGTAATTGTAGAGAAATTTGGACAGAATTTTCTGTAGTAACCAGCCATACCGAGAAAGCACATCAGTTGTCTCTTGCAATTTGGTATGGGAAAACTTGAAATGGCACTGATTTTGGCATCAACAGGTTTTACCTCACCCTGTCCTACAGTATGTCCAAGGTAAGTCACCTTCGCCCAACCAAACTCAGATTTGGCAAGGTTGACAGTCAACATTGCTTTGCTCAGTCCCTCGAAGAACTTCCACATGAGGTTGATGTGTTCCTCCCAGGTGTCACTGTAAAGGACGACGTCGTCGAAGTAAACTCCACATCTGTCTAGCCTGGATATGACGTCGTTGGTCATCCGTTGGAACGTTGCCAGAGAGTTTTTCATTCCTAATGGCATCACCTTGTACTGGAACAATCCGTCTGGTGCAACAAAGGCGGATATTTCACGAGCACGATCCGTTAGAGGGACTTGCCAAAATCCCTTCAGTAGGTCAAATTTCGTCACAAACTTGGCTTTTCCCACTTGGTAGATGCAATCATCAATCATCGGGATAAGGAAGTGTCTGTCTTTGTTAAAGTGTTCACTTTCCTGTAGTCCATGCACATACGATAACTATGATCTGATTTTGGCACAAGTATGCACGGCGAACTCCAGTTACTTTTACTGGGTTCAATAAAGTGACAATGTAGACAGGTTTTTGACTTCTTCCTGGAGATATTTCGCTTTCGTTGGATTCAGTCTGTATGGATGTTGTTTTACAGGCTTACTGTCCCAACATCAACGTCGTGATAGATGACGTTTGTCCTCATTGGAACATCTTGAAACAGGTGTTTATATTCATGGAGCAGTTCTTTCACCTGTTGTTGTTGTTGTGACGGCTGGAGGTGTGCCAACTTTGTAGACTCCAGATTCTCCAGGATTTCTGAATTCTGAAGTTTGACCGAGCCCAGCTTTGAATTTAGAGTATTTTCACTCAAGTCAGTTTCAGTATTGCTATCTTCATAATGGTTTGAACTGACTGCACTGACAGGCTGTGTTATAGTAGGATTATTCCTATCCAAATATGGCTTAAGCATATTTATGTGGCATAACTGTTTTTGTTTTCACCTGTCAGGTGTTATTATGATGTAATTTAAATCGCTTAATTTCTTATCGATTAGATATGGCCCAAAGTAACGAGCATGGAGTGGTTTGCCAGGAACCGGAAGAAGAACGAGAACTTTTTGACCTGGTTCAAACTTCCGTTTTGAGGTGTTTTTATCGTATTTGATTTTCATTGACTGCTGAGATGACTCAAGATTTTCTCTGGCTAATTAACATGCCTTAGAGAGTTTTAATAATAAATCTGAAACATATTGTAAAATATTCAGACAATCATTATTGTCTGATAGGAATTTCTCTTTGAAGAGCTTAAGTGGGCCACGGACTGTATGTCCAAATACAAGCTCAAATGGGCTAAAACCAAGAGACTCTTGAATTGACTCTCTAACAGCAAAGAGCAGAAAATGAATTCCTTATCGTTCGCCAAGTTAAAGCGATGTATTCATTGCTTCTCTTTGATAAAGTTTGTGTGTGCGATGTGTGATAGTGAGCGTACATGCATGAGTGCTTCACGAACTCTAAAACGTGTGGTGCGGTCTCAGTCAGACAAATGTAACAACTTTTCCAGCTATTGAACCACTTGGTTTGAGAGTGGGGATTTAGCCGAGCGGTTCTCTCTGTTGCCTCTCCGCTAGGCGACTGATGCTGTATGTTGTGGGTACGAACCCGTTTGAAACTAGCTGTATTCTCTCTGTCAAAACAGTATCTCCTAATCATATTTTTCACAAGTTTGATGAAATCGCTCGAGAGCACCCTGACTTTCTGATGATAGGCGGATACCTATACTGTTTAATGCCTAGCTGATCCATTACTTGTTGAAAAACTCCAGACATAAATTTGGAGCCTTGATCGGACTGGACACATTTCGGGAGGGCAAATAATGTGGAAAATTTGACTAAAGCTCTCACTATAGTCTTTGCCTTTATATTTCTCAGTGGTATGGCTTCTGGGAACCGAGTAGATGTACACATAATTGTCAACATGTACTCATTTCCTGATCTTGTTTTGGTAGGGGCCCAACACAGTCTGTTAGTATCCTACTAAATGGTTCTTGAAATGCAGTAATTGGCAGTAAAGGGGCCTTTGGAATTGTCTCATTTGGCTTTCCTACCATTTGACATGTGAGACAAGTTTTTCAGAAATGTGCTACATCCTGCCTGAGATTAGGCCAATAAAAGTGACTGAGAATTTTATTAGAAGTTTTCCTGACTCCTAAATGACCAGCCCAGGGGGTTTCATGGGCCAGGCATAATATTTCAGCACGATAGGACTTTGGAACCACAATTTGATGTTTTATAGCCCAATCATCATCAACCAAGACATCTGGAGGTCTCCATTTACACATGAGAATACCATATTTTGCATAATAAGACACAGAGCTATCTGCAGTTTCAGCTTCGTCAACAACCCTGTCAAACAAACACAAGATATATGGGTCTTTGTGTTGTTCTGCAATGAGATTTGATCTAGAAAATGTCTGACCTTGGTCAGCAGAAGTTTTACCGAAAGTTTCAAATCCACGAGGGATAACAGAATGATCTGTGTCAAACACCTGACTAAGAAAGGTGTCATTTAAGTCAACATCTGTGACATCATTTTTGAGAATATTTTGATTCTCAGAAGTTTTCTTTGACATGGCTCGAAGGGTATAAACCTAGAATCTCTTCCTTAATTGGCTGTTGATCCTGATCTAAACTAGGATTATCAGTCACAAGTGGATTAGTAATGACCTTGTCCCCAGCAAGGTCGTTTCCAAGGAGAAGGTGAATCCCTTCAAAAGGCAAAAAAGGCCTAATACCTAAGGTCACAGGTCCTGAAAACAAAGTCCAAAGACAAATTACAGTATGGAGAGGAAAGGAATGTAATCATCACAATCTACCCCTTAATAAGAATTTTGACAGGGGTAGCGGAAGACAAATCACTAGAAAGTGATATAAAACCATCGTGAATGAATGGTTCAAAAATACCCATAATGCTATCTTGAGAAAATTGACCTTGACCTCATTAATGGTGGATAAGAGGGGTTTAACCTCAGAAATGTGTTGCACACATTGTTAGACTCTAATTGAGTTGGTGAAGAAATAAAGCCGGTGGGCTTAGATCCACTTTGACCTTCACGTTTTCTTTTCAATTTGAAACACTCTGACATTAAATGGCCGTCTTTCTTACAATAATTACAAGAAAGTGTACCGAACTGTTTGTCAGAAGGAGATTGAGACTTGGGATCTGATGATATGGGAGTGTTACTTGAACTTTGCGAACTGTTGTCATTTGATTTTCTACTCTCCTTTGAAAAATTCTTGGATGAAAAGAAAGAGTTAGATTTACCTGCATTGTTTCTGTATGAAAAGAACTGGGATGGTTTGCTGAGAAATGAAGAGTTATGGTTCAGCTCCTGTGCGCACCTTTATGCAGTGCATAAATGTGTGTAAACAGGATGTCAGTGGTGGTGCCTATATGCATCTATATGCACTTGTATAAAAGGGTTTAATGGCTCACTAAAATTATGCACCTTTATGCAATCCAATAAC
Organism: Ptychodera flava; assembly: GCF_041260155.1. Classification (NCBI taxonomy): domain Eukaryota; kingdom Metazoa; phylum Hemichordata; class Enteropneusta; family Ptychoderidae; genus Ptychodera; species Ptychodera flava. Next base: position 6,434,537 of record NC_091931.1, on the reverse strand, counting down.
GTTGCATAATTTTACGTGTGTGGTAAAGATTATAAAACAACACTGAGGATGGCAACTTACAGTCTCTACTAATTGGAAAGGATTATATCTTTGAAAGAATAGCGGGATGCATAGTGAGAAACATCTAGTCATTTACCTGGGGTCACTTTTCTAACGTTCACTCTACCCATCTGGAAACCATCTGGAAGGCTTTAGGGTTTGCACTTTGGAGTCCCCGCACTGTAGTAGACACATCCCCCTCATTTAATTCTTATCATTTTTACAACTGTCTCTTTATCTTTCAACTGAAATAAAGCTTGCGTTTTGTATACCACAGTATGTGTTGCTGCAGTCATGAAAAAAATAGTGATAGGTCAGGCAATGGCAAGTCATGCAGGGCTCTGATTCATTGCGCCATTGTCTCAAGGTGTAAATAGCCATATGTCATTAACATATCAGGAAGGTTGCCATCGATATCGCCACAGCAGTTACACACGGGATACTTCCCTTTTCGTCACACATCGTTCATTCAAATGACAAATGTGTGGAGTCAATAGACAACAGCCTCTCTTATGATAGTATTTGGTAACCAGTATCAGACAGTTTGTGTTTGTGTCGGCTACACAGACGATCTGCCCTCTTGCGAGTTCGACTTTGTGAAAAACAAAATATGACCTGCGACCAAAATTGCTTATTTGACACATAAGCAGGAGACCTGCATTACATTTTGCACCGGTATGTCATGAAGAAAATAGTGATAGGTCAGGCGATGGCAAGTCATGCAGGGCTCTTATTCATTGCTCCATTGCCTCATGGTGTAAATAGCCATATGTCATTAACAACAATCACGAGGACCCCCTTGAAGGTATAAACAAAAGCGGTTTCTTACTTAAGTCACTGTTGCTAGAAAGTTTAGCTGAAATAGACTTTGTTCAAGTTTGCAATTTACATCAAATTCTTGTAAACTTGTTTTCTTTAACTTAACTTCTTAAAAAGTTGATTGAACGTATTGTCATGGAGTTGCACCCGAAATAACATTTGCAGGATCGTTGTCAGCCATACTGCACTATGGTTGAAAAAAGGAATGTCATAAATTTGAAAGATTTATGTGATGCATATAAAATTGTAAGTGAAGTTTGTGTGTGTGTGTGTGTGTGTGTGTGTGTGTCCCTGGACGTACCACAGATACGTCCATGGAGTGTCTGAGCCTTCCTGATCATGGCAACCATGCCACAGCTAAAAAAGGCCAGCGTCGACAAAGATAAAATAATAGGTGTGAAAGGGATTATCAGGCCCTCCTGTACCCTTACATCCATGACTGCACAGACTCCATTTCTAGTGCGTTCTACAATTTTAAGAACGTCTACACTCAAAAAAGTAACTTGAGTAGTTTTGCGTGAAATAAAGATGACCGTGATAGCCGTGATTGAAACAGCCTTTGTTTGTTGTTTTACTCGACCCCAGCCGACTACCATGGCAAAAGTCGGAGACTGCTGAGACGGGAAGACCATTATCAAATTTGAAAATTGTAAATGTATCGGTCATTTTATCCAGATGATTCAGTGTCCTTTTCGATATTAAGTGGTCGAACCAAGGCCCCCGGTATGCACTCTGTGGCCACAATGCATATGCAGTACAGTCAAGGTGAAGTGTGCAACACAGACAAAGGGAATTATTTGTTTGTGTGTGCAACAAGCATTGTCAGGGCAGGGACTTCCCTAATTACCGTGGACTCAATGTCGGAATGTGGAGAGGCTGCCTGATGTCCTCCCACATTACGTGTATGGCATAATGTTATGAACACTCTGGTGCACGAATGCTTCAATCATCGTTTTTGTACAGAGGGTCTGTGGCTTGACGTAAACCCTATTATACAACTTTTCACTTGCATTGTGGGGTTTCGCATAATTACTATCATGTCGCCTGTGCCCTGGCGAGTGCATACCAATTATCTGGCGAATCAACTACCTTTCAAAATCGAACAAGGAAAATGGTTAGTAAAATTAAATGCTGAACACAAAATCGACAATACTGAAAATACTTTGCCGTAGCTGATGGCACTTGTAATTTGAAATACTCTCAAAGCAAACCTACTATAGTCTTAGTTTCCATATGAGTAAATCGCTACAGCCTGCCATCAGTAAGCATGAATGTGAGAAGATACATCAATGCCGTAAGGTCAAATTATTTTGCTCTGGTAGGTAATTAAGATTTTGTTGTTTTGTTTTTTTCCTAGTGCTTCCTAGTGTACCAAGTATTTTCTGGTCAGATTTTAGAGTTGCAAACGTTGTACCTCATGTAACGGTGTGATCGCCAGGTTTGCCTATTGGGTATGTAAGTGTAAGAGTATCAGGGATAGACTTCTCCAAGTCTGTGGGCATATCGAAACATATAGTATAGGACTTAACATTGGCAAACCGTTGCGCTAATGGTAGGCTTAATCATTTCGTGGATCGTGGAGTGAATGTCACTTGGTCAGCAAGTAACTCAACTGAACAGAAAGCGCAACTGGGGGCCAGTCTACATCCGGGACTGCATTCGGTTAATAAATCCTGGACTAAAATTTCCCAGGTTTAGAATAAAACTGGATCTAATGTGCCTATCAGAGATCAAGAAGTATGACGCTTGATTGTGAAATACTAGTGCATGTTGCTTTCTAATTTATTTATTTATTTATTTACACTTTTACTGAGCGTCCGATTTACTCAAATGAGTACTTTTCACCGGGGCTCGATAATTAACAAGTCACAAATCTGGTAAGAATAAATAAATAAGATTACAGCTGAATGTTCTTTTTTATATATTCTGTCAGAAGCACCTTGAAATTTCCAATAGTCGAAGCTAATCTAATGTCATTTGGCAGTGAATTCCATAATTTAGTTGCACAATAATGAAAACTCCGTTGTCCAATATTTAAAGCAGATTTCGGAATATAACAATCCTGTCGAGAAACCGAGTACGTTTGATAATAATGGACATTACTCTGAAATACTAATAAAGTCGACAGATAATGTGGAGCACTGCCAGTCATACACCTGAAATTAACACTGCCATAAAGTATACAATTCTTTGTCTAACAGACATGACATTTAACGAAGAAAACAAACTGACTGAAGGGTAATCATTAGGCAATTCAAACAGAGTACGTAACGCTCTCTTTTGTAACATGAAAATTTTGTCAAGACTTTTTGCTGTGGTATTTCCCCATACAACACAACAATAGTCAATAGTGCTCTGAATTAATCCATTATAAAACAAGGCGATGGTTCATTGGAATAAAAGGAAGTAATCTTAACAAAAGACATTCTCTTACTAATAGTCTTACAAAGAAATTCTATACGGTCGTTCCATGATAAGCATTCATCAATAGTTACTCCTAATATTTTTCCGTGATTGCTACAAGAAATTTCAGTTTCATTAATACAAATAGACATCGATTTGTTTGACTCTTTTAAACAATTCAACTTGTGAGAAGTTACCAGAAGATACTTTGTTTTGTTGACATTAATGAGCATTGAATTTGCCGTTATCCAATTGGAAATTGGCAAAACTGAATTATTATTTTTTTCAATAACATCATCATAGATTTTCCACTTGCCAGTACATTTTGATCATCTGCATACATGTGTAAAGTTGAAGTATCGGCACATAATGATAAATCATTGATAAAAAGCAAAATAACAACGGACCTAGGATTGACCCTTGTGGGACGCCAGCTGTAACATTAATACTGAATTCTCATTGAGAAAACAGAACAGTATTAGGAACTTATCATGCTCTTCATATGCTCTGCAGGTTTCATTATGATCAGTACACTTTGCAAAACAGACTTTCAATTTACAGACATCAAAATATTTCTATATATTTCTGACATATTAAAGTACAGCGCCCGGAGCGCCAGCTGAAAAATATTAACATATGGATATCTCCGATATATATGTCTGATATGTGAAAGTCATGCGGCTGAAGGGCATGCTGAAAATATGTTTGATATTTTAAAGTAATGCGCCCGAAGGGCGCACCGACAACATTTTAAACATACGGATATCTCTGATATATATGTCTGATATATTAAAGTTTCGTGCTTGGAGGGGCCTCTGAAAAATATGTTTTATTATTATTAAAGTTAAGCGCCTAAAGGGCGCGCCATGAATGCAACTGAATGATGAAATTTGTCGCTTGCACGATGCATTTTAGGCAAGTATGAGCCCGTGTCGAAATTTTTAAAACACACTGAACCCCCTCCCTAATTGGGCATTCAAAAACATAGTGACCCCCTATCAACATAGTCAAAAACAGGGTGACCCTCATGAATCCACTGCCCCCCCCCCCGCCAAATAAACTGACCAGTCCCTTATTATGAATATTGTACAACTTTAGCAATTATGACTTTCAAAGAATTCCTAAGACAGACACGTTTTATAACAACTTGGTAGCCTTATAATCCATCATAATCTTTCGCAAAATGTGCTCGTTTTCAGACCGTGCTTCAACCACATCAAAAATCGACTTTGCTACTGTTGCTAGCTTCACCGCTCGAAAGTTATTCTCGGAAACAGAACGGCAGCATTCGTCAGGGCCGGATTTCGCACATTATATGGAAAGCGGTGGTTATTTCTTCGAAAATATGTGATTGGACTGCGTACTTTTCATTTAGGCCTTGATCTCTCGCCGCCTCGCCCCAAACGTCAATTAGCAAACTAATCACAAGATAGTTCAGTCACGTGAATCTGTAAATTTTGATGCATCGATCTATCGTGATTAATTCTGAACTACCTAACACATAACAAACAGGGTCGCAGTCAGGCGTTAGAGGACGATCAGAAGACACCATCGACTAGTTTAATTTCAGAGTTAAAGGAATTCGTTTTACTAGTTTCGAGAACTATCAGTGTAACGTACTGTTGCATATGAAACAAACTTTTAGACGATGAACTTCGAAGTTTAAACTGTGCACATTTTATTAAAAGTACTTTTCCGAAAAAGCGGGTGCATGGGAAAAGACACAGCGACTGGAGCGACAGCTGGTCAAGAAAATGTCTTTTTCACTTTCTACATTTACCTTCGTGCTCCATCAAATCCCACGTCAAGTCATAGTGAACTCCGAGCTCAGTCCCGCATGTAAAATTGCGACCGTGACCCGATGATATACGATGATGGATTTCATAAAAAGTGCTAGAATTTCGTTTTTCCGGCCCGTCAGTACAGGTTGGTAGTTATTATATGAGACCGATTTCAAACCATGTTCATTCAGAATTGAAATAAACAGATATGATTTCCAAAAACCGTTTTTTATTCAATGGATTCATCACCTTTTTCGCGTAGACCTCGCTGTGTGTATCCCCATTATCGTTCGGAAAGATACCGGTATATCTCCTATATACGTAAGCTGACATGGAGAACCTCGTCAGAACTACAATATTTCTGCAATGTCGCAAAACATATTGCACCACCTTGGTGAATGATACACGTCCTTGTATGTTCGTCAGAAACTAATTACAGTAGGTTAGGATACGACATCGGTCAAATGAGGATGAAATATTGTACTGCAGTTCTGTCTTTCAATTTATTTTTCTTTTGTATATGAACTGTATTATTCTCAATTCCCTCCATACTATTTTTGAGCATTGCCGGCGTGTACATAGCAACATTGTTGGTGTTGAAATGAATCAAAATCTGGCTATTGCAACAGTAAGAATGTTGTATGTACAGTAAACAAAGAATTTACAAGATGCATGATTGGCTGTATCTGCAGAATCACTCATAAACTACATTAATATCAATGTTATACTAGCCACTTTGCACAGTTCAACCCGTCTAACATACACACGCACACACATATCTACCAAAGCAAGATCATAGAAGAGATATCCTTTATTTCAAATAGTTAAATAGGAAATCACATGCAACAAAAACCGAATGAATTCTTCAAAACCGTCCTCAAAATACAAGCAATATACTTCCTATAACTCACACATGATTATTTCCCAAAGTTTTAATTAGGCCAAACAACTGCTATATTTTACAATCTTGATAAAGATCTCGCCAAATATCAGGCTCAGTGCACTGGTTGGGCACGCCTGTGTGCGTAACACGGAATATTCATGAAGATAAAAAATGCGTTAGCTCTCAATGTACATGCAGAGAGGTTGGACTGCAGTATGATGCTAGGGGGTCAATTTGTACAATGATGTACCTTTATCTGTCGAAACACGAAAATATTGTTCAGTTAGCAATATTTTTTTTCTAACGAGAGTAAAAAAATAACATTTTCTTCAAGATTGAGTAGAAAATTATTACATATTGGGGTGATACATGTGTATGTATAGCATAGCAACCATGATCACGCCCCTTCAAAACCTGCAGCATTTCTAAAATTTGATAATTTTTCAAATTTGTTTTGTGGTTTTTTTTACCCAATATGTAATACTAACCATGTAAGAACATTTCACTCAATAAGTAATAATATTCGATCCAATTTGTAATGCAAATCGAATAGGTAATAAAATTCTAACCAATATATAATCCTACCCCAGTACGTAATTTTTATCATAATCTGAAGCCTGCTCTACTGAAAACTTAATGTAACTTCCTCTGGCTTTAACCACCAAAGCACTCTGCAAAAGCATAGACCAGGACTCCTTAGGCTAATTCAGATTCTGAGCAATTTTCTCAAAATGAAGGAAATATTTGTCAACATCATTTTCTTGGAAAGGGGGAACTAATCTGAAATGCTTTGCAATGTCAAAACCGTCTGAAGGAAGAATTTTCCTGTGTGTCCAAGCTTCAAACGTCTCACTTTTAACTATAGTCGACGTTCTGCTAATTCTCTTTCCTTTTCCTTTTCCTCTCTTTCTTTCTCTTTGTGTTCTTCCATTTCTAATCTTTCCTGCCTTTCCCTTTCTTTCATTTGTAATTCCTTCTCTCTCTGTCTTTCTTCTATTTCTAGTTTCTTAAGCTCTAAATTTACCTGCATTTCTAATTCTAATTTTCTGAGTTCAAAGGCAGACTCAGGCTCATAATCATGCAAGATGGATTCCTCAAATTTGCCTAAATTAACTAAATATTTGACAATATTGTACTGAATTTCCTTCTTGTGCATAGATCTTTTAACTTCTACTTTAAGGAAATTGGCCAGTGCTATGAGGTTGTCTTTTCTGAGGGAATCAAATGTGTCCTGATCAAGGTCATCCATAAATTCGTCTGGCTTGAATTCCGCCATGATTGAATTTCGCTGAGTTCACAGTATACAGTAGTTTGGAAAAGGCTGGCAAAATGTTGTCAAACGGCTCAAAATTTTCGTAACCCGGACAAGCCCCCGATTGTGTTATATGTAGCAGAAAACCAACCAAAGGTGAACACAGCAGTTTCCGTGTAAAACGAAATTTATTACGAAAAAAAATACTAATTGCTAAGTCTGGGATAGAATACAAACTGTAAAAGTGTACAGACTACATATCTCACTCCATGGGGCCACAAAGCTCCAGTCTCAGAGTTGTAACAGTCAGTCCGATGAATAAACAGTCCTTTGGCTTGCAGGCTTGAAGGTGCACAGAGTCCACAGTATAAATCCAGCGTTGGCAGTGAAGGTCTTGAAAAGTCTTGAAATTACACTCTTTTTCATCTATCATCGAACGCTCAACTTCATGTGAATATTGATACATCTCACGAATTCATCAGTGTGTTGCCTTTGAAACTTAATGAGTTGATAAGGAACTTCCTAAGAAGTTCCAGACGCTGGCGCGACAAGTTTTATGTAAACATAGATACTTTGTAGCTGACTGTGAACAGTATCTGCCGTACGTACAGGAGAACAGGCTCCCTGAACGCAGCCGGTGATAGACCAGTGCGAGAACGCACCAGAGTTATGGACAACGTTCTCCAACATATCGAGTTCTACAAAAGGCGGCAGCCAAGTATTTACTTACGCGAATAAGAAAAAACTTCTTGATAATTAAAACGTGCCATCGCTGGCAACAATCCACCGAGCGATAACCAAATACCTGAGCATGAGTCGAAAGAAAATATCAAGTCTTGCCGCCGAATCAATGACTCCAGCTATCGAACAATATACACTGGAGTTCATAGAAACTGTTTCTGACTACAATATAAATCAAATTCATTGGTTTGATGAGTCTTCGGTGATCCGAACTTCAGGCAATCGTCGTTTTGGACACGCAGAAATCGGAACACCGGCAGTTGAAATACAACGGCATGCATCGAACGCTACATACACGATCAACCTCCTTGTCAGTGCTACGGGTGGGGGTATGGGTGTCGATCATTCCGATGTGATCGTTGGACCATCAAACGGGTTGGAGTTACTGAACCTTTTCGATGAGGCTGTTCAAGTTACGGGTAATTTTGGAAATCCGTGTTTGGCCGTCGGTGACTGTGTGATTATGGTTTCCACCACTCGCGATGTGTTGAACAAAATCCCAACGACTATTGCATGAGAAAGGGTTCGACTGATTTACCACCCAGTTCAACGCTTGAGAGCCGTTTTTCAACTATGTAAAGAGTGAGCTTAGATCTAATCAATATTTTGCTTACAGGTTCACTAAATTAGCGACTGCTTATGCCATAGCAAACATTACTCCCGGTGCTTGTCGTTTCTTTGCGAAAGAAAGTGGTTTCATTTGGGGGCCATCATCATTCATAATCGTCACGATAAGTTACGCATATACATTTGTGCCGGAAATAAACCAGCGCGATGTTGACTTTCCAAATGAACCAGCGCGATGTTGACTCTCAAAATGAAAGTTCGACTACAATTCTTGCTTGTCTCTTGAAATGTGAATCTTAGTTTTCAATTTCACACATTTTAGGGACTGGTCAGTTTCTTCAGCCTGGGGGGGCGGTGGATTCATGGGGGGGGTCACCCTGTTTTTGACTTTGGTGATAGGGGGGGTCACCATGTTTTTGAAATGCCCAATAGGGGGGGTCAGTGTGTTTTTGAATTTTGACACAGGCTCATCATTGCCTAAAATGCTAGTGTCAGCCACAAATTTTATCATTCAGTTGTATTTTTCGGCGCGCCCTTCGGGCGCGTAACTTTCAGAATCAGTCATATTTTTCAGCACGCCCAACTTTAACATATCAAGCATACATACATCAGAGATATCTGTATGTTCAATATTTTTGCAGCGTGCTCTTCAAGCTCATTACTTTAATATATCAGACATTTTCAAGCATGCCATTCAGGTGCATGACTTTGATATACAAGTGTTACGTGCAGAGAAAACGAACAAAAGGGTGAACTCAGCAGTTAACGTTTAAACAAAATTTATTACGAAAATAAAACTAATTGCTAAGTCAGGGATAGAGTACAAGCTTTAAAAGTGTACAGACTACTTATCTCAGCTGGGACGGCAAAGCTCCAGTCTCAGAGTTGTAACAGTCAGTCGGATGAATGAACAGTCCTTCGGCTTGCAGGCTTGTAGTTGCACAAAGTCCACAGAGTAAATCCAGCGTTGGCAGTGAAGGTCTTGAAAAGTCTTGAGAATGACTACTGCTGGGTTTCCAAACACATGTAGTAACACACAAGAGACACGATCCCAAAAGTCTGACTGCAAGCCTGCTGTCCCAGTATTTATACTCATGTGCTTACATAAGCATATAAGAACAATCTAGAACTTTTATTGACATGCTAATTACTGTTCGAAAATTATCTCTCTTACACAACTTACTAAATTTCTAGAACATTCCAAACATGACTAATTGAATTCAAGGTTGTGAGGTCATTAGGGCAGTGACCTTGAGAATGTTCTAGACTAATTGAACTCAGGTCATGATGAGTGTGGGGGGAAATGACCTACATAACACAAGGCATACATATCAGAGATATCAGGATCTTTCATATATTTCGGAGCGCCCTTCGGGCGCCATACTTTAATAAATCAGAGATATCTTGATGTTTGCTAAGTGAAAGAGTACCGTTATGAAATCTGCATTTCATATGAAATGGATGACAAATTCCTGATACTTTTCTGTTCTCTCTATGAGAATTAAGTATTAGAAAGCAACATGCACAAATATTTCACAATATATATTTGATACAGTGACTTATTTTAGAGATAGAAAAATGACAAGATATCTTTCCTTCCCATTGTTGCAATTATTTTCCCTTGAGTCACAAGCTTTCTGTGGAAAGATGCTTTTATATGAACAAAATAACAGTTAATAAAGGCAGTTTTTGTCATTATTAGCTGTGCTTTTATGGTTTCAATGTTACAAGAAAAGGTCCTCTCAGACACTGTACACATCAGATTTGGCTAAAAAGCTCTCTCTGACTCCTCAGGAGGTTTAATTGGATGGTTGGCAAGTCTTAATACCCATTTAAGTTGTTGATTCACTGCTTTTTCCTCTTTGATATTAATATAATGATTGACATCCATTTCTGTACAACAGTTCAGGACATCTGATTAAGCATAGAAGGTGTGAAATACATTCACAGTTCATTCAAAAAACAGCTCATTCAAAATGTACTGTATTTAAACTTTAAGACTGACACTTTGAAATTTCTATCTTACAACTGACATGTCAACAATTTCATTAAAACATAGAATGACTATTTGAAATATAAATATATGTAAAATGTAAAATATAATATAATACTGGTGTATATATATATATATATATATATATATATATATATATATATATATATATATATATATATATATATATATATATATATATATATATATAAAATTTATGTCCACCTTTTGTTTTACCTATGTCGCGCGCCGAGGGGGGTCACCCTGTTTTCGAAATTTGGAGTAGGGGGGTCACCCTGTTTTCAAAATTTGGAATAGGGGGTCAGCCACTTTTTGACGTTGTTAAAAAAATAATCCACCGACCCCCCCCCCCTCCCCCCAGGCCGAAGAAACTGACCAGTCCCTTAAAGCATTTCTCTGTCGGCCAGGACTCTGCACACATAGACTCGCCAGTCGCTTGGTCTCGCGTATTGGCGTAGCTTCCGGTATTTGCTTGTACAACAATCCTTCGGCACTCGACCTCGCACGTTCGGCGCTCGATCGCCTATGTTGGATTGCTACCGCACTAATAATAAAGTGACTCCAGTCAAAAGAAGGCACAAGGGACTGTCGACAGTCTACTGCACACAGTGCAGAGCATGATATTTACTTTTCTTTCAGCATGGCTAAAAATAGCAGTAGAACTGGACTCGAAGTTGACATTTGTTGATCGTGAACACGAGACTTCTGATAGTATCGGAAGTGAACATTATAATAAACACAAATTCCGATGACATTTTCACGTACAACACTCATTGGTACCATGTACAAACCATAGATTGTCTGTGTACAAACCAACGAAACCACTTTGCATTCTATGTAAGCGAAAATAAATGTGGCGCACCCGTGTTGTGTGCCCCAGCAAGTTTTATTTGTTGGCGACGTTTTGTCTAGTAGTCTGGTGAGTTTGTAGCTGTTGTGGCGGTGAACTCTTTGAGGAAGTTCCAGTCAGCTACAAAGTATCTATGTTTACATAAACTTGTTGCGCCAGCGTCTGGAACTTCTTAGGAAGTTCCTTATCAACTCATGAAGTTTCAAAGGAAACATACTGATGAATTCATGAGATGTATCAACATTCACATGAAGTTGAGCGTTCGATGGAGTTTCCAAAGACTCGAAGTAGCTTGCAAGAGACACGGAATGTCTGACTGGAGGCTGTGCACGTCCCTATTTATACCCATGTACTTACATAAGAGCATATAAGAACAATATAGAACTTTTATTAACCTGCTAATTACTGTTCTAATATTATCTCTCTTACACAACTAATTAAATTTACAGAACATTCCAAACACCACAAATAGAATTTAAGGTTGTGAGGTCGTTTAGGGCAGTGACCTTGAGAATGTTCTAGACTAATTAAACTCAGGCCATGGTGAGTGTGGGGGAAAATGACCTACATAATAATATCTTGCCTTGTAATAAATTCATTTTGATATCTTTTAAATGAAATTCATTATCATGACATTCAAACTATAGTTTTACACATGTTTGCCAGTGCAGTGATGCAGCAAGGCCTTTGACATTGACGAAAACTTGTAGGAGCTATCTTTTTCCTGCTAAGAGTCTTTACCATGAGCAGTCATGTCAGATTATTGGTGCCCCAAGAAAGACTTGATAATTGTGTACCTGCAGTCAAATATGGTATCTGCTAAAGTGCGGGCTGCGGGTTGCGGGTTGCGGGCTGCGGGTTGCGGGTTGCGGGCTGCGGGTTTTTAGAATTATGGCTAGATTTCTAATATATGTAATATGGCATTTAGTATATAAGAAATAAAACCTTTAGAAGGTGTCTATTATCAATAATCATGATCAGGTCTATCGTACAGTATCCCTTTTCCTGCCAAGTCCATATTTCACCATCAGGTCAAGATGGTTAAAATTAATGAAACACAACTATATGGTGTATTTTAACATAATACTGTACATTTGAAGGCTGTTGAAAACATATATGCTGTAAACTTGATTTTTTGGACTAAAGATGCTATAACAGACCAAACCAAGTGGGTGAAAATACGTCATGTTTCTGAAAAAAATCAAAATCTGCTAAACTAAAAGCGGCGATTCCGAGGACTAATTTATTTTTCTGAGCTGGCCATTACAAATAATTTGGGATCTGAAATCACTTTTCTTTCTTGCCATGGATGTGAGTCAGAGAAACAATACCAGGCTGACAAAAAAAATTCGCGCCTCGGAAATGTCGCCACTTATCGCGGAATGAAAATTGTTACATTTCTAGTATCAGGCCATAGGAAGTAAATTCTTTGTAATGCATCTATTCACAATTCGGTTCTAGGGCAACACATACAGAAAATTAAACAATGCCTACTTAAATGCAATGTGTAAGGAAAGATTTGACTTCAAAAAGCGTAGAAGTGATGTGTATTTAAATGCCGTGTATTTTTCATGAAATCTTGAAAAGAAAAAGACGTACGACAATGGACTTAGCTTACTTTGCCGTTTCGGTTCAACCGAGGTCGCGACCGCAGAGAACGACATTCCGCTAACATTTTACACGAGAATTTCAGCGGGAAAAACACGCCGGTGCGTTGACTTATTTTCAGGAATCGATCTAATAGGAATATTTTTGGATGAGTTTGTGTTCTGTAGCTCTCAATAATTGTGTATCTCCTAATATCATGAACGTATTCTATGACTTGCACCTGCAGTATGATAGTCGCTCCATATGCATTTGATCCAGCGTGACTATGAAAAGTTTCCTAGGACTATTATCGTGTTCACCACAATAAAATGATTTTAAACGGCATTGAAAACGATTCTGAAAATTGTGCTTTTATCGGCGGTTGAACTAATCTGAAGTGTGAGAAGGAATGGCATTCTATGAAAAAGTAACAAATTATTAGGCGTGTCGAGTTTCAACGAACTGAAGTTCATCTCCCAGTTCATCTGTGCTGTCAACGATGCGAAACTTCCTTTTAAACTATCCATCCTAATCATAACATAAAAAGTTAATATAGCGAGTTGTTGTGAAATCTGTCTTGTGTTCATATTATTACTCATCCGTGTTCAGTCATATCATTTCGAAAGCTTCGATCGGCAGTGCGCTGTGCAACGGCGAATGTTGGATGGGAAATAGACTATTCTGATGTTGGTGGCGCTTTACCAGATGTAAGCTGAAATAACGGCATTATTCAAGAAGTTCACGGCTTTTATTCCATAAACAAATACATCTAGATACTATTTTAGCATTTATTCTAACTACTAGCGAAAATGATACCGAAAATCACGCATTTTTTTATGCCCGCAACCCGCAGCCCGCAACCCGCAAAATAGCGCATCCGGTCAAATATGTGTTTGAGAACATCACTGTAATTTAGAATGCTGCCAGTGAACATTACAATATACTTGTACAAATTCCCTATGCATACCAGTAGACAGGCCTTGCCCTGAGTGTTTTACCAGGATCTAATCTTGTACCTCAAATTTTGAATGTTTACATCTTTTATATTCCAGGATGCTGGAAAACTCACTTTCCGAGGAAGAGATGCAAAGCAGCAGCCCTGTTTAGGTATGCTCGTCTATGAAGGAGGAAGCAGTTTGTGTTGTTTCTTGAAGGTGTGATATTCTGCAGCATGGAAAGAGACAATGTTGTGCTAGGTTTGCTTAGTTACCTATGGTTTCAAACTTTGATTACATCAGATGTGTGAAAGGTACTTGTTCATCTGCAGAGTACTTCTGGCCTGACAAAGCTGGGATGTGAAGAAAATGGGCTGACAATTATGAGTGGTTTGTAATGTGTACGGGATTTCCCAGTGAAACAGCTAGCAATTTTGCATCAGATGCACGAGGTAACTTTATAAAATCAAATATGTGATCAGTATTATTATTATTATGTTGCAACAATTACTGTTTCATTTCTTGTAAATTTCAATAAATGTTAGTCTGAAATTCATGTTGATGATTGTTGTTGTTTTTTAATGTAACTTGCAGGATTTCCAAGTACTTCAGCTGTTTGTGTTTCAGATGTTTTACAATCCTGCTTTGTGTAGCTTCATCACATAGATGACCTAATAGGCCTATCCATTGGATAATAATCTTCCCCTGTATCTGCTAAATTTGATGAAATCTAATTTAATTCGAAGGGTGGTCAGAAATAATTATTCCTCCATTATGGTTCATATTGAACCATAATGGTTCAGCAAGCCATACAAAAGCCCTAGAGTGGCATGCCTGCAAGCCAGCTTGTTGGTAAACCAGCGGAATCCTTAAAGTGGCTTGCCTGTAAACCAGAATTAGACAGACATTGGTTTGTCGGCAAGCCACATTGGACTAATATTGGCGTATCTTCAAACTAGATGGAACCAGAAGTGGCTTACTGTTGAGCCAGAGACGTGTGGTATGGTTTATAAATAAGCCACTGTTCAACATAATCTGGTATATGGTCAAGCCCACAGTATCTTAAGCTTGCTAGCAAGCTTAGTCCATATAATAGTGGATTGCCTGTGAACCATTGTTTAGTACTAACTGGCTTACTGGCAAGCTGTAGTGATCTTTTCTTGGCATGTATTATGCCACATCAAAAACAAAACTGGCATGCACAGAAACCAGACTTGGCATGCCAGAAAGCAAAAATAAGCCAAAATTCACAACTTGTAACTATCCGTTTACTGACAAACAAGCCTGTTTATTTTTGGCTTGAATTTAGCTGACCAGCAAATCAGAAAAAATTCCAATGTAGGTGGCAAAAGCTTTTATATGTTCCGTATTCATGTGAGAATTTCAAGCAATTGGTGTTATCACATAATTAGACATGTATTGAAATAATCGCAATCATACCAATCCATAATCCAATAACACTAGGTCAAAATTTGTAAGACAATAGTTGTAAACATAGACACAAAACAGCACAGAACAGACAGTAAATAGACGGTACAAACAAAGTCAAATTCATGAAAGAAAGATATATGGACCTCTGGCCAAAAGACCAAGAAGTGATGTCAGGTGTTTCGAAAATAGTAAGCGCATCCTGCCCCACATGTTGCACCCGCCATATATCAATCTGTAAGTCAGATAGGTAGTGGTCACTAACTAAGGCCCAATGTCACCGATGCCATCAGTGATCATTTGTCGAAGAGAGATATTGTATTTATCTACCAGCTTGCGATACCTGCCAAAAAAGCGTTTGAATGTAGAGACAAGTCTTGCTCTGGTGTAACCTTGATTTAACAGTTTGAAAGAGAGATGGCCATGTCTCTCTACAAAATCACCATATGAACTGCATGCTCTTGCATATCGTATAAGCTGGGAAATGTATCCCCATAAGCAGGTGAGAGTGGAATATTACTGATGAGGTGTGGAAAATTAATTATACTAAAGTTGAAATCATCTCTCTTGTCATATAGCCTAGTAGAAAGGTGACCATTGGAGTCAAATTCAAGTAAAATGTCCAGATATGAAGCAGAAGAGGCCGTTTCTGTAGTTTCTTTAATCTCCAATTCTGGAGGATAAATCATAGCGAGATATTTTACTGAATTCAGAGTTATTCAATGAAATAACATCGTCTATGTATCTAAATGTTATGTTGAAAGTACGAGCTACAGAGACCTTTTTCTGCTTGATAAGGTTCTGGATAAATTCTGCCTCGTATGAGAACAGAAATAAGTCGGCAAGTAAGGGAGCACAGTTAGTGCCCATGGGAATTCCTATACACTGTTGGAAAATGTGTCCTCCAAATTCAACAATATGTTGTCAATGAGGAAATCAAGCATACTGATAATGTCTTTCTCGGTATAAAACACTTTAGCATTAGTTGTATTTTTAACAAAATATGTAGAATTATACCCTAATACCACATATTTGTAACGGCGTGAACCGTTTTTGTAGAAAAATGCTTGGTTGATGATGTTTTTCAAGCGTTCTTTCAATTTATCATGTGGTATTGTGGTATACAATGTGGAAAAATCGAAAGTTTTAATAGATGTTATTTTTGAAACAGATCTTGATTTCAAATTTTCCAAGAGTTCCTTCGAATTTTTTAATATCCACATTTGATTTATACCACTCCGAGAAAAGACAACATCACAGTATGATTGAAGTCCCGTTTAACAGTACAAAGAACAGAAGTCAGTATCTTCGATAACTCTGTTGTTGAACATTTTGAAGATCCTGCGATAAACCTAGCTTTGTAAGGTGTTTTGTGGAGCTTTGGTATCCAGTATAAGCTAGGCAACTTATTATGGTCATCCTTTGTTGTAATATTAAATTATCCATGAATGACTTATGGTTTGCCAAATTTCAGATTTGTTGAACATTGATTGTCTGTAAGTGGAGTTGGTTGAGGTCTTAGTTACACCAAGTTCGTCTATAAGACATTCAAAATAATACTTCTTACAGACAAATACAATGTTATTGGCAGCTTTATCAGCAGGGACGACAACATATTTGTCATGGATATCATTCAAACACTTAACAGCATCAGGATCTTTAAATACAGAATAGGGTCTTCTGCAAACATGTGATCTTAGTCGACCAATACGGCCACGCACTATTTTCCTCACAGATTTGACCCATTCTGACAGTGTGTCCAACTCTACATCCTCCCTTTTAGCCCATTTCCTGGCATAATCTTCAACTGAGTCCATAATGATCTTAAAATTATGGTTCCAGTTGATCCTGCGAGGTTCTCTGAACTTGGGTCCACAAGATAATATCTTACGAAGGTGGTGATGTTCAACCAAGTTCAGATCACCAGTGATGACATGGCCAACTGGAGTATATTTGAAGGGAGATGTAGAGCAGTCACAGGATGCTGGTGTTTGAAGGAATTCATCAATTTTTAAGTGCCGCAATGCCTTATTGTAATTGAATATTTTATTGGAGATTGTCTTGGTGTATTGATATGACGAATAGGTACAGACTGGTTCTTAAAGTATACAGGTATAGTTGATGTAACCTTTTTGTTGTGTAGTATATTGCTGATATTAATGGCATCAATTCCTTTGTTAGTAAATGGAAGATGTATGAAATGACGATGATCATCAGTCATAGGTTCAGCACGAACAGGCTTGTATAGTCTGTATAGTGCAATGTCAGCAATAATACTAACCAGTCTGTACGGTTGTTTGTTCGGATCTGTCAAAGACAATCCCAATGCATAGACATGCAACCTTCTCAAGTCCTTGATGGAAAGAGCAAATAATGAAGTACGAATGTGATGGAGACCTAAAGGCTTCTGCAATAAAAGAAGCAGTTCATGAAATTTGTCATGGCAATTGGATGTAGCTGATGTATCCAATTTAGGCCGATGGTAACGCCTATGTCCATGACTACGTCTTCTACGGACAGAAGACTCAAATAGGCCCATCACATTCACTTCTGAACAACCAGGACTTGAGAGATTGCCTATATCTTTGATGTTGTCATTACAACCATAAGGCATTGCGGTACCTAACTGTCTAATCCAGTGGTATTCTCTCTGTCTACGGAATGGTGAACTAAGTGTGGGGCTGTTGGTTGGATGGTATATTTTTTCAAGAATACGGACACGCATAGACAAAGTGGAGTGATCGTCCTGGTTAAAATGCTTATAAAGTTGCACATCCAAAGATCGATTCACTCCACTGCGATGTCCGTTCATTCTAGATCGTAAGCTGTTTCCTGTTTCACCAACATAAATGAGCCCGCACAATGAACACTCAATTCCATAGATTACGTTTTTTGTCGTGCAATTCAGAGGTTCCAGACATTTGGTAGAATAGGTCTTACCTGTCAAACTACTACTGAACTGTTCTGTAGTGATGAGCATACTACAGGTTTTGCAGTTTTTAATACCACACTTTGTGATAGAACCTGTATTATCACAAGCTGGAGATGACTTTAAACAGTCCGTCAGTAGCAATTTGCATGGTTTATTGTCTGGTAGCTTTCTCCATTTCTGTGATAAAAATTGCCCTCTGATTGCACGTATGATGTCTTAGTAACATCCCGAAGGATAATCCGAGGGACACACGGATTTTGAGCTACTGTGCCCCGTGTAGCTGGTCGGGACCTTGTTAACCCGGGCGACGTCCCAGCCGGTATGAATATATCTCTTATACAGTCCTTCATTATCATGTACAAGTACCAGGTTTACTCTCTGTATAGGAAAATGTAATAAGCTCAACTTTTATCCAAATTTACGATTTTAATGCCAATTTCTTGTTATCAAAAATTGGATGGCAGAAATGATCTCATTTGCTGCAACTCTTTGCGGAAAATGTAAAGTCATCAATTACTTGACATTATATTTTGTAATGCCTTACAGTTCACGAGTGTACTGAACTGAGCAGATAAACACCTTTTAAGTATTATTGCATACAGTGTACAACATTAATGCACGCTTTCAATAAAAAATCATAAAATATCCATATATCCAAACTTCAAAGTGTTGCCATGTCATGGTGTTTATTGTCCGTATCAAATTGAGTGGAATTTCCCCCTTTTTTTGAAATAGAAATCCCCATGCAGATTGCAGATTTCTTCAAACACTGCATGAAAACCAAATAATACTTACTGTTTTTGCATGGATTATTGCCTGTATTTTAGATGAAGAGTGCATATACAGATGAATACAGTCACGAATCCATTGCTTGTATTCAGCAAGCCTGAATTCGTGTGAATTCATGTGAATTCACGTGTATTTTCTACAATACTGTCAACTCATTAGTGTAAATTTATCTGTATTATTGCGTTTTGATGCAGTGAAACGTTTTTGCAATTTGTCTTTCAGTTTAATCATTAGTTATTATGTGTACTATCCGTACCAAGTTCAATAACATATAGTGTTGTAACTGTTGGCATATAGCTTTGAATAAAAATAATAACAAACACCCTAAAATATGCAACTTTGCGATACTGGCGAGGATCTTTCAAATATATGTCAATAATCTTGAATTAGGGAGCGTTCAGTTATTACGGCCGGTGGTGGGCCACCAAAATCCAGGGGGGTCACCTCAAATTTGACAATGCAATGAACAATTCCTATTACTTACATATTAGAGATATAGCAAATTTTGTCAGGGAAATTATTTAACAGTTACATATAGACTACTAGTACCATGAAAAGGTAAATACTTTCAGGTGAAATTCCAATCATAATTGTAATCATAATTGTGATCAAAATCTGAACTTTCAAATACCCTATTTGAATCAAGTACATTTGTATCAATTAACATTTGTATCAATTATCAAACACCTATAAAAGCACAAATTAATTTAGTTTAGCATTAAAAAAAATATTCATAGTTTTTCTCATAGACTTAAAGTGGCACTCCCACTTGGTAACATTTTAAAGCACATTTTTGTAATGCCAACGGTCGATATTTGACGTGACGACTGCGCGCGGATCGCGAGATATCGATAAAAACATGTCCTCGAAAAAGTAAAAGTTTGAATTCCGGTGGCCCACCTAAATTCAGCGTCCGAACATCGAACAATCGGCACTGGGGTCGTTGTTAACTGAGCTATGGTGTACGAGTCTACGCTGACGCTGCTGTACGCCAGCAGTACCACTCGCGTCGGTGATCGGTCATGTCCCGCGGGAGAAAGCCGAGTCTACACCTTGGGACAGAACTAGTCTAGTCTACTGACTTAGCCAAAAACACGAAAAACAAAGTTTGCTGATTCACCAGAATTCGCATAGGTGACTAGCACAGATTAGGTGCGGTTGATACATAGCGGCATAGGCCGCGTGGTATGCAAGACGCTTACCACATGGTGGCCGCTATGTATCAACCAAACGTGACTGTGTGGCAGACGACAAAATGTAGTCATCAGAGGCGGCTAATATTTTACACGTAAAGAACTTATATCTGTGTGGTATAGGTTAAAAATATAATACAACTGATTGAGAATAATGAAAACGACAAAAACTAAGGGGAAGTTTTAAAAAAACTTACCTGAGGTAAAGGTATAAAGTCTTCGCAATGGGAGGTAAATTAATTGCGTCGTTCGAACTTCTTATGGACTCCCTAGAATATCGTTAATCAGCACAAAAACAAACCTTTGGGGGGTTTCGGGTCATAATCAGAAACGATCGTAAAACTCGGGATGTGAAAAATACGCTCGGGAAATGACATGTTTTTATCGATATCTCGCGATCCGCGTGCAGTCGCCACGTCAAATATCGACCGTCGGCATTAAAAAATGTTGTTTTTTTTTTTTAATGTTACCAATTGGGAGTGCCATTTTAAATGTATAGTGAATCAACATTTTGGTGAAATTCCAAATCTAATTTCTTGTACATATATCAACATTAACCATCATAGTCTAAGTAAGTATTTTAAAATGAATTATCAAACGTCTATAAATATACAGATTTAGGTAGTTTTGTATTGGAAAAAAAATTGTTCATAGTTTCTTCATTGACTACTATGTACAGTGAATCTACATTTCAGTGAAATTTCAAAATCAATTTCTGGCGAACACATCATTTTGTTACCACCCTGTCTAATCAAGTACATTAATATTAATTATCGAGAGTACATAAATACACAGGTTTACCTATTTTTGTATTGGAAAAAAATATTATAGTTTCTTCATAGACTCCGTGTATAGTGGATGAACATTACAGTGAAATTCCAAAATCAGATTTCTTGTACACATAATATGCACCTTTAACCATCATATTCTAATCAATTAGGTTATTTATTCAACGTCTGTATATGCACAAGTATAACAAGTTTTTCATTGGAAAACAAATTATTCACAATTTTATCATAGACTCCCATGTATAGTGGTTGAAATTCGAAAGTCAAATTTTTGTCCCATACCAGTTGTAACAACCCTATTCCAATTAGGTACATTTATATCAATTATGAACATCTATATATGCATAAATATAGTTTTGTATTTGAAAATTATTACATAGTTTTTTCAAACACTACCATGTATAGGGAATCAACATTATCAACAGCTGATTATCAATTAAATCCAAATATCAAAATTTTAACACACGCTTGTGCAAAAATATTGCGATCCGCCTATAATTTCTGTCCAATCCCTTTTGAGGTAATTTATTATATATTGATCTTCTTAACTCTTAGACTATGCAAAACTTTTGAGCATCACCCTTGAAAACTTATGGGCCCTGCCAAATTCAAATAATAAATAAAGTTGGCTACTCACAATATTTGAACGGATAAGCGGATTGATGGACAAACAGCTGTGCAAGACATCTAACGCTAGTGAACCGACAATCTTATAATTAGTGAACTCAGTCTTACCTTCCGGTACGTTATCTTGTAACAGGCGCCGAGACAGGAGAAGAATAGCTGTCGTTTTTATTTTTACCAACAAAGTAGCCCCGTTACGCCGGCTGCTGCCATCGCAAGACCACCAACAGCTGCGAGGAACATGTTACCTTTCTGGCCTTTTACAAAACTTAACGCGTAGTCTTGAAGCTGTAAATGTGAAATGACAAGAAAACATCATTCCAGCCCGCGCCACACAAAAATTGACCAATTTGGGATTATGGCTTATCAACCAATTCCTTAAATGTTTGGTTAGTCCTATGTACTTGACACCTTTCGGGAAACTTGTACCTGGTTGGTCTAAAGGGCTCTTCCGATAATTTTTTATGACCCCTCGTGCTGGTGAGGTGTTAAACTTCTTTTTAACAGACGTATAGTCTCAGCTACACACAAGTGATCAGTATTACAACTGCATAACATCGGTTGAGACACCATGGAAGGTAAAGAGTGTGAAAGAGGCTCCCCACCTAACTATCCAAAAGGTTTTTGTGTCGAGTTTGTGTTTGATTCGTTTCAAAAATGTGTTCCTACATTCGTATCCGATTTTTTGTGTTAATAAAAATGTTGTTTGCCTCGGATATCTGTAGGGAAGTTTGGATTAGTGTGTACGGTAATGTATTGTTTGTGTGGGAAAGCTTATGGCGAGACGCAGCCGGACCTATTGTGTTACAAAGTTGATAGAGTGTGCCCTTTGACGCTTGCAGTCGAAACCCGAGTGTGGTTTCTCATCAGTCGCAGTGTAGATTTCTTTCCCTATAATTTGTGTTTGTGAAAATTATTTTAATGCATTTTAGTTGTCTTGCTCTTCGAGTAGCGAGGCAAAGTATATTAATGTTTGGGGCTCGTTGTGAGTCCGTTTGGTGGTTCTGTTTGTTTGTTTTATGTTTCTTTACTTCAGTAAATTTTGTTTGATTAGGGTGTCTTTTAGATTTTTGCCGAGGTTTGTGAATTTTTAGGCAATAAGTACCACTGCGGTATGGATTATATGTTTTTCTGGATCAAGATAAAAGTATCATGAGATGTATAATAATAATGTTATTACGAAAGTACCGCAAAGGATGCACTCGGACATTGGCGCCGCTCATCGCCCTCGGCTTCGCGTCCGGCGATACGCTGCGCAAAGTCCTCGTGCATCCTTTGCGGTATTTTCATATTAACCTCATATTCTCATATCTTTAGAAATATATGTAACGCCGACAGAAAAATTACTTTTCATCCGAGGGATATATTTAAAGAAAACGTAATCACTCATCGATCAGTGAAAGAAAGTAATATCTCGTGGGCAGCCCAAACATGAAATACTGGGACCAGCAATTAAATTTCGCTGTATGGTGCAGCACCACTGGTTGTGGTATATGCATTCGCCCATCTCTTGGATAACAAATTTCCGCCACAAATACGTTCATTCTGTCGTTTTCATGTATATTTTAGAGTACGTCGGATCCTTCACGAAATTTCAGTTGCACTTCCAAACGATACTGGAGGTGTCTTCAAAGCCGGCAACAACCCGTACAATCTCGTGCAAATATGAACTTCTCTGTACAGATTTGGAAATATAAGTCAAACGAAGTCCGACTTACGATATCGAAAAGGCCAAAACTCAGGTCTGGCTATGGTTATGAATATTACACTAATTGTGGGCCCGTTCGTCAGCCTAGGCTGTATACAATGGTACACGACTTTTTCCTCTCGCCGACAGTGGCGTTTTCTATACAGATACCATTTTTGGAAAGAAAAAACATGTACTGCCTGACAAAGACAGACACACTTTTATTCTTCCTCTTCCAAAATGATGGATCGGAGGGGCAATACAATAGTTTCATCCCTCTGAAGGGAGACTCGGGACTAACAAAGGCCGGTCTCGCCCGCCTCAATGAAAGCCTTGAAGCCTACGTATATTGCATACTTGGTGCACAAGCAAATATTCGCAGTACCATAGTGGGCGATACTGGCAGTGCAGAGCAAGTAAGAAAAGAATTCGGCGTTCTCCTCGAAGATGAAATTCGTAATACTGATAAGGTAATCAGTTATAGGCGATACCAAGACACAATAACAAATACTGGTGTCAAACTTGATATGGCCGTTTCGCCCAATTTACTTCTCTTGCCGTCTAAAATGGTCATTCTTTTGGGCCCGGCAATTGCAGGTTATAATAATGAATTGCAATACGCAACAGAATCTATGGTCTTCGGGGTGAATGGAGATGTAAATACAGAAATTAAAGAAAGTGCTAAACATGAGATGGATGGGGACGAGGATGCTTTCCAGTGGCAGGATGGCCATCCCAGAGGGCTGCCTCACGATGACACAAGTCGGATTCCCCTATCGGAACGGAAGGCAGCAGATACAGTCGCTGCTGTCGCCGGCGCGGATCCTATTCATGAATTCGGCAAAATTGGTTTGTTATCTTTAGCCATATTCATTACATTTATGTACAGTATATAGATCAGATGTATCGCGACCATACCATTCAACATGATTGTAACTGGACCGACAAATTCTGGCAAAACGGAATATGTGATGGATCTCCTCACCGGTCCGTACTTAAGGAAATTTGATACGTAGTTTTCATTTGTCGACATTCATTAATAATAAAACGTATAATAAAAAATTCATTTTCACCGATGATAATGTGTTTATATTTCCGGTTGGACTCGATGCTGTTGATGATACACTAGCCTTTGTACATAAAGAATGGGCCGGCACAAACACTTTAATAATCCTCGACGACTGCGCCTCGTCCAAAGATATGAAGAAGCGCAGTGACATTTTAGTCAAACTTGGTTTCAGCGCGAAACACGACGGATTATCTGTCTGGGTTTGATTCAACAATATACTAGTATTAGTAAACCATTCAGGGAAAACATACAGATGTTAGTACTATTTTACACACCTAGCAAGACAGACAACAAGACTATTATAAAAGAATATGGAATGGAGGTGTCAGAACAGGAGGTGACTTCCCTAATCAGACAATTGAAATCCAACCATTCAGTAAACTAGTATTTCATTTACGGCATCCGTACGACATACAATTTTTCGTATAATATAGCTAATCATGGCTTCGCCCGATCTCTCTACCAATAGGAACATCAAAGGACTCTTAGAGAATTATATTACAACCCAAGAACTGGGTTTTGAGGTGTACAAAAATTATATTTTTCAGCACGCGCCAGCGGACTAAAAGTTACTAAGAAAGAGGTACAGGACTGGTTAAAAACTCAGCTAACTTATAATCTACATAAACCGATACCTCGTACTCGCAGTCGAAGTGGTTGCGGCGAGTTTTCGTATCATCGATAGACGAATTTTGGCAAGAAGATCTTGTGGAATTCGGATTACCATTCGCAAAAGAAAATAAAAACATTCGATACATGCTAACAGTAATCGATGTGCTCAGCAAATATGCATGGGCCAGGCCGATACAGTCAAAAACGGCTGATGATACTCTGAAGGCGCTACAAGACATAATTAAGAAATCCGGGAGGCAACCCGACAAACTTCAGACAGATGAGGGGCGGGAATTTACTAACCAAAAAATGCAGAAATGGTTGGAGGAGTCGGTAATTCACTGGTTCCACACCTACAATGACAAAAAAGCTAGTGTCGTTGAACGTTTTAATCGGAATTTGAAGACGATGATGTGGAATACTTCACATACAGACAGACACGAGAATGGCTCCATATTCTACCACAACTTCTCGAGAATTACATAACACCGTACACGGAAGTATCAAAATGAAACCCGTCGATGTAACAGGACAACGATTGGCAGGCATTTTATACACTTTACGGTACTGAGTTGGCGGCCATGGGAGTTACCCTGAATTCAAGCCGGGGAGAACGGGTCCGAATTACAAAATACAAGACCACTTTCAGGAAAGGATATTTACCAAATTGGACAGAGGAGATTTTCATAGTTTCAAAAGTGGTGTACGCAGCTGGACTGGGAACGCCGCCCGTTTACAAGATAAAAGATCTGAATGGAGAGGAAATACTCGGCACTTTCTATTCCGATGAACTGCAGAGTGCTGCTGGCGCCGACGAGCTGTACAGAGTAGAACGAATTTTGAAGACGAAAAAAATTAGAGGAAAGAAATATTATCTGATAAAATGGAAAGGTTATCCAGAAAGTTTCAATAGTTGGGAGCCAGAGGAAAATGTTATTAGAACTTCGTAAGTACTCTGTAGTACTTATGTAGTTCCTGTGGCTGGTACTTGGTCAAGTACTAACGCAAGTAATTACGAAAGTTATTCAATAAGTACCATGGAGCAAGCCTTAATTTCTTGAAAGCCGAAAGTGTCAGTTTACCACCATTCTTCCAACCACCTGGCCAAGTATTTATCATGTATTGTCGTAAGTAATGTTCACTTATTGCATCTTTGCAGGCTGTATGTGGATGAGGTGGTACCCCAGATGAGCATATTAAGTTTGCAAGATCTTCAAAGCGACTTCTCATGTTGTTATAAACTGTTCTTTCAAGCCCCCCTTGTTCAGCTTTATCGATAAGTTCTGGCTGAAGTATAATGTACACAACTGACATGAGCCATAGACAAGTAACTCCAAAGTCTTGCCGCTTCATCATGTCAAGTGCCTGTAAGTCAAACGGAGCATTGTAAGCGTGCACAGATTCACAAGCATTAAGAAGTTTGTGTAGGTTCTTGAGTGAGACTCGAGGTTGTTCTAGTTGTTCTTGACTAGGTGG
The DNA here is from genome assembly GCF_041260155.1 of Ptychodera flava. Classification (NCBI taxonomy): domain Eukaryota; kingdom Metazoa; phylum Hemichordata; class Enteropneusta; family Ptychoderidae; genus Ptychodera; species Ptychodera flava. Next base: position 6,408,068 of record NC_091931.1, on the reverse strand, counting down.
ATAATAAGCTTTTTCAAGTTCGCCTTCGGAAAAACCGTCTATTAAAAATCCCTGGCTGCCGCCGCCCCATGCAATTCCAAAGTCAAAAGCTCGTGGAAAATCTACTGGCCCGACTGTCTCTGTATCAATTGTTGGATTAAGTATATTCTTGAGAAGGGCAGGCGTAAGTGGTTGACTAATTACCAAACATGGAAGTCTGTAGTCGTCGCAAATTTCTAAAAAAGTCTGTTTGAACTGCTTATGAATGTTTTCTAATTCTTTTAAGGTGGCTATTTCATATTGTCTTGCTCGAGTCAGAATATTCCGCCTGCAATAATCCCAAGGCATATCTTTGAATATGATAATGAAACTGTGAAAATCGTCAAATGCTCCAGAAACAATCTTTTTTTCTTGCGACACCACGGAAACACCCCGGATTCTAGAAAAAGTTAGATGTTGAATTATACTTGAGTTACAAATGATGTTACCACGTTCCGATAGGGCCTGTTCAGTGTAGGCCGAAGACTGTAAACTAAGAGTATGCTCTATAAACTTACTCTGAAAATTGGTGCTCTCCAATTTTCCATTATTAAAGTCGGCAATTGCGTTAGAAAAAGTGGCGGCGACAAATGCTGGTACGTGAATCGGTGCCAAATTTATTACATCGTGACCTTTACCGCTTCCAGTTGGGCCATTTATGAATATGTATGACATTTTGTGTTATATCTATATCATAGAAAAAAATTATTAAAATTATTTTTCGTAAAGATATATTACGATAAGACAATGGCAATCCTTTCTATTTCAGATGCAATGAAAATATTGGAAAGTGGAGAAAATGTTCAAATCGGTGGCGGCAAATTAATATTTGGTGAATATGTAGATCCTATTATATATGTAGACAGTGAGTTAGAATTAGAAGTGGTTTTCCCAATCGGGCCTAAATATGGTTCAAAAGGTCTTGCTACATGCGATGAAATGTGTGTCCGTTTGCGACCGAGTCTTCAAAAGTTTATCGATCTGATAATATCAAGTACCTTAGGTGAAAGTTTCGATGCAAGCACTGCTAAAAGTTATGCTGCAAGCCTTTCCTCTCACTCCAAGAATAATTTATTATTTTACAATCCATCTAAAGTGTATCAGAAGCGAGGGAGCGACACACAGACAAAGTATTTTAAATTTCGGTTTAAAAGAGGAATTCACGATTTCGCTACATGTATTGATATAGTTCAAGAAATCGACTGTGGTTTTAAAGCAGTGAGCCGATTGCCAGCCAGAGAAAATCCTGCTATTGTACCTCGTAATATCCGAAAAGGTAGTAAGATAGAATTCTTGGCATTTAAACCGTGCTTATTTAAGCGTAATCTTTCTTTCACTATAGAGAGGTTATTTTGTGTCACACCTTATAAACCAGAAATTCAAGACGTGGAAGAACTAGTCGACTTAGAAAGATTAGGTGAGATATATAAACAAATAAATGCTGCCAAAAACATTAAATGGATTTTGATGACCTATCATAGAATAGAATTTTTTTTAAATTTTAGAATAGTATATATAGTACAGTTACGATGGAGGAGGTAATCATGAATGAATATAAGATAAATCAATTGTCCGATATACTTAAACTCGATTTAAATAGGAGGCTAGACACTCATAACTACTCATACACCATAGAACTCGTATGTGTAGAAGATTCTTCAGGCTTACTTTTTGGTCTAGAAGAATACCCCTTAGGTGAAAAACAGAGAGTAAATTTCAATTTCAATGATCTTAGAGAAGAAATAATAAAGAAATTGGAGGAAGTATTAAAAGACATTGGAGGAAAATGGTGACACTGCAGTTTATTCCAAGGAAATTTTTTTATCCTCTACAACAAAAAATCTCGCTTACCTACATCATTCAAAGGTGCAGAAAAAAGATTAGGCGAGAAACAAATATATTATAGTGGATTTTGATGACCTATCATAGAATATTTTTTTTAATTTTTTTTTAGGATAGTATATATAAGGACAGTTACGATGGAGCCAGTCGTGAATGAATATAAAATAAGTCAATTGGCCGATATACTTAAACTCGATTTAAATAGGGGGCTAGATACTCAAAACTACTTATACACTATGTATCGATCAGAGATAACAGATTCAGCGGGAAATATTTTCCTTTGGAAGATCCCTTTGATGTAGAACAGAGGATAGATTTCAATGGTATCAGAGACATATTAATAAAGAAATGGAAGGCCGAAGGAGGCCATTCCGGTTTTCTTCGGAAGCTTACAACCTATTATCATAAAAAGCAGCACCGCTTACGTGTAGCATTCGACAAGGAAGATTTAGAAAAAGATTTTCCTGAAGTCGAGCGAGTCATGGACATCGCTAAGATAGATATTGAAGGTTCGGCTGAGAAGGGAAAAGATGTATCGAGTTTTAACAATGATGAAAATCAGTTTATTAGATCCCAAAGACGAGAAAAGTAAGCCACAAATTCGTAAATTGCCTGTTAACTTAAAACGTATATACACAAAATACGGCAAACGGGAGACTAAGATGAAACAAGAATTAATAATTCGCTACGAAAGCTTGATTGAAAATATTGAAGCTGTTAAAGCCCGGCTCGAAATGGACCGGGATCAGGATTAGTGATCGGGCGTTTGGGGGCATGGCTCTGCATAATGAGTCTGTTGGCAACGGTTGCGATCGTTCGCATTATCTGCGTAATCTGTTTGCTCTCAAATCACACTCAGGCTTGGGTACGTACAGCCTTCGTTTCCCGGTTTGTTTCAGTTATGCCATGGCAATACTCGAAAGAAAAAAGAAAGAAAGAAAAACTAGGAAGGAAAAGGAACACGTCAGGAAAATGGTAGGAAATAGGTAAACGGCGACGTCATGACCGATCGCAAAAAATAAAGGAAGTTCACGGAAGGGTCGAGACTTCCTTGAATCTCGTGTATCACGATATCTGTAATAGCGATCGCGGTCAGTTGCTGGGTTGCTTGGCGGCGGGGTGATGTCAAAAAATTATCACGAGTTATGTTTATTTTTGGAGCAATTGCAAGTTATGCTCGAAACGTTTGTTAACCTTCGACTGGAATCAATGACAGACTCCTCTCCGTCTTTCTTTCTACCTACATGGTTATTAAAAGGAATTACATGTAAAGTCCAGCTTTTGCCGCAATATATAACGATGTAGCGTTGAATCAATGAGCTGTCCTCAGACACGCGTATCCTAAAGCGTTTAGAAGATTGGTTGATGGCGCTTACTTGCTCATCTTGAACTGAAAGATTGAATGTTTCAACTATTCAAATATCTTACAATTTTTGTTAAATTCTCATCACAGAAGTCTAAATGTAACTGGGATATCGGTATGTCAAAACCTTACTAGTACCAGCCCTCTGAACACGACATGTCATTTCCACGTGTAAAAACACGTGTACATACGGCCGTTTTCGGGGCCAGCATATATATCCCAAAACAACTGTTCAGTACCGTCACATTCGGCCGTAGATTTGGAAGGGGTAAGTTGTTAAAAACGTGGATCTCTTCGACTGACAATAATGCCGCCATGTTTTGATGGTTATTTTCGATGCCATTCTCAGTGCAAACTACGGACTCTGCATACACGATTTTCGCTAGAAAACATCGTACTACGGGTAAGCTTACTGACTAGTCCTCTTGCTAAGTCACATCTGAAAATGGTTCACTTTCGTGATGTCATTGCACCATAAACGCTAGCAAAAAAGTTTATGGCAACACAAAGTTTTCATCCTTTGCCCACTGATATAACTCTAAGTTTACATATAGTTTGTTTACATCGTAATTGTTCTCGTATGCACAGCAAATGTTTGACCAGTTTACACCTCTGCGCGTCACCGAATGATTGACAATTGTTGAATCACGGAACGACTGTCTCCTGACACTATAGGGAAAAAGTGCGTGACTAGAGCGAGAAACTGACGCTTTCTCGCAATCGGTGAGAATCTGTTCTTATTCTCACCGCTGTCGGTGAGAAAATTTAATCTCTACTGGAGATTGGTGAGAAATGCACTCCTTGGCGAGAATCAAGTGTGAGAACAAATTCTCACCGGTGAGAATGGAAATTCTCACTAAGTACAGCGAGAATGGAAATTCACTGGCGAGAATCATCAAGACTCGCCGTTCGGAGTCTTTATGATTCTCGCCAATGAACGGCGAGTCTTGATGATTCTCGCCAGTGAATTTCCATTCTCGCTGTACTTAGTGAGAATTTCCATTCTCACCGGTGAGAATTTGTTCTCACACTTGATTCTCGCCAAGGAGTGCATTTCTCACCAATCTCCAGTGGAGATTAAAATTTTCTCACCGACAGCGGTGAGAATAAGAACAGATTCTCACCGATTGCGAGAAAGCGTCAGTTTCTCGCTCTAGTCACGCACTTTTTCCCTATAGTGTGAGGGCCAATCCCTTTGTTCAGAAAGCGATTTTTCCCCTAATCGTCGTAGTTTTAAAAAACTTTGTGAAACTTTGCAGATACCTGTATAGCCTAGGTGTTTATGAAACAGTGCATGTTCATGGTATGCCAATAATATATGCTTGAGAATTGTTTGGGCCGATTTTCATGGAGCGGTCTACCTAGCTATTGCCAGTTGTCACTCAACTGCCATTATGAATTCTCAATAAGTTAGGGGCCTTTTATACCCTACACACCGGTTTAAGGGTTCTGGTCTAGTGCTCGATAAGATCCTTAATTTTAGAGTAATTCTTTTAAAACTTCGACTGGGCCGTCATCCCTTCAACACGCGATAGCCCGATTCAATTGCCTGAATGGTTAAAAAATAAGCATTGTGTCAGTAATCTGATTCTTCCTTATGGCCCTGATGGTAGTGACACCGGCCGCTGCTTCCAATACTCAGTTGTAGCAAGTATAAAGTTAGGTGACAAGGAGTTTTGCAAGAAGAAGGGAGGTCAGGTAAGAAATAACTGGAATACGTACACCAAGTTTATTGCTGATTACTGTTGGGATGGTATTCCATTTCCTACACCTATAGAAGATATATCCATATTCGAGAGGTTCGAGCGGCAAAATCCGAGAGTTAAGTTACAAGTATGGTTGATTTACGAAAATGATACTGAATCGTGCGACATACCAATCATATATCATGGTAACAACGATGCATGTTCTGAAACGGCGCAAATAGCCAATATCTTACTAATAGTAAGTGACGCTGGTGGAGACGGTCACTTCGTGCCAATTACTTCATTAAATCGTCTTCTTAATTCTCGTAATGATCGTAAGAATGAGCACAGACGGAAGTGTATTTGTATAAGTTGTGAGAAAGGTTTTGCAGCGAAAGAAGAATTGAAAATACACCAGATGTATTGTGGGACAGACATGGCTAAGGCAGTTTTTCCTCAGGAAGTGTGCCAATTCGAAGGACATAAGAAGAAGGTTCCTTGTCCCTACGTCGTGTATGCAGATACTGAGGCAATTATTGAGAAGGACACCGGCCGACACATTCCAATTTGTCTTTCGTATGTTATTATTGAGCGATGGCCAGGCAATCCGCCGAAAATTTTTGATAAAAAAACAATAACGGGCCTCTCCTGTGTTGTTGAATTTCTGAAGGATATGAAGGAAATGGCTGGGTATTATTCGAGAATATATTATTTGAAAATAAAACCGATGAAAGAGGCGAAGTGCCAGACTTGCATTGCATGTGAAAAGAATGCCACACACTGAATTGCAATGTATGAAAATAGTTTTTATTATGAAGAGTGTCGTCCGTCGAGAACCATTCCTATCTATTTTCACAACTTCAAGGGGTATGATAGCAGTTTTATTATAAAAAAGTTACATGAAATCGATACCGGCGGTCCAGAGCTGAAAATAATAGCTAAAAATGCCAATGGAATCATGGGTCTTATGAAAACATTTATCTTTAGTGCCTCAATTGTTGTCGGCGGAGAGTGGCCAAACCAAAAGAGGAAGACAGTGAAACGTTTCTTTTCTATAAAGTTTATGGATAGTTTACAACTAATGAAAGATCCGCTCGATAAGTTGGCAAAGACAGTGCCAGAGGATGGATGGATGATACCACTTCCGTACCCAGAGATTCAGCGGGCGAAAGGTTTCTTCCCGTACGAATATTTAGACTCGGTTGACAGACTGGAAGAGGACCAGCTCCCAGAGAGAAAAAAATTCATAGCAAACTAAAGGAAGAGGATATCTCAGAGTCTAATTATAAACACGCATTGAAGGTGTGGGATGAAGTGGGATGTCAGACGATTAAAGATTATATGGAATTCTATTGTGAGACCGACGTTCTCCTTCTTGCGAATATATTCGAAAATTTCCGTGACACATGTTTAGATATATATAAGCTGGATCCGGCTCACTATATGTCAGCGCCCGGCTTGACATGGGATGCTATGTTACTTTATACAGGTAATAAATTTAAACTTATTCAGGATGAAGAGCAGATGACTTTCATACAGAGGGGAATTCGAGGTGGTATCAGTCAGTGTAATATTCATTATTTACAGACAAATCATCCAGCTTACGCTACAGACGAGATAGGCGGGAATTACGATCCGGAGAAACCGTTAACCGAAATAAAATATCTCGATGCTAACAATCTTTACGGATGGGCAATGAGTCAACCAATGCCAATGGGCGGACTTCATTGGATGACGATGGAAGAATATTTAGAATGGGAAGGTGGAGCAGGCTTGGATTGGGGACCCAGCGTTAGATTTCCGCCTAGTTTTCTAGAAGTAGACTTAGAATACCCTACCGAATTACATGAAGAACACGACGATCTACCTCTCGCGCCACATCACTACGAATTTCCGAGGCACGGTAGTCGACTGATTACGAGTCTCATGGACAGAGAGCAGTACGTCTTACATTATAAGTTGCTTGAATTCTATCTTCGGATGGGAATGCGACTGAAAAAGATTCATCGGGCGCTTGCCTTCGAAGAGGCGCCGTGTCTCGCTGAATATATTGACTTTAACACTAAAATGAGGGCAAAGGGGAAAACTGACTTCGAAAAAAAATTCTATAAACTGATGAATAATGCAATGTTCGGTAAGACAATAGAAGATGTTCGAAAGTATAGAAAATTTAAATTTGTGATGGGCAGTCCTGATAAATACCAAAAGTATAAACCAAATATGAAGTATAGAACTTTTATATTTAGGGAAGAGGATGGCGATTCCTGCGACAGTGCTCTACTGGAACTGAAAAGGGATGAATATGAATATAAAAAGCCAGTTTTCATTGGCGCGGCAGTGCTTGAACTTTCTAAGCTGCTTATGTATGATATGCACTACAATTACTTTTGAAAGCAGTTCAAAGGAATAGAATTAGCCTACATAGATACTGACAGTTTTATTTACAGTGTGCCTCTTCCTTCCCCAGACGTAACTTTCAATGATATAGTTCGGAAAGATGTGGAAAAGAATGGTAAGGAGTCGATATATGATACTAGTGGGATGAAAGACGAGATGGGAGTTCCGAAGATTAATAAAAAGGTGATAGGTAAATTTAAAGATGAGTTGAAGGGAGTACGTATTCTTAAATTGTCGGCATTCGTTCCCAAAGTATATGCTTTTCGTACCCCAACTTCGGAGACGAAAAAAAATAAGGGGATAAAAGATGTCTGTGTTCGTAAACATTTAAACTTTGAAGACTATAAGAATCTGTTTGAAACTGGGGAGGAGCCGGAGCAGGCACATTTTGTGTAGTTTGTGCGGAAAGCCAGTGAGATTAAGAGCAAAGACTGTGATAAAATCATGATGGCGGCCAATGATATCAAACGTATACAGCTATATAATCCAGACACAAAAAAGATGGCTGGAAAAGACTAGGTCGATAGGATATATGGATCAGAAACGGAGTTAACTTTCATATCCATTTAGTCCGTAATATCGCATGTATCGTTCTAAAGGGGGACTAAATCCTTCTTGTTTTTGAATTTCTAGTGCCTGCTTGAATATGTCCTGAATAAGGTCTGAGGCGTTTTCTGTTGTTGCACCTTTTTCTTGTATTTGTGTAAGCAGCTGTTTATATTGTACGTAATAATGTTTATATTTCTCTCGCCTTTTTGATACTCCTGTTTTTCCTTGTATTACATCAATAATAACACCTGGTATAGGAGTTAAAGCTAAAAGAACTGGAACTGTCGGAATTGCTGCTATGACAGCAGAACTTACAAGAATTCCCTTAGTCACATTAAGAGCCATATCAATTCGGCCCATCAATTTATAACTTCGTCGATATGCAGCGCTAGTTCTTTCGATATAGTCGGCCAACTGTTCAACGCTTTCAACAACTGAGACATGCATTTTTTTACTGTATATGTAAGGGATGATAAAAAATAATTGTAGTAATATAGAGAGACAATATGGCAGAAGGAGGAGAAAATATAGAACTCCAGGATTTCGATGATGCAAATTTAAATGATGATGATGCTGATATTACTGAAACATACTTTATAGACGATGATAATGCCCTTGCAGAAGCCGATCCTTTCCAGGCCAGCTCAAGCGATAGCCCGCAGGTGGGTCGTTTGACTGAACTTAGAGTAGATAAAAAATTAAGTATGATTAGGCAATTCTTAAAGGCGAATAAGATTACTGATCCGGATACACTAAATGTATTGACTACAGATTCTGAGATTAGGGATGGAAAGCTGTATTATAAAAACCTCAAGCTGTCTAAAGATAGAGGAGGTGGATTTTATAAGCTCGCCACATTAATGAGAGAAAAAGGAGGACATGAATTTATGAGAGATGTATTCGGAGGCCGCTCTAGCGCAGAGCCCGAATATGTGAGTCGTACATTGTATTCTGAAGATGTGAAAAATGATAAAATACCGGCTGAGAAGATGACACCAGAAGACATGGGTATATACAAAGATGAACTGACATTCTTACGGCAAGATGCTAGTGGTAATGCACATAAAATACAAGCTTTTGAAAATAAAATCGAAAAATGGAACAATCTAAACCCCGAATATAGAGCTATTAATGACGAAGGATTGTTAATATGCGTCTTAACAACGAAAAAGTTAAAATAATGCTAGAGAAAAACAGTTAAAGGAAATTCCTGAAACGAAAGCCGAAAAGCCGAAAAACTACTAGCTGAACTCATAACAAGAGAAGCTAAAATTGTTGATCGAATTGAATGCGAACATGATAAGATCAGTGGGGCACGTGAAAGTCTGGTAACGACTAGGTCTCTTCGTGATGTAATTTTCGATCCAGAATTGTCACTCAGGCTGAAGCTGACAGAATTATTTAAACGAAATGGTATAACAATCGCTGCAATACTAACTGCCCTTGGAATGACAATATCAACAATTGCCCTGGCTGTGACTAAAGGAGGACGAGGGGGGCAGCAGGAACTGGCGGCTCTGGAGCAAACAATGGTTCAGGTCCGCCCAAAGTATATACAAAAGCGAAAGAAATTGTAAAGCAATTTGGCGAATGGTTAAAAACATTGGCCGCAAAAAGTGCTGCTGCAATACCAGGTTTAATCGGTTCCCTTGTTAGTTTTCTATTAAAAACAGCAGGATCAGTTGTCGGATTTGTTGGAGAACAGCTATGGATATTTTTAACAGGTTTAACATTAGTCATAATAAATAAAATTATGTATTGATATATGACCTCGAATGTTTGGTGAAAAGAATATTGCAAAGTTTATTCTAAAAATAAAGACCTATTTGGTTTCTCTGTTGAATTGGAATTGTGCAAACTCCGACGAGTAAATCGACATATGCTTCGAGCAAATCCAGGTGTCCGACTCAAAGATGATAATCTTTATTATAACATATTAGCTTTCATTAAGGAATGTCAAAAGACTTACTTCTTTAAGCGACTAGAATTCATAAACGTCTTTCAGGAGGCAGAGGATGACCAAGAGTGTCAACATTTACAAGAATATTGTGTTCTTCGATTGATTCGCGACACAGGTAATTGATTTATCTTTCAGTCAGATGGAAATATTATGTGAGGAAGTGATTTATTTGTGATTTTTTTCTTCTATGTTACTATATACAATACACGAAGTGAAGATGTGATTTATTTTGTTTTTAACTGTAATTTTTTCTTCTACACCACTATAAAATTAAACGAAAATGGGATACGGTAGATCATTATTACCGAATTTCAGCAACCGAATACTGCAGGGAACGAAGTCAGAAAGAATCATCATGTGGTTGGTCATAATCCAAGTGAGTCAGATCCAGGCCAGACACTTATCATACGATGTCCAAAGTTAGAAAGCGGAGTAGTACTAGTTCCAGATACTTTCGACCTGGTTTTTGATCTCGAAGTAACGGGACATGAAGATAACCGAGTAGTACAAAATGTTGCAAAAAATATAATCGAGCGTATGGTTCTCACATTTGAGGGTCAGGCACTTTTCAATTTGAATAAATATAATCTTATTGAATGTTATCGCGATCTCTTCAAACATAAAAAGGAGAGAACGAATATGACACTGTACGGAATTCAGAATGAAAATCTAAGAAAATTGAGAAGTGGCGCGGCCAATGCAGATGCTGCTGTCGTGGACGATCTTTTACTTTTTGACACATATAAAACAAAATATGCTATTCGTCTGACTCATCCCCTCATAACAGGCCATGGGGTTGCATATCCATCAGCATTAGGGAGTCATATTGAATGGGAAATTACGCTTGCACCTGTCTCCAATTAATTGTCAGTAATCATGTTAGTACACCCAATTATAAATTAAAAAACATCCAAATGAAATATGAGACGATCAATGATCAAACACTCGCAATGTCAACTGCTGGTTATTACAACAACGGTAAAAGTTATCTTTACGAGCATTTACATTATTTTAGAACAATCCCATTCAAAGAATCAACAACAGTTATCAATGAAAATATAAATGTACCACGACGTAGCATGAGAGGTATCGTGATACTCTTCACTAAAAATCAGAATCAGTCAGAACTGAATAGCGAACTTTTCTTTAATCCATCCATTGAATCTGTGTCTGTAATGATTGAGGGTATTGCGAACACACTATACGCTCAGAAGATGTTACCAAGACAATGTTGGTCCGAAGCATGACAGTATTTTGCTGAAGATCGGGACTGGTGTGAAATTGATATGGATGAGGTCGATTATTTGAAGAATAAATTCTGTCTGTTTATCGATCTGCGTAGTTTTAAAGATATTGAATTTCATGGAAATGGTTTAAAAGTAATGAACACAAAAGATGGTATACAACTTGAAATAATAAAAAAAGATACATCAGTGAAGGGTGTCGACGCTCGCGATGATAATATATTTGCTCATGTTTATGTTATCAGTGATGCAATGGTCTCCGTTGAGAATAGTAGATTAAAGTCTATACTATTTTAATGAAAATCTTTAGGGTCTCCGAAGGGACTCCCGAATTCAGAAAAAAACTCTGTAGAAATTCAGACCTCAGTCATGCCGTAGAAAAAATTCTTAACATACTTACATCAGCTAGACTCCGGTTCTGAAATGTAGCTGTGCTTCCGTTAGTGTGCTTCCGTCGACTGACTGACATCACTGGTAAAAGCCCCTTTATATAGACGTAGTTCCATAGGGATTCACACGGAATTTCCCACGGAATTCCCCTTTATATAGACATACATGTCTATACATGTCGCGTAACTTACAATACATCGTTTGGAAACAGTTTTGTAAAAAGTATGTCATTGTATCCATATATCTTACTACTAGTGTCACCTTTTTGCATAGCTTCCACAATATGGTAAACGGGTGCTAAAGTCCCGCCTGCTCGGCTGGTGACCTCACTGCAAATGGAGGGTACATTTTCTATGGGTGACAGGACCTCTCTTTGAAACTTTTTAATCTTTGGTCTAAAAATCATGTAGACAATTTAGTACGAAAACTAAGGCCTTTAGGTATTCTTAATTATTTAAAAATGATAAATTGTTACTGTTGTTCATTAAAATGTGTTCTCAGTACTTTAAACTTTTGAGAGAAACAACGAAAAACCCTAAAATTTTCGAGCTGATTATGTTCCAACGTAAGTACCGTCAGACGAATGCAAACCTCTCTAATCGGCTATGGTTTACTCCTGGCAACATACAGCTTCATGCTTTTAGGCATTGTTTCACACTTGGTCGTTGAGGATTTACTGATACGTGTTTGACATCCTTAGATGGCATTGAAAGGTGATAATATTGTAATGGTGCCGTGTGAGAGCCACATACAACCACGACGTGTAATACTTCTTTTGATTTTGCTTTAAGTAACGATTACTAGACATCATTTTCCGGACTCAAGGTACTATGAATATGTGGTTGATAATATTATTGTATTTAATAGTCCAAATCTGTGGTTTGAAATGGAATGAAGATGAGAAAGAAATGAAGTGGACATCATGGGGGTTCAGCAGCATAAGGAACGAGGTATCAGTGAGAGAATCCAATGGTCGAGATTTGATTCAATATATCTACGGGAAAACCGAAACATATTTATCACAAGAACAAGTGAGGTTATTGAAGGAACTCAAAATTCATAAAAGACGTAAGAGGGGGCGACCTGGTGGAAAGAAGACAAAAGTAAAACAGGGAATCAACTTCGCAAATCTCCGATTGATAGAAGCAACAAATAACTTGGCCATGAAAAATTCCTGACCAGTAAAAATATCCATCTGGAATGCACACTCAATCAAAAACAAAGCTAAGATACTACGAGATCATTTATTTGACAATAAAATAGACATCTGCGTTATTACGGAAATGTGGCTTCAACCAAAGACCATATCTGAATAGAATGTTGTGATTTGAATAACAAGGCCTGTGCATGTTGTCTTCATTTCACGAGGATAACAGGAGAGGTGCTGGATTGAGCTTGGTCACTATGGCCCCACTGGTTTTGGAATTGAAAACATCAGCCACGTTAAAGTCCATCTATGACCTATGAATTTATTTTTTATTTTTTATTTTTATTTTTTATTTTTTACATATTGGAGTCATTTGTCAAATGCTGGCGTCATTTTATTCATTTCTGTTGATAAATAAATGCAATCGTGCTAAAAATTCACGGCTTGAGAACAAAATCTCTGTGAGGCCATTGTGCAAAATCGATCTATGCCTCCTGTACATACAGAATCAATAATGGCGTCAAATTTAAACTCCGGAGTGCGAATGAAAAGATAGTTTATGGACTTGGACTTGGACTCGGTGTCTGATTTACATGATAGTGATGGGGAGTCTTGGATTCTACTGTACATGACTGTTGTTCAGGAAATTCAGGGCCACGGCCGTATAGGTTTCAGCTAGCGAGGTGCGAGGTATCTCCCCAACCTGTGGATCAATCGGCTATAGATAGACGTAGCGACGAAATACCTTCAGATCCAGGTTCACCCGAGCCTTCACGAGTGGGAAATACAGATTTGTAAGGGACTGGACACAAATTACAGGGGGGTGGGCCGGTGTTTTTTAGGGGCGGGTCGCCATTTTTCGCGCAAGCATTTTTGAAGGTCATAAAATTTTGTGCAAGCCTATGGCAGAGGGTCACCTTTTTATGCATCAAAGTTGAAATTACATGTGCACGTAGTATTAAAGAATACGGAATACTGAAACAAGAAAAAATATCTCCTGGCACTTTCATTTTTCTGTCATTTCCATTTTCGGCGTGCCCTTGGGCCGCAAGTTTAAGGGTATACTAAACAATATATTGATGATCCAAGGAGCCACATTGATTTAAGTTGTCATTATTTCTACTCATCCAACCCTCTATTGTACATATAAACTGTCCCTTATATGACACTTTCAATAACAATTTGGGAGATCACTTATTTGATATCATTCTCCCATTGACAATGCATTGGGTATTGGTCAGTGTCAAATGTTCATGAAGATGTGTGTACATTTTTCATTTTTTGAGGACATTGACACAATACAAACCATTCAGAAAAGTACAAAATGTCATCAATAACAACTGGAAGCTTCAGGTCGAACAACTTTTTAATAACAATTTAGGATCAGATAACCTATGAGTTATTTGTAGTTTCTTTATAGCCTACAATGTATAGTGAATCAACATTTCAGTGAAATTCCAAAATCAAATTTATTGCACAACCATTGACTTGAAACCACTCTTGTCTAGTCATGAACATTAATACTATAAATAGGTGTACATAAATGCACAGATTTACCTAATTTTGAATTGGAAAAAAAATATCCATAGTTTCATCATAGGCTGCCATGCATAGTGAATCGACATTATGGATGGAATCTAAAAATTACATTTTTTGTACACGCATGCACGTTTTACCTGCCACTTCAAGCAAAGTACATTTACATGAATTATCACACACATATGATTTGATATTTTTTGGACAAAGCGTTATATCGGCCGCATTTTGTCTTCCTTGTGGGAGGGGACTTCAAAAGTATAGCAAGTCAGAAGGAGGTCTTGAACACATTACGGGTTTGTAGGGGTGTAACAGAGGAGGGTCACTAATTTTTGTGCATTAACTTTTCAAGGGTCACTATTTTTGATGCAGCGGTGTTTCTAAAAACACCGGCCCAACCCCCCCCCCTGTAATTTATTTCCAGTCCCTAAGTAATAAGTATAATTTAGAGCTTCGGTTTTATTAGAAATATGCCCAAACGAAACATTCTGAAAGCGGCTGTGTGAAGCTCAAATTCATAACTCGGTCTGTCATCAGATGCCGATACTAGTCTGCGTAACAAGCCCTGGTAATGAGAGAACACCCAGTATACGCGGCACAGCGCCACGTTGAACTCGGCACTGCACTTAAATGTCTTGTGTGTGCCTTTTGTTTCAAAAACGCTTAAAGATCTTTTCTTACATTTATGTAATAAACAACGAAATGAAACCACAAATTACGGAGAATGATAATTGTCCACAATTATTTATTTCCCTTGTTTCTTGTCTACTGTGTCATGGACGAAAAATAAACCTACACTGTACATACACGTTATCTGTGTCGGAAGTTTACCGGTACAATATTCATCATCGCCTTTCCTGCAACTGTAGTGGCCGGGGGCCATTTTGCCTGTGATGTACCTGAATATAATTATCGTCACTGAAGTTTTGATCTGCTTCTCCAAAGTTATCCGGTGGTATTGGGCCGCGTTCAAAAAATGGTGAGGGGGCTGGAGGAATTCAGGGGGATTCGAAAATTTTTGGGGTAGTCGGGGGGGACTTTAAAGTTTGCTCTACCTACAGGGGGACCAGAAAATATTTTGACTCCCAACATTTTGATGTCGTCCAGTTCTAATGTTAGTAATAACTGAACAAAACCTAGAACCGTTTTGTCCCATTTTGTCTTTAATCTCCAAAAAAATCTTAAAATGTATGAATGCCATTAAATTTTCGTAAAACAAGTTGGCCTTGTAATGGGGCAGGAGCTACAACTGTTGATAATTTTTCAATATTTATATGCAATGTATCAAACACAGTTTGTTTGGTGTCTCTCTACAGCATGCTGCTGAAAACACAATATTCAGTTTGTCAACAAAGCCCGTTTGTCTAAATATTGGTGATAATTGAATGATATAAATGCATGGTGCACGTAGGCTGTGTTGGCAAGCTGAATATTGGATAGCTCAACATGCTGTAGGGAGTAGAACAAGAACGCAATTGTATAAACTGAACAAAAATATTGTCAAAATAAATAGTTAATACAACTACTGCCCTGCAACTACATACTGGCAGTGACAGTGATACATGTAGCTCTGACTCTGATGTAGTTTTAGAAGAGTTTCGGTCATAGGACACTCGATTGACAGTGAAACATACATTTTCTTGTACACAAGATACAGCCAGAGAGCAACACATAGAAGACTAGGGACTACATGAATGAATATAAAAATTCATGTCTGTTTGCTTTCACGGAAACTGGTTGGATGAACAGGTTGGTGATCAAGATTTATTTGTTGATGGTTTCGGTACACCAATCCGTTTGGATAGAGACAAAGAGAAGACAGGAAAAGATCATGGCGGCGGAGTGTGTTTTTATGTAAATGAGCGATGGTGTAAAACCGTGACTGTCCGTGATGGAATGTGCACACCTGATATTGAGCTATTGTCTATTTCTCTTCGTCCGTTCTACATTCCCAGAGAATTTTCTCAATTGTTTTTCACTTTAGTCTACGTACACCCACGAGCGAATGTTTCTACAGCAGCTGAACACATATCAAATAATTTACAGAAATTGGAATCACTTGCCCCGGATGCTCCGAAGTTTGTACTTGGTGACTTCAATCATTGTGACTTTAGTAAGAGTGCAAAAAATATCCACCAATATGTTTCGTGTCCTACTCGTTTTGATAAAATACTTGATAGGTGTTATGGTACAGTTCCTGACGCATACAATCTTTTGCGTTGCCCTCTCTTGGATCTTCAGATCACAATGTTGTAATGCTTGCCCCTATCTATAAACCAGTCATTAAGCGGATTCGTAGAGTAACAAAAACTGTGAAGAAATGGTCAGTAGACAGTATTTCTAGCTTACAGGCGTGTTTCGAATGTACTGACTGGGAGATGTTTTATCATTCTTGTATCGATTTTAATCAACTTGCCGATGTCGTTTCTTCCTATATTTCATTTTGTGCGGATTCTGTTATTCCTACAAAAATGTTAAAATTTTCCCCAATAACAAGCCATGGGTGACCAAAAAATTAAAGTCTATTCTCAACCAGAAGAAGAGAATCTTTTTTCAGGGTACATCAGGCGAGAAGCAGTTGATAAACAAAGAAGTCAAGAGAGCGATTAGGCAGGCAAAGTTAGATTATAAAAATAAAATTCAATCAAAGTTTCTTTCTGGTAACTTTCGATCTACTTGGCAAGGTATCAAGCATATGGCAGCAGTAAATAAGGTTACTCCTTCAGAGTCAAAAGTTACACTAAATAACTTAGACTCAGTGGCGCTGCCAAAGGTCCTGAACACATTCTTCACTCGTTTTGAAACAGAGGATTTTTCATCTCAAATCTCAAATCTAAAACAGTCATTATCTCTTATCTCCTGAGTTAGGGATGTCTATTGAGACAGAGAAAGTAGCTAAAACTTTAAAATCATTAAATGTGAACAAAAGTCCAGGTCCTGATTGTATTTGTGGTCGCACCCTGAAGTTCTGTGCTGATCAGCTTAGTGTAGTCTTACAACACCTTTTCCAAGTTTCTCTTGATACAGTTAGTATTCCTGCCATATGGAAAAATTCTATAGTAGTACCAGTCCCAAAGAAAGCTAGCCCTAAAGAACCCAATGATTTTCGACCTGTTGCTCTTACTTCCCTGGTAATGAAAACATTTGAGAAAATAATTAAGTCCATTATTCTGACAAAGGTTGGCAACAAACTAGACCCCCTACAATTTGCATATCGACCGGGAAAAGGTGTTGAAGATGCTAAGCTTTTCATTCTCAATACACTGTACAAACACTTAGAAAAAACAGGTGCTCATGCAAGAATCCTTTTCGCAGATTTCTCCAGTGCTTTCAACACAATCCAACCCCACATCCTTGCAGAAAAACTCTTAAAATTTAATTTTAGCAATCAACTTGTACTTTGGATTATTGACTTTCTTACAAATAGATCACAAAGGGTGTTTGTCAATGGTATTTTGTCAAGTATCATTCAAACAAATACAGGTTCTCCTCAGGGTTGCGTTCTGTCTCCTCTGTTGTACATCCTTTATACTGACGATTGTAGAAGTACACATGAAGGTAGCCACCTTGTTAAGTTTGCTGACGATAGTGCTCTGCTTACACTTCTACAGGGATCAGAATGTCATCATGGTCCCGCTCTTAGTGAGTTTGTTGAGTGGTGTGATAATTCGTATCTAAACTTAAATGTTAAGAAAACTAAGGAAATGATAATTGATTTTAGGAGGCAAGAACGCAACCCTCCTACGTCCATTGTTCACGATCAAGAAGTCGAGATTGTTTCGAAGTATACATACCTTGGTTCAATATTTGACAACAAATTGAAATGGGATCATAACACCGATGCTATACCGAAGAAGGGGCAGCAAAGATTGTACCTTTTAAGGAAACTGCGTTCATTCATGGTTGATAGACAAATTTTATCTCTTTTTTATAAATCTTACATTGAAAGCGTTATCTCGTTTTCATTCATTTGTTGGTATCAAAATCTGTCTGTTAAAAACAAACCTTCACTTGATAGAATTGTTTCACTTAGCTCAAAACTAATTGGTATACCCCAGAGAAGTCTTTCTACGTTTTATAATCAGCAAGTACTCAGGAAAGCCCGCTCAATTCTTTTGTCTTGTGATCATATTTTATCAGCAGAGTTCGACACACTTCCCTCTGGTCGGCGTTTTAGATACCCGGCTTGCAGGTCAAACCGGCGCAAGTTGTCATTCATTCCAACCGCTGTGCGGCTTTTAAATGATTCCTAAACTGTTTTTTTGTATAGTCCTGCGTCTCCTACCATTTTGTAAATTTGTATTATATATTTTTTTGATGTTGTATTTGAGCCACGCTTTTTAATTGCCCATGTTTGGGATAAATAAAGTTCTATTGAATTGAATTGAATTGAATTAACAGTTATCATGGATTTTTAATTCTTGCATACGAGAACAATATATTAGAGAAAAAAGATGGGGTCACCATACTTGATCTTATACAAATGTACGATGAAAAGTCAGTTTTTCTAAAATAATTTAAAATCAATACATAAAACCATTCATTTCAAGTTCATGCAGTGAATGAAATTTTCACATCTCATTGTACCAATAACACAAAAGTAAAACTTTGAATTTCTGAGATTAAAACATTAATTTCATGGAATATTTTAACCTTCCAGTATTGTCAATTTTGTAAAACATTTATAAGTGGCATCTTGTTGTATATGTCTTGTACTTTTGAAAAAAAAATTCGGTAGGTCACTGTGCTCATTTTTTCACAATTTACACTCTCTCATGATTGTCATTTTGTGTGCTTTTCAGCTGGTGCCATTGGGACTAAGAAATCCAAAAAGTTCACTGATGCATTTAAAAATGAATCAATTTAAGAACTTGCCCTGGGTATATGGCTCTACAACCGCTAATAAGATGTAGTGTTGTCCGACATCTGCGTGCAGAACGAAACATTACATGTTTTTTACTGTGTGCATTCTTAATAAATATGAGGCTATATGGTAATTTTGGGGGGGGGGACTTTTGAGGGTATTGAGGGGGGATCTGAAAAAAATAAGATTCAATCGCGATACCTCCAGCCCCCCCCCTCACCATTTTTTTTGTTGAACGCGGCCTTGGCCACAGCAAACGACCTTCTCTCATACCAGAAAGAACTACTGATATTCGCGCTGCATTAGTTCTGTGAACCTTGTGTCTTCATTCCTTGTTGATGATGTTGCTGACAATTTGAAAAACCAACGAAACGATCTGTGACAGTTATTTTTTCAGCTTGACCATATTTGTTTGTATTGCAGAATACTAATTTCGTAATGGAGTCAGGTTGATTCATGTATCTCCACTGATCTTCACAGCATGGTGGAGCCTAGCCAGATCGGTACGCGGGCTCTCCGACTCATTGATACGTAGCTACCAGACACTGTACCGTACTGTCGCACGCATTTCGTGACATCGACATTGCACACTGCACTGATGACCTCACATGACGTAATGTCACGTGACCATTTCATGGCAAATATGAATTCACATCTTTTCCACGGACCTGCATTTCAAGTGTTTTATGTATGAAATATAATATTATAGAAATGGATACCAAAAATAATTTTAATGATTTGGGCATTATTGATGTTTGATTAAACAACAGTGTTAAGTTCAAATTAAACAAAATCAGGTAATAGATGGACTTTAAGATCATTTGAATGTCATCATTGGCAGGTGAAAGGTAAAGATCTGGAGTTAAATGTATAAGGCATCTATCGACCACCATATAATCAACAGAACAAATCAATGGTTAGTGATTTCATAGATGAATTTCTAACCTTACTAGAGTCTTGGCTTCCAGCAAATGATAATAACATTATTGCGGGAGAGTTTAATATTCATATAGGCAAAAAAGAAGATCCCGGTGTGTGCAGTTTCATTGACAGTGTGGAAGCGATTGGACTGAAAATCCGGGTGGAATTTGCAACCCACAAAGAAGGTCATCATCTGGACTTGATAATCACTGAAAATGTGAGTTGTACTGACATCCATACAGTTAATGCCGGTCCATTTCTCTCTGATCATAGGGTTGCAACAGGTGTTTCGAGTAGAGATCGCGAAGTGGTTATGAAGAAGAAGGCTGTGAGCAGATACTTTAAGAAAGTGAATAGAGACGATTTCATTAGTGATCTACACTACATCAATTTAGCTACAAATAAGGATGCTTGAATCTATATCTAACCAGCTTCGTAATTAATTTGTGACAATCGTGAATAAACATGCCCTTAAACCTATAAAAGCTGTTGTCGAGCCGAAACACCACATCTGGTGCAACGATGACATAAAAGATAAGAAGAAATTACTTCGAAGTAGAGAAAACATCTGGAGAAACTATCGCCAATCTCACCAGTGGATTGCCTCTAAGCGATGTAGGGACACACTGCACTATATGATCAAAGCTGATAAAAGAAAATCGATGTTCTAAGATTTTGGAGTCAAGATCAGACACTAAGATATTATACCAAATCGTATACAACCTAATGGAAAAAAAGATATCGACCCAATGCCAGAAGAGAAATCAAATGAGTAACTAGCAAATGATTTTGCCGATTTCTTCCTTCAAAAAATACTTAAGATCAGAGAGTTGTTAACAAATAATAACAAATGCAACCCGCCATATAGAGAAGATCCGTCTTTCCACCAATTCGAACCAGTAGATGAAGATACTGTTGAAAAATCGTCAAAGAAATGCCGCCAAAGTCCTGTGAGCTGGACATCATGCCAACAAAATTCCTAAAAGACGTGTTAAAAAGAAATTGTTCCACACATTACCAAGTTGATTAACGCATCTCTACAACAAGGTGTGTTTGTGAAAGAGTGGAAGTATGCAGTGGTCAGGCCGTTGCTTAAGAAGACTAGATTTGATTTCGTCTAACTATAGGCCAGTTAGCAATTTGGCATTTCTGCCTAAGGGCTTTGAAAAAATAGCGTTACAACAATTTAACGAACACTGTGAACAATGTCAACTCTTTCCAGAATATCAGTCAGCTACAGGGTAAATTTCAGTTGTGAAACTGCCTTGCTCAAGATAACTGACAATATTCTGTGGGAATGGAGGAACAAAAAATTACAGCTCTTGCTGTAATCGATTTAAGCGCCAGCCTTTGATACAGTGGACCATGAGGTACTGCTTAATGTATTTAGACAACAGTAGGGTATCGAAGGACATATATTGGAGTGGTTTTCGTCCTATCTGAGACCTAGGGGTTTCAAGGTATGTGTAGGCAATACTTCTCTGATATTAGAAACACAGATTTCTCCATACCACAAGGCAGTTATGCTGGACCAACATTATACAGTGTGTATGCGAGTATGCTGAGAAATGTGATACCAACATCAATCGTCATCCATGGATATAAAGGAGGTTAAAATCTGGATGGATGAGAATCGGTTGAAGCTGAATGACAGTAAAACAGAATTCATATTCTTTGGGTCAAGAGTACATCTGCAGAAGGTTGTGTTGAAGACGTTAATGGTCAATGAATGTAACATCGAACGGACGCCGGTGATGAAATACCTTAGTTTTGATCTCAAAGAACATCTGTCGATGAGGAAGAACATCTCGAGGAAGTGCGCAATTGCAGCAAAAAATATGCAAAGATTGAAGCTAATTACACAGTACTTGAATCTGATGCAAGGAAAATCATAGTATCAGGCATGATTCTTTCACATTTGAACTTAGACCCCGGCGAAATGTCAACTGTGATGAACCATGATCAACAGAGTATTTGATGGTTTTTGATGTTTAACCATGAACTACCATGGTCGGCTATGATATGAGGCCACAGTAAGCAGTCAAATACCGTGGTCTATCACAGTTGACCATGATCTATCATCGCTGATCTGTTCATGATAGTCGGCAACCATGGTCAACCATGCTATTTGATGACTGATTATATTTCTGACAATCGTTACCAATGATAAACTAGAATGATATTTTCTTGATGACCATGACAATTTTCTTGATGACCATGACCACGGTTGACAATTTCAAGAAGTTAATTGCAATTGTTGGTGACCTACAGCTGACTAATTGTGATGAATATCTGATGGTTGATCACAAGTATTGTTGATGACCATAGTTAAATCAAAACATGCAATATAAGCAATACATCTTTGTGACGAATTTGATAAACACTCTAGTTGATCATTTGAAATCTGCACCAAGTTTGTTCTAGTTTGGTAAACACTAATGGGATTATCACAATGATAATGGTGAAATTTGCACCCTGAACATGTAGATATATATGAAATATATATCTTGTTTGGTACTAACCAGACTTTTTACTGTCCCAAGTGGCACTGTAATGCACAGTATATTACAATGAAAGAAAGCTTAGAAACCCAAGTCTTCGTAGAAAATGATACATGATTTTTTTTTAGTTTTAAATTTTTATTTTGGTTAAATCGTAATATTGCAAAATTCTCTTCAACAAGTCATAAAGAATATTTTCAGGCACAATTTAACACAGGTGAATTGATGAAACAACAGGATACCAAATATCATAATCACCAATACATAAACAAAAATCTACATGGTAAGTTATAGGTGGTATGTTAATACCACATAATCCTTAAGAAAAGAAAAGTCAAAGGATTAATGATTTGAAAAATACTATTTTTTGAAAAAAAATTAGACAGGTCAAATAATGTGTGGAATGCGCAAATTTATCAAACCATGCAACATTGCCTTGGAATATGAAATGAATGTACTGAAAAAACATCAAAGCATGAAGGTTACAAATTTTTAATTATTTCCCTGGACATTTTTTTTAAATGATGTTTCAAAAAAGCCATGACGAATTTCAGGAAAAGAAACTACATTTTTTTTTTTGTTTGTTTGTTTGTTTACAAGTCATACCACTAAATAGCTGCAATATAGCCCATGGGCCCTGTTCAAGGTTTTTTCTGTGTTGCCGTGTAGCACCGTGCACTAAATAAGGTCATTACCCCAGTCATGTGTTGTTCAGAAATTGAGTCCTACATTGATACATGCAAACACATTTAGAAGGGTAATTGGCTTAAAATCTGACTACTCACGATCGTTACTTGCATAATCATACATGTCGGAAGGCCATAGAGGTACACTGACTGATTAATAGTGTATAAAAGTTGGCGTAAAAGTAATATACTCTCCCATTCTCGCAAAACTAATGTTTGGAAGGCAGTGGCAGCAGCCAGAAGGTCAAAGGTCAAACAGACCATCATGTATTCGAACTTTGACTTTACAACATCACGTGTTGTAAAACAAGACTTTTGATTGGCCAATTTTGCCAAGGCTGCCATTTTGAATTCCAGTGTGGAATATGTGAGTCTGGAGTATCATTCACTCCATTAAGCCACTGTTTTTGGGAGAAATCGTCGATTACTTCTCTCAGTGGACGATGAAGGGAACACAGAAGAGGTTTAGGAGAACAACTGTAATGTTTGAAGGACGTTGCCTGCGTTAGACACTTAGAGTTTATGTAAGTTAAACTTCGATCAGTGGATGTCCGTTATTTTAAGTGTAATGGCCATGGACATGTTGAATTTTCCAGCCTTTTAGTGAGGTATCAACCGAGAGTTTGCTACTTCGACACTTTCCCCACCATAGGGGGCTATTTCAAACCAACCACTGTTCTTTGAGAAGTTGAGAACATATGGCGACAAGAAGTGATCTCTGTTCATATCGAACATTATGGATTGGTACTTATGATAGCAACTCTACTGCATGCACTGCATAGGAATAACATCCCTTACGGAAAACCTATGTCCACAGTAGATGAGAGTAGATCTACGGACCGTCTGCAGTAGACTTAATGTAGATCTACATCAGGGTTTTGTAGATAAACAGCCACAGCAGTTTGTCTACATGAAGCTTTGTCTACAGATATTGTCCACACCAGACATGACTATGTCTACATTTCGCACTAACTTCGTCTACGCTTGATCTATATGATCTACCATCCAATCTAAGGGAGTTTCATCTACAAAATTCACTTAGACAAACAAAGACTCATCTACTTCTACTTCAAAAATCACCATCTTGTCTACATTTAATCTAATGTACAGTTTCTTGCTGTATACTACATGTATGTCCAACAATCCAATCTCTTCAAATTCTATGATTGGCAAACTGCAGGCTCCATGCGAGAAGGCATCAGTAAAAGACAAGACATTTTACCTTACATTGGAATATATACTGTACAACAACAGAGAGAGAAGAAATTAATGAATTTAATTCTTTTCATCCTAAGGCACTCCTGTTTAACTCGTGGAACACAAATGCAAAATATCACAGGGATCAAACTACAATTTGTGGTAAAGTTAAAAATGTAAAGATTATCCAGTAATTAATTTTTGAAAAGTGACTTTAATGTGAATCAAAATAACAAGAATAACAAATCAATGTTTTCATTGATACTTTCTTCAGATGGGTCAATACAGTAGCATCTAACCACGGGCCGGACCCTGATCTAATTCGTAAGGGTTTTTTTGGAGTTATGTAATTATAAAACTTCATAAATATGCAAGTGAGCTATTTGTTAACTGATAACTTTATTTCCTCGGCTTCATATCCAACAAACAATAAAAGGAATCGTTTGATATCCAAGCTGCTTTTAATTGTAAAAAATAAAATCAAAACTATCCTCGTATAAAACTTTCTGAGTATCATTGAGTCACTTCGGAATCGTGTGAAAATCAGCGGCCACGGCCTTCTATCTGTCAGTCAATTAACTTACAAATAATTGTATTGACATTGTTATAATTGCCACGTAACAGATGAGACTACAGTACAGTGTTATTTTGGCAATGGAATTCAGTACACATGCATAACACGAGTCAGCTTTAAAAATTACCAGTACTGCTTTAAGTAATTTCTTCACCTGAGCGACGTATTTTCTTGCATTTTCATGGAGAGTTCGCACATGGACTGATCTCCCCACCACCTTTCAGCCTCGACCTCTTGCTCTTTTAGAGCAAATGGCCTTGTAACCTGCTTCGCTTTTCCAAGTCAACTGTGAGAGTTGACCTTATGCGCATGCGCAATCAGAAGGCGCCTTGTTTTCAACGGTTCAGCATATCAATGCATATCAGGGAGAGAAGCCAGCCTGCTCACCATTCGTACTTCAACAAATCTTATTTTTCAAGCACATTTTCGTCATCTGTACACCTTGTAAACAATGTGACATCAATTCTGATATGCATAGAAAGTGTTCCGATCGAGAATTACATCGGGTTGAGACATAGGTTGGCATCGATAACTTGACGATGGCAGTGCCTCTACACTAGTACTGCCAGTATACAGCTGTACTGGTACTGCGGTAATTGTAATGCAACTTGTAAGGTAGGCCCATGAGGTAGGCAAGGTTTGTTGATTGCCTGTTTTACTACCACGACCATATGAATTTTGATTGTGTAACATGTAGAATATTTCAGTTCTAATTTTTTAATAAAGCATCGTTGAATGTACTGAAATGCTTTGTATGCAGTTTGTTCTGTTAATCATGTAATGATGTATGTACAGTTGAGAAAGATTTGAAAAATTTGAGTAGGCCTAAGCATGCACAATGTTCTACTCTCTATTTCGACCTGAATACCACTCATGATCGGTCATTGAATGATTGATTTTTGCGGTGTGAGATATCTCATGTTATGCGAAGGTCCATTGATAGCATGGTCCTTCGTGAAGTTGCCACCAAATTATATCAAGAGGATGTTGTTGTGATATGCAATATTGTGATACTCATCATGAACTGCAGCCCTAGCCTGTGCTACACCATGGCCATTGGTCAATTTTTAAAGTCTAAAAATTGATTGACATGTTAACATACTTGCATTTTCATTTTCAACACCTTTGTTGGATCTCCATGCCTCACTAATTTCTTGTTCTTTGTCTAAGAGCTACATCTTATACGTAATTTATTCCATCTACATCTTGTCTGCCTTTCATCTACATTTTATCTACTCTCTAAACTATGACCTGATGATTAATATGCACAAAAGTAGACGAAGCAATAGATCTACATCTTGTCTACATTTCATCTAATTGTCTAAATTTCGTCTAATTTTTCATCCACATTTTGTCTACATTTCATCTACTCTCTGAACTATGACCTCATTAGTATGCACAAAAGTAGATGAAGCAGTTCATCTACTGCCCAATTAAAATAAAGTCTACTGTAGATCTAATTTGGACTAGATGTAGATCTCAATTTTCCGTAAGGGATAGTATAAATCGGACATGATAGAGTTTTATTCTCGTCTCAGTTGCCGATCATTCGATTATGAAAGAAATGTTTTCGGACTTGATACAACTGCTGTCTCCAAGTAGTGTGAGTGGTGGCATGGTTTGTACTGTGATTCATTTCTTTTGCAAGTTTTACTGTTCATTATCGCTCTTACCATGAAGGACACCACAGACTCAGCCTTAATCCTGATTTTTACATGTAGCAATTGAACATTTTTTTTACCATGATGCCTCGTTCATTTTGGCTGAA
This sequence comes from Ptychodera flava, assembly GCF_041260155.1. Classification (NCBI taxonomy): domain Eukaryota; kingdom Metazoa; phylum Hemichordata; class Enteropneusta; family Ptychoderidae; genus Ptychodera; species Ptychodera flava. Next base: position 6,381,426 of record NC_091931.1, on the reverse strand, counting down.
ACTCAATATCTAATGATACAACATTAAATCATAGACCCTCGAGAAAAACGGGACAGGCAACTGCTAAGGTGTCTTTGTGCGATCTATCTTGGAATATATTAAAGTTTATTTACCAAGCGGTCCCCGACAACAATACTTCGTACTTAACACTGAATCTCATTTACGATCAAACTGACGTCTGAATATGTACACTTTGCTCTTGCATGGCACGTTCCGAGTAATGACACAGAATTTCGAGGGTTTTTTGATACCAGTCATGGTGAATGTTCTGGTAACGATGAACATCACATTTTGGATTCTAGCCGAAGCCAACGGGAAAAAACCAGACGATAAATACAGTGTACATTTAGCCATAGACGCTGCAGAAAACTCTTGTAGGTATCGACAATATAAGTTTACATTCCCTACCATAAAAATCTCCGATAACAACAAACATTTACAAGTTTGACAGCTCTACACTTCCCCAGTCCTGCGAAACGAAAATCTGACCTTTATTTCATCTGTCACGCAACATTTGACGAAAATCAGGGTACATAAAAAATGACTACTCCATCGGAGCTCAAATACACGACCTCTAACATTTTGGTACTGTTTTAGCCTAAAGAAACACCAAAGTTCGGATAAGCTACACATGTGTACATCCGCAAAGTACCAGAAAATATATTTGTAACACTGACTTTCGCTGTCAAGAAAAAATTTGCGATAAATCGGGACTCTCCAACGGTTGGTGGTGTCAGAATCGATGAGGTAGACATGCATTTACGCAAAGCTGAAACGCTGTCCTCGTAAATTTGGCCATTCACAGTTTTCAAACAACATTTTAGTAGTTCACATACATACTTCACCGAATCATGGAGCACTCCTCGCACAGAAAATATTCCGAGGGTTAAAAAACTGCAAAAACGAGGGAAAATTCGGAGATACAGGGACGATTGCGGAATGTAAACAACTCTGTGATGTCAACTGCTGTCAAGTCTGGAACTGCAGCGATATGTGTTTCGGATTTCTATTCGAAACTTTGTCACTTTACAGCAACATACTAACTCCTTACAGACTTCTAGTTGCACATCGAATCTCGCTACCAATATGTAAAAAGTACTTTAAAACCATTTCACGAATTCTTCTCAAAATAGTTGTAACACTTTTTCTTTCTAAAAATGGACTTGCGGGTAATCCGGAATAACTTGTAATCCAAAAACATTATTACCGTACCCGCATGCACGTGTCTATGAACCGGACGTTGAGCAGTCGATCGGGTCCAGCTTCATTCCGTCCCCGACCCATTAACACCTCTTAATTATTCCAAGATAGATCGCACGCTGCTAATCCCATAGACCCTTTGTTCTCTATCGCAGTTGCCGTCCCGTTTTACTCGAGAGTTTATGATTAAATCAAAGATCTCATGTTTTCCATGTACACTTCATTTTTTAGGAAAGGCATTTTGAAATATATAAAGTGAAATTTTATTTGTCGACAAAGTACATGCAACAAAAGTTACAAAGTTTTTGAATAAGTTTTTCATAGTTACATTTCTTTTAACATTTTTAACTGGTCAGTTTCTACTTGATACACATTTTAAATATTGTGATCTGTTGATCTTACCGTGGGTCTTTCAAAGGACAGATTTTACCATTTTTTTGTATATTCCATTATCAGATTGCACTTAGTACGTGTAATCCAAAAAAGATATCAACAAAAGTACCAGAATTTATAATCATTATTCTTCTAACACTAAATTCAATATTGATATATTTTTATAAACAGTTACATGTACTCATTAAAAATTTGTGATGTTTCACTTTGTGATGACGTATCTGTATAATCTGTCGAAGCATTTTTAAACAGACAGAATTTACCAACAGACTTCAGAGCACAATGCACACAGTAGCCGATGACAAAATAGATTTGAGGAGTGCCAAGGAAGGGATTATGCATAATTATGAAGGATTAGCTGTAAGATGTAGACAGAGTATTTACTGTTCAACCTAAATTTTCGGGACTGCTACGCCTTTCTGATGCTGTCTACACAAGCATAAATGTAATACAATTTTATGTCAACATTCGATCTCGGAAAGGGTTCATAGCCGCGGAAGGTTCTGATTGAGCGATCCTGATAATGAGTGACATAGTGAATGAAATATCGGTTGACACCACAACTAAAAACACGTGCATTTATATGCACAGCTATATGTAAATATTGATTGGCAGTGTGTGTGATCATGACGGTAAAACAGACCTCTATGCTGTGATTCAGTCAGCAGCTATTTTTTTCGAACTTCACGCACCTTGATTAACACTCACTACTCAACTCCGAGCCTTTCTAAGACAATAGTTTGCCTTCGCTCTGTACGACATTTCTGAGGTGAAGACCCATTCTGTAGTCATTTTGGCTGACGTAGCCAAATGCTAGTCAGTGGCAACAAAGTCAAGGCAGAGAATTTGAGAAAACCTGAAGATTAAGACAAGAACGCCAATCTGAGCCGCTGTTCTCGTCGGCGCTGTCCCAAATGTGTGTCATTGGTATCATTGCAAATGCTCTCATCGTACTAAAGTATGCTTTGCTGTAGTATGATCCTTTGTCTGACATTCCCAGGCTATCTTTTACACTCGAGGACATCGATGTGGTTGTTTTGGACTTTCAATGACCACTTTTTCGTTTTCTTCCTTTCACGATGCTGTTTTTGTCTCTGCCTTGGATGCGGAACGTGTACGTGTACGTTGCTATGTGGCCTCCAGTGGAACGTACCATGTAGGTATTTGGGACGACCGGAGCTTCTTCAAGATATGTTGAACATTAAGAAATCTATCCATTGCTCTGGGTGCATTTTCAAACACACAAAAGTGTCTCAAATAAAACATTCGGCAAGTGACAAAGCAACTATAAATACACGGCTCCCCGACAAAACTCGTCTGATTGGCCCTTATTATTTTTACTGGGGTTCAACTTTCTTCTCTTAGAGGCTAAAGCTAGCCGGCTGGGCCCCAACTATTATTGCTGGAGTTCTATTTCTTCCTCTTCTTCTTCTTTCGCCATTTCTTTGTCGTCCTATATTTCTTAAACCGCTGAACAAAAACTGTTCAAACTTGCAGAGCTATTAGGTATCAATTAGGACTGGTGCATCCGACCCCTGAAATTTTGATTAGTCACATGACCTGGTGGCCATATTTGATTTTCTAAAAAACATAAATACGGTTTCTCCAGATGACCTAGAGGTCTAGTAAATTTTGAATTTTTTTTTTATATTGCAAGCATGAACTAAGATCTTAAGAATTTGCAAATACATCACGTGTGGTCACGTGACCTTGGCCACCATATTGGATTTTGCAAAAATCGAAATATTATCTTAAAAAATGAGCTTATGTTTTGTCGTCTCATCCTTAGGTGAGTACTATCACGTTTGCAAAAGGCATTTGGATTTGTCACGTGATTTGGCCGCCATATTCGATTTTGCATAAATCACAGTTTCATCTTTAAACTCTTCTTCTCCAGAACCACACAGCTATCGTACTGAAATTTTAGTCGAGTCACGCTTAGTGTAAGCACTTTAACGTTTGCAAAAGCCATTAGGATGGGCTTGCAGCCATATTGGTTTATGCGAAAAACAAAGATTATTAGTAAAACCTAAAATAACATGAAATGATGTTCGGAAATCTTCTTTACAAAAACCAAAATACCATTAAAAACTCAAATTTGGCACATAGTATCATCATTTCAAGCACCTGAAACCAGGCCAACTGCTTGGGCCCCACCAATTCTGCTTGCAGCTTTAATAAGGGGCCAAAGCATGCGGCTTGGGCCCCTATTGGATTTGCTTGAGTTCAATACTAGCATTCTTGTTTGTTGTTGCTTGAGTTTTACTATATTCTTCTTCTTCTCTTACCATGTTTGGTCGCCATATTGGATTTTGCGTAAAATATTCTATTACTAGCAAAACCTGTCGTAAATATCAGATAGTGTTCAAAATCTTTTTTATAAGAACCAAAAGACTTTTTCAAGCTCAAATTTGCACATAATATCATCAGTGCAAGAACTTGAATCCATGGCAACCAGTTGCCCCACCCCAATGCTGCTTGCAGCTTTACTCTTCAGGAACCAAAAAATTGCGGCTTGGGCCCCTATTGGTTTTACTGGAGTTCAATACTCTTCCTCCTCCTCATCTTCTTCTTCTTCCATAACTTTTTTGTCACGACCAGACCACGGTAGATGGATCTGTCACGTGGTTTAACCGCCATATTAGATTTTGCGAACATCCAGATTTAGTTTCTAAAAATCTTCTTCTCCAGAACCGACACACAGATTGAAGTTAAGTTTTACTAATGTCCTCTTTAGTGTGAGAAAGGCATTTAGATTGGTTGCCTGATTGAGCGGCCATATTGGTTTTTGCGAAAACCTAAAATATTACCAGCTAAAACTACAATAACTGCGAAAAAATATTCAGAATTCTTCTTTACTTGAACCAAAGACCATTTAAAACACAAATTGTGCTCACAGTATCATCATTGTGAGCGACTGAAACCATTGCAACCGCTTGGGCCCTTCTGCAGAACTGGAGACATATCAGTTTGCTTTGCTCTGATTATAAATTTTCACTAAAGCTTTATCGCTTCCTTTGAAGCAAGCTTTGCAAGATATCATTCATGTTGATCAAAGCTATACTGTTCCAGGCAGACAAATTTTTGATAATATTCATTTAATCAGAGATTGCATTCATTCTCATAATCAATTGAATCTTCCTCTTGGTATTCTCTTTTTTGGATCAGGAAAAGGCTATTGATCGTGTCAGTCATAATTATCTTTTCAAACTCTGAATGCGTTCGAGTTAGGTAACATTTTCATCAATTTTGTTAAACTTCTGTATTCACAACCTGATAAAGTCTTGTCCGTGTGAACAGTTCCCTTTCTGCTCAAGTTCGTTTTTCAAGCGCTATAAGACAATGTTGCTCCTTATCTGGTCAGCTTTATGCACAGAATTAGACAAGATGATAGTATTCAATGTGTGATGATTCAAAATTCAGGTGATCGTAAATGTAAACTTTCAGCTTATGCAGATGACGTTTATACTTTTGTTACTTGCAACACTGATTTTTTTAGGTTTAAATATTGGTTTGTTGTCTATGTCTATGCTATTAATGTAAAAAACTGGAGTGAGTGTGTTAACAAGATTGACAATAAGTTATCTTGGTTGAATAGATATGCTCCTGCTATGTCATTCCAAGGCCGTATTATCGTTATTTATCAACTTGCGGCAACCAAACACTTTCATCATTTAAATTGCCTCTGTCCCTCTGCTTTTATTATTAATGAAATTCAGCACAAACTTCTCGATATCTTCCGGCAAGGAAAACATTGGTTGCCAAGTCAATCATCTTTCCTTCCTTGAAGTTAGGTGGGCAAAATTTTATCAATTTCTTTTTTGTGTGCTGATTTGGCATCATTGCTTCCATAGACATTAATGGAATAATTACTATTGATTCAATATTGTTGTGAACACTTCTTTCTTTTGTGTGCTTTCACCTCTAAGCACACTCTCCTTTTTGCCAACACCTAACTCGTCCTGGGCACCGTACTCCTCGGAATGAGAGGGGGTAGTCAGTTGAGAAGATTCTTGGCTGGCATGTCCCTTCTCATTGGCGGTTAGGCGGCATTTTTCTGCAAGATGTAAGGTGTTCTTGTTCTTATTTCTTTGCAAATTTCTGTTGCTCTTTTCTTGTTTCGGAAGTTTGTTTTGCTTTCTCCTATTCAATGGAGATTTTTCATGCACCTCGGATACTTGCCTTCTGTCAATGACAAAATTGTGTTTTTTTCAGATTTAATTGGTACGTTTCCCATGTTGCTTTGGTATAGCAACTTGTTCACCTTTTCACAAGTTCTCTACATCTCGCTCCAGCTTCAGTGTCATAGCCATTATGCTGTTTTTTTTATTGTGCCTAACTTTGCTTAGCTTTTTTTTTTAGTAATTGATCATCATTTGCCATTTCGCATTGGTCTGATTTCATTTATGCTTTTCTTCTTAAAATTTGAATTGATTTGATATTTTTTTCTGTATAGGAGTTTAATTTTTAGCAATAAACGTTCATTTGAAAATCAAAATCTTCTTCTTCCTCGTCTTCTTCTTGTTGTTCTTCCGCTTCTTCTTGTTCTTCATAATTTTTTGGCGACCTAGAACTCTAAAATCACTGTCTATAAAGTTCTTAAACTTGCAGGGATAATAGATACCTATGAGTACTCGTGCATCTGGGTATACAAATTTCGACTTGTCATGTGACCTGGTGGCCATACTTGATTTTCCGTAAACTTATAAAAATCTTCTCTAGATGACCTAGGGGTCTAGCAATTGGAATTTTTGTGTAGCAAGCATGACCTTAGGATTTTATATTTGCATGTAAAATAGCTTGCGGTCATGAGACCTAGGCCGCCATATCGGACTTTCAAAAAATACCATTTTGAATTTTAAAAATCTACTTCTTCAGAATCTACTCACCGAATGAACTGACATTGTACGCGTATCATCTTGAGTATGATCCCTTTCATGTTTGCGCAAGACATTTGGATCGGTCACGTGGTTTGGCCGTCACATTTGATTTTGGAAAAATATCATATAAATCTTTAAAAATTATTCTTCTCCTGAACAAACACATCGATTGAACTGAGGTTATACATTTATCATCTTAAGAGTGATCTTTTGCAAATTTCTGAAAGGCATTTGGATCGGTCACATGGTTTGGCGCGGCCATCATATTGGATTTTGCGAAAGTTGCAAATTAATCTTTAATGTTTTTTCTTCTCCAGAACCAAAACACCGTTTGAACTGAAATTTTACTTGCAATATCCTTAGGTCGAGTTCTTTCAAGTTTGCAAGAGGCATTTGGATTGGTCACTTGAATAGGCCGCCATTTTGGATTTTGAAAAAATCAGAATTTATGAATTGTAAATTGTCTTTTCCAGAACCACATGCCTATTTAACTAAAATTGTACTCATATCTTCTTACGTTTGAGCACTTTAAAGTCTGTTAAAATATTGGATTTTGTGTACAACATACGATTACCAGTGAAACCTACATTAACTATGAGATGATGTTCAAAATAATTCTTTACAAGAACAAAAGGCTTTTCCAAGCTCATATTTTGCACATAATGTTATCAGTGGAAGAACTTGAAGCTATGTTAACCGCTTTGGCCTCGCATACGCTGCTTGCAGCTTTACTTTTGAGGTTTTTTTTATATTCATTCTGATTTTCGTTTCGATTTCAAAATGAACATTCACCTTCGTTTTGATTTTAATTGAATTTTGATTTTGTTAAACGTTTCGAACTTAGTTTTTGAAATCGGGTTCATACCCAGTTTTCAACCATTTTACTTATTTGTCCATGTGATGTCTGTGACGTCGCTGGTTTGGGCGCAAATCATATTTATTACTTAGCTTACAGCATGTACTTAGTACGATTACACGTGTTCTCACAAGAGAAAATCATTCACTGATGTCCTTGCAAGCCATAGTTATGCTAGAACTCGTAGGTTCGCAAATTACCTTTTAAGGAAAGTAGTGAGTTATGAAACGACGATGCGTTAGGAGGCATAATGGCAAATTTCTAATCTATCTATGCACGTCGGTTTGTTGGCCGGTAACAACACACGTCTCCCATACAGCATTTGCATCCTATCAAGCACTTTCGACAGCATCGCGAAATCAAACGTACGTTGTCTGGGCACTCTGTTTCTATATACAATACATTTCGTGTTGTATTTCAGGGCTTAAATTAACGGTAGTCCCATATTCAGGGACAACTAACCTTACATTTGGACAACTTTCTCCTCACTCACTCTCACTCATGTACTCCGTCAGCTGTGGGCAACTTAAGCCGTGGTGAAGCCACAGAATTGGATATTTGCTACACAATCTGTACTAATGTTACCGTGGTCATTCACTTTGACGTCAATTCTACATAAAAGTCGCTGATCTGATTCAGAGCGAAGGACTGTTACAAATCAAAGAAGTAAATAATTGTTCTGGTGTTTATGTTTTTTGCCATTTATATGAAAGTTGGCAATAAATAGGTCATTCCGCTTTATCGAATGTACTGAATATCTTGTCCTTACAAGGACTAGCAAGACAGCTTTGCCGACTAGCTCCAATTGATTGCAAAATGCGTACATTCACCTTTCAAGCTAGGCAGGAAATTTACAGATATTTTATAAAATGCTAATATATAGAAAATCCCAAAGAATTAACGATTCCTTCCAATGGTCTGTACATTTCTTTGAGTAGCTTCTGTTTCGTACCTTAACTTTAGCAAGGCATATGGCGTGCTAAGATTGACTGTGGTCATACAGCTCGGACTAACGCATCAGTTTCATAATTATTCTGGGTGGCCAAGGCCTACTCGTTCATATCCAAAGATATTCGTGACAGTTTGCCAAAGTATGTTGCTTCAATTTTGCAAACAACTCACGCTGAAGCGACAGTCTGCTGGAGTTCATTCTCTCGAGGCAATTCTAGGCCGTGCGTGTTACATTGTATTGATTTAAATTCGTACAGGGATTTCACACTATTGTCAAACATGATTTATCGCCACACGATGGATTATCTTCACGCAAAGCTGCAATGTCAAAAAACAACAATAATCTAGAAGAATTGATAATCGTTACCGTTGCTTAGAAATGACTCGATGGAATTTCAAATACGCAACCATTCACGAAGCGCCATGTAAAAATTATTCAAATGAATTGTGTTACACTAGTAACTGAAAATTTTACGTGAAAACAATTTTCAAATAAATTACAACATAATAATCTGTACGCTGGCACTTACAATAAAATGTATATATTTCTTTGTTATGTTACTGACTAACTTAAAAGAGAACATTTATTTCGAAAAAATAAATTCTCTTGTGAGAAAGTAAAATATAAGGTCAACGTCACATCAAACATAAACGCCATAATAATACAAAATTACCATACTGATGTACCTGCAAACATCTGTCTTTATGTCAATACCGAAAAATATTACGCTGATAACAACTTACCAGTGCACAGTGTGGCTCTATCTCCAGATATTGTATTCGGTATTTCCCACCTATATCTTACTATTTATCAAAACAACAGCATATATATAGAGATCTATCCTTAGCGACGAGAACAGCTTCAATGAAACTCTTGTAAACACTCCAATTGAACAGAGCTCGACAAGTAAAATCAGTTACTGAACGCTGAGGGCGAGTTTCCTTTGATGGACTTAACTATTTAACAAAATGAACTAAATATGGAAAAAAACACTAGTTGACTCGAAATCCACTCTCATTTAAAGCAATATACAATAATTTGAATCTTGACCCTTTTCAAAAATTCAAAATAATTCCTAATGTCATCGTAAAGACAGCATCTGAAAACTTGTGAAATATTTACATCGCAGTTTCTGGGTATTCTGTTCAATAAATATAGAATGCTGCGACTAATAACCGCAGCATAGGAAACGGGCTTTTGAACCACTTTTTCAAACTCAAGCTCAGACGATGTAAATAGGAAATAGAAGTAGTTTGTTTTACACTTTTGAATTTTATTTCATTTTCTTTTCATTGCTTATTACTATATATGTATATATATATATTATATATATATATATAGAGATATAGATATAGATATATATAGATATAAATATATATATATATATATATGTATGTATGTATAAAGAAACTAAATATTTACGAGTGCGTCTTTTTCGGATACAACAATATTTGAAATCCATTTTTTAACCACCAAGGTGTCATGTCGAAAAAAGAAGATGAGGATTAGGGAACATTCAATAAAACGTTTATCCCTAACATCGAACACGATTTTTCTTATATGCTTAAGTCAATGGCGTTTATATCTTTCGCAGAAATTCCGCAATGCTTAAGGTTGTCGTAACCTAAAACAAGCTGAGATCCAATTGCTAAGTCAAATGTTTATATTGACAAAACGACGATACATAATATATAAAACATAATGTACTGATTGAGCTTTCAAAGCCCTGTGCTATATGGACAAGAGAATTAACCAAAAATAGAATAGATCCCCCTCTCTTTTTATCAGATACAACAATTCTCTTTTGGGATTGTCTTTATCAGTAAAGCAACATGAGAGTCAGTTCTTATTCATCACGATTGGAACTAATTTGGGATAATTGTATGATGAAGTAATGTCTGATTAATCTGCAAATGTAAGATCATCTGTTTTGCTTAAAGTAAAACACTTGTTTTTGTGAGTAATGTGTAATATAGCAACATTCAGCAAGGGGGAACCTAAAATTTTTGAGAAATCTGAAAAATCTATAGATCCAATCCTCCCAAATAAATTTCAATCAAGTTATTGGTACACAGCTTGCTTCAATAAGTTTCATGGATTTAGAAATTAAAGATTCTTTACGCGATAGTTTTTCCTATCTCAGAAGAGGTAAAATGCTACTTTCTAGGAGATGTTTTAAAAAGCTAGCACAGCAACTGCATGTGCACATATTCAAGAGGAAATCAGTCCCATGATGACAATATGCCATGCTAGGCTCGGCCACAAAGCAAAGCTTTCACTACGATGCCATGCATTACACAACTACGTAATGCGTGCAGTATATTTTCTACATGTGCGAAAACAATTTGAAACATAGCAGGCAATCATGGAGGTCACATAGCTTTGAATCTAGAACTGGATGACCTCAGATATATGAAAGTTTATTAGGACCTTAGGAGTGGGGATCCAACAACAGAGACAACATATCACGAAATACACATGCGGAAATGATCTATTAAACCGAACTGCAATACAGCAGCGACTACCATGAATGTGAATATATCAAGTAATGGTAAGCGCGGACAAATATTTTGACCCTTCAATATTCCAAGCAATTTCACGGGTTCCTTTATAAAAAGGTCATTTGCAACCAATAGTTGTCGATTTAACATTTTTCCGTTAACGATCTGCATGAAGCATATGCTTTACATTTAATACATTCAATACATTTTTACATGTATTTTAAGAAATGTCTGCACGAAATACTAAGGTCGTGACCGGGTTAGATGGGCTTGCACGAAATACGTTTTTTACATTTTATTTAAATTCTTTACATTTAATACATTTTAACAAGAAAGGTCTGCAGGAAATACATCTTTTACATTTAATATGTTTTTTACATTTATAGTAAAGATCTGCACGAAATGTATTATTTATATTTAACACATTTTTTTTACATTTATTACACGAAAGGCTTCATGAAATGTATTCTAAGATCGGGGGCGGGTCTAGATGGGCTTGCACGAACTACATTTTCTATACATTTAATATATTTAGTACATTTTTATACATTTCTCTCACGAAAGATCTGCACGAAATAAATTCTAAGACCGGGACCGGGTGTGGATGGCTTGTACGACAGACATGTTTTTACATTTTTACATTTATTACGCGAAAGCTCTGCACAATACATTTTTTACATTTCATAAATTTCTTACTTTTATTATACGGAAGGTCTGCACGAAATACATTCTAAGGTCGGCTTAGTCTAGAAGGGCTTGCACGAAACACATTCCATACATTAAATACATTATTTTACATTTATTGCATGAAAGGTCCACACGAAATGTTTTCTTTACATTTAATACATTTTTTACATTTATTACACTAAAGGTCTGCATGAAATACATTCTAAGATCGGGACAGGTCTAGATAGGCTTACACGAAGTACACTCTTTACATTTAATACATTTTCAACGTTTAAAAAGGTGGGGTTGTATGAAATACATTCTTTACATTTAATGCATTCTTTACAATTAATACATTTTCACATGTTTTACATTGCTTACATGAAAGGCCTACACGAATTACATCATAAGCTCGGAGACAGGGTCTATTAAAAACTCAAATTTGGCACATAGTTTGGGATTGTAAAAGTTCTTAATGGGCGTACATTGCCACTGAGCGATGCTTGGAACAAGTTTGAAGTGACGAATTGTTACATAATCTATTGTTATTCAGCACCCATTCACACCTATGCCCACGTCGAAGTCCAGATAGTTAAACCACGGCCCCTGTAATGTGTATTTCGTGCGGTATTAAATATAAATGTATTAAATATAAAGAATGTATTTCGGCATGTATACGAAAAATACGGCATGCGACCATGTTTTCTGTTTGTATGTGATTTAATATAGTGAATAAGTCAGTATATCAAAATTAGACAAAAGTAAATAAAAATTGGACCACATATATCTTATATGGCTATAAGGCCTACATTACATAAATAAATAAAAACAGTTAGTAACCACTGGTTATGTACAAAACTGGGGTCGAGGTAGGGCCGGGGTACGGGCGGAGCGACATCCCCGACCCCTGGAACGCTAACGCTTACAAACAGGCAAAGTTGGTCAATTATTGTTTTAGTATTATGTCCCATTGCACGGAATGTTCTGCGTCTTGGGATTAAGCGGAGATAATTTGTTTGCGTTGACTTCCTGCCAGCCTGATCCGACGCATTATTTGAAGTTGTATCGCCCTCGTTCATGTTGAATATTCATAGACGTCGTTTTATCAGGTTCTCGGGGCCTGATTCGTATAGCTACCACCTCAAAATTCGTATTGGCAAAAGCTAGAATGGTGTACATAAAATGAATTAATTACAGGTGGCATAAAAATCACTTCAATTTACATTGTCGATTACTTTTACTGTAAATGACCACTTTCGTTCAAAGTTCCATAATTTTACCCGATTTGCTGAGATGACGCATGCAAATGATCAAGTACAAGCAATGAATTCTTCTTTCATTCAAACAAACTTTTTTCTAATTGAAAACACACTAACCATTGCTTTATTGTAAAAACTGCAAATTAAGCATAGTCGGGAAAGAAGACTTTTCGTATTTCAGAATCATTTTGTGATTTAAACTGACAACCAAACTGTGTTAATACGCGCAGTGTATTAAAAAAAATACAAATATACACCACATAGAAGTTGTCAGTTGGATCTGGAAAAGAAGATTTTCGAACATTATTTTATCGTTTAATGGTAGGTTTTTCCGATGAATGTCAGTTCAAATGATTTGTTGATTCAGAAAAGGAAGGTGTGTTTATATTTTTAACCATTTCATAGTTCGGCAGCCAAATTGAGCAAAATGCCAATATGGCTGCCGAAGTGAGTAAATATTAATTATGATATGACTACAATTTTAGCTAAAATGGTCAATTTATTCTATAGAGAAAAGATTTTTGGATGTTGTTTAACCATCTGTGTAGGTTTTTCTAACATCCCAATATTACAACCAACCCACGTGACCAACGTAAATAGCTTCCGCAAACTTGAAAGTACTAACACTAATGATGATCGATTTCATTCGATTGTCTTCCAATCAAATAGGACGGTCAATGTTATATGACCACACACAATTTTATTTGCAAATTTTAGTGGTCTAAACAGAAACATTATAAACAAGAAAAGTGATTAGCCCTATACTTTTGAAGAGAAGCAAACTATTAATTTTGATAATATGCAGTATTGTTGTCAAGTCATAAGATCAATCAAAATTTGATAGCTTTTCTGCATGAGAACCTATATGACTCGATAGCCGCTGCAAGTTTATGAAATTTACGTGAATGTATTTTGAGTTCAGACGTGACAAAAATGTTTGGGAGATAACAGTTACTGTACTTTCATCGCATGAAATAAAAAACATCACTATATTCACTATAATTTTTTCGGAAAATATATATTTGCCACTGGAAAACGAGGCAACACTTTGCACTTGTCTTGTCCCACAGTGTTAAGAAAATTTTTCCTTTCACTGACCTTCGTACATTTTACATCGCTCCTGTCCCGCAGCGATTGCTTTAAAAGCATACTATGATGACATGATATAGAATATGTGCAGTATATTGCAACATTTATGAGACAGATATTAGTGATAATTGATGCGTTTTTAAATTCGGTTCGGAGCAGTGTTTCGCAGTAATTTTAGTATGTTGCGAGGGTAGGTATAGCCTGCAATTACTCCAGTAAAGCAATATTGAGAGCAATGTGCCGGCAGCAAAATATATTAGAGTATTAGCTATTGACTTATTGAAACAATATTCAAGTGGGGAGAAACGTACTTTTAAAGATTATGTTTCAACAATACAAGCCTAATCAAGTTCGCTACATAGTCAACTAACATCAATCACATATGTATATTTGAAGTCAAAGGTTATTGAAGTCACATGACATTTTGTCTAAAAAATTGCATTCCATAGTTATCTTTTTGTACCAAAATTCATACCTCTACTTCTATTGGTTAATCAAGAATTATATATGCACATAATAAGCGAGGTATAAAATTAGCTGACATAAGGTCTCTTATGGAGGGTGTAAGATTTGTGGCTACTGAGTTATGGACATACATGTATATTTAAGGTCAAAGGTCATCTTGGTCATGTGATCTTTTGTCAAAAATTCAATAGTATTCAATAGTTTCCCTATGTACCAGAAATCAGACATCTAGCTCAGTTGGCTGTCCAAGAATAATCTATGTACATAATTAATGACAAACACAATAGGGCACCATAAGGACTACCATCTTGCCACTGATTTACTGTCTCATAGGTATATTTAGGGTCAAAGGTCATCGAGGTCGCGTGAAAACCGATCATAAATCTTTGGTTCCAAAGTTAGGCCTGCATACCAAAAATCAGACTTCTAGCTCTATTCCCAAGCCACGAATTAGATATGCACATAATTAATGAGGCACATGATGTGATACTATAAGGTATATAACATCTCACCAAATATGAAGGCTTTAGCCCTTATGACTACTGATTTATAGGTACAAAGGTATATTATAGGTCAAAGCTCATCGAGGTCACGTGACAATTTGCCATAAATTTTTGCCCCCGTGGTTATATCTTCATTCCAAATATCAGACTTCTAGCCCAGCTAGCCCAGAATTACATATGTACGTAATTATAAGTCACATAATGTGACTTCATAAGGTCTACAATCCCACCAAATAAGAAAGCTATCGCCCTTATGGCTACTGATTTATAGGATATAAATATATTAGAGACCAAAGGTCATCGAGGTCACACGAAGACTCTAGGCCTTTTGGTTGTCGATTTATATGCATATAAGTATATTTGAGGTTAAAGGTCGTTGAGGTCGCGTGACATTAGGTGAAAAAAAATTGCTCACATAGTTTACCCTATGTACCAAAAAGATTGGCTAGCCGAGAATGAGTTACATACATAATTGATAAGGCGCAGGATGTTACAAATTTAGGTTTACCATCCTACCAAATATGAATTGTATAGCCATAGAGGCTATTAATTTATTGGCAAAGAAGTGTATTTGAGGTCGAAGGTCATCAAGGCCACGTGACTTTTTGACATAAATCTTTGCTCCCTTAGTTATCCCTCAACACCAAAAATCAGACTCCTATCTCTGTTGGCTAGCCAAAAATTAGATACCCGAATAATTATTGAGGTGCATGATGTGACACCAAAAGGTTGACCATCTCACCAAATATGAGTATTGCCCATCTTGCTACTGGTTTTATGCTTATACATATATTTGAGGTCAAATGTCACTTGGTAATTTGTCATAAATTTGTGAACCCATAGATATCCCTGTATACCAAAAAGCAGACTTTTGGCTCGATTGGCTAGCCCAGAATTAGATATGCACATATTTAATGAGGTGCATGATGTTGCATAATAAGGTCGACCAACCCACCAAATGTGAAGGGTGTAGCCCTTGTGGCTACTGAAATAGGCACATAAAAATATTTTAGGGGTCAAAGGTCATCCACACTGGACAAAATGCTTGATATGCGCTTAGCATATTTACGTATATTGACGTATATGGAACACAATATTCGTTGCATATGCAACGTATACCTTGGTACATGAAACATTCCAACATTCTATGCATGTCATGAGTATACGTAATGCAGATCTTTGCACACTAAGTTTACACTGTAGTTTTGCATTTTATTAGTATACGTACGTGTATACTTAACGTATTTGACACGTGTACAGAATCAGAATATGTGTATATATTGTTGTATATCAAGCATTTTGCCCAGAGCCAGGTCAGGTGACAATTTGTCATAAATATTATCTTTATAGGCACAAAGTATATTAGAGGTCTAAGCCCATCGAGGCCAAGTGACAATTTGTTATATTTATATAGTTATCCCTGTATACCAAAAATCAGACCTCTATCACTATTGGTCAGCCTGAATTAGATATGTGCATAATTAATGACGTATAGGATTTGCCATCAAAAAGTCTTCCATCATACCAAATATGAAGCCGGCCGCACTTGTGATTATTGAGTTATGGATATATATGTATGTTAGGTCAAAGGTGAAATTCAAATATCGCAATTTGTGGTAGCTGAAGTTTGATGGTCCAATTTTTCCCGAAATTCCTGCCTCTTAGTTGCTGTCTGACGTATATATGTCCACCACAGCTTATATATACTGCCTGATTAGTATTGGTACATGCTGAACTGTTTTGGACAATATTTGCAAAGACATACATTTGCGACTAATGCTGAGTCGTTTCTGACCTGACGAACTGGGAGGACAGGAGCCGACCCGCGACATACTGTTTCTCACGCAAAAGTTACGTAACAATTAGCTGTGATGCCCCTGCACTTTGAAGACTGTGGCGTTGTGTAATCTAAAGTTGCACTATGTCAGGGCGACTTACAACTCTGCCCTTAATGTAACAAGAAAAGGTTTGGTAACACCAACAACCTTAATAGTAACCAGATATGCACTGAATGTGCTTACGTGTTTTACAACAGGTTCATTAACAGTAGTACGCTTCACAGAATGTTGGATATCAAGTAAACAGACTAGAAAATTTTAGCATTTACTCAACACAACAACTTGACCTGCTAATGTGACCTCTGAATGGAAGGAATGACGTGTACAGATTTTGAGTTTGACAAAATTACAAACTTAGTTATCAAGCATTGAAATTGACTGCTGATGACTCGACATGTATTGACATTTATCAGACACTACTGGACGCATGAAATAATACAGTATGACATGAATTACTGCATACTTTTTGACTGTTATGAAGTTGTGTAAAACATTTGTACCTTTGACCTGTCTCATTTTCATTAAAGTAACAAAGCAACGAGCAAGGAGATGTTACGCAACATTTGCAAACCTCAGGATAATCACTAACCGAACACAAGAACAAAGGCAGACATTGTATATTCTGACATCAGTTCAATTGAGCACACTTCGCGGAGTGGCAGACAGACTACTGATAGTAAAGATAGACTTGTATAGGGTCTATTGCCACAGTAACTATCTCTGACGAGGATTAATTGTATTATGTTTTTCAATATTCCTGTCAATAAACAAAATTCATACCAATACAATCGGCAACCGTGTGAGTCGTGTAATAGGAACAATCAGATATCTGTTATATCATTATGTGTAGCAGGTTTCATCAACTTTCGCACAGTACTCTCAGAGTTAAATCACTACATGTAATTACAAAGCTTTATTTGATATCTAAATGAGCTAATTATTAACTTGACACGCCCAATGCTTCTCAGTACAATTTAATATTTATCAGATCAATAAGTGTAGCACATTTCATCAATGTAATGCTGTAATTTTGGAGTAATATCACTAATTACAAAGTTCATTAAATATGCAAATGAACCCTTAATTAATCCACAGTACTAAATGCTTTACACCACAATTAGATATCTGTCAGATCAGTATCTGTAGCAGATTTTATTACAGTTGGTGCAGTTATTTCGGAGTTATATGACTAATTACAAAAACTTCATAAAATATTGAAATGAGCTATTTTTAAATTGACACTGTCAAATGCTTGTCAGTACAATTAGATGTTTATCAGATCAATATCTGTACCAGACTTTACTGACTTGGGCGAGTTAATTTCATTAAATATGCAAATGAACCCTTAATTAACAAAGTGCTTTACACCACAGTTAGATATCAGTCAGATCAGTATCTGCAGCAGTATTCATCAAATTTGGTGCAGTTATATCGGAGTTATATGACTAATTATAAAACTTCATAAAGTATGCAATTGGGCTCTTGATTATCTTGTCACTTCCAAATGCTTCTAAGTAGAATCAGATATATATCAGATCAATATTTGTTGTACATATCATCAAGTTTGGTGCAGGAATTTCAGAGTTATGTCACTAATGACAAAGTTCATTAAATATGCAAATGAGCAGATAATTGACATGACACACACAGTACCATCATAATGTTGTGAGATTGTCATCTGTATGAAGTTTCATGAAATTTGTGTGGTATTTCTTGATATATGTCTACACTGTCATTACCGTCTCCATAGGAAAACCATTGTATGGAAAAAATGATGTTGCATCACTTCATTAATATGCAAGCACACTAACCAAAATCTAATCAGTTCTTGCAAGTAGCATATGGTACCTGTGTACCAAATCTAATTTGAATTTGTTCAGGTGTTTTTGAGTTATTGTGTAAACAGACAGACACACACTGACGGAGAGACGGACAGACAGACATCGATATGACATTAGCCCACGTGTGAACACGTGAGCTAACAACGAAAGTGGAGTTGCCAGTATCGTAGTTAACAATGAAAGAGGACCCTTTGTCTGTTGACTGGCTTGCTTGGTAGTAAATAAGCTGAGCTCAGGTATGACACGTGCAGCCATGGAGAAAGTTATCAAAGACTTTTATACTAAGTCTGAGGTTGACGAAGCCAAGAATATTCCATTTGAATTGGCTGGTGACCGTGGGCTAACTCGTCGTAAAACTACGCTTACAATTCTTGATGTGATTGATTGCGTCGTTGATTTACCTGTCGATATCCAGACAAGATTTGTCTCCCAGTGTCTGCATCGTCTTCCCCAATTGACAATGACTATGTTGACTACATAAGTTAACTGAAAATGGTTCGAGATATGCGTGAAAAACTGGATAGAGTAAGTGCTAAAGTTGAAGCTAACGAAGCCTCCACTCGCTCTGTCTGTGACAAGGCTGCCGTTCATAATATATGTATAAATATACATCGTTGAAAAAGTCATACAGGTCAATGTGCGGCCGTGGAAAACGCTTCTATAGAGTCGGTTTCTGCAGCTGATATCGATTCCCGAATATGTCAGTTCCTGGTACAACTACAAGCGAGGACCAAACATGGTCATTTGTGGTGAAAAAGAATAAAAATAAGATTCTTACTGTAAATCGTTCCCGTAAAACCAGAAAACCGTTCAGGGATCCGGAAATCCTACTCATCACTTCACAGTAGCGGTTAGGCAGCCTAAAATGCGCAGCGTCTTCATAGTCGTCTGTCGCCAGAAACATCTATTGACCAGATTAAAACCTACATCGACGAAGTATGTGCATGTGCAGCCAACGGAGCTATTCATTGAAAAAGCTATTCCGGGAGCAATTTTTGAGGGCAGGGGAAATTTTAATTTTTCTTGAGCAGGGGACAGGATTTTTGTCGGGCAGGGCAGATATCGGTTGATTGTCCCGGGGACAGGGCTTGGCGAAAAACGAGGAGAGAGGGGAAGCTATTTTTAAAACGGGGACAGGGGAAGTTGAGCCATGTTGTTTTCGGTAGAAGGCCGCTGCAGTATGTGTCTGCATGGGAATGTTAATTTTCAGGGGAAATTTTTTTACAGGGTAGGGGAAAATCGACAGTTTTATAAACTCAAGGTAGGGTAGCTTCATGTCTGCTGGGTAAAAATTGAATGGCAAATATTGAGGGGATTTTTTTCCAGGGAAGGGGAAATACAGGGCAGGGGAGCTTCAAAAATTGACAGTGGGGAGGGGAAACATGCAAAAATAAGTGGGGAGTGGATAAAAATGAACTTTGAGTGCAGGAGGGTAATTAATTACCCTCATGAGTAAGACATTACACGAAATGAGTAAAGTACTGACATTACATAGGGAAGAAGGTAAATCTCTGATATTTTAGCTGGCAATACTAATCATATTCATGGACATTATTTTCTATTAATCTTCACGTGAAGTACTTGATCTTTTCTCAGACAACTCCGATTTGGAGAGAAAGTATGGTTTCAAAAATACCCCTGAAGGCCATGCTTCAGGACGAAGTATGCCTTGAAAGGAGTTGTTTCCTACATCAACTTTAAAAGACGAATAAGTATCAAACCGAGTTTTAAGTTTGCATCCTCCTTTAAAAGTGACAGAGCCACATATAGGTGCAGCCAGCGAACAATGCACTTTTAAAGAGGACTTTACAATGATAAGATATATTGTGCATGACAAGTAATGTGAACTGACTAATTTTAAGTAATTCAAGAACATTGGCTTGATATGGACAAATTGCCGGTGCTTAGTTCAATTCATAATAATTTTACCTCTATAAGTGTGAGTGTCATCGATAGTACTAGTGGCATTCTCACAGGCAGACCATTTGGGGGTTTTGGTACACTTTGGCGTAAAAACGTGAATGTGTTTCGCCTATTATAATAGATTGTGAAAGTCGTATTGTAGGCATTTGTATAGAAATGGTTGACCGTCCTGATATTGTAATTTTCAATGTTTACATGCCAACAGCAAATTCTGACTGTGATGTATTCCGGAGAATTCTGGGCTTGTTACAAGTGGTGCTTAGTTCAATTCATAATGATTTTACCTCTATAGGTTTGAGTACCATCGATAGTACTAGTGGCATTCTCACAGGCAGACCATTTGGGGGTGTTGGTACACTTTGGCGTAAAAACGTGAATGTTCTTCGCCTATTATAATAGATTGTGAAAGTCGTGTTGCAGGCATTCGTATAGAAATGGTTGACCGTCCTGATCTTGTGATTTTCAATGTTTACATGCTAACAGCAAATTCTGACTGTGATGAATTCCGGAGAATTCTGGGCTTGTTACAAGTGGCTATTAATGATCTTGACACTTGCTGCTGTGTTTGTGATTTCAATGCTGATCCTGGCAAAAATCAATGTGAATATGTTCTTTTGAATGACTTTGTGAAAGAGAATGATTTTGTTCTCGCTGACACTAAGAGGCTTTCATCTAACATAAGCACTTTTTTAAGCGATTCATGTACAGCTCGCAGCTGGCTTGACTATATTATTTGTACAAGAGCGGTAAATAGCATTTTGATTCTGTCACTGTTAATTATGATTTCATTTCCTCTGATCATTTCCCATTAATATGTACGATCGAAAGTGACTTGCTACCAAAGATAAGTTCAAAACCTAAGAACAATACTTGTAGGCGCTGGTGCAACAAGTCAACTCCCTTCCATCTTCCACGTTATAATTCATTGTGTAAAACACTTCTTTCAAATGTAAAAATTCCCTTTGAAGCATTACTTTGCACAGACCGTAACTGTTGTGTCCATTTCGATTATATTGATATGTTCTATAGAGACATTGTCTCTGCTTTAAGGTCCGCAGCAGAAAATTCTATTCCGAAAACTGTGTTTTTCAATAATCATTCTGTCCCAGATTGGAATTCATTAGTTAAAGATAGTCACTATAAAGTCTGAAGTGACTTTCTGTTCTGGAGAGATCATGGGTCTGCTAAATCCGGGCCTTTGTTTGAGCTAATGCGCAAGTCGAGGGCGCAGTTCAAACAGCAACTTACTCAATGAAGGAAAGCCGAGAAAGAACTTCAAGCGCAGGCTTTAGCATAGAGCTTAAATAATGATCAAAGAGTGTACCGGAAAGCGGTTGCTAAGCGTTAAGGTAAAACACCAACTACTTTTCATCGGTAGATGGATTTACAGGTGATGCTGAAGTTGTGAATATGTGAAGAAATCATTATCAGAATATTTTGACAACAACTGGTGTACATTTTACACCCGCTCTACCTAATATTCACTTCTGTCGGATATACTTGTGCACCATCATGAAATTAGTTATTTGATTACGAATCTGAAAACAGATGCATAATCTGGTATTGATGAGATCAGGTGCAGCCAACGAACAATACACTTTTAAAGGGGGTCCTTACTATGATAAGATATATTGTACATGACAAGTAATGTGAACTGACTAATTTTAAGTCAAGAGGGTAATGAAATAGCTGTTCATAATTTGCCCTCCCACTGAAAATTTTCGACTTACCCTGCCGCACTCAAACTTCATTTTTACCCGCTCCCCACATATTTTTGCCTGTTTCCCCTCCCCACTGTGAATGTTTGAAGCTCCCCTGCCCTGTGGCGAAAAAAACTTGCCGATTTCCCCTGCCCTGGAAAAAATTCCCCTCGAAATTTTGTCATTCCATTTTCCCTGCAGACATGAAGCTACCCTACCCTGTGATGAAAAAAAACCTGTCGATTTTTCCCCTGCCCTGAGAAAAAAATTCCCCTGAAAATTAACATTCCCATGCAGAAACATACTGCAGTGGCCTTCTATTTGGTTTCCATCTCGCAGTACATAGAGTGAGATGTTGGATCAATCGATAGGCTAAGTAGTCTGCGTATCCTTTAAAAGGTATAAGTACTTGCCCTGTGTCCCATCCCCGGAAACACCATGGCTGAAATTTCCCTGTCGTTTTAAAAGTAGCTTCCCCTCTCCTCGTTTTTCGCCAAGCCCTGTCCCCAGGACAATAAACCAATATCTGCCCTGCCCGACAAAAAAAACCTAAAATTTGCTCCCCTGCCACGTAAAAATATGTCCCCTGCCCTAGTAAAATTAAAATTTCCCCTGCCCTCAAAAAATGCTTGCGGAATAGCTTTTCGATAAATAGCTCCGTTGGCTGCACCTGTGAGATTACCCCTGAACATCTAAAATATGCACAGTCTCGAGTGTGTGTTCTTTTGTCTCTTTGTTTTACGGCCATTCTTATTCATTGGTTTGTCCCAAGGCAAATAATGACGATTGTCTCAACCAGTTCCAATTTATCTAAATGGTAGACTGCTGACTTATGTGAATGTTTACAAATACCTTGGTCATTTTATATCTTGTGACCTTAAAGATAATGAAGATCTTCAGGCACAGATTCCATTTTTATACGCCAGGGGTAACGCTGTCATTCGGATTTTAAATTTGCTTAAGTGTCAATTATTTTCTGGGTTTTTTTTTGATATTCCGTACAGTTCTTACTTGTGGTGTAATTTTTCTATGAAAGAGTTTAATAACGCTAGGAGAGCATATTCTCAGATATTTCGTAAAGTAACAGGTTTCAATATAGTCATATTCAAAGTAATACTTTATTACTTGTTAATCGCCATGTTTTAAACTTTGATGAAATACTTAGGAACAAGTCGTATAGTTTTCTAAGCAGATTTCATCTCTCTAGTAATATAATTGTTTCCTCTGTACTGTCCCTATCAATTTTTTCAAATAGTTTGTTGTAGAATATTTGGTGTCGAAGACCATTTTAACTTGTAGTTTTCTTCCCTACTGTGGATTATTTTTATCCGAAATAAACAATAATATAATAATAATAATAATAATAATAATAATAATAATAATAATAATAATAATAACAAGGCAGTATTGCTGAAGGCAATGAGTACTTGGGCCGTGATATAGTAATTTTGAGGACAATATATACAAGTATTCAAATATGGTCTCGAATTTCCTCCTGTCAATTAGGCATTTGATTAACTGGTTATTAAACGAAGCAATAACATGGCAACGGCAAAATATGTTTGGCAACTTTTGTGGAGTTTGAGGCAGGGGTTCTTTATTTATAGTGGAAATTGCTTAAACTCCTTAAATATTCAAATTACAGCAAATTTCTTTTGTTCTCGATGGTAGATGTCTAATAAATATTAGTATGTGCACAAATAACATGGTGTTTGTTTAACTATATTACGGTGGAGATTTCAGAATCCGATCGTGACCACCCCCTCACAAAGTCTAATGGTGCGTCCCCAAGTGAATTGTTCTGGCATTGGGAAGCAAACTCAACATTACAGGATTTTATTAGAGCCAGTTAAAGGGCCTGAGAGGTAACTGCAAAATTTAACCAACCTCAAGTTACCATTTAATTTTCGCAGATATTCATTGCTATCTATAAATTTTGCTTATGGCAGAATAGGCGAAACAAAGAAAAGATTTTTGTTAATTCTGCCATTTTCAAAAGCTTGCCATACTATTTGAAAAAAAGGATACAAATGGAGTGAATTCCAGTCCCATCCTGAAGTAGGTTGCACCATGTTGTATTTGTAAAGATGGAAAGATTGAGCGTTCACCATTTTTGGTGTTTATCATAATTTTATGGCAGTACTGTGGCCATATTTGGGAGGAGAACCGGTTGCCTTACAGAAATCTATCCATTTAGTTCAACTCAATGGATAATTATACTTGAATAAACATCGCAGAGTCAGAACATTTCCATGAACTAACTTTAATATAATAATGAAATCAAACAATATTCTCAAAAGTTCTGCAAAATTTGCATAAACTCAATTAGTGTTTGATATAACCTACTAATCTATGAACTGCTAGACAAACTTTTGAACTGTTAATCAAGTGTCAAACATAGCACCAGAAATCGAAGCACAATCTGGAAACCTTTTTGAAAATAACACAACTTGCGAGTTTTTTCCTGGGGTAACATTAAAAACACAACTGGATTAACTATATCACCAAACAACATGTGCACTTATTACACGTAATTCTCTTGACAATTTGGTTCGGAAAAAATACAAGATTTATCCACTACACGAGTGGTAACCTACACATGTATGAAACTATTGGACACGTTCATCAAACATTCATTATCTATACAAGTTGAATAGTTGTTTGAATGGAAATGGTCAGTGAAACATGGTTAATTTGCCATTCTACATGAACAACGAGAGGAAGTGAAAAACACAACATAATTGGCTTTTAAGGTTATTTTTATGACAATTAGCAAATGTCACCACAACAGATAACACTGCATTTTACAATTGGTAGACTTGCTTTGTTAAACATTGCAGGATTATCGATTAATATACTGTCAGGAAATGGCCGAGTTAGCACTAATTTGGTGTATCCAGACGCAGATTCTGAAGTGATTGCATGCATGCATGCAAGCTGTTGTAAAACGAGTCATTGACAATGATATAGTCCCCACTTGTAATAGGAGTATTAGTCTTGATGGGGCAGGGAAATGTGGTCATTAAGAAGTATCACTGAAGTGTACATGTTGAGATCTATGGGCACATAGGTCTATGTTGTTGTTCCCAATTTGAAACATCAGGCATGTCTAAGTTCTGGTTCTAAATCGGGAAAAAAGATCAGACCTCTAGCTGTATTGGCCAGCCAAGAAATACATATGTGCATAATAAATGAGGTACAAGATGTGACATCTTAGGGTCTAATATCTTATCAAAATTGAAGGGTATAGAACTTGTGGTTACTGAGTTATGCATATATATGTATAATCAAGGTCAAAGGTCATCAACACTGGACAAAATGCTTGATATGCGCTTAGCATATTTATGTATATTGACGTATATGGAACACAATACTAATTGCATATGCAGCGTATATTTTTGTATATGGAACATTCCAATATGTTGATATGCGTAGCGTATTTCTATGAAGATCATGAGTATACATAATGCAGATCTTTGCACACTAAGTGTACACTGTAGTTTTGCATTTTATTAGCATATGTACTGTATACTTAATGTATTTGACACATGTACAGAATCAGTATATGTGTATATATTGTTGTATATCAAGCATTTTGCCCAGTGCAAGGTCACGTTACATTTTGAAAAAAACATTGTATTGCTAATTAATCCCTACATGCCAAAAATCAGACCTCTAGCTCTATTCACTTGCCCAGAATTAGATATGTGCATAATTAATGAGGTAAAGCGTGTGTTGTCATAAGGTCTCCCATCCTACTAAATATAAAGG
Source organism: Ptychodera flava (assembly GCF_041260155.1). NCBI lineage: Eukaryota > Metazoa > Hemichordata > Enteropneusta > Ptychoderidae > Ptychodera > Ptychodera flava. Next base: position 6,355,589 of record NC_091931.1, on the reverse strand, counting down.
ACATAGCACTTGTGGTTACTTATTTATTGGCATAAACGTATATTTAAGGTAAAAGGTCATCGAGGTCACATGACATTTTGTCAAAAAATTTCTACCCTATAGTTATCCCTATATACCAAAAATCGGACATCCAGCTCTATTGGCTTGCTCAGAATTAGATATGCGCATAATTAATTAAGAACAATATGTGGCATCATAAGGTGTCCCATCATACCAAATATGAAGGGTGTAGCACTTGTGGTTACTGAGTTTTGGACAAATATCTTTTGTCAAACAAATTATATTGTTAACTTATCCCTATATACCAAAAATCAGACCTCTAGCTCTATTGGCTCGCTCAAAATTAGATATGCGCATTATTAATGAGGTATAATATGTGGCGTCATAAGGTGTCCCATCATACCAAATATGAAAGGTTAGCACTTGTGGTTACTGAGTTATGGACAATAATGTATATTTGAGGTCAAAGGTCACCAAGGTCACATGATATTTTGTCAAAATGTCTGAGATATCTGATATGACCCAATCTATAAGCCCCGTGGACTTTATCCGTGGGGACAAAAAACTGTGTCACCGCTTCCTTTAGGCAATATGAATACGATGAGAAACTAAATTTTATTTTTCTTGGCCTTATACATGGGAGTCTATGGAGAACTGCCTTATACATGGGAGTCTATGGAGGTGTCCACTAAAAAGTCCTCTAACACGGCCAAATTTGATCGCATGTGAAACAAATAGACGTGCATCTGTATGGGGTTCGGTACTAATCTTGTGCAAAGTTTGAAAGAAATTGACCAGGGCATGTCTGAGATATCTGCGTGAACGGATGGACGGACGGACATGACCAAACCTATAACTCCCGAAGGACTTCATCTGTGGGCACTAAAAACTATACACTGCAAGATCCGAGGTGCAAACTTTTTATAGACTACCCCTTCGCTACGTATTTAGGTGTTGCGAGTGTAGCGAATGCTAGGAAAACAAGTCTAATTACAGTGAAATATATCAATGCGCAGCCTATTTTAGATGGGACTATTTTCACATAGAGAGTCTGGTATGGAACAGCTCGGTCTTGCCATCGATTTACATATCGTGAATAATTATGCCTTTAAGAAGAGAAAGAAAGTTGAGAGTAGTAAAAGAGAGAGGGTCACCTGAGCTTCGTTTAAAGGACCAGGGACCCATACAAATAATTTAAAAACTATACTAGGGTACGTTGGTGATTGATGAAAGCTAAAACATGATAATTTTCAAGATATGTTGAGGTGATGCATGTAGATATTAAGTATGGAATAGAACGGTAAAGTTGTAAAAGAGCAGTCGCGTCATTACTCGCCAGAGAGACACCCATCTTGTAGCGTAGTTAAGAACGTGTAGCGAGGTGTAACCAGGTGTAGGAGTAAAATTTTTATGAAAATTGGAGAAGGGGGTGTAGCGGACGTAACGAAGTGTAGCGAGGTGTAATAGGCTGTAAGATGGTCACTTTTTACTCGCCAGAGAGACACCCATCTTGTAGCGTAGTTAAGAACGTGTAGCGAGGTGTAACCAAGTGTAGGAGTAAAATTTTGTGAAAATTGGAGAAGGGGGTGTAGCGGACGTAACGAAGTGTAGCGAGGTGTAATAGGCTGTAAGATGGTCACTTTTTACTCGCCAGAGAGACACCCATCCTGTAGCGTAGTTAAGAACGTGTAGCGAGGTGTAACCAAGTGTAGGAGTAAATTTTTATGAAAATTGGAGAAGGGGGTGTAGCGGACGTAACGAAGTGTAGCGAGGTGTTAGGGGCTGTAAGATGGTCACTTTTTTACTCGCCAGAGAGACACCCATCTTGTAGCGTAGTTAAGAACGTGTAGCGAGGTGTAACCAGGTGTAGGAGTAAAATTTTTATGAAAATTGGAGAAGGGGGTGTAGCGGACGTAACGAAGTGTAGCGAGGTGTAATAGGCTGTAAGATGGTCACTTTTTACTCGCCAGAGAGACACCCATCTTGTAGCGTAGTTAAGAACGTGTAGCGAGGTGTAACCAAGTGTAGGAGTAAAATTTTGTGAAAATTGGAGAAGGGGGTGTAGCGGACGTAACGAAGTGTAGCGAGGTGTTAGGGGCTGTAAGATGGTCACTTTTTTACTCGCCAGAGAGACACCCATCTTGTAGCGTAGTTAAGAACGTGTAGCGAGGTGTAACCAGGTGTAGGAGTAAAATTTTTATTGAAATTGGAGAAAGGGGTGTAGCGGACGTAACGAAGTGTAGCGAGGTGTAGTAGGCTGTAAGAGGGGCACTTTTTACTCGCCAGAGGGGCACCCATCTTGTAGCGTACTTAAGAACGTGTAGCGAGGTGTAACCAAGTGTAGGAGTAAAATTTTGTGAAAATTGGAGAAGGGGGTGTAGCGGACGTAACGAAGTGTAGCGAGGTGTAATAGGCTGTAAGATGGTCACTTTTTACTCGCCAGAGAGACACCCATCCTGTAGCGTAGTTAAGAACGTGTAGCGAGGTGTAACCAAGTGTAGGAGTAAAATTTTTATGAAAATTGGAGAAGGGGGTGTAGCGGACGTAACGAAGTGTAGCGAGGTGTTAGGGGCTGTAAGATGGTCACTTTTTTACTCGCCAGAGAGACACCCATCTTGTAGCGTAGTTAAGAACGTGTAGCGAGGTGTAACCAGGTGTAGGAGTAAAATTTTTATGAAAATTGGAGAAGGGGGTGTAGCGGACGTAACGAAGTGTAGCGAGGTGTAATAGGCTGTAAGATGGTCACTTTTTACTCGCCAGAGAGACACCCATCTTGTAGCGTACTTAAGAACGTGTAGCGAGGTGTAACCAGTGTAGGAGTAAAATTTTGTGAAAATTGGAGAAGGGGGTGTAGCGGACGTAACGAAGTGTAGCGAGGTGTAATAGGCTGTAAGATGGTCACTTTTTACTCGCCAGAGAGACACCCATCCTGTAGCGTAGTTAAGAACGTGTAGCGAGGTGTAACCAAGTGTAGGAGTAAAATTTTGTGAAAATTGGAGAAGGGGGTGTAGCGGACGTAACGAAGTGTAGCGAGGTGTTAGGGCTGTAAGATGGTCACTTTTTTACTCGCCAGAGAGACACCCATCTTGTAGCGTAGTTAAGAACGTGTAGCGAGGTGTAACCAGGTGTAGGAGTAAAATTTTGTGAAAATTGGAGAAGGGGGTGTAGCGGACGTAACGAAGTGTAGCGAGGTGTAATAGGCTGTAAGATGGTCACTTTTTACTCGCCAGAGAGACACCCATCTTGTAGCGTACTTAAGAACGTGTAGCGAGGTGTAACCAAGTGTAGGAGTAAATTTTGTGAAAATTGGAGAAGGGGGTGTAGCGGACGTAACGAAGTGTAGCGAGGTGTAATAGGCTGTAAGATGGTCACTTTTTACTCGCCAGAGAGACACCCATCCTGTAGCGTAGTTAAGAACGTGTAGCGAGGTGTACCAAGTGTAGGAGTAAAATTTTTATGAAAATTGAAGAAGGGGGTGTAGCGGACGTAACGAAGTGTAGCGAGGTGTTAGGGGCTGTAAGATGGTCACTTTTTTACTCGCCAGAGAGACACCCATCTTGTAGCGTAGTTAAGAACGTGTAGCGAGGTGTAACCAGGTGTAGGAGTAAATTTTTATGAAAATTGGAGAAGGGGGTGTAGCGGACGTAACGAAGTGTAGCGAGGTGTAATAGGCTGTAAGATGGTCACTTTTTACTCGCCAGAGAGACACCCATCTTGTAGCGTACTTAAGAACGTGTAGCGAGGTGTAACCAAGTGTAGGAGTAAAATTTTGTGAAATTGGAGAAGGGGGTGTAGCGGACGTAACGAAGTGTAGCGAGGTGTTAGGGGCTGTAAGATGGTCACTTTTTTACTCGCCAGAGAGACACCCATCTTGTAGCGTAGTAAGAACGTGTAGCGTAGTTAAGAACGTGTAGCGAGGTGTAACCAAGTGTAGGAGTAAAATTTTTATGAAAATTGGAGAAGGGGGTGTAGCGGACGTAACGAAGTGTAGCGAGGTGTAATAGGCTGTAAGATGGTCACTTTTTACTCGCCGAGAGACACCCATCTTGTAGCGTACTTAAGAACGTGTAGCGAGGTGTAACCAAGTGTAGGAGTAAAATTTTGTGAAAATTGGAGAAGGGGGTGTAGCGGACGTAACGAAGTGTAGCGAGGTGTAATAGGCTGTAAGATGGTCACTTTTTACTCGCCAGAGAGACACCCATCCTGTAGCGTAGTTAAGAACGTGTAGCGAGGTGTAACCAAGTGTAGGAGTAAAATTTTTATGAAAATTGGAGAAGGGGGTGTAGCGGACGTAACGAAGTGTAGCGAGGTGTAATAGGCTGTAAGATGGTCACTTTTTACTCGCCAGAGAGACACCCATCCTGTAGCGTAGTTAAGAACGTGTAGCGAGGTGTAACCAAGTGTAGGAGTAAAATTTTTATGAAAATTGGAGAAGGGGGTGTAGCGGACGTAACGAAGTGTAGCGAGGTGTTAGGGGCTGTAAGATGGTCACTTTTTTACTCGCCAGAGAGACACCCATCTTGTAGCGTAGTTAAGAACGTGTAGCGAGGTGTAACCAGGTGTAGGAGTAAAATTTTTATTGAAATTGGAGAAAGGGGTGTAGCGGACGTAACGAAGTGTAGCGAGGTGTAATAGGCTGTAAGATGGTCACTTTTTACTCGCCAGAGAGACACCCACCCATCTTGTAGCGTACTTAAGAACGTGTAGCGAGGTGTAACCAAGTGTAGGAGTAAAATTTTGTGAAAATTGGAGAAGGGGGTGTAGCGGACGTAACGAAGTGTAGCGAGGTGTTAGGGGCTGTAAGATGGTCACTTTTTTACTCGCCAGAGAGACACCCATCTTGTAGCGTACTTAAGAACGTGTAGCGAGGTGTAACCAAGTGTAGGAGTAAAATTTTGTGAAAATTGGAGAAGGGGTGTAGCGGACGTAACGAAGTGTAGCGAGGTGTAATAGGCTGTAAGATGGTCACTTTTTACTCGCCAGAGAGACACCCATCCTGTAGCGTAGTTAAGAACGTGTAGCGAGGTGTAACCAAGTGTAGGAGTAAAATTTTTATGAAAATTGGAGAAGGGGGTGTAGCGGACGTAACGAAGTGTAGCGAGGTGTTAGGGGCTGTAAGATGGTCACTTTTTACTCGCCAGAGAGACACCCATCTTGTAGCGTAGTTAAGAACGTGTAGCGAGGTGTAACCAGGTGTAGGAGTAAAATTTTTATGAAAATTGGAGAAGGGGGTGTAGCGGACGTAACGAAGTGTAGCGAGGTGTAATAGGCTGTAAGATGGTCACTTTTTACTCGCCAGAGAGACACCCATCTTGTAGCGTACTTAAGAACGTGTAGCGAGGTGTAACCAAGTGTAGGAGTAAAATTTTGTGAAAATTGGAGAAGGGGGTGTAGCGGACGTAACGAAGTGTAGCGAGGTGTTAGGGGCTGTAAGATGGTCACTTTTTTACTCGCCAGAGAGACACCCATCTTGTAGCGTAGTTAAGAACGTGTAGCGAGGTGTAACCAAGTGTAGGAGTAAAATTTTTATGAAAATTGGAGAAGGGGGTGTAGCGGACGTAACGAAGTGTAGCGAGGTGTAATAGGCTGTAAGATGGTCACTTTTTACTCGCCAGAGAGACACCCATCTTGTAGCGTACTTAAGAACGTGTAGCGAGGTGTAACCAAGTGTAGGAGTAAATTTTGTGAAAATTGGAGAAGGGGGTGTAGCGGACGTAACGAAGTGTAGCGAGGTGTAATAGGCTGTAAGATGGTCACTTTTTACTCGCCAGAGAGACACCCATCCTGTAGCGTAGTTAAGAACGTGTAGCGAGGTGTAACCAAGTGTAGGAGTAAAATTTTATGAAAATTGGAGAAGGGGGTGTAGCGGACGTAACGAAGTGTAGCGAGGTGTTAGGGGCTGTAAGATGGTCACTTTTTACTCGCCAGAGAGACACCCATCTTGTAGCGTAGTTAAGAACGTGTAGCGAGGTGTAACCAGGTGTAGGAGTAAAATTTTTATGAAAATTGGAGAAGGGGGTGTAGCGGACGTAACGAAGTGTAGCGAGGTGTAATAGGCTGTAAGATGGTCACTTTTTACTCGCCAGAGAGACACCCATCTTGTAGCGTAGTTAAGAACGTGTAGCGAGGTGTAACCAAGTGTAGGAGTAAAATTTTGTGAAAATTGGAGAAGGGGGTGTAGCGGACGTAACGAAGTGTAGCGAGGTGTAATAGGCTGTAAGATGGTCACTTTTTACTCGCCAGAGAGACACCCATCTTGTAGCGTACTTAAGAACGTGTAGCGAGGTGTAACCAAGTGTAGGAGTAAAATTTTGTGAAAATTGGAGAAGGGGGTGTAGCGGACGTAACGAAGTGTAGCGAGGTGTAATAGGCTGTAAGATGGTCACTTTTTACTCGCCAGAGAGACACCCATCTTGTAGCGTAGTAAGAACGTGTAGCGAGGTGTAACCAAGTGTAGGAGTAAAATTTTGTGAAAATTGGAGAAGGGGGTGTAGCGGACGTAACGAAGTGTAGCGAGGTGTAATAGGCTGTAAGATGGTCACTTTTTACTCGCCAGAGAGACACCCATCTTGTAGCGTACTTAAGAACGTGTAGCGAGGTGTAACCAAGTGTAGGAGTAAAATTTTGTGAAAATTGGAGAAGGGGGTGTAGCGGACGTAACGAAGTGTAGCGAGGTGTAATAGGCTGTGATGGTCACTTTTTACTCGCCAGAGAGACACCCATCTTGTAGCGTACTTAAGAACGTGTAGCGAGGTGTAACCAAGTGTAGGAGTAAAATTTTGTGAAAATTGGAGAAGGGGGTGTAGCGGACGTAACGAAGTGTAGCGAGGTGTAATAGGCTGTAAGATGGTCACTTTTTACTCGCCAGAGAGACACCCATCTTGTAGCGTACTTAAGAACGTGTAGCGAGGTGTACCAAGTGTAGGAGTAAAATTTTGTGAAAATTGGAGAAGGGGGTGTAGCGGACGTAACGAAGTGTAGCGAGGTGTATAGGCTGTAAGATGGTCACTTTTTACTCGCCAGAGAGACAGCTAGAGTGTAGCGTGTTACGACGTGTAACCGAGACTAGAAGTGTTTTTCTTTTTGAAAATTGGAGAAGGGTTAAGTGTTTTGTAACCTATTCTAGAGATTTATTTTTCCGAAAATTGGAGAAGGGGTGAGCTGTGTGTGGATGTTTTCTTCATGATAATTCAAGTAACCAAACAAAAGGTTGCAGAGTGTTTTTATAAATTCTTAAGAAATTACTCGAGCATTTTCCGCCTGAAATTGTCATAGTCTTTCCAAATTGGCGCAAAGGAATTAATTATTTACCCTCGCGATACGTTATCGTTTTTCGACACGATAAAACCTGCGCAATTCTTCTCGAATTGGAACTTATAATACTGGCGTCACTAAATACCAGCAGTGTTTCGACAACATTGTCTTACTGGTTTACACATTTACAAATTCAGCCGGTAACCTATCTCTCTCGTGTAAGTATTCTGCGTAATATTTTCCGTTGTATTTCAACCACTTCTATGTAATATTCAGCTGTTATTAACATTGTATTGTTATATCAACTTATCGTTATGGTGTTTGTTACCGACATGCCCAATACTGTCTAAATGGACATACACACACTATAACCAGGACTGACTCAGGCAAGGGAGACAGGACTCAATCACGCAGCTAGACACTCACAGGCAGACTCATTGACTGGTGTATCAGTAGCTGGGCCGTGAGGCCTAGGAATGGTTCCGTATTCAATAACAAGATCATGGACGTACTACAGACTAAGATCAATAAAAAGTTTCACATACTATTTTCTCATGTTTCTAGTAACGAGATCGACAGTGGCAGGATCTTCTTTGTCATGACAACATCCGAAAACAAGTAAGTCTTTTGACACGCAAATGAAAAATGTTGTGACTGATTCTGAGGCAGTTCACTGCTAGATTTCAAAACGAACAAATACGTGTTGGAAAACACTCGAAGCTCCGTGTACACACAATAGATAATTCTTGCATAGTAAAAATACGTCACTTTCGAATTCATTCATATTCTTCAACAAAAACAATCTTCGTCAAAGTAGGTTGTCAGTTATAAAATTCCCGCACAAACGTGTCAGGGTTGCTGGGCAAGCCTGAATGTCACGAATTTGAAGAAATTTTCGTATTATGTTGGGCCGGGCTAATTTATGTTTTTAGTGTACGTAACCTCGATTTGTACACTTGACTTTCCACCTCGATGATACATGTATCGCGTATTTTCTGCAAGGAAGTTGAATATGTGACAGTTTGCAACTGACAAAATGCCACATTGAATAGACAAGTACACTAAAACCTAATGGATCATCTGATACGTCTAAACGTCAAACGGTGCAGTACGGCACCTGTGAGATCGTGTTTAAAATTTGCAACATTATAATGTTGCACATCGGCGCCGTCGTGTTTCAAATAATGAGATGACGTAATTCTTTGCTTCAGACTCGATCACAATGGTGCACGAAAACAACTTTTTCAACGACGGCATTTCGGCATTCCTATCAACAGTCGAGATCGATAAAGCAGCCATACTCAAAATACAACTCTGTTGATCTGGCATTATTCGGCAATGGTCGGTTACCATAGGCCAGAGGTTTCATCAAGAGCCGGCAGCCGGCGAAATTGACCGGTTACTCTTACGATTTCGCCGGCTACCTTTTTGGAAATTTGAACTCTTTCATTATAGCTAAAATATGTTTTACCTTCTGAAATGATACGGACAAGTTTCATAAGATGTGTAATCAAACTTTTCAACGGCTTTTATGTGAAACAAAATTTAGAAGACGAGCGACTACTACGATCGCTTTGTACTACGATGCAGCACGGTCTTGCGTATACTGCCTCAATAAAAATCGGAATTGCAATTGACGATTCTATGGCTACCTGAATTCGCTGATTCCTATTTGGTGACCTTTATATACGCTAATGAAAACGTGCATACTACACCTGTCGGCCGTCGTTAGCTCAACTCAAAATGGTCGATGAACAAATGAAGACGGAAGCGATCGCAAGGTCAAGCTTTGCTGTACGATCCTCGGTTTTGAAGTGGACCAAGAAACAAGAGAAGGATAATTACGTGGATTTAAACTGTTTTCGTAGGCAATGACCTGATTTTCACGAAAATCTTTTTAGTAAGCCGATGTGCGTTGCACTGCGGTTGGCGTAATTGTGAAGGAGTATAGCCAGCAGGACGTATGATATGTACTGACTGCTCTTCGGTCTATCGACGCCAATAAGAACGTCGCGCAGAGTGGTTACAATGCGATCAGACCTCTAAATTCACTTCAAAAGATTTCGTCAAGTTCAATCCAAATGTGCGCTTCTGCATGAACGTACAAATTTCATATCCTATATTAAGGTTCTTACTTTGCATACCCATATAGTCAAATAACCCTGAGGATCTTTGATTCTATTTGCGAAATATGGTAATGATTGTCATTTTTTTTATCATTATTCGTTATATAAATTATCCGTTTTACCTCCACTTTTCATCTACAGATTTCCATACCAAACATCAGGGTTCTTAATTTTAAGCATAACATTATGCATTAATAAGTTTCTAATTTACTGTGCTTAAAATATGAGTTTTTCATCCAGGATGGCATCAACAAGGGGAATGTTTCCCCTTTACCAGAAAATTTCGAGGGCATTTCACCAGTTCATGTGTTCTACTTGTACCTCTAAGGTGTGACTGACACAATTTCATGGCAAGAGGGGGGGGGAGTGGTCCCCTTGTCAAATTAATTGGGGGTGCCAACATTTCAACAGAGGGGGAATTCCTATCCCCTATCTAGATGTAACACTGTATAATATCATCTACATATCAAATTTATATCATTAATAATGGTGAATTATTATAGTTTACCTCCTAAAAGCATAGAGGCTCTAAAGACTTCAGTTTTCTTTGTTCAAATTATCGTCAACATTACCACATTTTATCATTTTTAATTATGAATTATCATATTTAGGCCTAATCTCCCAGGAAAATGGCTTTTATGATATGAACACAAATTGCCCTGGAGCACTGCTGACAATTCCCCCGAAATACTACTATATAGAATTCAAGTGACTGTAAGCTGTAAAAAGTAAATTTTAGCTCATATTTCAGGTTTCCAGCCTTCGGCCGGGAGGGGGAACACCCCCTCCCGGACCCTCCCCGATGACGACTGCTTTGTGGTCATGGCAGCTGCAAGCCGCCTACTTTTCCATTCTAGCCCCCAACTTCAAAACTTCATGAAACCCCTGAGGTAGGCTGGAGGTATTATTCATGCTCGGAAAAGCACGTTTCATACATCGGGTAAATATCGGACATGATGTCGCTTGAGGATGTGTGATTTCCATGGCCATGCGTGTTAATCATATGTCTGTTAATGCTAGCAATGTTCACCAAAGGTGAAATAGTCTGTAAAACCTACGACCAAATCTGAGAAGTAGAAGTGCCGGTCAATTTTAATTATACTGGCCGTCAGCGACAAATAAGGGACAGAAACTACGGGGCGTGGATGTGGGCCGGTGTTTTTCGAAACACCGCTACATCAAAAATAGTGGCCCTTCAAAATTTCTTGCACACAAAATTAGTGAACTCCCCTTATCCGTGCATGAAAATCAGTGACCCTCCCCTGTTACTCGAAGCATTTAGGGGTGGACCATTTGTTATCCTTGGGGGTCTGAAAGATTGGGGACATTATTGTTTTTTTTCTACATGTTCCACTGGATTTTTTCCCTTGTGAATTCTGGCATTTTTTTTTGGGGGGGGGGGCATTCTTCCTTCACAGAAATGTTGTAATGCAGCGATGTTGCAAAATCAATCTGTTTGTCTTACATCAACGGACTTGTACAGAAAAAGGGACCGGTCCCCCTATTCCAACTTTCGAAAACAGGATGACCCCCATTCAAACTTTCGAAAACAGGGTCCCCCTGCGCGCGACAAAGGTAAAACAAAAATTGGAATTAAATTGAATAATCCAGTGTGTATATATATATATATATATATATATATATATATATATATATATATATATATATATATATATATATATATATATATATATATATATATATATATATATATATATATATATATACAAAATGTATACAATTTGCCCTCCCGGTTATCACCATAATGGCTTTATGGCAACCTATATATTATATATATATATATATATATATATATATATATATATATATATATATATATATATATATATATATATATATATATATATATATATATATATATATATATATATATATATACTTCTTTAGTTCAAGATCAGCTGGAGTGCTCAATACTAGAGTAGAGCTAAATACATAACTCAGTTGATCAGGGTAATCTAAAAAATTACATTTCCACTACAAATTTGTTTCGTATAGGCTTCAGGCCGCCTACACTCATCGGGTGGTTGTGATCGACTTAAACGTTTGGGCTGCTGATTGCATATGTTGTTAGGCGACAAAAAATGCAATCTGTGCCTCCACGAGAAATTCATACTCCTCAGATATCCAAAAATGTGCTCCCTCAACAATAGAAACGAATTAGTATCGACCTGCAGACACAGGAGAAAATTTCTCCTGTGCAGTCACTAATTATGCACCCTTTTGCAACAAACAGTGCCAACAAAAACAAAAGATATTGTTCCCCACCTAACAACATATGCAATCAGCAGCCCAAACGTTTCAGTCGATCACAACCACCCGATGAGTATAGGCGGCTCTGAAACCTATACGAAACAAATTTGTAGTGCCTGTAATTTTTTAGATTATCCTGATCAACTCAGTTGTTGTATATATATATATATATATATATATATATATATATATATATATATATATATATATATATATATATATATATATATATATATATATATATAATATTTTTGGTATATTTTAAACACTCAGTCATACTGTATTTAATGGAATTGTAGTCATGTCAGTTGTAAGATACGAACTTAAAAGTGTCCATTCTAAAGTTTGAATACAGTATATTGAATGAGCTGTGAATGTACTCCACTCTTTTTATGCATAACCAGATGTCCAGAACTGTTGTAAGAAAAATGTGATTGTGAAATATTAGTGCATGTTGCCTTCTAATACTGAATTCTCACAGAGAACAGAAAGTATCAGGAACTTGTCATGCTTTTCATATGACCAGCAGATTTCATAATGATCAGTACACTGCGCAAAACAGACTTTCACTTTACAGACATCAAGATATTTCTGACATATATCTCTGATATGTTAATTTACTGCGACCGAAAGGGGCGCCGAAAAATATTAAACATCCAGATATCTCTGATATACATAATATCTGATATATGAAAGTCACGCAGCTGAAGGGGATGCTGAAAAGTGTTATTTTATATTTGAAGAAATGCGCCCGAAGGGCGCGCCGAAAAATTTTAAACATACAGATATCTCAGATGTATGTATGTCTGATATATTACGTTTTGCACTAGGACGGGGATCTGAAAAATATGTCTTATTATCATTAAAGTTACGCGACCGAAGGGCGCGCCGAACGATGCAACTGTATAATGAAATTTGTGGCTGACACAATGCATTTTATGTAATTATGAGCCTTGTCGAAATTAAAAAACACACTGACACCCTACCCCCCCCCCCCCATTGGGCATTTCAAAACATGGTGACCCCCTATCACCAAAGTCAAAAACAGGGTATGAAATTGAATGATGAAATTCATGGCTAGCACGATGCATTTGATGCATTTTAGGCAAGTATGAGCCCGCGTCATATTTAAAAAACACTGACCCCCAATAATATTGGGCATTTTAAAATACATGTAGTGACCCTTCACCAAAGTAAAAAACAGGGAGACCCCATGAATCCACCGGTCACCTAGGCAAAGAAACTGACCAGTCCCTCATTCCGCTAATTTTAAAAGTATCCCCGAAAGTATCTTGTGCGAATTATCATATCCAAGCCCTCCCCCAGTATATTTGGTCACAGTGCAAATTCGAAAGAGTTATTTCTGCCATAGTAATGAAAAGATACTGGGCCACGCCCCAAATGAAATGGGAAAATTGGACATTTGGTATATTGGAAATTGAAAAAACGGAATGTGCATTGTGGGAAATTGAGTTTGTCAGAGAGAATTTGAATGGGCGCAAAGTTCCATCCTCTGTATACACACCCACGGCTCGAAATAAACGTTTTCGCCTGGTAGTCCACCATGGGCTACCATTTCAGGGCTCGAAATTAGCGGTAGTCCCGCGTCCACAGACTACCAACTTTTCCCTGGGGCAACCAAAATCCATGAAATGGTAGCCCATACGGACTACCAAAAGCCGGGACATAAAATTCAGCCAGTATTTGGCGTGCAATGGCCAATATCTGAACTGACGTACTTGAGTGACAGGCACTGGAAGTGATGGTCAATGAAAACGCATTTTCATTGCAATTGGATCATAATGTATCAATCACAGACAATATGTCTCCTCCCAACAGAAAGCCCATGGTCTATTTTAGCACTGCTACAGTATATCTAGTCTCGACGTGCTGAGAAAGTCGTGGTCGTTGTCATGATGACTATCAAAATTTTCATACAACTCTGAGAATGAAACAAGTTGTCAATAGATTACCAAGCTTTGAGTATCACTGTTGTCCATTAGGCCAAAATAATAAAGATCGTTTCTGTCAGCTGGTCACCGCGTGCGTCATTTCAGAACCTGCGCGTCATGGCTTTTTTTTTGGGGGGGGGGGGTTGTTACATAGTGATCAGTACAGCTATCCTTGATATCCCTGTTTGCATGTCCAAAAATGCTAAACAGAAAACGGAAGTATTATGCAGCCAATGATAAATTACTAGAAATTCACTTCATGGGCAGAATCTTGCAAAATCGCTTTTTCTTGTCTGGTTAGTGAAAAACAATATCCCTGAACTAAAGTATGCATGGGCTACCAGCCATTGTCACTTGGTTACCAACTTCAGAAAATGGTAACCCAAGTGGAATACCAGGGGAAAACGTTAATTTTGAGCCGTGCATTTCATGGATTTTGGTAGCCCCAGGGAAAAGTTGGTAGTCTGTGGACGCGAAACTGCCGCTAATTTCGAGCCCTGACACCTATACATATGTAGTATACATACCGTTTCCTATATTCAATCTCAGCCCAAAGATTTTAAATTTAGAAATAGGCCTAAGAGTTTTTAATCAAGATGATAAAACCATTAGAAAATTGAAAATATAGTTACATTTTGATTTTCTTTTTTGAACATGCAAATTGGTTTATTGGTTGGAGGAAACGTGCCATGGATTATAATACTTGACGATGACAGTTTTGTTTTAACATCTCTTCTGAAATTCTGTCATTTGTCTTGTCAGTGTGATCTGTCCATGTCGCATGCAATCATACCAGCGTATTATTTATTGGTCAACATACAAGAGATGATATGCATGTATCGACAGAGTGTCTTCACTTATCTAAAATCAGTGAACAATTCAAAAAGCAAAATGTAACTGAAAATAATTTTAAGAGGCTTTTGGAAAGACAAGAAGGGTGCATGGAAATGAAAAAGTTACATCCCAAAAGGTTCTTGCTGATACTGATAGATTTTTTTTCTTCCACATTAGCTTGCCAGTTTATTTTTACAGAACTCATCTAAGGCAGAATTTTTTTCCCCTTGTATCTGCTGGGATTTTTTTTTCTCGAAAATCTTCCAGACCCCCAGGATATCAAATGGTCAACCCCTTAGTAAAAATGTCGGGCCCGACAGACACATCTCTGCGACATTAGCCCACAGGTGTGAACATGTTAGCTGAAATTGTTAAAAACTATCAAAGGTGCCAAGTCATGCTCTGCACAGTTCGAGCAAGATTGTTTTTAAGGTGTTTCGGACACTAGTAACGATACACGACGACACTGCACAATGTGGATCATATATAGACACGCTCATGAGTAAGGCTAAAATAGCCGGTATCAACAAGCTAAATGTTAGTGATTTCGGGACTCTAATATCGATAAGACAGTACTACACTCTTAAAATATCTCGACAGCCCGGGTCTGCGAAATCCGCGATGTTTACTCGATAAATTTCGGCAATTGCGGGATTCTAATATCGATACCGGACGGTACTAGATTAATTTGCATTCAATTTATGTCTCCTCACGCCGGGTCTGCGACTATTTTGATTCTAGGCCTATATGCCTTTATTGTGTATCTCGTTTACTCGCCTTGACATGCTGAGAAGTACTGGAATCTTCAAAGTAATGACTACACGAGACGTTCAGAGTTCGCTGGTACTATAGACTTTATTTTTCGGTAGATAAGCTTGGCAGTTGCAATCGCCCAAGATGCGCTTCTGCCATAATCAAAATGTCTTGGGTCCGCTGTGTTCCTCTTTCCAATGTTCGTTGAATTGTCTTATAATATGCCTTTAAACATTTTTAAGGCGTGGCTTTGAGCTTATAGGTATGAATTATGGATAAAATGGTACATCCAATCATGAATACAAATCTAACAGTTAATGTTCAAACGTCACTTTTACATGTTGCAAAACCCATCATGTGAAATTCCCGTGTCCTATTTTCATCACTTAAACATATAACACGATTGGAACTAATTTAGGATAATTGGATGGTGAAGTAAGGTCGTTTTAACCTGAATGTAAGCTCAATTGTTTTTCTTTTTACGTTACACACTTGTTTTATGAGTAATTACAACATTCAGCTATATGGCATCTAATACTTTTGAGAAATTTGAAAAATAAGTTAAACAAATTATCCCAAATTAGTTCCAATCGTTTACAAAGGTGACAATTGCAATGTCATTTGAACTACTGGAGGAATCAATTACATCTTACATCTGTAAGGAAGCTTCAAGTATACATCAGTGTACAGCTGATACAATGTCAATACTACCAACTGGGGATGAGATCTGATTATGATCCCATGAAGCTTCAAGTATACACATAGATGTATACTTACAATTTTCTTGAAAAAAATAATGCTTTCTACGATAATATATGAATAATATCTCTGACACATTGAAATTGGTGGGATTCAAGTTGATGACCTTTGCCATTTGGCACGGAGTATTAATGTGATATTCACGATGGCTTACATCTATTTGAATATATTCCAATACATTGTACAAAACACAAGAGACACACACAGATCATCCCACAATATGACAGAGACAGAAATACATGTAATGTTGTATAAAAGCATGTTAGGAACTTTTATTTACCATTAAAATATCTGTATTACATTGTAAAAGAGTGATACACAATCAACCAAGTGTTCTTACATATGCAGGCCTTGGAAAACAATAACATATATTTTACTTAATTACAAAGGTGACAATTGCAATGTCATTTGAACTACTGGAGGAATCAATTACATCTTACATCTGTAAGGAAGCTTCAAGTATACATCAGTGTACAGCTGATACAATGTCAATACTACCAACTGGGGATGAGATCTGATTATGATCCCATGTAAATCAGCATGCAGTATTGTGATAAAAGTCTTTACTGTGTAACAGGAGAATTTCACCAATACACAGCTTTAATACTTGGCTGCATATTTTTACAGGCATACCAATGAGCACATAAAGCCTAGACTGATCATTGTACATAATCTGAAATATTCTGAGGAAAATGATGCATCATACCTATAGCTGCATAAAACAGGTTCACAAAGTTTTCAACACTCAAACATGTTGTTTTTAACCAACTGTACTGGGGTCCACTTGACCTGAATAAGGTTGAAATGTTTAGGGAAGAAGAGTTATGCCAAAAAGTGACCTAGCGGCTGACAGAGTCCTGCTGTGGTGTGCAGAGAATAACTATGTGTGAGACAAATGTGTTGATGAATAATGTACTTGTCGGTTTCAGTGAGTGTTTTTCCAAGAATTTTGGAAAGGTGGGACACCCTAATCCATGATGGTTAAAATAGGGGGTCACCGAGTGAGTGAAGCAAAGCAAAGTCACTGAAGGGAAAAGTACTAGGGGGCGTTTTCCAATTGATAATCAATGTCATGAATACATTCATTTCAAAACAACATGGAAACTATCTTTTAATGGTTTGTGACATATTGGTATCATTAAAAGTTTTTATTTGTAAGCAAGCGTAATGGCAGCTGATAAAGCTCAGCTGTGTTATGTAGAGACTACCTATTTCTGACACTTATGATGAAGAGGGTGGAAATCTTTGATAGCTCATTTAAGGACAGCTGTAAAAATACACAATGTCACAATAAGATCATCAGTAAGAACATGTCTGCCAAATATTAAAGCTATCAGATGAGCAGTTTTTGAGAAACAAAGTTTTTCACAAAAAATGGCAAAAACGGCCCCAAATAATACATGTTTGAGTCATGGCTAAGGACATGAAAAAATTGTAACAAAATGGTCGCCATGCGGCAATATTGGATCATATTGTAACACAAATTGATGTGCATATGTGTGATATAGGTCAATGTCCTTGTACCAACTTTGAATAAAATTGATGTTGAAAGTGCCCGATTTTTGGCTCCGTACATGAAATAATTATAATCAAAGTGAGACTTGAGTGGACACCGTGGGTCATCAGTATGTATTAGGGAGATGGTGCAGTGGCAAAGAATGTGAAATTTTCAGAAGAGTTACTTTCAGAATGTGCTTAGGAATACAATTCAGAATAACATTCAGACACTCACTATGTGAGATAATATTCTGTATATTCCAGAAGAGTCCTTTCAGAATGTGCTTTAGAATACAATTCAGAATAATATTCAGACACTCACTATGTGAGATAATATTCTGTATATTCTAGAAGTAACAAGTCATTGACAATGACATAGTCCCCACTTGTAATAGGAGTATTAGTCTTGATGGGGCAGGGAAATGAGGTCATTAAGAAGTATCACTGGAGTGTATATGTTCAGATCTACGGACACATAGGTCTATGTCATTGTTCCCATTTTGAAACAAGAGGCATGTCTAAGTTATGGTTCTAAATCGGGAAAAAAGATCAGACCTCCAGCTGTATTGGCCTGCCAAGAAATACATATGTGCATAATAAATGAGGTACAAGATGTGACATCTAAGGTCTACTATCCTATCAAAATTGAAGCGTAAAGAACTTGTGGTTACTGAGTTATGCATATATATGCATATTCAAGGTCAAAGGTCATCAAGGTCACGTGACATTTTGCGAAAAAAAACCATTGTATTGCTAATTAATCCATATATGCCAAAATTCAGACCTCTAGCTCTATTGGCTTGCCCACAATTATATATGGGCATAATTAATGAGGTAAAGCATGTGTTGTCATAAGGTCTCCCATCCTACTAAATATAAAGGACATAGCACTTGTGGTTACTTATTTATTGACATAATCGTGTATTTTAGGTAAAAGGTTATCGAGGACACATGACATTTTGTCAAAAAATTTCTATCCTATAGTCTGTCCCTATATACTAAAAATCATACATTTACCTCTATTGGCTTGCTCAAAATTAGATATGCACATAATTAATGAGGTACAATATGTGGCGTCATAAGGTGTCCCATCATACCAAATATGAAGGGTGTAGCACTTGTGGTTCCTGAGTTATGGACAAATATGTATATTTGAGGTCAAAGGTCATTGAGGTCACGTGACATTTTTTCAAAAAATTGTATTGCTAAGTTATCCCTACATACCAAAAATCAGACCTCTAGCTCTATTGGCTCGCTCAAAATTAGATATGTGCATATTAACGAGGAACAATATGTGGCGTCATAAGGTGTCCCATCATACCATATATGAAAGGTTTAGCACTTGTGGTTACCGAGTTATGGACAAATATGTATATTTGAGGTCAAAGGTCACGTGACATTTTGTCAAAGCGTATGAGATATCTGCATGAACGGATGGACTCACATGGATGGACTAACGGACTGACATGACCCAATCTATGAGCCCCCTGGACTTTATCTGTGGGGACTAAAAACTGTGTCACTGCATCCTTTTTGCAATATGAATACGATGAGAAACTAAATTTTTATTTTTCTTGGCCTTATACATGGGAGTCTATGGACTGCCTTATACATGGGAGTCTATGGACTGCCTTATACATGGGAGTCTATGGACTGCCTTATACATGGGAGTCTATGGACTTCCTTATACATGGGAGTCTATGGACTGCCGTATACATGGGAGTCTATGGACTGCCTTAAACATGGGAGTCTATGGACTGCCTTATACATGGGAGTCTATGGAGGTGAAAACTAAAAAGTCCTCTAACACGGCCAAATTTGATCGCATTGTGAAACAAATCAACGTGCATCTGTATGAGGTAGAGTACTATCCTTTTACCAAGTTTGAACGAAATCGCTCCAGGCGTCTCTGAGATATCTGCGTGAACGAAAAAAGTCATAAAATATGCAAATGAGCAATTAATTAATAAGCCACACCCACCAAAATCTAATCAGATCTAAGTCTCATCATGATAATACCAAATACCAAATTGCATGACATTGGACCTAAGGGTTCTTAAGTTATGAGTGGAACAAAATCTGTCTACGGACGGACGGACGGACAGACGGACGGACAGACGGACGGACAGACGGACACACACACAGACATTGTGGCGACATAGGACACCTTTGGTGCTTCGCACCACGGTGTCCAATAACAAAATGGCTGTCATGCCGGCATATTGGATCATTTCGTGAAACAAATTGACGTGCATATGTATGATATAGGTCAATGTCCTTGTACCAACTTTGAATAAAATCGGTTGAGATGTGCCTGAGTTATGGCTCTGCACATAAAAAAATCGTAACAAAATGGCCGCATGGCAGCCATATTGGATCATATCACAAAACAAATCAATTTGCATATGTATGATTTATGAAGTAATCCTTGTACCAAGTGTGAGTGAAATCGCTCCAGGCATCTCTGAGATATCTGCGTGAATGGACGCACGCATGCATGGACAGACGGATGCAACGACATGGCCAAACCTATAAGTCCCCCGGACGGTGTCCATGGGGACTAAAAAAATGACAAGAATTGCCTCAAAATACAAATTTGCATATTTCACTAAAATTTGAACAATTAACCTAACTGAGGTCACCCCAAGTGAAATGCATATAAAATTTTAAAGGCAATCAGATAAGCAACTTCAGAGAAATAGATTTTGTGACCAAAAACAGCAAAAAATACCTAAAATATAGAAATATGCAAATTCTGCACGAGTATCAAATTTCAAAGCAACCAGACAATTTATGTGATTTCAGAGAAGAGCGCAATTGTGATGGATGACGGACGGACGGATGATGGACGGAGGGAGAGATGGGCAATGACGTAAAATCAGCCCATTTGATAAGCTCCGCATTGCTGACAGCAGAGCTAAAGGCTGACAAACAACAATACATATCCACTCATTAGATTAGCTCTGCTTTGCTGATAGTGAAGCTTAAAAGCAAATTCACCCCCAAAAATGCTAAAAGTTGACGGATGACCACAACACAACACACACCTACCAGGGTACACAAGATAGGCTCATTCACACTAACTGCAGAGCTAAAATAGAAAACAGTTTGATTCCCTGTCTGTTCTTTTAAAGTTATATCCATTAGAATACAAATAAACAAGTGATGATTACATATATAAATCTCTATTTTTCATAAGCTTGTCTGACTGCTAAAGGTGAATTTTGTTGAAATATTTTCACTTATTGCAACATACACCTTCGAGAAAATGGGACAGGCAACTGCTGTGGTTTCTTGTGTAATCTTAGTAATATTGAAATATATTAAGTTTATTTGCCAAGCGGTCCCCAACAACAATACTTGGTACTTAACATTGAATCTCATGAACGATCAAACTGATGTTCTGAATATGTACACTTTGCTCTGGCATAGCGCGTTGCCAGTAATGAGGGTCGATGATTGCAAGCAATAGTTTTTATCTCCAAAGCCAACTTCAGATGTAGTTTTGAGCTTTTTTTCTTGATAATGGAATGTGACTTGGTGTGCTGTATTCATAAGTTAGTCCCATTTGCAATAATCTGCAACATTCTCTGTATCCTTTTGTCCACAAGTTGACATTGCCTGAAATCCATATCGCACAAGCTTGAAGATATATCTCCTAGGGAGCCATCATTAGTTACAGCCTGGGGGTCAGATGAATGTGAAGGGGTCACCCAAAATATTGAAAGCTATAAGGGGGGTTATTCAAAATGTTGAGAGAAAGAAGGGGGGGTTATTCAATTTTTGGTGCAAATGTATTGAAACACCTCTCAGATTGCCTACTTCACACATCAATTTCTACAAATTTTACTCAGTAAAATTACACATTGAAAATACCTCTTAGATATTACACCAAACTGCACCAATGCACACTACAATTTCTCAAACTTTTCCATGCAAGGGAGGGGAGCAAGCCAAGCGGACACTTTCCCCATCAGCCCTGCATGTTCTTCAATCTGTACTTTCAAAGTCTACCCTGTCGGATATCCTAGTGAGGACCCTGTTATGATACCCATACATACAACAAAACTGTATGTGGTTGTATACTGGTTATAGTGTAACCTTTGACATCTATGTTTTGTTGTGACTTTGAATTTCATTTTGTTGGTTTCACCTTGTTCAACCGTCATGAGATAACCAATGATTATCTCGCAGGTACACAAGGATTTGAATGGTCTTTCCTCTTGCTGTATTTATGTAAATTGTAGAAATACATGTATTGAAATTTAACTTTTCAAAATTGAGTGTGGGGGTCAGTCAAAATTTCCATGTAAGGGAGGGGGGGTTACTCAAATTCATCATGGTTTGGGGGTACTCAAATTTAGAGTTTCTGACGAAATTCCTCCAACATCTCCTCTCCGACCTGTACTCCGTAAATAATGACAGCTCCCCATGAAATTTGGGCTCCAGTTGCTGTAATTTTTTGATGAATTTTTCACAATTTCTTTTGATATCAACTCCAGTTTTTTGTTCTTCTTCTGGAAGCTCATTGGGAAACAAAGTGTATCATACATGTGCACATTGCAATGTTAATGACAAGTATATGTAAATCTGGGTCCTGATTGACATGTACACCCTCTGGAGCAGAAAAAGAAGTTATAATGGAATGTTTATAAACAATCATCACAAGTGACAACTAGCTACAGGTCCGTTACTATACTACAGAGATCACCATGATACTGAGGGGAGGCATGAAATAATAATTGTCTTTTCTCAGTGCTCTGAAAGTTGAATTTTTCCTCTCTATGAGCTGATATAATTATATGAGCTGGATATATAATTATATAATTATATATCCAGGTATATAATTATATACCTTCAACAGTTCTGTACTGATGATGCTTAGTATTGAGGGTTTTGTCTGTTAAGTTGGCCACTCTTTATCTGTGGTAGGTGCTATGGTTTAGGAGCCTCTGATCCTAACATACACAAATCTGTGTGCTGAGCAGTGTAAGGGTGCACGTCTCTCCACCATACTGACTAATAGGAAATCCTCTACCAAATGGAGGTGCAATCCCACTGTCTTCATCTTGAGACAACTGTCCCTGGTGGTTGGTTCCTTTCTTTGAATGGTAAAATGCTGCCTTATAGTCGGTTTTGGATTTATCCTGCTTCCTCTTCTGCATGGATATACACACCTGTTCCCTAACATAGTAATAATAATAAACTCATGGAAGATAATCATGGACAAATCATGGAAGATAATAATTTCTCTTCACAAAAAGTTAGTTTATTTGTGTGTCACATATCCAAGAATTCTTGTGTAAAGGACCAATAAATTTATTTTTCTCTCCGCTATATGCATGTTTCTCTAACCTAGACATCTAAACCATACTTTTTCCTTCTTGCTCATGTCATATGTAATACAATGTAGATTGGCAACAACCAATGTCCTGCACAGTTTAAGAATGAGGATTGCTGTCACATGCATGTTGTGTATAATTCAGGATGAATTAGTGTAAAACTGATGTACCTACATAGTTGCAGCTGGCAATGTCAATTAAAATACAGAAATGTATCACTAATATTTTTGTGAACCTGTGATTCTAAATAGTATTCTTGTAATTGTAAACATGCTAGACATGTGTATAGCTATAAAGACAACTAACATAAACACTTTGTGCAAGTTACAAGATACCAGTTCCAGCACATCTTTGCAACAGCCACTTGTGTATATATACTGTGGTGCAAGGACTAAAATGGAAATTTACCTGTTGTTTGATCATTTCCATTCATCTTTCGTAATAATGTCATGATCCAAGTCCAATCCTAAGCCCTCCACTTTGTCTTTAATGCTCTTTGTCAAGGTCAATGGTATTTCTCATCCTTGATATTGCGCAGCATGCACTGCTGATCCTGAATTGTAAACACATAGACTCGTGATTACTTATAACTCTTTAAATAACAATGATAACCGGAATGATTAAAATACATTTGGTGATGGGATGTACTACAATGAATTGCAAACACTCTGTATGTCCTTAACCCTAATGATGATAAGCATTAGACACATGTAAACATTCTAAATCACGTGTGCATACCAGATGTATTCTCTCATTGGAATATACTTCATCATAACAGTTTTATGGATCCTACGAATGAAGCTACATGTATTGAATGTCTAGTCATGTGCATTTATCATATCATCTGCATTTCACTAGGCAATTCATAGAGTGCCAAGTGGCAAGAAAATTTTTTAGCAAATTCAGCTAAATAAGAGAAAATAACTTTACCAAAAATGTGTAAGCAATGATTATCACAACAAAGTTACTGATTAAATAGTATGGTAGAGGTGTAATACATTTGATCTACTCAAGAGGGTATTTTAAAAAAAGGACTACAAATGTGTATGACAACAGCAGTGTTTCCGCTGCCATTCGCAAGAGCGTGAAATGGCAAATGAAATGTCTGCAGATTGGGAAATATTTTTCAACTATCCTTCGCCAAACTGGTCTGTGCTATTTTCAGGGGGCTGATCAAGAGTGCAGTTAAAGCCGCACTTTTCAATCCCAGGTTCTCGCATTAGTGGAGTTCTTCTCCCAGTCAAACACTTGGCCAGTACGATGTTTGATTTCTATAACATTAATTACACAAACTGATCTCAACCTTTTATCACCTTTTGCTAATCCTGCAAACAGAGTTTATACAAGCGTTTGATTGACGGTCAGTTTAAATCGCCAACAGTCACAACAAACACTCAAATTTCCTAAAAAAATTGTCTTCTAGTCGCGTTAGACTTTTAATATAACCACAGAGTCCGATCGGCAGCAACTTCACGCTGACCGCTTGGCAGTCTGTCTGCCTTCTTGTGGCCGGGGAAAACTAAAAGTGGCATTTTCTGGAGCGTGTAACCTTGTGTTGACTGTTTGGTGTCCACTAACACAATGAACGCTGCTATAGCTTTGCGTCCTTTTAAAGGGAGGCTCCACCTTTAAAAGGCAGAGAGATTTTTTAACATCCCTGGTGGTCATTCTTTCCTTGCTTTAGTGTGCAGTCTCAGAAAACTATTATAATCAGTAACTTATGAAGTTATATGCCATGCTTTCAGATGGCTGCATGCAATGACCTTGTTATTTTATGACAAGTGCTTTGTAAACAATGCTTTAACATAGTCAGGAAATACTGATTGCAGTATATTTTCAAAAACTAAGCAGACAACAGCAGCCAATGACAGCAAGGGTGGTGAATAAAATGAAACCAGTGTTTCAAAAACGTCACCGTAGGACACTACTGCAGCAAACTCAGAGGCAGCTATTAATGAGCACAGTGTGGTAAACTGTCAATTGGATGACGTCCTGAGCCAAACTTCATGCAAATGTTATAACCTATGCAAATACAATGACCCAGGCCTATCCACAAAACAATTACTCAGCATCGCAGGTGACTCTGGACTATCCAGAATACACATACAGGTACCTGCTATGGAAGATGACCCAGGCCTATCCTGAATACAATACAGGTACACATTTTTGAAAATGACCTGGGCCTATCCTGAATACGATACAGGTACAGACTGTTTGTATTAATGATAGGCCTTAGTCATCTCCCATTTTGTATTCTATATAGGCCAGCTGATTCATCATACATGTACATACTGTGTGCATGTATGTGTATTGGCTTAGGCCATCCTCCATTGCATATATTATGTGTATTGTGGATATATGTCTGTGCCATCTTCCATACCATGTGAATGCATTTGGATTGAGGATAGGCCCGGGTTATCTTCCATACTGTGTACATGTATTTGTGGATATAGGCTGGGGTCACCTCCTGCCATGATGTGTACACGTGATGTTGTCCTGTTGAATGTTTACTACGCTGAACAACAAGCAGCACACTGCGACATGCTAAGTCGTGTTCGAGTGCAATTAAGCAAAAAGATAATTGCACAGGTTGTCCGCAGAGTTGCAGGGTAGTAGTAGTTACAAAAAAGAAAGTGTACCAGGAATAGTTTGTTGAATTTCCATGACTAGTGTTTTAATAAGAGAAGAGTCAGCTTTTTTTTTCTGTAAGACATATAAAGTGGCCAGACAGGATATTTTAAAATACATGTATACACCCAGTTTGATTTTGAAACTATTAAGCATTTACTGCTTGGAGTACACCTTCTTTAAGTGAACAGTTGGTTTAATAATCAGACTCTGTGATTGGAGAACTGAAAGCACTTGATGATTGAGGCAGAAGCTATGGATCTTTCAAAGGAAACATCTTGAAGTTACCCTGTCAATGATGCAATACTTGTAATACATCTTGATACATTTACAAAAGTGCAAAATTAAGTCACATAAGTGTGTGGCACACAGGAAATAAATTTGTTGTGAATGTTATTAAGAAAGCAGTTTGTTCCATAAAAAATAGTTGTTTATTTTCATTGCCACTAATTATCAGTCGGTCAGGATGAGTCCTACTTAAATTTTTAAATCACAAATGTCCAATGGACCTGGTAATGTATTACCTTGAATAGAAATGATTATTGGACCAGTTTAATGTCATCTTGCCACTGTAGCAACTGATAGGACCCACCTGAGTATATATATACAACTGTCAGTTGGATAAAAATCATAAATGCAATTACATGTAATTTTGATGGCTATAGTTCTGGCTAATCAATTTGGTCTCAATTAGCCAGAATGGTTTAAGGAAAATTTACCCAGTGGAAACACTGAACAGTGTAAGTACAAACCTGTGCCACAGCAAGGACCCATTGTCTTAGGAAAATAATATATTGATGAAAGATTCCCTCAATTCCACAGGTTTTTGCTCTGCATTGATGACAACACCATCATCTCTGTTCAGTGTTGGCTCTCTGCATAGCCACACACTGTGTATATGCTTTGCAATGGAGGATGGTATTGTCACTATGTTGCTTTTCACCTGGTTGTCATTGCCCAGTATGCACTGCCTCAGCAAGGGATCTTGAATCTGATTGGGTGAAAAGAAACATTAACTTGAATCATGCAATGTAAATATTATCTCCTGCAAATTGCTGACATTAGTTTACATCAGTTCATTCTAAAACATGGCTTTTTATATGCAAGATAAGACAACTTGATTGTTTATGACTTCTGTAATTTTAATTAAACCTTCCATCACTGGTATAACTTTGCCCTAAACCCATTGTAATCACTGGTGATTGTGGACCTTTTTAAAGGAAACAGGTACATAATGTAGGTCAAGACGTGTATTCAAGCAAGTAGCAATATCTTTATATATTTATTTCAAAGAAAGACCAACAGGAACAAGTCACATTAACAGGCTCCATAAAATAAACATAATAATATATATGAATGCATGAAGTACAATAACAATAAACAACAAACAACAAACTATATGAAACCATTAAAAATGTACAAATTTAAGCATGGCATTCTGACCAAGCATCTGAAACTTTGACAAGATAAGTGTTGTCAATGGCAGGGTTGGAAATGCACGATTCATTTAAAGTAGCCATACATCTTTGAAGAGCCAAGTACCTAAAACATCGAGTTTTATACTGCGAGTTCTTGTACATGTAGTTTACTGAGAAACATCAAAATTAATATGAAACATGATTGGGACAATCATACATATTATTCACATATTTGTATAAAAATATAAATAATCTCCAATGATAAAGAGGCTAAAGGTTAAAACGCTTGCAGAATTATCCATTATTATTTCAGCTGTAAGGATGCTATGTTTGAAACAGAAGAACTTCATGAATTTCATTTGCACTTGCTCTATTTTGTCCTGTTGAATTTTTTGCCAAGGAGATCACACTACAGACGCATATTCTGAAATACTTACATGTATTAAAGTTACGTAGAGAGCATTGAGGGAGTTGATGTTGAAGAAAGTATTACAATTCCGCCAAATAAAACCGAGCATGTGAAAAGCTTAACTGATAACGAACGAGACATGTGCAGGAAATTGAAAATCAAATCTTACCTGATGAAGGATTTTGTCAAAGAGCAGTTATCAATCTTTTGATTCTTGTTCCTTCTAAGTTTCACATACATGTACCTCTGAGGCTTTACGACCAGGTTACGCGAGGTATACTAACAGCTGTAGGCAAATGTCAACGAATACAATGAATTAGAATCTTGCAGATAGTCCTATTTCTCACCGTCTGTACAATGGATACTCAACTTTCTAATCATAGAAGCTATGATATATGGGTCAAAAGATCAGTAAAATCATACACTCATTCATTATGTATTACCATGCTATAGACATCTCATTTAATTGGTGGAGCAGAACCATGTGACTGACCACAAATACACATTATGTAATGGTTTGTTTTGATGTCCATGAATATAAATAATGCTGCTAACATTGTGACTTTTCATCAAAAATGTAAATTGTCAATTGTACAAAGATCATAATCAATCACAAAAACAAAATGAAGCACTTGTGGCCCAAGTTATACATTTTTTTAAAAAATCTCCAGATTTGACAAATTTTTAGGGTGGCCATGACTGTGCATTGCTTATTACATGCCTTGATGTGAGTGCAAATCAATGAATTGATTTGAAAAGGAACATCCGGGGAGTTAGGGGGTCGGTGAACGATGTACTGACTGGTTTCCATGGTTACCAAGGCCAGTGAAGCCCTACAATGTTTTCGACATCTAAGTAGACCCTGAATGATAGATGTAAAATATACATGTGCACACTTCTATTTTGACCTTCGTTAAAATCCGTTTGATGCTGGTCAATAATGGTAAAACTGTTTGAAAATGTCCAGCATATAACTAAATGTCATACAGCATTTATAACCAGAGGCATGTAATAAAAATATTGTTGCCTGAATACATGGGTTTATGTGCCATCCTGGTGTCTGGCAAATTGTCACCTGTTCTCTGGCACATAAACCCATGTATTCAGGCAATATTGCACAAGTTCTGGGGCTCCGTTGTCTTTCACATGGGAAATTTTTGTAAATCTTGATGATTTTCTAGGGTTTGTTGGTAATATCATGGAAATAACAGGCTCTGCCCCGACCATTAACGTTTATCTATAGGCTTTGGCAAGACTGAAAGCCAAAATAAGCTTGCTCGCTAAGCCTTGTAAATTCTTGACTTTCCTCTCGCCCTTGGCCATAAATGAATAATAATGGTCAGAGCATCACCCATTATTTCTATAACATTAATTACATTAATCATTAATTAATATTGTTAAAATATCTGTGATAAGGGCATTTATGTACAAGAAATTAAATTTTGGAATTTCACCAAATGCACTACATGGATTATATGTGGCCTCTGTTCATTTACCTGCCAGCCTTTCCCCTGAACCGGAAGTTTACAAGGTCCCGTTCGATTGATTTCCTGAACGCTACATGTAAACAATAATTGTAGAGCGGACTTTCAGACCTTCAGAATGAAAATGATTATCAAATCTGTGACTCCATGAAAGTTAAATATGCAATAATTTGCAAAGTTAAATATTAACTATGCACACACCGGAGTTTTTATACACCAGTTTAGCATGGAGCCAGAAATGGTATTTGTTCCTAGCTCCATGAGTGTAGGTAAGGAAACTGTGAACACACACTCATGCTTACGATCCATGATACTGTACAGCATGTAAACCATTTTACTTGACAAAAATTTCGTCAGTGCATGCACTGTCCGAACATAAAGCATACGGGCTCGGCACAGCTGCTTCCGATCCCGTGAGAACAAGCTTGATCTCACCATGGAGGTAATCTCTCCTTCTACCTCCATGATCTCACGTGTGACCTCTATCCGTATGATACCTCCTGGCCGCTGATGCCATATCGTTTTAATCAAACATCTCTGTACAGTACACTGAATCGCCAGCGTATGTAATGCAATTCAGCTCCCGTACGTATGTACGTGTACGTGTTCCACATATGAAAAAATCTAAGACACGAACACGAAAAAGAACGTGTGTGACTAAGCAAGTACACTACGTAGCCCTGCGTACAGGTCTGTATTCCCGGCGTTACGGCCTCCGCCACGCCTGAGACCTGTACGCACGGCGATACTTATACAGTGAATCATCAGGTTACCTCAGCTGACGAAAGGGGTAAAACCCCCAGCTCTGCGTGGCAGCAGGGCAATGTTTTACCGGCGTTATAAGGCGGGAGGCCGTATAACCCCGGTAAAACACAGTCCTGCCACGCACAGCTAATATACCCATGCCGTGAATAACCTGCGGTTTCGTGCAACGTTCACTCTTTCGATCCTCGGCGGTTCTAGCGTATGACCATATGTTGACACAACTGTCACACCACATATGATCGACTATACACCGAAATCAGTGCAATGAATATATCAAATTCAGTCAATTCGAGTATAATATGATCGAGCGTACCTCTGCGTGGCAGGGCTGTGAGTCAGTGTGTTCACCGTCCCTCCACCCACGAGGGACGGTGGTGTGTTGAACACACAGTCGACTCGTGGCACGCACGCACAGCTCTACTAACATATTTTAATTGGCAGTACAGAAGTACTTACGTGGGAGGATGGACTTCACAACTCGAGCAAATAAGTTATCATCAGAGCTGTTACCCTACAACGGTGAGACTTGGCTTGAGTACGATGTAGCCTATACGGCGCCGCGTTGAGTTAACTTTCGCCGAGGCCAAGGGTTTCATTCTGCATCCACAGTACCGGTCACCGCGCCGACCGTGTGCGGTCAGCGAAACATAGGTCCGCTTTACACATGTATATCCTTCCATGACAAGCAATCAAGTACGCCATTCTCAGCTTTATTTCGACAATACGTCAACGAAACTGAATGTTCAAATTTTACAGAATGCTTTATACAATACAAACCAACACTTCTAACACATTAAGCTTTCAATTGTAGTGTTAATTTAGCTTCGCTACACTTCGCGACACTTGTTCTCATTTGCATACAACTTTGTATATCGCTTCTTGCACTAGATGCTAAAAACAACGCAACAGTTATTACAGCTTCACCGGCGGTAGGTTCATATCCAGAGCCCCGTACGGTCTGCCGCCGTCGCTTGAAAACAATCTCATAAACCCGGCATGTGGGCAACTGGTGTATGGGCAGCTGGATAATTGACTTCCCGGAGAAGGCGAGCTGTCACGTTCAAGCTCAGGATTATTTGTCGATCAAATTTCAGTAAATTTACCTTACCAAGATGAAATCTTGTCTATAGCCTGAAATTTCGCCGAAGTTTGACAAAATTACATCGATTTTTCAGGTTCATATCCGACATTTTTGAGTTTTGAGTGCAGACAGAAATAAGATTTGAGGCAACATAGCTGCGACCCCATGTTGACCCCAAGTGAAAATGTGTTCGCGATCAAATCTTCCTATATATTTTTTCAGAATTTTTGACAAAATCATTGCTTCTTACATCTTTTGTAAAATATAAAATATTAAAATAATAATGCGATGTGCCATGTCTCCAGATTTCTAAAATATCGTTCGTTGACCGTTCGACGGAATACTCATTTCGCAAACTTGTGACGCAGTTGAAATTCAATACTGACCGCCAAATAATCTTAATGAGACGAGATCATTCTAGACATCCTCCAAATTATCCAACCATTCGCATTGGAGTTCAGCTCGCTTAGAGTATCATAACATTCTTCGGCCTTCTTTTAGATCAACCCTAATCTCTCCCATTTAGGAAATAAATACACAAGCTACCTCGACAAAACTTCGTGCACTATCCAAGACCAAACGCACTACAAATCTGTCTTGACGTCATCATCTCCTTACATGGTAATCAGCATACCGTATTTTTTAGCAAAGGAGACACAGAATACGTTGGAGTATTCAGTTTCAAAACGTATTACATTGTGTGATGTTGTCAAAAAAGGTAATGTTACTGCAGTGGTATAAATTACAAAACACAAAAGTTCAAATCAGTTTATTTTGGACTGGCTTTACCCAACATTTCATATTGTTTCTCATGCCAGATTTGACCACGTGCTTACTGGCGACCCCTTTATGTGCAAATTTTGTGTCTAATGGTGTATCTCCTGGAAAAACAAACGTACGATTTCTGAATGAGGAGGCGAAATTTGCCCTCAAGACTTGAAACCACCTCTTCATGGGGTGTACCTAGCTATTTTGAACGAGCTTCTCGAATCTGCAGCTCTATTTCGAAATGATGGTCTGGTTTTCTCAGCTCAAGGATAAGTGTTCTCCATCGCTGTGGGCATTACTATTCTCAGCTGGCGGTACAGTTTCCAGTCGTAATGTTTTTCATAGTGTTCGGCATATAAAACCTTTCCTTTTCACACTTTCACTTTGATTAACACTGCGGTGACTGCTTCCTTTCTACTAAGGTTTGCACGACCTCGCTCAGCCGTCGGATCGCGCGAAAAAAAGGTTTTTATCAATAACCAGACGATCTGTTCTCTCGAGAACGATCCATGAAATATTGGGCAAAGTGAGAAAATACCTCCATGTGTAGCAATCTGGGGTGTTCGTTATTTACATATCAAAGAAAAAATGCATTTCATGAATTTATTATCTGAATAGAATCATGAAATACATATGAAAAATGAAGTGCGAGTGAATGTTATTTGTCATCGGCGGTGTTTACTGTTTCTCTGCCTGGGAAACATGCGTCCGTTCGTGTGACCTCAAAGTGTTTATACTGTACGCAAACATTAGAAATTTTAGACGGCACATCTGTTGCCGCTGACGTCAAACATTGGTTCGTAAAGCTCATCTCTTTCTCTCGCTTGTATATTACAGGCAGTGAGAAACCACGATGCAACAAGAAATAGAGAGTAGACAGGAATACTACGAAACGAGTATTGCCGGTGGTACCGTGAACAGACCATACACAGACCTATGAACTGGTAATTTCAATTTTTTTACCGGAGTTCATTGGTCCAGAGCCGGGGCTTATCAACCCGCTGCCAGACGATGCTTCAGAAGTCGAATGGTTTTTGCAAATATTCGACGAGGATCTGATAAGATTCATTACCCGATGCACTAATCGTTACGCTAGACAGAGGAGAAGGGCAAATGCCAGGGAACGGCAAAGATCGGCCTGGACACCGACGACAGTTGTCGAAATGAGAGCATTCATTGGAGTGATGGTGCTATTCGGAATTTGCTGGCAGCCTGAAATCCAGCTGTATTGGTCGGACCATGTTTGCTTCGGTCATAATTTCGTCAAGAGAACTTTTTCCCATGATCGCTTCAAGCTACTGATGCGATATTTATACTACAGCACACAGCCCTACTGTGCTCGTAACACAGCCATGTATACAGCCCAAAAAATAAGTGAGAAACGGGATAGGATGTTGAAAGTACGAAATGTCATTGATCGAGTGAATGCAAACAGCCGAATGCACCGGAGCCCGATGTGCGAACTGGCAA
Source organism: Ptychodera flava (assembly GCF_041260155.1). Taxonomy (NCBI): domain Eukaryota; kingdom Metazoa; phylum Hemichordata; class Enteropneusta; family Ptychoderidae; genus Ptychodera; species Ptychodera flava. The sequence goes on along the minus strand of NC_091931.1, from coordinate 6,322,778 downwards.
TCGACGAAGGAGTCATCCCTTACCGGGCCGCACAAAGAATGTTCTCTATAATCCTGTAAAACCGCATAAATATGGCATGACAGTTAACACTCTCAGTGAGTCGCCACGGGTTACTTTTCAACGACGAAGTCCATCAACCTGTCGCTGATAACTGTCATCACCCGCTTGATCCCGATGCTGCAGACGACCCCCGAGTTTTCAGGGGAAATAGACCTGGGAAAGTTGTTTCCCGGCTGATTCGACCTTACTATGAGTTAGGACATCATGTCATTATGGACTCATATTACACTTCTGCCCCGTTGTTTGACCATCTCTACGTGCATAATATTGCTGCCACGGGAACCTGCAGAATGTACACCTTAGGTTTACCCAATGAAGTAAAGAATGCCGCAAACTATGATCCACAAGTCGTACCGCCTGATGCTGACGACGAAGAGCGATGGCCACGTGGTAGTTTCTCGGTATTTCAAGACGGCGCAATGACAGTATGTGCCTGGAAAGACACAAAAATGGTGAATTTATGAGTACGGCAGTCTCTGCACGGAGACCGACCCCGGCGAAATGTCAACTGTGATGTACCATGGTAAACAAGGTATTTGATGGTTTTTGATGTTTGACCATAAACTACCATGGTCGACTATGATATGAGACCACAGTAGGCATTCAATACTATGGTCTACCACAGTGAACCACGGTCTATCATGGCTGACCTGTTTATGGATATCAGCTACCATGGTTGACCATGGTATTTGATGACTGATTGTATTTATGACCATGGTTATCGATGGTCAACTATGGTTGACCATGATATTTGATGACTCATGAGTTTAATATTGATGCCCAATTTTCTTGATGATCATATTGATAATAGGCTGTATGTATATACACTCCTATATTTACATAGTTGAGTCTCTTGACATCATTCACAGTTGTTAGAGAGAATTAATGTCGTTGCCAGGGAAGCTTAGACCAATTTGCTGTATTCTTGTTCATGTCAGAAGACTGTGGACAAATATCGAGCTGAATTTCTTGGAATTATTGACATGGAGGGCATGAGAGCACTGCTACAATGGCAGGAAGTTAAGACTATCTGAGTCTCACTCAATGTTTGCCTCGAAACATGATATCAACATAGGCAAGGTCATAGGTCCATTGTCATTGGACCTTTGACCCTTTACCATGCTGTCACATGTCATAAAGCAATGCATTTGATTGGCTCATTTGAAGCAGCCATCTTCAAAATTCACTTCAAACAGATTGTCTGTTCAGTGAACAACTGGAAAAGTAGCTGTGCTTTTAACATCGATTTTGGGAGAAATTTTGGGGTTTTTTGCTCATCGAACATTCAGGGAAACACTCAGAAGATGTTGGAGGATGATCTTTGATAGAATCTGAAGGGCTTGGCTGTTATTGCAGTGGACACTATAATGGAGGCTAAGTTTGCTGATCCTTAAGCGAGTCTGTCAAGTTATATTGACACCAATCAGGGATCACTGTTGTTTTGCAGAGTTAAGGTGAGGTTTATACAAAGATTTTTTCCGTTCTGACAATTTTCCACCCTGGGTTTTGTTTCAAAACCCATCAAATACCATTGGTCGGTGATCATGGTTGACCAAGGTTAATAACATGGTCAACCACGTTTGATGCCCATGGTCAACCATGGTTAACCATGGTTAACTACCTTGGTTTACCGTGGTTGACCATGGTTGGTGACCATGGACAACCATGGTAATTTGTGCCATTTAACAAACATGGTCGACCATGAACTACCAAGGTTGAACATGGTCATATGACCATGAACTAACATGGTAGTCCATGTTAGACCACCGACACTTTCGCCGGGGAATCGAGCGCTAGTGAGGCGCCGATGTAAAGATAAAAGAACCGGTGCTTTTGAACGAATTGAAGTACTATGCCCGAACGTTGCTGTAATGTACAATCAGTACTTCAGAGGTGTTGACTTGACCGATCAACAGCTGGCTTACTACACGCCAGGTCGATCATCGCCACGGTGGCACAGAGCTGTGTTTTACCACGAGCTGAACAAGGCACTCATGAACGCTTTCCACAACATGGCATCAGTTCATGGATACAGTCAAAGTGGATCGAGATACAGACGTCAGCTCATGTTTTGCGCCCAAGTAGCAAAACAGCTGATCGGTAATTTCTCATCTCGGCAACGTCCCCCAAGAGGAACTAGTCTGACGGCACCACGACTCATTCCTACCAATGTTGAAAGAGTTGGTCATCGAATGGGTCGCAATCCGGACGGAAGACATAGTTGCGTGATGTGTCGACGTGCAGGATGGATAGTAGGCCATGGAACTCATCCCAATCGTGTTCATGAGACAATCAACTGTTGCCTCACTTGCCAGTTACCACTGTGTCACCCACGGTACAGACAAGCGTGCTGGCGAGAGCACAATGTGTGAATGCCGTTTGCAGAGGACCGCAGAACTTGACTATGCACGGACTGAACATTTGTCGGTATTACAACCCTTTATTACACAGTTGACATGGAAATAAAAAACATTCACGCGCAAACTATCGGTGAGTACGATGTACTTTTGTGTATGGTTGTGTGAAGTGAATGATTGAGTCTAACACGTTTGCGTTTGGGGTAATGATCGAGTTACAACGATGATTGCATCAGACGATCGCTAGACAAGGTCTCAGCCAGAGCAGTTCCTGTTTTGGCAGAGAGCGAGTCGGTGTGCGATGAAAAATGCATCTGAGTAGCTAACAGTCGATTTCCCCGGTCTGTAATCTCTCAAATGCGTAATAAAAATATTTTTTATTATGCAAATAGTATTTGACATTTACATACGGCTCCCTAGGCTGTACGAACCTCGAATACATCAACACAGTAAAGATCACATGTCAGCTCAGGGTAGTTCAGACCATAACTGCTCAAACTGACAGCTGCCGACCGACAAACATGGAAACGTGAGATCGGCCTTGTGGGAACCCGTCGCCTCAGTGTTAACACTAGTCCACATCTTGTCAATGATTAAGCATGTTTCAAGTTTAAATGTTAAATTCTGTTCTCGAGCCCTCCTGTTCGACTAAACAGAAATTACACCTCCCACTTTGGCTCGTCCAGTGGGTGTAGCAAGGGTCATGCCATCGCCTAGGAAACGGAGGGTGCATTAATTGTTGCATTTCGATGCACATTTTGATTATATTCAGAAGATTTTGTGGCAAAAACTCAGATAGAGAAGCATTAATATTCACATCTCACTTATTCAAGACTGGCTGAGAGCAGCACTTCCATTCAGTTAACATCATTACGCCATTTATTATGCCAAGAAAGATGAAGCCAAGACATTTTGCCCTCCCTGGTCTCAGCAAGAAATGGTTATACCTTACAGAGTTTTTTCCCACGGAATGAAAACAAATGTACTTGGGCTGAGGCCCAAGTACAATAATATTATAAGTATTATATAAAAATAATAACGCGAATAATAATAGGTTCAATTTCCGTGAAAATTTCACCATAAGAGTATTTTGGGTCGAAAAGACCAAATATGATATCGATTTCACTGCCCCATGTTTCCATGGTAACCATTTTAGGGGTTGAAAATTTCAGTTTTTCTAATATCCCATGGAAAGTTACTTTGGTTGCTATGAAAATTATCTAGTGGGGGAGTTCGGATCAGAGAACACAAAAACCAGACTTATTTTATGTTTCGAGTTGCCATGGTCACTATTTTGGGATTGAAAATGTTACCCTAATTCCTATTAAAGAACAATTAATTGATGTAAAAATTTGATCATAAGGGTTTTCTGGTTAGCACACCCAAAAATATCACACTCATTTTAATGTGAGATGTTTCCTTGGCAACCATTCAGAAGTAACAATTACCAGTTTTTCAAAGATTCCACCTAAAATCAAGTAATTAACAGAATGTGTAATATCAAAGGGATATTTTGGGTTAGAAAAACCAAATATCCAGTGTAAAAATCCAGTAATCAACAGAAATATTATACCAATTGGTTATTTTGGGTTAGACAAACAAAATATGATATCAATTTTTACTGTCCTGTGTTTCCATAGGAACCTATTTGCATTTTAAAATTTCAATTTTTTCCGAATTCCATTAAAAGTAATCAAAGTTACTATGCAAATGCTCTCCTAAGTGTATTTATCACAGCATGAACTCTATGTTCATTTTTGTTTTATGTTGCCTTGGTAACCATTTGGTAATTGTTTTATTTAAAACGATAGACCCTCGAGAGGGTCTATGTTAAAACATAATTCACTGTTTTTTTGTTTATTTTATGGATTTCTAAGTAACAACTTAGAAATTTGGTCTATAATAATAATTGTAATTTCTTTGCCTTCATTCTAGGATGAATAGTGAAGATAATGTATATTTGGGCCATTCTGGTCAAAATTATGTTTTCCGTTAATTTTAATGTGTTAGAATTAATTTTATAGAGACCAGAAATAATTTTTGAAGTATTTTAATTTTGTTTCATGCAGTCATCCCAAATAGGTGTTATATAGTGTAGCACTAACTCATTATGCATCGAATTATGTTTATACCTTAAAACTAATTTTATGTGCTAAAATTAATTCTACTAGTATCTCAAATTAATTTTATGAACCCAATTCCCCTTTTCACCCAATGTACCATTATTTATCACAGGCAGTAAAAGTAACGCAGAGTTTGTTTTTTTTTTCAAAACATAATTCACTGGTGCTTATTTATTTTAGATATTATAATTAACGACGTATAATATTCATTTTATAATAATTTATTTTGATTTCTTTGCCTCATTCCAGGAAGAATAATGAAGACAAATTATTTTTGATTGTTTAACTAAAGTAAAATTATGACCATGTAGTGGTGCATTATTTTTTGTGTGACCTGGCATAACCCCATAAACTCTATGATTAGCTAGATCTCCCCTTTCCATGGTAGCAGCTAGATCTCCCCTTTCCATGGTAGCAACAGCTAAATTTGAACATGGTGCCTGTATACCTTTAAACACTTTTTTAAACCCAGCAGGCCAAGATAAGGGGGAAATATTACAAGTTAAATGAATGTTTAATACTGTCTAGGGCTCGAAATTAACTTTTCCCCCTGGTAGTCCACTTGGGCTACCATTTTCTGAAGTTGGTAGCCCAGTAAAAAGTGGCTTGTAGCCCGTGCATATTTTAGATCAGGGGTATTTTTTTTCATTAACCAGACAAGAAAAGGTTATTTTACAAGATTCTGCCCATGAAGTGAATTTTCTAGTCTTTTGATGTGTATACTTGCACACCTTTAATACCCAAGGAAACAGGTATAATGGACGACAGTGGGACTCAAAAGTTTTGTGACCTATTAACAACCCGTTTAACTCTCAGAGTTGTATGCAAATTTTAAAAGTCGCCATGACAACATGACAACAACACGGCCTTTTCAGCACTATGTCTTAAAGACATACTGTACCAGGGCTAAAATAGACCATGGCCTTTCTGTCGGGAGGAGACATAATTTCCGTGTCATTGTGATTGATACATTATGATCAAAATGCCACGAGAATGCGTTTTTATTGGCCATCGTTTCCTGTGCCTGTCATTCAAGTACGCCAGTTCAGATATTGAAACTTTGTTGCAAAGTTCCACTGCACGGCCGGTCGTCTTCGTAATTTCCATAACAAAGTCGTATTATGGCAAATTTCTGTGCCCAGCTTGGTTTGACTGCATTTATCTAGCTCGTCTCAAAGTGACGGACGCATCTTTCAACCTTTCAACTTGGTGAAAAAACGCATTTATTGATTCGCCAAAGGCCTGTGGATTCGCATATTTTTGCACAAGTGCTACATGGACATAGGAAAAAGTTCGACTCACCCTAGCCCTCTCGATTGTTGAATACAACCACGGTCCATGATGAGAGTTCTCGAATCAAAAACTGTAGCCGTCCACGAACACAAATATCTTCTTATTAAATTACGTCATTGTCATACAAGAGTTAGCATTCCAAAGTCTGTCAACCTGTTTTTTTTCAAAGTTTGGAGAAGGGCGGCATTTCCATCTGAATGATTGAACGACGTGAAACGCAAAATTCTATCGCATATGTTCCGGCAATATGTACAGTACTGTCAGTAGAAATACTGTATACGCTGCAGTTACGTAAGCTTATAAGCTTATACTCCACAAAATGGCCACAGGCGGCGTGAACTTTCTGAAAGGATTTCCTAAACGTCCTACTTGGTACCTTAGACACTCACATGTGATATCCTGAAAAGTATTCTCTGCAGTAATTCCAGTTTCTGTCAACATTCCATCATTTTTAAAGCTCAACGACACGATTGCACGAGATCGGTGACGTTCTACTCTCACGCCACGCACTCTCAATCACGCATGCTCCGGGATTCGCGTCGCGTCTCTGAAGGGCGGGCGCGTGTTCCAATAGAGAAGAACGCAAATTGCAGCGTCTCTGCCAGACTACACTGCCAGGGTGAAACATGCGAAATGCAAAAAAATGTTTATTCTGCACTGCCAATATGACGTTTACGAAGTTAGTCTGAATAAGTTTTAAATTATACATAAGAATGAATCAATTGTACATTGGTACATTGGTACGTTTATGAAAGAATTAGTACATGACACGTGTCTGAAATGTTTTTCAATTTTAGGTCAGTTAAGTTAGAGTGGGGGGTGGGGGGTCTGAGACCTAACTTAAGGCTATTGTAGGGGCTATTTTAAAACACTAACCGTGTAGTACCTTGTTTTCAGAGTTTGTCATCTTTTTGTTGCAGTAGATGGTAAAATGCAGTGCAGGGGGAAAACCGGATATTCGATTGCCATGGCGACAATTTCAGGGTTAAAAATATGAGGAAATTTGTGGCAAAGATATCTATTGAACGAAAAGTCATACAACAACCGAATTTTTTCTGTAGCATTCAGATGTATATGTATTACAATATAAACCTAAATCTATGACTGTATAAGATGTCAATATAAATTAAATCATAGTCATCTCGGTAAGATTGAAAATTAATAAATTTCACAACTTTCCGTCAAGTTTCTACTATGACATGATTTGATGACCTTGTTTTTTGAAGTTTATTTTGTAAAGTATTTAATTTCACATATGTTGGCTGATTTTCATTGCATTCCAACCATTCTTTCAAGAGTTATTACTGCCACAAGAAACGAATGCAGTACAAAACACAATTGTTAGGAGTATTGGATTGAAATGTTTACAACATAAAGGTGATACTCATACTTCATGCAAAGTTTACGACCTCAAATAGGGTATTGGACAAGTTTAAATTGTCAGTTAGAATTCTATTTACAAAAGCCTGGTTGTAATTGCTTTCTAAGTGAAAATGAACTGTTAATTATCAAAAAACATTGATTTTATAATCAGCATGATAATGAAATTCATGTGAGATTCTTTACTTGTTATGTATATGGACACCATAACGTCTAATATGGTTTGTTTTCTGGTTTAATTGCTATACCTGAATGAAAATCTTCATATGCCTTACAGTAATATCCACACAAAATATAAAACAGAATCATTTGTTGCAAATTTCTTCCCGATTACTCATTGATCTGGCTTTTTTAGACTGCAATTAGTCTCAAACTCACAATTTCCACAACGCCATATTTTTACCTCTGAAAAAGCTGCTTCAATAAGCAAGCAAATGGTCACTACTTCATACATGATGCCATAACTCAACAAAGTTTTTAGGCAACCAAAAATAGCGATTTACCTATTTTGAATATAGAATTAGACTAAATAAAATTTGACCGGGGTCAGTGGGGAAAAAACGCGATTTTTCTCGATTTTAGTTAATATTTTTTGAAGAATGATATAGCTTATTTGAAAGTATACATGTCGAGGGTGACAATGAAGGAAAAAAATAAAATTAGATTTTTTGAGCATTTTGACCGACATTAGCCCAGACGATGGCCTTAAGCTATTAAGTTAGATTTATATAATGAACTTTTAATGTTACCCCTAATGTATGGAAAATATTCGTTCGGTGGTCGCAGCATAGCAATTTCACTGCAGAGAGAGAGAGAGAGAGAGAGACAGACAGACAGACAGACAGACAGACAGACAATGAGACAGCGAGAGACATAGAGAGATTGTTAATTTATATTGGAAATCTTTTTCATAGTCGTGACTTTTGATGGAAGAAAACTAAACACAAAATTAAATTGAACCGATTGAGCGTGTATCCTTAAAGTTCGCGCAAAAGTTAAAGTCTAGGCCTGCTGGTATCGCGTAAACTGCTAGTGTCACTTTTCCGACAAACATTCAATTACCACTTGGCTTAATGATGTCATGTCACAATTTGTTAAAAAATGTATTCCATAGTTATTCCTTCGCACCGAAAATAAGACCCTATGTCTGTTGGCAGGCCCAGAATTAGCTATGTGCATATTTAATGAGATACAGGATGTACTACCATAAAGTCTCCCCTCATACGGAATATGAAGGGAGAGCACTTGTGGTTACTGAGTAAGAGACAGATATGTATATTTCAGGTCAAAGGTCATCGGGATCATGTGACATTTTGTCAAAATGTCGTATTCCACAGTTATCCAATTGTATCGAAAATCAGCCCTCTACTCTATGGTCAGCCAAGATTTAGATATGTGCATAAGTAATGAAGTACAGGATGTGCCATCATAAAGTCTCCAATCATACCAAATATGAAGTGGGTAGCACTTGTGGTTACTGAGTCATGGATATATATGTATTTATATGAGGTCAGTGGTCATGTGACCTTTTTTTTTTAAATTTAGTTCCATAGCCATTCCTTCGTACTGAAAATCAGACCCAAATCTCTATTGGTCAGCCCAGAATTTGATATGTGCATATTTAAAGCCCAAGTATTTCTAACTTTTAACCTTTTTTATGTTCGAAATTACATGTTATTCCCTTACATCCACTGTGAAATGTAGTTCAGTGAAGAAAGAAGCCAAATATGTTCTCCTGTAGTGACTGACATGCCAACGCTAAATATTGCCCGATATCGATCGAGTTGGATTGACGCGCGGGTTTGTTGACAACTTGTAGGCTATGCACGTGACTTAGAATCGTCGAGCTTGCAACATTCCTGGGGCCTTGCCAATCTGATTAAAATCAGATGCAGAGTACGTTGACGTCTACTTACGCGTGCACGGTATTCTCTTGCTGTCGCCTCTCACTACATCTGACCAACTCCCATAGAAGGTCAAGTTCAAATCTCATGCTCCAATTAGGTATTCCAAGTGAAAATTTTAAACTCACTATATTGCTTTTTTAATGCAATTTTCAAAGAGTCCTTGGAAAATGATGGAAAATGCTTTTTATTTGGTTAAAATTGGTCGAGTCATTCAAAAGTTATAAAGATTTTTGTGTATGCAAAACCTCGCGGCTGAGGTCGACAATATAGGAAAAAAGTTAAAATTGATGCAATTACATTTTTTATCATGCAACTTTTCGCCGAAATACATGACCCTGTAAAAGAATATGATGCTTAAAGTGTTTAAAATTTACTTCTTTTCACAAAATAATTTAATATGTGACCTAAGGAAATGTACTCGTTGAGTTCAACATATTCAAATATTGCAATTTTTGCAATTTGTGAAATGGAAAATTGATAAAATGGCTGAAAAATACAAATTTTAGCAGATTTATGGTCATTCTGATGCAAAATTATGGGTTGATATACAAATCATTGTTAATCTCTTTGCAGTATTACTGTATTAGTATTTAAAAAAGTAAATTTCATGTGGAAAGAGTAATATATATTGTCAGCTGTGTTGTGTAAAGTTTGACTTTACTGCAAAATGTACCTTTGTTGCACACCGAGAATAGGGTGAAATATGAAAGGAACCTATGTTCATCAAATTTCACTACAGAAACTTGACACTTCAAAAGTGCAACCAAAGCATGTCAGCAAAGAAAAACAACGTTTCTACAAGTTTCAAATATAAACATGGTAAAGTTACTTCCAGGATCACCATAATTTTGACCCAAAATGTCATTTTTGTACTAAAAATGATGTTCCCTTTTGATGATAAAAATGAAAAGTTTCAATGTATATACAAAGCCTGAGCAAGTATTTAATAGTATCAAACCATCTTTTCTGAGTCATTTGTATAGAAAAAGTCCCTGTTACAAGTACCCATGGAAATTATGTCACAAATCTTCTCTAAATGACCTCAAAATATGACAGAAAATCCCATTTTATGCAAATTTGTGGTTTTCGATAAAGCCGCACATGCACTACACTGTATGTACTGTACATGGCAGGTACAGGTGCATACTGTACATTTTTAGTTTACCACAGGCTATGAAAATTTAAGAACACATTTTGAAGTTTATGATATTCACATCTACTATAGTTTAAATATAGCAAAAACTGACTACAGCAAGTGTTTCCATGGAAACAATATGTTTGTTACTTATTACCTCCAATAAGATAATGATGTACATCTAGAAAATGCGTTGTTTAAATCTTATTATAATGATAGTTGTTGTTCAGTTCATTTTTTTGTTTTTGGAAACATTCAAAGATGGAATTTTAAACTGTTGATTAAATGGTTTTAGTTAATGGACCAAAGAAACTTGCAAAGCGGTTGGTTGATCAAAGTCGAACTGATCACAATCTGATTAAAATCCAATGCAGTGATGGGTCGGTCTTTTACACTGTTGTATTACTGTCTTTCTTTTTCTGCTGTCCTCTCCTCAGGACTGCAGAAAAAAAAAGACCGTAATACAATATTATAAAAGACCGACCCATCACTACATTGGATTTCAATCAGACTGACTTGATCAGAGTAATTCTGTAACTGGAAGACTGGAACAAAGACAGGATGAACTCACATATTTGTCATCGCAGCATTTTCAGGTAAGTACACGTTGAGTATAATCACTGTTCAATACATTTAATGTTGTTGTGGTTGTAGATGAACCCTTAGGTTATATACTGGAGGCAGAATGGCTTACACTTCATGTAGTTATTATCCGTGAGATGTGTTCATTTAAATACATATTGCAATGTACTTGAGTTCTTTCAGTCAAGCATAGTATACTTGAAACACATTTTCATCAAATTTCAGAACAGAAGACAGGAACAGTTTACGGTTCGGCATGTCCAGCTCTTCAGGTAAGTATCAATAATACGATACATTGAAGTTTTTTGTGATTCTATCCTTGTAAATCAGGAATAAATGGAGCTGTACTGGATTTGTAATGTTTGAAGTATTTCCTAGCATATTCTTTATATTTATGCTGTATTTTATCCCTTTGTGGAATGTGCCATGCTCGTCCACCACCAGTGGGTTCGAAGAGAAAGTTTGAAAAAAAAATAAAGCAGGTATTCACAGGAGCAGTGTCCACGGTGCTTGGCCAGGCAAAAGTTTTGCCACTATGCCTCAGGAACTTAACGATCACAAGATTGTCCTGAGCACTCGACTCCACCACCTCTCCGGGGTACCATCCATCTTCATATGCGACAGCAACCCTCTCACCCTTTCTGTAATGTAAATTAAATGTTGTGTCTTCTGCTTGTATGTTCTCATCTCCAGTACTTGTTGATATGTCTGTTGCTGATACTGGTGTGGGTGTTGACATCGTTGTCGTTGTTGTTGTTGTTGTTGTTGTTGCAGATGTTGTTGTTGTTGATGATGATGTAATTGTTACTGTTGATGTTGTTTTGTTTGTTGTTACCACTGGTGATGTCATTCTTGTTGGTGGTGATGCTGTTGTTAATGTGTCAGTATTGTCTGCATTAGTGGCTGTGGCATTGGTGACAGTAATTTTGGTAAGTTCCATGTGAAGGGAGTCCTTGATGTGTTGAACTTGTTGTTTTTTATTGGGTCATGCATTCCAATTCTTGGTATTGCTTGCTGTATTTCTATGGTGGGCTGGGACTTTATCTTCAATATCTCAAGAAGGTCACTCTTCAGCTCATCTTTTGTTCTCTTTCTCTTGTTGTGGGTTGCTTGGAACAAGACTTTTCGTTCTTTCACTCCTAATACTTTCTGGTTGATTTTATCGAGCAAGATGGCCTGTTGTTGAGAACTTGATTTCATCTCCAGTATTGTATTAATCTGTTCCATATTTTGAACAGGTCCACCATGGCTGTGAACTTTGTTGATTAACTTCTGTTTCTCCTGTATCTGTTTTGCTTCTGTTTCCTTCCTCCTTTGTACACTTCTCATAAGTATCTCCTTCTGTTTTTCCATAACTGCCTTAAAATGCTTGTGGAAATTGTCCCTCATATGTGGCCCATTTGAACGTGCTTCAGCCATTATTTTTTGTTTTTCGTCTGGCTGCTTTCCATCTATCCATTCAAATGTCTTGTTTTTCTTCATCATGACTGTACTGCTATGATGGAATGTTGTCGCATTCGGTTTCTGGTGTTTACTGTAATCCCAGTCACCAAAGTCATGCTCTCCAAGTAAGTTTGTCTTTTCTGTGTGTTTTGTCAGTGATTTCATATCATCAGAGGTTTTGCTTCCATACTGGCCGTCCTCCATGTATTCCTTCAATTGACGTCGTGTTACGATGCTCGAGCCCAAACAGACCATTTCCAGAACTTCTTTCGTAATGGTCTCCATACTGGTGTTTGACTCAGGCTTGTATAGCTGCTCATACAATGCTGGTATGTTTGGCTGATAAGTTTTCCCAAACAATGGCTCCACATCATGATGCAATAATGGTGTTGCATCAGAAGACCATGATGATAACTTGTGTGCCATTGGTTGGAAAAACTTGTATAGGTCAAGTATATGGCAGCTGCTGTTAATAAGATGCCAGTATGGTGTCATGACTGTATGACCAAATACGGCTAGTGCTCGAACAGCTGCAATAAGTGGTTGACTTTGGCAATCTGCGAGAATGGATTCATGTAATTTATTTGATGGTTTCTTGTAACAGGTGAAGAATTCCACAATATCTTGGCAATGGAAGAGAGCAGCTGCTGCACCTATGAAGATGTTGTTAAAACGATTCCCTCGAAAGCTTACAATGTGTGATTTGGAACCTTTCATATCAAGGTAAGCCAGCCAGTCTTGTCGACATCCAGATTTCTGGTCTCCACGAGGGCCAAGACATTCACTGACGGTTCTTATGAGTCAAATAACAGGAGACTCGGTGCAGCGCCAAAGTTGAAATAGGGGTAATGCATCTCGACCCAATTTGCCATACACATCCTCTAGAGTAGTCTGGTAAGTCTTCAGAACAGATTCAACCTTGTGGCTGATTCCAAGGAGGAAGTGGGCATTACAGTAGAAGTAATTCAGCCAGGATGATACATTCACATTACTTTCCACTACTTCCTTTAATACACTCATTCTCCAGGTGTTTAGCTTTTCATTGTAGGCCTTCATAACGCTACATCTATCAGACATTGTATTTGTTAACTTCATTAACATCTTTTCCATCACTTCTTTTTCATCAACGTACTTTGGCATGATATTTGGGCAATTTCTCGAAACATCTGCTGTGTACTTTGTAGAACTGAATCTGATGTTTCTTCAGCAATGTCAATATACCCAAGTGTCATTATTTTGCCCGAGTCTAGCTTTATTTCATTTCTTCTGGTCTCTGTTTGTCCCATCTGTGTGAATGTCAAATGCTCTACAGTGAGATATTTCATCTCCAATGTGTCTTTTGCCAAGGTAATATGCCTCACTTGCCATGTTTGCGATAGCTGATTTTTTAGGAAGATCGTCTAATGTCAAATTACCACCATGAATATTCCTTGAAACAATTTCAATGCATTTACTGATTTTGTTGCTTCCTATTTGCTGACCCTGTAATTCCATAACACACTGTCTTACATCATCAGTAAATGGTGCATTTACACCTCCACACTTTCTTGTATTTATTTCTGCTGTCGTTACATCATCATGTTTTTGTGTCAGAAGTTCAACTTGACTGTACAAATCCTGATTGGCATGTTTTAATTGATCACATTTTTCTCTCTGTCTCTTATTTTCCCTTTTTGCATCTGACAATGCTGTTTGTAGGAGTTTCTTTTCATGTTTCATTTTTTTATGGTTTCCTCTTGTGTACTTGTCTTTTGTGACTGGATATTCAGTTGAATCTATACATTCATCTTCTCTTTCCTAATTTCCTCTGACTGATCTCTTATTTTTTTCATGCTTCTTTTTGCACAGTTTTTCTTTTCTATCTAAACTTTCTTCTTTTCGCTTTAGCCTTTTGTAGTAATTGCTCTGCTTCATGGCTTTAACCCTTTTCCTGCTGACCTCAAGATCTGATTGGATATCTTGGCACTTTCGTTTCAGGTGTTTACTTTCATTACAAACTTGTTTCATTCTAATGTCTCTCTGTAAGTCATGAATTACTTCTGAGTGCCGTTGCATGTTCTTTACCATGTCTTTTACCTTCTCCTTTTCCTGTCTATACTTATTACTCATATAGTTCACTTTCTTTACCAACACCTTTGTCTGCTGAGTATCTCTATCTCTCCTTTGTACATGAAAAGGACTTTTCAAAAATTCTCCTGACCTTTGTTGATCGGTTTTGTTAATGCTGATGTATTCTTGTTGAGTGGGCATAACGAATACCATCTGCTGTTATTGTTGCAGTGCCAGCATCATCTGACGTCAACCTTATCCAATTAACTAGATCATTCCATGTCTTGCCTTCCTTATCTTTAAACCTCTTTAACTCTAGAATTACACCATTTGTAAGTGTCAGTGGTGAAAAATCGCTATTAGTATTAAGACCAGCAAGTACTTCTGTTGTTATTCCTACTCTATCACACTCCTCTCCAAGGGAATGCATACCATCTCCTATGCTCTGAGCTATTTCTGTGACTGGCTGTGCTAGAAAACCTTTGAAATCTTCCTCCTTTAGCTTTGTGTATCTATTTATGATTTTTCTCTTTATATTTCCTACTTTAGATTTGAAGATGAATCCATGAGATGTGAAGTAGTCTTCAATAGCCGATACAGAGACAGAAGAGTTCAGCATTGCCAAGACATGCGTATAGCACACTGGATTTGGAACTACAGAGTTATAAAAAAATGATTGAACTGTATCACAATAAAGTTTGGTTTTTTATCATATCAATCAATTGTATTTCATTTTTTCTAAGATTGTAAAGGCTAAGCATTAAAAGTTTTATACATATGATTAGTAATTTTTAAACTAACAAAAAATACCAACAATGGAAAAGATTCGAAAAAAAATGAAGTTATTTATTTCTTTATGTTTACAAAAAGGTAAAGTAATACTATCATCATTAAAGTTATTACCGGTACTAGGATTTTATTACTGGTCAATGATTGATGATGAATAAGAAACTAGTAAAAGACAAAAATCAACTAAAACCACTGTTAAGAAAAGCTACAAATTATCCACAAAGGCAACGAAAAGGCACTTTTATCAAGCAATACATTCAACGGTTGTTGAGAATGTTCATTAATAAGTTAACTCAAACTATGAAAACCATAATATTATGCTAGCCGTAAACTGTTACCGGCAGCTACTCACTATTGTCTTCTAGCTCTAACTAAAGAGGAGTAAATATCGGAACTAAAACAAAAAAAACAACATCTAGCTAAAACACCGTTAAAAAGTACACATAAACCACAAAAACAGAACCTATCCAGCATTGTATTACATGATTATTGAGAATGTTCATTCACAAAGTTCGATCAAAGTTGAAACACAAAATCGTTTTGCCAGCGGTAACTGAACCTGAACTATGTATATGCCGTTTTAGATTGCTGAATATCGCCCCGTTTTGCAATTCAACATTGATTGAATCAAACAAATATGCCGTAAAACGATCAAAAGTAACTGATGAATGAGTATTTGTGCTCAAGAGTACCTGAAAACACCTCGTCTGAAAAAAAAATTTGTTCCGTTTCACAAAATCAAGCAGCGTCTTCTAGCGCCATAGCAACGAACGACAGGTTTGGGGAATCCCCGCGAAATTGCATACGTTCTGTCAAAAACATCCATCCGTTGCTTTTGAGCTGCACCATTCAGCTATACTTAAATGTTTTCATTTTGTAATTAATTAATCAAATTTCTTATTTTTTCATTTCGTTTGTGAATTAAAAGTCATTTTAATCTTTTTAGACGCTTTAAAAAACTTAAAAACCCGCTAAAACGGCAACGATTTGGCCAAAATTCAAACGAAATACACCAAAATGAAGGTCAAATCATGGGCTTTTAATATATAAATACCTTCAGCTTCTCACTGCTCATGCTCAAATGCGATAGACCGCCTTGTCCACACAAGCATTGTAGGCTAAAAATAGCGAGTTGCAAACATGGCCGCAACCCACACCGAAGTCCGATTTTTACAGCTCAAAATTTCACTCACTTTCGTTAGAATGGCTCTGAAACTCAAGGAATCGATTGGGAAGAAAGGAAAGCCTTGGTATATCGAGGTATTTGTCAGTATTTTGCCGAATTAAAGGAGAGAAAACGTGTTACGAAAATGCCAACAGGTTTGCACACACAGCGTTTTCAGAGTGTATAGCGTGATCGTGTGGAATACCTACTCCAAGGCAGCAAATCCGATTGCACGTTACGCGATCTTGAGGTCTATGCGATGTCGTGTTCCCTTGCTGTGTTATAGGTAAACATCCGACTGTTGTTCAAATCTGCAGCGACAAGTACACAACACGACGCACTTTCACATTTCAGTCTATAAATCTATGGCCGCTCAGCTGTCTTGTACCCATTATAAGCTTATTGGAGTGTGTAAGTAACATTAGAGCTGAACAACCAAAGCCATACACTAAGCGGTGCTCGCTGTATGTCTCAAAAGTAGCCCTGCGTACGATTTTGTTCCTTCCTCCCGGAGTATCTACGGCCTGCCACAACAGCCCTGCTGATAGGTGGAATACACGGAGACCGCTATCCGATTTTGATCGCGCACTACTCTCGGCCGAATCAGCTCGATTCCCATGTAGTACCAGAGTCACTCAATCACACACTCACAGACTGCCAAAAATATTCGGTGACCAGAGCACAGGCGTTCTGTTGAGTTGGTAGTTTGTAAAAAATGGAGTTTCTGCTAAGTTCCGACGTTCTCTTCCGTAGCCTTATCACTTACTGTAGGAGTCGTGTATGCAGGTGCAGCCAACGGAGCTATTCATCTAAAAAGCTATTCCAGGAGCAATTTTTGAGGGCAGGAGAAATTTTGATTTTGCTAGGGCAGGGGACATGTTTTTAGGTGGCAGGGGAGCAAAGTTTAGTTTTTATGTAGGGCAGGGCGGATATCGGTTGATTGTCCTGGGGACAGGGCTTGGCGAAAAACTTTTTTGAGGGGAATTGTTTCCAGGGCAGGGGAAATTGGCAAGTTTTTTTCGCCACAGGGCAAGGGAGCTTCAAAAATTCACAGTGGGGAGGGAAACAGGCAAAAATAAGTGGGGAGTGGGTAAAAATGAAGTTTGAGTGTGGGAGGGTAAGTCGAAATTTTTCTGTGGGAGGGCAAATTATGAACAGCTAATTAATTACCCTCTTGACTTAAAATTAGTCAGTTCATATTATTTGTCATGCACAATATATTTTATCATAGTAAGGACCTTTTTAAAAGTGCATTGTTCGTTGGCTGCACCTGTGTATGGCGTTGAATGCCTGCCAAAATTAAGCTATGACATTTGTAATTACGACATGCCTTTCGCAATTACGACATGCCATGATGAGATGCAAAATGCGAATATTTGGACATTCAGACTTGACATTCGTAATTACGACATGCCATGATGAGGTACAAAATGCGAAAATTTGGACATGCAGACTTGACATTCATAATTACGACATGCCATGATGAGGTACAAAATGCGAAAATTTGGACATGCAGACTTGACATTCGTAATTACGACATGCCATGATGAGGTACAAAATGCGAAAATTTGGACATGCAGACTTGACATTCGTAATTACGACATGCCATGATGAGGTACAAATGCGAATATTTGGACATGCAGACTTGACATATGTAATTACGACATGCCATGATGAGGTACAAAATGCGAACATTTGGACATGCGGAATTGACATTCATAATTACGACATATCCATGATGAGGTACAAAATGCGAATATTTGGACATGCAGACTTGACATTCTTACATAAAGAATGCGATAATTTTGCTATGGGGACATTCAATGGGAAGTTACATTTGATCATGCGCAATGAAGACCCGCGATACAACATGCGGACATGCCATTATGCGATGCAAAATGCAAACATGCCATTCTGCGATGCGAAATGCGGACATGCTATGGTGTCCAATCCATGCCAAAATTACTACTTTGATTTTACAACTTGACATGCAACTCCGTTTTCTATTTCACTACTCAACATGCTATTCCACTGCTCCGTATCCTATTCCACAACTGTGTATGTTATTCCATTTTCTATTTCACAATTCAACATGCTGTTCTGAATTTCATTCGACAACACAACATGCCATTCCGAATTCTATTTCACAATTCAACATGCTGTTCTGAATTTCATTTGACAACACAACATGCCATTCCGAATTCTATTTCACTATTCAACATGCTGTTCTGAATTTCATTTGACAACACAACATGCTTTTCCGAATTCTATTTGACAATTCAAAATGCTGTACTGAATCTCATTTGACAACACAACATGCTTTTCCGAATTCTATTTTACAATTCAAAATGCTGTACTGAATTTCATTTGACAACACAACATGCCATTCTGAATTCTATTTCACTATTTAACATGCTGTTCTGAATTTCATTTGACAACACTACATGCTTTTGCGAAGTCTCTTTCACAATTCAACATGCTGTTCTGAATTTCATTTGACAACACAACATGCCATTCCAAATTCTATTTTTCAATTCAACATGCTGTTCTGAATTTCATTTGACAACACAACATGCCATCCCGAATTCTATTTCACTATTCAACTGCTGTTCTGAATCTCATTTGACAACACAACATGCTTTTCCGAATTCTATTTTACAATTCAAAATGCTGTACTGAATTTCATTTGACAACACAACATGCCATTCTGAATTCTATTTCACTATTTAACATGCTGTTCTGAATTTCATTCGACAACACAACATGCTTTTGCGAATTCTATTTCACAATTCAACATGCTGTTCTGAATTTCATTTCACAACACAACATGCCATTCAGAATTCTATTTCACGACACAACATGCCATTCTAGACCAAGCTCTGCATGGCAGGGCTGTGAGTTACCAGTGTTATACGGCCTCCCACCGCACCCCTGCAGACTGCTACAGGCAAAACCACTGGTAGCTCCTCGGAAATACGGTGCGCAGTTTCTCCGCCGAAAACAGCCGATTTTGAATCCAAATCTTGCATTGATCTTCGTTTTTGAGCAAACCCATTTTGCCTAGGTATACGATGTGCTCAGCCACGCTTGTAAACTTACGCAAAGCCTACTTTTCTGTCTGTATGCAAGGGAAGCATTCGTATCCGCCGCCATTGTTAATCTCATTCAACCCATGAGCACTCGGGCGAAAGCAAGCCTTGGAAACAAAAGAGCATCGAATGTAGCACTCTGTAATTAACATTATTTCTAACCACCACTCAGCTATGAACTATCTACAATGATCATTTTCTGTTGACAAAATAATTTTCTTTTTTCTCTTCAGACCTTTTACATATTTCACAATTTTCTCTTGTTTCACTCCTCTCAGAACGTCAACTTTCGAGGTTCGACATCGCGATGCTCTTTTGTTTGCAAGGCTGTTTTTCGCCCGAGTGCTCATGGGTTCAGATAAATGACTCAATGCAGGCGAACCGCCAGCCGTTCAGAACGGCATGCTGGATTGTGAAATAAAATTCGGAATGGCATGTTGTGTTGTCAAATGAAATTCAGAACAGCATATTGAATTGTGAAATAGAATTCGAAATGGCATGTTGTGTCAAATGACATTCAGAACAGCATGTTGAATTGTGAAATAGAATTCGGAATGGCATGTTGTGTCAAATGAAATCCAGGACAGCATGTTGAATTGTGAAATAGAATTCGGAATAGTATACAATGTTGTGGAATAGCATACGGAGCAGTGGAATAGCACGTTGAGTAGTGAAATAGAAAACAGAGTTGCATGTCAAGTTGTAAAATCAAAGTAGTAATTTTGGCATGGATTGGACACCATAGCATGTCCGCATTTCGCATCGCAGAATGCCGACATGAGGAGTAGAAGCTTTGAATTAGGCTACCTTTTCCAGCAAGCTAGGGGGTCACCTTATATCCACAATGCACCGGTGTATTCGCAAACAAACATGGTCGGCCTCGAATAAGAGTTGTGGATTAGTGTACGATCCTACGGTCCCTCGAGCTCCTTGAAGGGTCTATGGTATTACGAACGAGCATCAGAGAAGTGCTTGAGTGGCCTTCTGTGGTAAGCTGGCAAGGACACCAGATACTCAGAGTATACATATATGCCTCCATGTCAAAATCAAGCAATCCGTTGAACTCTGATTTTATAAATCGCCATGTAGGGTACGCTCGAGTATTCAATCTCTACTTCTCGATCTCAATTCATAATGTATGGATAATCAGTTTCACGATTTCTTCCTAAGAAAATGTGTGAATATCCATCATCTTCTTTCTAACTTGAATGCTTTTGGAATAATCGACGACGATGTTGTTGTCAGCCCTGTTCAGCTTGCCATTGACGCCATTGATGTTCTGGCTAGCTCTGCGATGATGGCTTTGAAGTACTGTACCACTGTTGAAACCACCAAATTCCCGAGAACGGCCCTCGTTCAGCATTACTGAGGATCAAGTACCAACTGTGTAATCAAAATGTTTTTAGGGCTGCACATGACTTTTGATGGCATATTTGTGTGTTTGCAGGAAAACTGAAACATGATACGTGCTGCCCTTAGATGTGAACAACTTACATATTATCCTCCTGTTGTTTGTGGCTGATATTAACAGTGATGGTCACTGTTGTTTGTAAAGGCAGCTTACTGTATTCAAGCGATGAAAATTTTGTATATTTCATTAAATAAATCAACATGACCAGTATGTAGTCTATGAATTTTGATATTGAAAAAGCGCCTGACATATTTGAACAAGGAGCAATGTTTAGGACAATCTCTCTAATGAGACATTGATTGTACCTGCTGTGTACACTGCGAATAAAGTATTAATTGATGTGCACGTGACAGCACTCTGTCTGATCCATGCATAGTATGTTCGCTATATATTATACAAGGGATGGATAGCTACAGTTATTAAGACTTGGAAGAACAGTACCACACAATGTACAATAACAATAAATATATGCATTTATTGACAATCACTTAAACTTCAATTTTCACGATACTCATACAAGTATGAGAACCGATGATATTTGTGACTTTGCCTCAGTGTTGATCTAAAAACATAGTCTTTCATGTATCATTGTGTAGCAAATAACAAACATGACTACATGAAGTCATACTGTACTGTTCCAATGGGTGAAAAAATTCTGACCAGTACAATAGACGGTTAAATGTCAAGTACTTCGTGTATATTTTAAAATTGAGTGCTGTGTCATGGTATCAAAATTATGACAGTAAAAAAATCACACACTGTGTATGCAGTAAATTTGGCCTGTGTGTAATTATTATAAAATTGTACAAAGTATGGCATTGTCTTTCTTTAGATTTAGTAAATGGCTAGTCTCACTTTCCAGACTTTGTTTGCTGCACTGATATTGAAATCCAAATTTAATCTTTAAAAATCTTCGTCCAAATTGAATTCAGAGTTTCCTCATGCATCCTTACTTTGAGCACTCTTGAGCACTTTCAAGTTTGCAAAGGCATTTACATTGGTTACATTGTTTGGCAACCAGTTTGGTTTTGCGCTACACCTACCATTACCAGCGAAATCTAAATAACCTGACATGATGTTCAGAATTCACCTTTAGAAAAACCAAAAACCATTTAAACTTTGCACATAGTATAATCTTCAAGCATCTGAAACCATGGCAACTGCTTGGGCCCGCCCTAGGAAACTAGGGTCTATGATACAGTGTCATTGAGTTAAGAGAACAACCTCAACAAGAAATCTTCAGAAAACCAGTTTTATAAGACCAAGACCTTTAGGTTGATGGTATAAATCTTCATTGGCAATACATATCATACTCCAAACTATCAAAATAAACAACAACAACAAGAAACTTGTGGTGGGACCCATACACCCCCAACCCTGGTGGCAGTATGGGCCACACTTATACCCAGTGATATGGACTTAATAAGTTTGACATGTGTAGTGATTTTAAACCAGGCTTATTCAAGGGGAAAACCTCATCATTCTTGTTCTGCAAGTATAGGAAGCACACAGTATGTAATTCTATAAACTGTCAATCACTAAAAACCTAGCAACATGTGTGAATTGGTAGATGTTTGCAATGTCTTTGTACCAGATACATGTATGGTTCAAATATATGTTTGCTCTTTACCACAAAATGCTAAGAATAGGGATAGTATAAAGCGTATGATTTACTAGACTTATCACAAGGCCCGAGTAATTACATTCTTGGATTTGCATTCATACACGCACAGGTTTTTTTGAGGTTTCATGAACAAAGAACACTGTATTTGAACACCAGTAGGACTTTACCGTTTAACTTTTTTGCCTACAAATCTATGAATTATAGCTACTACTCTGTGAATATGTGACAAGGTAACTTATGTTGTAGGTACAGTATCTGCCGTAGTTAAATTGGTATGCTTGTCTGTCTGTCAATCAACTGTGAAAGTTGAAAAGTGCTGTACTCATTACTCTGATAGTTGCTGTGAAGGTATGTAAAGGGATTGGGACAGATTATTTTTCTTGTATTAGCATTGGAGATAGGCAAATGAGCTGTACAAACTGCAAAAATGGTAAATTTAAAGAGAAATTGTTCAAACCTGCTCAAATAGCCTCGACATTTAGTGTCTATAACCTCAGGGGTGATTTGAGGCAGATTTGAAACTACAAATGTTTAAAATTTTTAGGCAATTTTTTTCCATTCTCAAAATTCACTTTCTTAGGAATCACCTGTGTGATTAATTTAAATTTTTACGCACCTCAAAGGAGATTACTTTAGTTCAACTAATCATGACAAAATCAGCAAGATTGTATTTTTGAACAATTTTTGGGCAAAAATCTCCCAGACCTCTTTCAATAAGTTTAACATTTAGTATACAGAGTACTGGGGATGACCATGGGTTTATTTGTGAATATTGTGGCAAAAATATCAGTAGTGTGTTTTTAGGGCAAATGTTTGCTAGTTTAGGTTAAAATCATGATCGTTTGTTATCAATGGTAGTGAAAAGTATCAATGGTTTTATTTTTTACATTTTGTTATTTGTGCTAATGTTGACAAGATTCTCAATGCAAGGCTGCTGAATTCAGACTATTTAGAGTTAATGATATATAACTTGTGCTGTGTCTAATAGTGATGCTTGTAAGTGTTAGTGTCAGTGCTATTATCATTTGGTGATTATGATAATGTAATATTTTGAGATCCTCCATTTTATTAACTAAACAATCATTCTATTACATGAAGATGCAAAAGACGATACACTTGTAGGTTAAGCCAAAAAAGAAAGACTTTATATCTTTACGAAATAGAAGAAACGTTTTTCTGTATTGCTCTTACTAATATAGTGAAAGTATCACATAATAACTGAACTAAATTATGCTTCTCTTCATGTAAAAACATAAAGAAAGACCGCTTGGATAAATTGCAGTGTAAAAATTACAGACTTGTTACACTTCGGAAATGCAATGAAGTTAAACAAGCAAGAAAAAACAGTCAAATGTTGTTGCATTACTCATTCGTTCTATGTAAAATGATATTGGGCGCAATATATTGAGAAAAAACAGGTGTACATACTCAGTTTTCCTTTCATGTAAAAGGAACGGCTGAAGTGAGAGTGGCAGTGTTCATGTAAACACTATATCACAGAAAATGCATAAACTCACAAATTCTTAAAACCTTAACTGAACAGGAATATTTCTCGATAATAATCATGCCATAAATGACGCAAAAAGAGCATAACATCACCACTTTGATATTTTGTACAATCTAAGCTGGTAAAAGTGGTATCTGTGAAAGAAATGTTTACTGTAAGCATGGTGTGATTAAAGAGTAAAGTATATGTTCAACTATAAATATGGTTTTACTCTTGAACATATGATAATAGAATACTGTCATGAATACATTAGCTAATCAATGAAAATCACACATAATAATACAAGGAAGGTATTCATTGTCTTCTGTGAGTTTCCTAATTTCATTGCTTTTGTGAATTTTTGACTGTCTTTTGAGAAGATATAAGAACATTTTACAAGCATTTTTAAGTAATCCTATTGTAGATGGTAGAGGGAGAAATGTTAATCCTTCAGGAGTCATTTTTCTGTACTACCAAATCTGACATAGCAATGATAGATGACATTTTCCTGCAAATGAGAATTCATATGGCACAAGATATAAATTGTACTTTACTGAACAATTTGACAGACACAAGAAAAATAACGTCAAGGACAGTGTGCTCATTGGTTTGAATTGGTCTATCAAGAAATATACATACTGAGTTGTATGCCTGATTTACACAACACTGTTTATTAAACCATACAGAATCTGATCATCTGTTATTGAGATATCACATCAAAAGACATACATACACACACATATATATAATACATTTACAAACATACATTAGTACACACAAGCATACATTCATACATACGGTAGATAAATACATACAGAGATACACAGACATCAGAATGAATACAACAGCAGCATAATTTTCACTAGATAGGCACTTTACATCAATAAAAATAACTACACAATTAAACAAATATTATCCATGTACATTTGATTGAATTATACCCAATACAATAACATTGTTCATGCATGCCTTCATGTCAGGTTGAAACAATATTACCAAAATATGACTGCCTGTAAATCATATCGATGTAGGAAAAACAAAGTCAAATACAAGGGTGTACTGTTGTGTCAATAAATCAATCTGGTCCAAGATCAATAACACCATAACCTTTTTCATTTCGGCAATATGCCATTGAAGTAAATGATGAACATTGCTAGGGTTATCAGCATTGATCGACATTATGGTTACAGCATTGACAGTTGACCCATGATATTCAATAAGCCATTTTAAGGCTACAAAATCAGAGAAACACAGAAACAAGTCATCGTTGATGACACAGTCCCCACGTGTTAATGGGTTCTTTGATTACAAGTCCTTGGAGAGGAAAGAGTCCTGTTCATTAATTAGATCTGTGATTAAAGATGAGTTCCATGGTAGTGAAAACGTAAAACCAATGTGGACTGCCACCCTAATTACATAGGGTCATTAAATTAGTCAATTAGTAATTAATCAACAGGATGTTGCCAAACATTTTTGCATTCTATTATAACACTGACAGATTATCACGTGTACCACATTTCATAAACTATA
This sequence comes from Ptychodera flava, assembly GCF_041260155.1. Taxonomy (NCBI): domain Eukaryota; kingdom Metazoa; phylum Hemichordata; class Enteropneusta; family Ptychoderidae; genus Ptychodera; species Ptychodera flava. Next base: position 6,297,355 of record NC_091931.1, on the reverse strand, counting down.
CTGCCAAGTGTCAATGAATTGTATTACACCACTGTGAGATCAACATCTTTACAGGTTCATCAAATTTGAAAATTTGATGGAGTGTTTCTGGACATATCATTCTAATATGTAAATTAAATATTAAGTAACATAACACTACATAGTGTCTTTATTCAATGTTGAAGCAATGTGAGCTCAACATCTGTATCAAGTGTCATGAAATTTGATAGACAATTTCTCACCATATCAGCCTAATTACCAAAATTTATTCCATATGCAAATAATTGACATGATACTTCTACATATCTTTGCATGACATAACCCTACTGGAAGATCGACATCTGTAACACACAAATTTGATACAGCATTTCTAGACATATCATACTAATTATGAAAGATCATTAAATATGCAACATAGCAATCAATTGACTTGATACTGCTTAATGACTTCTCACAGTATTACAGTACTGAAAGATCAACATCTGTACCATGTTTAATCAAATTTGTGCAGTATTTCTGGACAAAGCCCCTAATTAGGGAAGTTCATTAAATATGCAAAATAGCAATTAATTTGTACGACACCACTAATTGTCTTTGCAAACTTATATGACACTGTGTGCTAAAGATCTATACCAAGTTTCATTACATTTGCTGCAGTATTTCTATACATATCACCCTAATTACAAAAGTTCATCAAATATGCAAATTAGCAATTAATTGATGCAATACTGACTGTGTGCTATCAGAGCTCTGTGTGACAAACATCTTTACAAAGTTTCATCAAATTTAGTGCAGTCGCTTTAGAAATAGAGCTCTTTTTCAAAAAGTCATTGTCAATGACATAGTCCCCGCTTTTTCAATAAAATGACTGTCACACGGCCATATTTGGTTGGATCGCAAAACAATTTGATGTGCATATGCCTGACATAAGGAGTAATCCTTGTACCAAGTTTGAATGAAATCGCTCCAGGCGTCTCTGAGATATCTGCGTGAACGGAAGCACGCACGGACATGACCAAAACTATAAGTCCCCCTGGACGGTATCCGTGGGGATATAACACAGAATCTTGCCCCACAATTTAGCAGCATTCTTCAGCAGTGACATGAAACAAAAGTTCAGCATTTAAGTTTGCAACAATGTAACTAAACGTGAAAAAAAGTGTGCAAATGCATGTGTTACATGTAGTTGCAAGACTTATTGGTGTCATATCAGTTTTAATCCATGTGCAATTGCTTTACCAACAAGTTCAAAAAGTTCCTGACTTATAACTGATTGTTTTAGTACTTGTAACAGATGTTCCATTTTTCCCTCAAACAAAGGTTCCTCTGTGTTTCTTGTCAGTGTACTTTGAAATGTCAGGTGGAAGAACTCTCGGGATGGACCGCAAACATCCACTGCAGCCTCTTCCTTAATACCAGAAATTAATGTTACAGATGGATAAATGAAAAGATCAACTTTCTTCTCATAAATGCCAACCATTTGTCGAAATAGTGACTTGGCATCTCGGTTGTAGTATATCTTTGGTGGTCTAGCATGCACATTGATAGTTGTTTTCCTCCATTCTTCAAGTGTTTCCAGGGGTGTCATACCAGAAGATGTGTGTTTTGCAGTGTCTGAAGGAAAAAAAAGACAAGTAACTTTGATTACATATCATTTGCATGATTAAAACAATTCCTACTGATCGTGATCGTAAAATGACTGTCCTGAGTGACAAGTCATCATTGATGATACTGCCCCGGTTGTTAATGGCTACTTCGATTACATGATTACATTTCATGGTTTGTCACAATTTGGACATACTTACCAATGTTTTTTTACCAAAAATGGGGAAATTTGCCTGAAAAATACAAATTATAGGACTCACAACTAGGTTACCCTTAGGTACATGCATACCAAGTTTCAGTCAATCTGGCCAGTAGTTACGGAGCTTCAGCACTTTGCAGGATTTTACTTTTTTTGACTCATTTGCAAAATTTTTGAAATTGACATTTTGATATTTTACAAATTCACATCTCCACCCCAGGGCCCACCTGTACACAGAAGAATAAGATGGCAGGTGCTGTGGTTTTGAGGTTTTGATACATACATACATACATACATACATACATACATACATACATACATACATACATACATACATACATACATACATACATACATACATACATACATACATACATACATACATACATACATACATACATACATACATACATACATACATACATACATACATACATACATACATACATACATACGTATGTACGTACGTACGTACATACATACATACATACATACATACATACATACATACATACATACATACATACATACATACATACATACATACATACATACATACATACATACATACATACATGCATACAAACATACGTACACACATACACACATACATACATACTTACAGACATACATGTTGTTGAAATGGGTAAATACGTAAATGTGTAACTGCAGACAGACTGTACAGATAGATAGACAGACAGATAGTACGTACATACGTACATACGTATATACATACATACATACATACATACATACATACATACATACATACATACATACATACATACATACATACATACATACATACATACATACATACATACATACATACATACATACATACATACATACATACATACATACATACACACATACAGGCACACAGACAGACATTTCATGACATTTCATGGTCAATTATTCACGAGCTACTCTAACATAAGCAAGCGATGCAGTCTCTGCATATCAGAAAAGCTGCACATTATCAATACTGAGAAATCTTTGCTGTTAAACAAACAATCTGAATTGGTTTCAAAATGTCGCCACCAAAACAAATATATTTTATCAAAGTTAAACAACACATATTAATAGAATGGTGTGTCCCAAAGATTTAAAAGAAAGTGGGGTAAGGATCCTTAAACTTCATTTGTCTGAAGATTGAAGAATGCATGGACCTTAAGTAATAATCTTTATGGCCCTGATACCGAGTTTTGCAGGCCAAGGTCGTACGGGGAAGGGCCCGAGAGTGAGAGGGCCCATACGCCGTGTGACTATGGTCTGCAAAACCTGTATCTGGGCCGTAAAGGTTTTATCATATACCGTATGGAATGATAAATATGCACTTAACACAATATTAAGATTTCTTTTGAGATAAAAATTTGTGCGATATCAAATATTCATTGCCATTTGTGTCAATGTTTCAGAAAAGCGATGGCCTCTTCACATAGCCGATTTACTTACATAATGACGTCATTTGTTTACCTGTAGAAGTCTAGAATACGCATAGCTTCACACATGAGCAACAGAGATCCAGGTTGAAATCAAGGTGTATTAAAGAAGGACAAATGCGTGATGTAAATTGATGTCATTTGGCACGCACTAGGATAGGCCTACGATGGATTTCACTTGACTTTAGAAATATTAAATGTCACCAGCCCGACTCCACTGTCGCCGCTATACAATCTTAGCAAGCAGACGTTTTCCTAATCTCGCTTTGACTTTATGTACAGATATAACATTCCCTGAGAGCAACACGCTTTGTAACAAGTATTGAAGTAGTTCATGTAGTTCAACTGTGAACACGATTGCCCATATTTGGACGTGCAGAATTCAACGCGTTCATCCAAATTTTGGTACTGGGCTGGGCGTGATACGTTAAAAAATGCATGGATGTGAGGGTACTTTCTCACGAAGCTTTATACAGGCACATGAATCTAGGTATATGATAACATATATTATTACTATGTACTTGAAGTAATGTGTATGCATAGAGCTGCACCCAAACCATATTCGCTGTACTTTGTGTACAGGGAAATGAATCATTTAGCTTACCGCTTGTAGGTCCATGGTCTGTTGATGTTGATGCCATGGACGTAGAACCCATCACATCTTGAACTGAATTGTCGCTTCATCGTGTTTTTCATCTGGAATATAACATGGGCAAATATCAATGTTTTAATTATTCTTCATTTTTCAATTCTATATAGTACAGTATCTCACTGTCTATTTTACTTAGACTAAGAGTCCAATTTCAACCCAGTGTCATACTCAGCATAACTTTAGTTGGACACATACAAGAGACTTATACTGGTAAAGTCTACCACGTAGTCATCTTTGCAAAACTTACATCATATGAGGAGTGTGAAAATAAACTTTCTTTGACATACATATCGATGCTGGTAGCTGGTACTGTGAGTGCTCATACTGGGTATGTGACTGTTGTGACTGTTTTGAAAGCACTCTGTGACTTTTTTGGGCTAATTTGCATATTTCCAACAATATCAAAAAATACCGCAATTATATGGTGTCGCTCAAATTTGATCAGAATTGGTATATACTAGTATGGGTACCAAAGACCAACAATAAATGTGTCTATCTGTTCAGTGCAGGATAATTCTACATTGATGTTATGACAATGATTTCTGCATAGTACAACCAGGAAAAAAACAAGAAATATTTAAACCAGAAAAACAAGAATGACAAAAGTAAATAAGGTCTGAAACTTTAGGTACTGTCCAGGTCAACTTTAGCAACATGCATAGCAGAAACAGCTAGCCCCTCTTAGTTTGAGCATAGACAGTCCCCCCCCTCTACTGTCTATAGTTTGAGCAGGTCTGTTAATATGTAACAGTTCATAAACAATGACAGAAAATGACTCAAGGTCAGTGGAGTTAGCCTGTCTTTGACTGGCATACCATCACTCCTGCACATTTGCAGAATTTCCCTTTTTCTTACCTCATTTGCACATTATTGACACTGACGTGTTAATTTTAACAACGTCACATCTCAACCCCTGCATGTACCTGTACACCAAATACTGAGATGGTAGCTTTGGCGGTATGGGAGCCTTTGTGTGTGACGGACATACATCCGCACATACATACCCACATACATACATACAGACATACAGATGCCACCAACTCATCATATAAGCTCTTTTTGGTATTTATATACAAAACCAAGTATGAGCTAAAAACTCAAAAAGATATTTTGTCATAATCATATGTTCATCAACACAAAAAATATCAAGTCTGTAAGTAGTACTACAGTTCCCAGATATTTGAGTGGACGGACATCCTCACAAACGGACATACATACATACATACATACATACATACATACATACATACATACATACATACATACATACATACATACATACATACATACATACATACATACATACATACATACATACATACATACATACATACATACATACATACATACATGCATGCATACATACATACACACATACATACAAACAAACATGCATATATACAGACTGACGATGGATGCCGGACGGATACCCATCCCAATAGCTTCTATAGACTATAGTCTATAGTAGCTAAAAAAACATGTATGTATGTGTTTTGCTTACTTGCCACTTATAGCTGACAAATCATAAACACTTGATTGGAATCACCATGGTGATGTCTAAGCCTTCTTATTACTTCATCTCTGCCAACATTCCCTGCCAAAATTTCGATTAAAATATCTGCTTTCATTTTAATCTGCAAAAAGATGAGAAAATATATGTCAGTTGTTTTTCACAATCATAACACTACACAAAGAAAATATTTCTGATTAATCAATCAAAACATTGTGTTAGTGTTCTTTGGAAGAGCAACTATTAAAAGGAAAACTTTCAATGGCATTCTTTAAAAACCCTTTTGGAATATGAATATGTGGAATATTGGAATATGTGACACTGACAAAACAGCATCAAAGTCACCATTGCAAATCTGTATCATATGTCTTAAAATCTGATGATTCCATTCTGAATATACATCCGTGCAGACTAGAAAGTAAATAAGATAATAATAAACAATTGTCACCTCTACTGTATTGTTGTATAATCAACATCATAGTTTTATTTAGACTTAAAACAGTCGCCGGTCTTTATAATTTTGCGAACACATTAGTTATACAACGCCGCGCCCCCACTCGGAGACGGCAACGTGGTCCACAGCGCTAGGTAAAGTACAGTAACTACCGCAGTCATTGAGAATTGGACATAAATTGCCATCGAGCTCAAAACATAAAACTGCAAAACAATCTGAAATATCGTATAGAAGTAAGGTTTGGGGCACAACACCTGCTCTTCAGCCACTTGGCGACTCGGCGTTGGTCCAATTGACAGCTACCTGCCGACGGATAGCAAAACACCACCAACAGATTTCAGCTTTGGAAATTCTGTTTTCAAATTTTTTGGACGTGATTGTAGTCGCCATTTTCATCCGTGAAACGGCCTTTTTTATACCGAGTCCGTATCTTTGTAAATTCAAATTCTCCATGGCAGTAGGTGCTCGCGACGCATTGCGTTGTCGCTCATCGACCTCACTTGTACCAGCCCTAGGGCTCGGAGTTCACAACTCGACGCCATGTTTGCAAATAGTTGAAAGACAGATGCATTGTGGACCCCTAGCTTGCTGGAAAAGGTAGCCTAATTCAAAGCTTCTACTCCTCATGTCGGCATTCTGCATCGCATAATGGCATGTCCGCATTTTGCATCGCAGAATGGCATGTCTGCATGTTGTATTGCGGGTCTTCATTACGTATGATCAAATGTAACTTAAATCGCATTGAATGTCCCCATAGCAAATTCTCGCATTCTTCATGTAAGAATGTCAAGTTCGCATGTCCAAATATTCGCATTTTGTACCTCTACATGGCATAATTATGAATGTCAAGTCTGCATGTCCAAATTTTCGCATTTTGTACTCATCATGGCATGTCGTAATATGTATGTCCAGTCTGCATGTCCAAATATTCGCATTTTGTACATCATCATGGCATGTCGTAATTACGAATATCAAGTCTGCATGTCCAAATATTCGCATTTTGTACCTCATCATGGCATGTCGTAATTACGAATGTCAAGTCTGCATGTTCAAATATTCGCATTTTGCACCTCATCATAGCATGTCGTAAATGCGAAAGGCATGTCGTAATTACAAATGGCATAGCTTAATTTTAGCAGGGATTCAACGCCATAGTCGTGTTTATGTTTCGACCAGTAGGGGCCTACGTGCAGTTTTCTTTGCAGACCGGACAATTCTGCTTGACACCTCGGTGATAAGGCTACGGAAGAGAACGTCGGAATGTAGCAGAAACTACACATTTACAAACTACCCACTCAACAGAACGCCTGTGGACCAGAGAGTTCGACCAGTTGCGAGCTCGACAAGTGCCCACAACGACCAACTTGGCCCATGGGAGAGGTCGGCCACTTACATATGATTGCGTACATTTTCTCTTCACAGTCAACAGATGCTTCTATACGCATGCCCAATTTCAGTTTTTTTTATGTTATTTTGTTGAACATTGAGAAAAGAGCCAGAAGACGTACCACTCTGAAAAACTCATTGGTCGGCCTCAGCGTTTCTGCAGATCGCGAGTAGGGGGCGTACGATCGAGAGGTACAAATTAGCAGTAACAATGACTTAGACTAATAGTTGATCGTTGGATGAATAACGTTTTATGTTATGGTTTGAAGGTAGTAAATCATAGGTTTACTTGTAAAGATTTTTTAATGGAAATAAAAACAACATATACCACACTATACGTAGGGCCGATGTCATCTTGTCATTAGCGTTGAAGCAAGAGCAAACATAATGCTCATGAATGATATTGACATCGCTTTCACATTATAACTTTGGCGAGACCTAGGAAATAGAAGAACACTGTAGTCTCATAATATAACCATGCTCCTACTGGCAAAGTTCGACTACTGGCTGACTTCTCCAGCTGGCCGATTTTTCACACTGGCCAAGCTTGCAACCGGCCGACCTCTCAGAAACCGGCCATATCTTGCAGGAACGTACCTAATGGCGTTATCTTATGAGATATTCGGCCGAATGCAGTTAGAAAAGATGTCACCGTATATTCCTATGAGAGTCAGCATGGGCTGTAGTGGGAGGCCACGTTACGCCGGGAACACACAGTATCTTATGCAGGGCTGGTCTCAAAATATGTTCACATGATTTCCGTTTGCACAGTTATTAATAAATGGCATGTTTCAACAATACAAGTCATTAACAATGACATAGTCCCCACTTGTAATATGAGTATTAGTCTTGATGGGTCAGAGAAATGTGGCCATTAAAAAGTATCACTGGAGTGTATATGTTGAGATCTATGGGCACATAGGTCTATGTCGTTGTTCCCAATTTGAAACACAGGAGGCATGTCTAAGTTATGGTTCTAAATCGGGAAAAAAGATCAGACCTCTAGCTGTATTGGCCAGCCAAGAAATACATATGCGCATAATAAATGAGGTACAAGATGTGACATCTTAAGGTCTAATATCCTATCAAAAGTGGAGGGTATAGAACTTGTGGTTACTGAGTTATGCATATATATGTATAATCAAGGTCAAAGGTCATCGAGGTCACGTGACATTTTGAAAAAATTGTATTGCTAATTAATCCCTATATGCCAAAAATCAGACCTCTAGCTCTATTCGCTTGCCCAGAATAAGATATGTGCATAATTAATGAGGTAAAGCATGTGTTGTCATAAGGTCTCCCATCCTACTAAATATAAAGGACATAGCGCTTGTGGTTACTTATTTATTGACATAAACGTATATTTTAGGTAAAAGGTCATCGAGGTCACATGACATTTGGTCAAAACATTTCTATTCTATAGTTATCCTTATATACCAAAAATCAGACATCCAGCCCTATTGGCTTGCTCAGAATTAGATATGCGCATAATTAATAAGGTACAGTATGTGGCGTCATAAGGTCTCCCATCATACCATATATGAAGGGTGTAGCACTTGTGGTTACTGAGTTATGGACAAATATGTATATTTGAGGTCAAAGGTCATCGAGGTCACGTGACATTTTGTCAAAAAAATTGTATTGCTAAGTTATCCCTATATACCAAAAGTCAGACCTCTAGCTCTATTGGCTCGCTCAAAATTAGATATGCGCATAATTAATGAGGTACAATATGTGGCGTCATAAGGTGTCCCATCATACCATACATGAAGGGTGTAGCACTTGTGGTTACTGAGTTATGGACAAATATGTATATTTGAGGTCGAAGGTCACCGAGGTCACATGACATTTTGTCAAAAAAATTGTATTGCAAAACTACCCCTATATACCAAAAATCAGACCTCTAGCTCTATTGGCTCGCTCAAAATTAGATATGCGCATAATTAATGAGGTACAATATGTGGCGTCATAAGGTGTCCCATCATACCATACATGAAGGGTGTAGCATTTGTGGTTACTGAGTTATGGACAAATATGTATATTTGAGGTCAAAGGTCACCGAGGTCACATGATTTTGTCAAAATATCAGAGATATCTGCATGAACAGACGGACATGACCCAATCTATAAGCCCCTGGACTTCATCCGTGGGGACTAAAAACTGTGTCACTGCATCCTTTTTGCAATATGAATACGATGAGAAACTAAATTTTTATTTTTCTTGGCCTTATACATGGGATTCTATGGAGAACTGACTTATACATGGGAGTCTATGGAGAACTGCCTTATACATGGGAGTCTATGGAGAACTGCCTTATACATGGGAGTCTATGGAGGTGTAAACTAAAATGTCCTCTAACACGGCCAAATTTGATCGCATTGTGAAACAAATTGACGTGCATCTGTATGGGGTAGGGTACTATCCTTGTGCAAAGTTTGAAAGAAATTGACCAGGGCATGTCTGAGATATCTGAACGCACGCACGCACGCACGCAGGCACGGACAGATGCAGGGACATGACCAAACCTATAAGTCCCCCCGGACGGTGTCCGTGGGGGCTAAAAATTACAGACAGGTGATTTTAAAATTAGCCCTGCGCCTGTTTACAACTGGGTGGATGGTTCGGTTACACACTTTAATGCGCGAGATTGAAGGCGACTTTTATGGGAGTTGGTCAGATAAAATTAGAGGCGACAGCAAGAGAGCACCGCCCAAGTACAGGCGTCACCATACTCTACATCTGATTTTAATCAGATTGGGGCCATGCTTTGCCACGCCGCACTGCCCGGGCAATCGCCAATGGTCGCTGGCTGAATGACGAGCGAAAGATTATATTTTGTTATTCTCTGTCCAAATACGTATTGCTACTGTGTTTCAGAAGATACAACACTTTGGCAGAGGAGGCTGACATTCTATTCTCGTACAGTGTGCGTTATATATGAATTATGCACACCCTGCAGTTGGTCACTCAGGAACTCCCGGTAACGATGTAAAATCAAGACGACATTGTATACACTTGGCTCACTTCTGCAGGCAAATAACTATCAAAATTGAGTAGTTTGAAGTAATAAATTTCAGCTGATGCTATCGAATGCAGTGAACGCGATGGCCTTTGGCAGCAAAGTAAGGCGACCCTCAGTATTTACGACCTGGGGGGGATCATTCAAAAATTGAAAGCTTATCAGGGGATGCTCAAAATGTTTTTTTCTTTGTTTTACTTTTGTCCTCAACGACATAAACATTAGTTGATAATGTTTATTTTACTCTGATACATGTTAAATAAAAAGCAAATAAATACCTTAACATAACAATAAATATCAACAAACTACAATTACTACTGAGCTGCCTCTACCAGCAATACTTGTTATGAAAGAGAAAATAGTGACGATGAGAATGACATCATTGTTCATGTACTCAATGGCACCAGCGACAGTGAAGACTGGGATCAACAGTGGTGATGACATAGTTGTCTACAGTCGTTATCAGAGGTGGAGGGAGAGGCTGGGTAATTGAGAAATGTTCTCGACAGATATCAATATAAGTGCACAGGATCTAAGACAAAACTGAACTGTTGTGAATTCATCCTTTGTATTGTCACAGAAATGTATACTTTTATTGACTTGAGTTCAACAACCATTTGGACATTTAACTATACCATGACATGCGTCCAAATTAAACAATACTATGTGGTCGGAGACTGATTATTGGGTGAACCTTTATTTCTATATTTTGTTGCTTGGGCGCAGGTAAGTCAAAATTTCTGTGTTAGAGAGGGGGTTACTAAAATGCATCATAGTTCGCTTGGGTGTGAGTGTGACTCAAAATTTCGGAGTTTCTAATGTAGTTTCTCCGACGCAAGGTCATAAATAATGACGGCTCCCGAAACAGCTGTATATGCCCGAGTCTGAACGATTGGGACCAGTATACGCACGGCTGATATCTCAGCGAAAATTTAGAAACAACAATGAAGCTACTGCTAAGAAATTTACAGACTCTTGGCTTTTGATGCATCAGTTTTTGAGCTTTTATAGCAGTAAAAAAGCATTCTGAATACAGCGATAAATTTCCTCCCAAACACGAAAGGCGAACACACGGGCATTCTGCAATGGACGCTGTCAACATTAACCTTGCTGCAGGCCCAACGCCAATCTCGGCCCATCCCCACTGCACCTGTACAGCCTTACAGGACTAGTAGCCGGCCGAATGCATAAAACAATGCCGCAGTGTCAGAAACATTGATCATAAATTTTCAAAGCAAGTGATGATTACTAGTTTTGTATTGATCACTTCATTTAGGTCTATGTGAACGACTTTATCATCGAGCTACGTGTATTATTGACCCGGGCCAGGCATTGTCCATGGAAATACGGGGCCTGCCTCAGCGCATGGAACAAATTACATCCGTGTTTTAGCGGTATGCTATAGCTCCCTCCAATCGTCTCTAGACTACAGTCAAAATCACAGTCCTAAGCCAGTTGTGCAGTTGTGAAAGTCAGATATATCATGAATTCTTTACAAAAAATAAGTAAACAACGGAATCAAACCAAGAGCTAGTTTGCTCGTGGGCCAGATGCGCACGGGACACTTTTAGTCCAGTCAAAATAGGGTTGGACCCACCACAAATTGCAAAAGAATTCTTTTCTTCAGAATGCATTTCAGAGAGGTACCCAGAACAACATATCAAAAGTTTACTCGAATCCACCTTGGGGAAATATGACTAATTTGCATAAATCAAAAATGGCGGCCAACCATCCGACAAAATAACATAATTGGCTATATATCACATGTTAAACAAACTATTTCAGTGATTTCAAAGCCTGACACAAGGAATTGAGCTCAGAGAATCCTTTTGGAGGTATAATGTTTCATAGGGGCAGTAATTTGCATAATTCCAATATGGCGGCCAACATTTCTACAAAAGACATTTTTGGTCACCACGTATTAACCAAGTTGTTCAGTGATTTTAAAGTCAAAAGTGTATTTTTTAGGCATGGACAAACGATTTTCGAGATGCAATGATTTGCATACTAATTTGGTAATTTGCATAAATCCAATATATTGGCCAACATTCCTACAAAGGACATTGTTGGTCATATACCATGTCTTGAGTTACTGAGAGTTACCAAGACTACAATGCTAATCAGTATCAGTATCAGATTACTTTACATAAGACGACATGAGACAGCCACACGTTTGTAGTTAGTCGACAGTCAATTGAGTTGTGAATATAGCTTTCGTAGAGCTAGTAAATACGGATAGTTTTCAATCGGATTCGAACCCACAACATACGGCATCAGTCGCCTAGAGTAGAGCTAGTAATAAATGTATTGAAAACGACATCGAGCCTCGTCGTATTTCATGACATGGTGGCAGCGGTGAACTACTGAACACCAAGAGCAAAGGAAGACGAAGATGGCAGCACAAACGAACATCAAGTCTCCTGAAAACTTCAGCTTCAAGCCCCCAGAGTGGCCGGAATGGAAGCAGCGCTTTGCAAGATACCGGCTCATAACAAAGCTCGACAAAGAAGACAGAGAAATCCAGGTAAATTCTCTTATCTATCATATGGGAGCTGAGGCAGAGAAAATCCTCATGCGATTCAAATTCGATGCAGAAGCAGATGCAAACGACTATGAGAAACACCCACTGCGGGAAGAAAGGATGCCTGTTTGGGCAGTATTCCGCGAAGCATATTTCCTACCTGAGAGCACTTTTAGTCGGTTGCTCTTGACGACAGTGAACATTGTATCAATTTATTTTCAATAGTATATCGATCGAATTCCGCTCGCGTGCCGCTCGTGTATCAGGTCATTTCATGAATATTTCCACATTACCCATATATATTGACGTATGAGCCATACATCGACGTATCTGTTAGTTTCTTGTACTCAAATTAAATCGACGACACTTTTTCTTCAGTTTTGGTAATACTTTTACGTTTCAGCGTACCTTGGCACACTTTTGCCAAGTTTGGCGCCATTGTAGGCTGCGAAAGACCTGCGAGTAAGTACGACAACAATGTATCAATTTCCGATAAAAGAATATCGATCGATAACGTTAACTACACGATTACAGTGGAGACTCTGTGCCCGTTCCCCTCCTTTCTGTGTTATTTTTTCAATTTTCTGCAATTTTCATCGTTCATGTTCGCCAAAATTTTATATTAATTACAACAACTTGACTATTGTACATATTGTGAGTTCAAGACCCATAAAAATGCATCAGCAAGACTGCATCAAAGTTGACAACACTTTACTGTACATGTTGTCCACAAATTTAGTTCTAAGGCCTTCAACAATATTTTTATGGGATCTTTTAGAGTAATTTAACATAAGGGACAACGGTTTTTTTTTCAGACGTATTTTTTCCAAAGAAAGCCCGCTCAAAAGGTATACTTGATTCCAACAATACATTTAGCTTCCAATTTCGCTGAATTTGTGAGAGAAAAGAGGAAGGTGAAGGTAGTCACTCAAAAAGTGAAAGCTACAAGGGGGTTAATCAAAATGTGGAGAGAACGAAGCAGTGTTGTCCTTAGAAGCCGGGTGCCGATAAAAACCCGCCTGTTTTGCATTTTTGCCGGCTACTTTTAAACGTAATTAGATTGTTTTTATAGACCTATTTATTTCGGGATCGCTCTGCCAGCTGTTAGACGGCACACGTACGATTAGCAGTTTCGCGACCCCTTTCCCCACTTGGAACTGCACAAACATAAAACATTCTAAATACCCATCTGTGACTTTTTGAGCCCGGATCTTTCACTTGTTAAATGGTGTGATTGGCTGATGGACGCGCCTATGGTGTTGCCTTTGTGACAAGCAGCGTGAATGGTTTGATTAGTATGAAGGTCATCTTAGGTCGTCTTTAACGATGGCGTCAAAAAGAACATGGAGTTGACCACTGGCACCTTGCCAATGGAATATTTTTTCCAAAGAAAGCCCGCTCAAAAGGTATACTTGATTCCAACAATACATTTAGCTTCCAATTTCGCTGAATTTGTGAGAGAAAAGCTCCGAAAAGATGTAATTTTGATCGACGATTCAAAGTTTACGAGAGTGGCAAGCTACATGAACTGGTTTTCTGCCACCGCCCTGGCTGCCAACGTCACTACGAGTATGATACTCTTCTCAACAAATCAAGTTCAGAGCGATACCGACGCATTTTTTAGATTTAAAAAAATGAGCTAGAACTGAATTTTTTTTAGATCCAATTGTTTATTTGAATGGGTATTTTGTTGTCATTCATTGGTTTTTACTTACTAGAATCCACGGTTACAGGTATCCGTGTTGCCGATCGTTAATTACACAGTTACAAGCAGTTGTGTTTCCGACCGTTTTACGCTGTTCTCTATGACAGCCTCGTCTACATACTGATATGCTACACTTGTCTGCGTGTATACGCACTGCTAAAATTTAGGGTATGTCAGGATATTTCATTTAATTAGGTGTCATTTTTAGATAAAAATGTTCATCAGTAGAGTATGTAATTAAAGGACCACGTTCAAAGATCGATGTTTTTCATCCGACAAAACGATATTGTAGTTTGATTTGGTTGAGAATTCTTAAGAAATGATAATGTAATTACATATTTTTACTCCTTACAATGCCGTAGTTGCAACTAGAAAACTTCTTTTCTTCTAGTTGTCTGAAATAGACATTGTTATATCGGTGCATGTGTTTAGTAAACATTACAGTGAATTATCTAACCCATAAGTATTTTTAACAAAAGTAAATGTGTTTTTCATTGGAATACTGTCGTTATTGTCAATTTTCCATCCTGATTGTGTTTTAAGTATGATTGGAATTATCACAGTAAAGAAAATGGTAACATCTGATAAATGTTCATCAATTAAGTTTCAAGGAGTGGGAAAAAACTTAAGAATTGAGTTTTTTATCTGTCATCTGATGACTTGGTCCCTAAGTTAATTAACATTTTTCTGATTCAATTGAATATGAGCCACATCTAAGAGACACAAAAAAGTACTGCTTCGGTCTCAGCTAAATATTCAATGAATTAGTCAAATGTCAGCTCATATGCCACCAGAGAACACCATTTCCACCATTTTCCCCTCGTTCACCACGCTCACTCGCCATTCGGTCGCTTCGCTCCCTCTCAGTCTACCCGTCTACTTTCTGAAATCACCTGGCTACTTTTAAATATAAGGACAATACTGAAGAAGGGGGTTGCTCAATTTTTAGTGCAAATATTCGACACAACACTCGAGAACGCGGGTCGTATATTTGCATATGTTAATGAGATTTTCTTTCAAATGAGCGTCACTGCCACTACGCATACGGAGACCGTTACGCTGCTTTTCCCGAGATCATAACTTCACAGGATTAGCTGTAAGACGGTAAGTTTGTCAATCGAAATTAACTTGCAAGATTTTCCTTCCATGAAAGCTATGCTGTTTGCTGTTTTGGTCTTTTTATGCACTATTTAGCGTGCTATTTCGAGAAATCGGAAAAATTGTGGTCGTTGATCGACCCGTACAACGTGATTTTAGGGTAAATTTAACACTGCGTCATTTTCGTTCGCGACTGCAAGTTCCCGAAATAAAAACATTTTTGAACGATTTGTCACGTTTACAATTCGGTCAAAATATTTTTTTGTCATCTCAAGACTTATTAATCGTCTCTTTTGCCGTTTCAAAATTGGTTGTGATTCCACGATCGCGCTAAAATCCAAGATGGCGTCACACTGATTTGTTTACAACTTACGTAGCGTCGCGTCGTAGCGTGTACACAAGGAAGATTGATTCATTAACTCTAGTGAGGATTTCACTTTGACAGCTTTGTCTGGGTTAAGTTTTTTAATAACCGTTTGTAAAATATCAGTCGTTTATGTTTCGTTAGTATTCGTACTCTGTGGCAATGATCGCAAAATTGCTCGATCTTCAACCCGGAAGTAACTTATGCCCCATGGCTACCGATCGTACGTACGTCAAATATTTAGGTATTTTCAGTGGAGCTGTTCTTGGACAAGTCATTTGTCGTATTTTTCTGAAGAAGTTGCCTCGATAATATTATGACTATCCAGCCAGTCTGAAATGTTACAGAATGTAATTACATGCATTTTATGTTATTTTTCCTTCAGGTGCTGCATGGTTAAGGCATGGAGCCAAGCTCCATGGTCAAGGGCATCGTACTGTGTACTGGCTTGTTTCAGATTTATACAACTTTCTAATACAGTTGTCAGAAACAAGATCATCAATTTCCAGGCGCTGTTTTCTACCGCTATACAGGTTTGAAAATAAAGTAAAATTTATTTAATCAAATACAAGTCGTATGCATAGATCACTATGCCTACCCACACAAATCGAAAGCATTGGCTTAAAAGGGTTTTCAGTACCCACATACTAAACAGTGCCAGTAAACAACAATTGCTTGCTGTTGACAAACTGTGCAAAGCAGCTTCTCAGTCTGAAGAAAATCTGCCCATATTGCTTGTCAAACAACAGATAAGTACAATAGTAAAGAACAGACTGAAAAAAGTCAATGCTCCAAGTCTACCCCAACACTGTCAGCCCTACAAAAGGCATGTCAGATATTTTGCTAGTCTTGCCAAAGACAGATATAAATTATTTGTCAAGCAAGTGCAAAGTAAGCAAAAGGAGTCTTTTGTACCCAACATTCCCCAACATCTTATCCAGTCACTATCACATTTGATGTGCATAAAACATCACAAGACAAAGAAAATCACAGTTTGGAAAAAAGTGATTGTCAAACATGTCTTCTTGTTGTTGGGGAAAAACTTGATGGAGAGTCAGAAAAAATTACTATTATCTGACTTGCAAATAAGGCTTGACAGAATGATCAAGTATCTGACACAGCAAAAACAAAGACGTGTCATTTTGTCCAGAGGCATCAGTGTTACTGTCCACTTTGACTGCCATGAATATAACTTGGTGACAAATACAAACTGCAGCCAAGAATTACAGAAAAAGATATCTGACATGCTCGAGCTTCCAATAGATACCTTTAAGCTATTTTATCAAGGCAGACCCTTATACCGTGAGATACCATTTTCAAAGATGGTTCATGTTCACGTCCACATTAGTGGTCATGGTGGAGTGTTACCATTGAGCAAACAAGCCCATCCAGACAGAACTACCTGTGGGCCCTGTCAGAAATGTGGTGTAGCTGACACACCAAGATGGTATCACATAATATCAAAATCAGTAGATTTTAAAACATGGGCTGATAGTAAACACGGTATACCACAGTCAAGTTGCCTTTGCAACACTTGTAGAATTGGTTTGGACAGAGATTTTACAAGAAAAAGTGATGGCAAGCCAAGAGATAATATTGAGAGTACAAGTAAAGTGTGCTCATTATGCAGTGAAGAGAGCATTCATCTTGCCAATGTGGATGACAAACAGGCATATATTGCTTTATTTAACCTGCATGTCAGTACACCTGCCTCTGATATCCCACACAAAACATACTTGTGCCGTAGTCATTATGCCAAATGGATATATAGGCATGAACAAAAATGTGTGGTTCCAGATTGTGCAAAGAAGATTACTAATGTCATGCATCCACCAAATCATGAATTACTAAATGAATATTTCAAAGAAAGTGGTGATTATCCAAATCTTCTTTTGGATGACAGTAGTCCTCTTTGCAAAAAATGCTACATGCGTTTTTATCACACAAGCAAAAAACTAAAGGACAGTGGCAGTTTGTCCCTAGATTCAGATTTACAAACCACACTTGCCCAACTGAGAGAAAGGCTTGACAATTTTGACGTAAGTGGGGATTTGGAAGAGTTGTTGCTCACAAAAGTATCCCTTTTTGTTGGGGAAAAATTACTAGAAAGAGAACCGTTGTTGTTGCAAGAGGCCAATGATCTGTTTGCTAAACTTGCCTCAGATTTATATTGCAAACAAATGAAGCATACAATGCCTTTGAGTTATTTTACCTCAAAATCAAATACATATATTAAACTGGAGCTCAAAGAGTTTCCATGATATTCCTAAGACTCTCCCAAAGGCCGTAAGTAATGACGAATCCCTAAGGAAGTTTTTTTTTTTACCACAGGGAAACGTTAATTTTATTCACCCTTCATCCTGTGTTAACCTTAGACAGTTTGATCCAGTAAAATTGTGCTGTTACAAGTCGTAATGTTGAATTGTTGAAATGAATAAAATCTTGGAAAGTAAACACGATCCTGTGTCACTGTTGTTCCTGTCTTGTTTCACCATCAGAAAAAAAGATATTCTAATAAATTCACACCCCATTGCTCTAACAAAAACCGAAAAATTATTTATGTATTCAGACAAAACACGACACGTCTTACCAGTCATGCCTGTAAGTTCAAGGCAACTCTGCAGATGATCACATGTTCGGACGATAGATTTAACATTGGAGGGTGTTCGTCCTGCTGGTACTCCTGTGACAGGTTTGCAACAACATGACATACTCCGGGTGCACGCGCACTGGTTATGTGAACTTGAAAGAGATCTCTCTTTGATGACATTAGTAAAATTTCAGCTCGATTTCTGTGTTAGTTCTGGAGAAGAAGACTTTTAAAGATTAAATTATTATTTTTCAAAAATCGAATGAGGCCGACAAAGTGCATGACCAATCCCAAAGCCTTTTGCAAACTTGAAAGAGATCTCTCTTATGATGACACCAGTAAAATTTCAGCTCAATCGGTGTCTCAGTTCTGGAGAAGATTTTTAAAGATTAAATAGGTATCTTTCAAAAATCCAATATTGCGGCCAAATCAGGTGACCTAACTTAATGCCTTTGCAAACTTGAAAGATATCATAATTAAGATGATTCACATAAAATTTCAAGGGTCAGGTGCACGAGTACTAGTAGACACCTATTAGCCGTGCAAGAATGAGAAGTTTTCGTTCAGCCGTTTGAGAGATCTAGGTCGACAAAGAAACGAGATAAGAGAAGAAGGAGAGGGAGAAGGAGGAATAAGAGGAAAATGTAGAACTCGAGCAATAACGATAGGGGCTCCGGGCCCTAAAATGGGTTTCACACTTTTGGTTACTGATTTATAGGAATATTTATGAATCAAGGTCCAAGGTCGTGTGGGTCTCTCAAGGATTTTGACAACATATTTTTTTTCCAAACTTTATCTATTTATACCAAAAATGTGATATGTAGCTGTATTGGCTAGTGCAAAATGAGAAATTTACATAAATAATGAGGTACACAGGTTGTGGTGCAATAAGGTCCCTCGCTACTGACTATTGTTACATGAAAGAAAACGAACATAAGGTGAACTCAGCAGTTTCTGTGTAAAACGAAACTTATTATGAAAATATAAGTAATCTCTGAGTCAGGGATAGAATACAAACTGTAAAGGTGTACAGGCTATTAATCTAAGCTGGGGCAGCAAAGCTCCGGTCTCAGAGTTGTAACAGTCAGTTGGATAAATAAACAGTCCTCTGGCTTGCAGGCTTGAAGTTGCACAATGTCCACAGAATAAATCCACTGTGGCGGTGAATGTCTTGAAAAGTATTGAAATTAATACTGCCTGAGTTTCCAAAGTCTTGAACTAACACGCAAGAGACACTATTTATACTCATGTGCTTATATAAGAGCATATAAGAGCAATCTACAACTTTTTTGACATGCTCTAAAATTAACTCTCTTACACAATTAACTAAACTTTAAGAACATTCGAAACACAACTAATTAAATTCAAGGTTGTGAGGTCGTGTCATGATGAGTGTTGTTAAAATGACATACATAACACACAACCTTTTCAAAAGACAAAATTTTTCAGTACATGTCAGAGGTAAGTCACCCTTGCCAAACCAAACTCAGATTTGGCAAGATTGACACTCAACATTGCTTTGCGCAGTCTCTCAAAGAACTACTGCATGAGTTTGATGTGTTCCTCTCAGGTGTCACTGTACAGGACGACCTTATCAACATAAGCTCGACATCCTTCTAGTCAGGATATGATGTCGTTAATTATCCGGTGGAACATTGCCAGGGAGTTTTTTTATTCCAAATGGATCACTTGTACTGGAACAATCCATCTGGTGTAACAAAAAAAAACAAAGGAGGATATTCACGAGCACAATCCGTCAGAGGGACTTGCCAAAATCCCTTAGTAGATCAAATTTGGTCACATATTTGGCTTTTCCCACACGATCGATGCAGTCATTAAATCTAGGAATTGGGAAAGTATCTGTCTTTGTTAGAGTGTTCACTTTTCTGTAGTCCGTGCACATACGATAACTATGATCTGATTTTGGCACAAGTATGCACGGCGAACTCCAGTTACTTTTACTGGGTTCAATAAAGTCATTATCCAGCAGGTATTTGACTTCTTCCTGGAGATATTTTGCTTTTGTTGGATTCAGTCTGTATGGATGTTGTTTCACAGGCTTACTGTCCCCAACATCAACGTCGTGATAGATGATGTTTGTCTTCATTGGAATATCTTGGAACAGGTGTTTATATTCGTGGATCAGTTCTTTCACCTGTTGTTGTTGTGACGGCTGGAGGTGTGCCAACTTTTTAGACTCAAGATTCTCCAGGATATTTTCATTCTGATGTTTGACCGAGCACGGCTTTAAAGTTAGAGTATTTTCACTCAGGTCAGCTTCAGTGTTGCTATCTTCATAATGTTTTGAACTGACTGCACTGACATTCTGCGTTATAGTAGGATTATCCCTATCCAAATATGGCTCAAGCATATGTATGTGTCATAACTATTTTTGTTTTTGCCTATCAGGTGTTATTATGATGAAATCTAAATCGCTTAATCTCTTATCAATTAGATATGGCCAAAACTAACGAGCATGGAATGGTCTGCCAGGAACTGGAAGAAGAACAAGAACATTTTGACCGTGTTCAAACTTCCGTTTTGAGGTGTTTTTTATCATATTTGATTTTCATTGACTGTTGAGATGACTCAAGGTTTTCTCTGGCTAACTCACATGCCTTAGAGAGTTTTGTACGAAAATCTGAAACATATTGTAAAATATTCAGATAACCATTACCGTCTCATAGGAATTTCTCTTTAAAGAGCCTAAATGGGACTGTATGTCCGAATACAAGCTCAAATGGGCTAAAACCAAGGGATTATTGAACTGACTTTCTAACGGCAAAGATGAGAACATGAATTCCTTCATCCCAGGGCTTTTCTTTGTCAAAAGAGTACGTCCTAATCGTATCTTTCAAATTCTGATGAAATCGCTTGAGAGCACCCTGAATTTCTGGGTAATAGGCGGAGGAGCTATACTGTTTAATGCCTAGCTGATCCATTACTTGTTGAAAAATTCCAGACATAAAGTTTGAGCCTTGATCGGACTGGACACATTTAGGAAGGCCAACGAAAGTGAACAAATTGACTGAAGCTTTCACTATAGTCTTTGTCTTTATATTTCTCAGTGGTATGGCTTCTGTGAATCGAGTAGATTTACACATAATTGTCAACATATACTTATTTTCTGATCTTGTTTTTGGTAGGGGCCCAACACAGTCTATAGGTTTCCTACTAAACGGTTCTTAGAATGCAGGAATTGGCTGTAAAGAAACCTTTAGAATGGTTTCATTTTGTTTTCCTACCATTTGACATGCATACAAATTTTTCAGAAATGTACTAAATCTTGCCTGAGATTAGGCCAATGAAAGTGACTGAGAATTTTATGATAAGTTTTCCGGACTCCTAAATGACCAGCCAAGGGGGTTTCATGGGCCAGGCGTAATATTCTAGCACGATAGGACTTTTGAACCACAATTTGATGTTTTATATAGCCTTAGCGTTATCAACAAGACATCTGGAGGTCTCCATTTACGCATGAGAATACCATATTTTGTATAATAACACACAGGGCTATCTTAAGTTTCACCTTCGTCATCAGCCTTGTCAAACAAACACAAAATATCTGGGTCTTTGTGTTGTTCTGCAATGAGATTTGATCTAGAAAATGTCTGACTTTGGTCAGCAGAAGTTTTACTGGAAGTTTCAAATCCACGAGGGATAACGGAATGATCCGTGTCAAACACCTGACTGAGAAAGGTGTCATTTAAGTCAACATCTGTGACATTATTTTGAGAGTATTTTGATTTCGGAAGTTTTCTTTGACATGGCTCGAGTAATGGCACATGAAGGAAATAAATCGGGATCTCTTGTTCAATTGGCTCTGGATCCTGATCTAAACTAGGATTATCAGTCACAAGTGGATTAGTAATGACCTTGTCCCCAGCAAGGTCGTTTCCAAGAAGAAGGTGAATCCCTTCAAAAGGCAAAAAAGGCCTAATACCTAAAGCCACAGGTCCAGAAACAAAGTCCGAAGACAAATAGACATTATGGAGAGGAACAGGAATGTAGTCATTACAATCTACCCCTTAATAAGAACTTAAGAACGCGAAAATGACTTTTCAGAAAATGGTAGGGTATCTGCCAAACAAAAGAGACTTTGAAGCCCTGGTATCTCTTTATATTTTGACAGTGTAGCGGAAGACAAAATCGCTACAAAGTTATATTAAACCATCATAAATTAATGGTTCGAAAATACCCAAAATGCTATCTTGTGAAGAATTGACCTTGACCTCATTAATTGGGGATAAGAGGGGGTTTTTTTTTTTTTTTTTTTTTTTTTTTTTTTTTTTTTTTTTTTTTTTTTTTTTTTTTTTTTTTTTTTTTTTTTTTTTTTTTTTTTTTTTTTTTTTTTTTTTTTTTTTTTTTTTTTTTTTTTTTTTTTTTTTTTTTTTTTTTTTTTTTTTTTTTTTTTTTTTTTTTTTTTTTTTTTTTTTTTTTTTTTTTTTTTTTTTTTTTTTTTTTTTTTTTTTTTTTTTTTTTTTTTTTTTTTTTTTTTTTTTTTTTTTTTTATTTTTTTTTTTTTTTTTTTTTTTTTTTTTTTTTATTTTTTTTTTAACCTCAGAAAATGTGTTGCACACATTATTAGACTCTAATTGAGATGATGAAGAAATAAAGCCGGTGGACTTAGATCCACTTTTACAACCTTTACGTTTCCTTTCAATTTGAAACTATCGGACACTAAATGGCCGTCTTTCTTAAAGAAATTACAAGAAAGAGTACCAAAGTGTTTGCCAGAAGAAGATTGAGACTTGGGATGTTGATGTGGAAGTGTTACTTGAATTCTGTGAACTCTTGCCATTTAATTTTCTACTCTCCTTTGAGAAATTCTTGGATGAATAGGAGGGGTTAAATTTACCTGTATTGTTTTGGTATGAAAGACTCTGATAATTTGCTGACAAATGAATTTTTGTGAGTTAACGAATAATCTACAGCCAAACGTGCAGCAGTCTGTAATGTATCTGCCTTTTGTTCAATGTCTTGATGTCACTCCTAATGCACCTTTTAAAATCCTGACTCAAAATAAGTTGTCGTAATTTTTCGTAATTCTGACAGACCTTTTCAGAAGAACACCAACGTTCAAACAGTTGTTCGTTTTTCGAGCAAATTCAACATAAGTTTGATCCTTTGCCTTTTCACAATCCCTAAATTTCTGACGCTAAGCTTCAGGCACCAACTCAGAGCCCTTGAGAATTAATTCCTTCACAGATTCATGATCTGAAGCCTGCTCTACTGACATTTGAATATAAATTTTTCTGGCTATACCCACCGAAGCACTCTGCAAAAGCATAAGCCAGGACTTCTTAGGCCAATTCAGACTCTGAGCAATTTTCTCAAAATTGAAGGAAATATTTGTCAACATCCTTTTCTTGGAAAGGGGGAACTAACCTGAAATTCTTAGTGGTGTCAAAATTGTCTGAAGGGAAGCATTTTCCTGACTGTCCAAGCTCTAAACGTTTTATTTCAACCTGTAATCGATGCTCTTCTAATTTTAATTCTTTTTCTCTGCCTTTCTTCCATTTCTAATCTTTCCTACCTATCTTTCTCTCTCTATTCTTTCTTCCATTTCTAATTTTTCCTGTTTTTCTTTCATTTGTAATTCCATTTTCTTAAGTTCCAAATTTGCCTGTACTTTAGTTTTCTGAGTTAAAAGTTAGACTCGGGCTCATAATCTTTCAAGATGGATTCCTCTAATTTGCCTATTAACTAAACGTTTCGCAATATTGCACAATATTTCCATCTTGCGCATGGATCTTTTGACTTCTACTTTAAGGAAATCGGGCAGTGCAATGAGGTTGTCTTTTCTGAAGGAATCAAATGCGTCCTGATCAAGGTCCTCCATAAATTCGTCTGGTTTGAATTCCGCCATGATTAAATTTCACTGAGTTCACAATATACAGTAGTTTTGAAAAGGCTGGCAAAATGTTGTCAAACGGCTCAAAATATTCGTATCCCGGACAAGCCCCAAATTTTGTTACGTGATAGAAAACGAACAAAAAGTGAACTCAGCAGTTTCCGTGTAAAACGAAATTTATTACAAAAATAAAACTAATTGCTAAGTCAGGGATAGAATACAAACTGTAAAAGTGTACAGGCTACTTATCTCAGCTGGGACGGCAAAGCTCCAGTCTCAGAGTTGTAACAGTCAGTCGGATGAATGAACAGTCCTTTGGCTTGCAGGCTTGAAGTTGCACAAAGTCCACAGTATAAATCCAGCGTTGGCAGTGAAGGTCTTGAAAAGTCGTTGAGAATGACTACTGCTGGAGTTTAGTAACACACAAGAGACACGATCCCAAAAGTCTGACTGGAAGCTGTGCACGTCCCTTTTATAAAGGCTAGCATATAAGAACAATCTAGAACTTGTATTGACATGCTAATTACTGTTCTAAAATTATCTCTGTTACACAACTTATTAAATTTCCAAAACATTCACATGACCAATTGAATTCAAGGTTGTGAGGTCGTGAAGGACAGTGATCTTGTGAATGTTCTAGACTAATTAAACTCAGGTCATGATGAGTGTGAGGGATCCTAATGATTTTAGCAAACTTGAAAGTACCTACACTAAGGATGGTAGGAGTAAGATTTTAGTTCAATCTGTGTATTTATTCTGGCATACAAGATTTTTAAAGATTAAATTGATACTTTTCAAAAATCCAATATGGCCGCCAAACCACATGACCAATCCAAATGATTTTAGCAAACTTGAAACTACATACGCTAAGGATGATACTAGTAAAATTTCAGTTCAATCGGTGCGTCGGTTCGGAGAAGATTTTTAAAGATTAAATTTGTATTTTTCGAAAATCCAATATGGCCGCCAAACCACGTGACCGATCCAAACTATTTCAGCTTTGAACTGACAAAATTTTATTTAAAGAGACGTATGCATGATTTATGTTTAATTTCCGGAAATGTCTGTATGTTGGTGCTGTGTGTTACAGTTTACTGCATTTAAATGTTTCCAACTTCAGTTAAATGTACATTTTGTTTGATGTTCGGAAATAAATGCCCCAGTGACGTTTTTTATTTGTGTTAACTGACTAAAATACTTACTTTTTTCCCATATAAATGGGCAAAAGAAATTTACATGCAGACTTTTCTTAGATAATGGCCCTTCAGTATGTCGCATTTTCCCTTTCTTAAAGTATGACAATCGTAGATCCTGCAGAATGTGACTTCTATAGTTATTTGAAGATTTCTTTGAAATTCATATTAAAATATCTACACGTACTTTTAAGAGGTACAATGAATCAAATATCTAGAGGTTTAAAATTATTTATTTCATGCATAACTAAAAAGTTATAACAAACTAACAAACATCGCTGATACAGATCAAACAGAATTTAGGATAATTTATTGTACTGTGTGTTATGCAACATGTCATGTGAGCGTGTGTTAAAGGTCTGAGTGTCGTTCATTACAGCTGGTGACGTGACAGTACTTGAGCAACCCTTCAATTAAAACAGATTGTCAGCCCATTGAAGGTATGATTATTGCTGTAAACAAAACCTTAAAGATACCAAGACTTACTCAACTGAAACGACGAGGAAATTAGATATGGTTATTACTATCCATTACACTTGTTGCTGAAGAGACCAGTAATCAACAAATAAAGCACTGCCACTTTTGTCAATGAGTTGATGTACTTAACAAAATAATAGTAAGTGTGACTGTTTCCTTTCGTGCAAAAAAGTACAATTAAATGTTCCATGAGTGAAAAGCGGCTATTTCCAATACAAAATCTACATGCACTTCTTTCCGGCCAAGTAATTGAGGGTAAAATGTTATATCTCTCCGCATGATGATTCGTTGCAAATAGTACAGGATGCTAGCACAAAGCTGCTCAAACATAGTGTTATGCCATTACCCTTACCAAGCTGTTATTCTACTTTACATCGATTAGAAAGGTGTGGCTGACCCCTCTGGGCCTACGCTTTAAGAATTTGCGGACGACTAAAGATGGATATAAAGTTGTCAGCATTTAAGCACCATCAATATATTTACGGTGAAATATAACCGTCAGGAGAGATTTGAGTAACTTTATGTCAAAATACATTGTACCTTGAGTTTTTCACGTAGGTATAAATTGTTTAAAACTTAATCGCGCACAATTTTGGTAACAAAAAGGCTTTCTTGAGATTGAGTGCTCTCTGGACCCCGCAAAATAACCAATACTCAACACAAACATGGTATGCGGTTGTTGATTTCTGTAACGTACACTAATTGTAACAGGCCGTGATTCCAGTTAATTAAACGTTGATTAAATCACTTTATTAACTGAATATTGACAGCGACTCGAATTGCAATGAGGTGCAATGAGGTATTTACAAGGGCAGCATGTAATGAATCATATATTTGTTGCCATATAGCAGTGAAATAAACATAGGATAACCTAAATACGACCTAAGAATCTTTATTCTCTAAAAGGAGAACATGAAAGTAAAGATATTGTCTTGTAGTGAGCATAGAAACATTACTTATCGAACTCTAAAAACAGTCTTATAAATACGCTGAGACATTCCTCTAAGATGTCCAATCTGTTTAAGTGTTTCGGATTCGATTTACAACTTAACATTCTGTTAGGTATTTAATTGATTTTGAATTTAATTGGTATTGAGTAATACCCTATTTCTACATTCTATTTCACATATTTCACTCCACCTGCTACTTCATCATATCACAGATTCTCAGTTCAACATTATTACTCTCTATGTTATTCTTCAATACGTGAATTTACAATTTAACATAAACACATTTCAGTTTTAATTTTCAAAATGCCATGGTACACTTGTCATGAAGGTTGAATCTGATGATTGCGTATTCATGCAAGCAGAATTCAATTTTTGAGAATGGGCATTTTGCAGAATTACAATTTTTATCATGTTAGAAAGACCTTTATCGTTTTAGCTTTAAATTAAGATACCCTTCGACTTAGGCTCAGATTCCGATGCAGATGTCACTCATTAGATCTTTAACCTTATCCATGTCTCGTCTGAAGACGTGCTTTTGTTTTTTATTGCGTTTGTACAGGTCTTGGAGAGTTGTTATATCTTTGTGAGTTCCCCCTAAGAACAACACGTTAATTTTGACTGAAACAAAAGATTGTAGTACTCTTAATATGCTGTTAACGAAATCGTCTGTGTTAAACCTAAAACCTTATGAACCGTCTGTGCTAAAAATAAAGCCTTATGGACTAGTCAATAGAGGTCTTCATGTTTGAGATATTCGGCCATTTCCTCAACAACAATTCTAACAAGACTTCGCACTCTGGACTCGTTTTTAAAGGCTCAATCCAAAAGGAATAAATATGATCTAATTAAAATAAAAGCAAAATTGTGTCAGTTAAGAATAATATTTTTGTCGGATAAAAAACATTAATTTTGCAATATATGTGCTCATTGTCGCACGAGGGCTTTCAAAGGGGATACTCAGTTCAGCAAGGAAAGTAAACTGGGACATGATTGGAACTAATTTGGGATAGTTGGATTTTCATAATCTTTTGAAGTTCTCAAAAGTTTTAGGTGACAGATAGTTTAATGTTGCAATAATAAAAATTATTATATAAAACAAGTGTGTAATGTAAAAAGAAAAGCAGATGAGATCACATTTGTCGATTAAATCAACATTACTTCACCATCCAATTATCCTAAAAGAGTTCCAATCGTGTCACTGGGTAATATCGACTTAACATCACGGTGTCGCCTCTACGTATAAAACTGCATTACTAAATACTTGGAGACTCACAAAGATTTAACAATACTGATAGGAGCGGGCAGAATGAGCGCTCTACAACGATGGCGTAGCAGGTCGGGGATAGAATGTAAAATAAAATTGAGAAAGAAATAGAAAGTTGTCGAGAAAAATGTTCAGTTGTTATATTTAATTAAAATAATATAATAGAAAGTAGTAATTTTGAATAGATTGGGCACCATAATTCGTCAACCTTCAGTTGTAAACTACTTTTTTTCTGCGAGAAAGCATATGTCATTTGACTGATATTTGGCTCTCCAACAGCAATCAACTAATATGCAATGTAATTTCAAAACATATGATTGTGCATGCATGCTTGCATATGACTAAATACTTGCTGTTTGAAGGCTCGGCACGAGAGTACACATAATGTAGTTTTATCAAAACAATTATTTCGAAGCAAAGCCATGGATTTGAACGGTATATATATTGTTTGAGACTATGCGGACGTTTATTTATGTGAGCACAAATCAACTATATAAATTTCTCATGATTTAAAGAAGCCTTTGAGAGGGCATTACAAGCATCATATCACCCTTGAATCGATTTACCAGATATCTTTTTACCTAAAATTTGAATATAAACATTTCTATACGAAAGCAGTCGTTCTCTGAGAGTTACAATTCGAATTCAGAAGCTAGTTGACAGGTTTCAAAGATATAAAGCAAGAAATAAAAACATTAATGACCACTTCATTATGACTTCATCACCAAGGTTTCATGGAAGCCATAACACCGAAAACACAATTTGCACGTTGATTTATTTTTCATTTTGAGCTTTTAAATCTTGCTTCCAGTGCATTTTGTAAGTACTTCTTCATCGGTCCGGTCAAACGGATCCTTTTTATAGCGTCGCTCCAGACTATATTTAAAGACAATGATGTACGTATTCCTGCGCTGTCCAGTTCAAGCCGAATTTTGTCGGTTTTCTCTGCCTGTTGGTACACAAACATACATTAAGGCGAATTAAATAAAAACATCATTAACTTTCCTACTTCAAAATGTTACATTAAGTATACATAATTATATTAAATCATGGAATAATAATAATAATAATAATAATAATAATAATAATAATAATAATAATAATAATAATAATAGTCTTTATTTCGAGAATAAGCTCATAAAATATCCACCAGACTGAAACAACAAAACAGAACAAAAAGGAACAATATACATGATAAAATAAGAATTCTATTAACGTCTTAAAAACAGTCATTGATAACTCTTCTACAAAAAGGACTTTTTCTAATACATCAAAAGATAAAACTGATTTAATCAGAATATAGCCACTTTCATTCAACCTACAATGAAATCTCGATCTAGGGGTGTGTTGTTTGCTGTCGAAAGTCATAATACAGTTGTTTACAAACGTTTGAGAGATGCTTATACGCCGTCTTATGCCAAACAAAATTCTAAAAGCATTGTTATAAGAAACTCGTATTCATTAGTACTTTTCATATTAACAAGTCATTGACAATGACATAGTCCCCACTTGTAATAGGAGTATTAGTCTTGATTGGGCAGGGAAATGTGGTCATTAAGAAGTATCACTGGAGTGTATATGTTGAGATCTATGGGCACATAGGTCTATGTCGTTGTTCCCAATTTGAAACACATGAGGCATGTCTAAATTATGATTCTAAATCGGGAAAAAAGATCAGACCTCTAGCTGTATTGGCCAGCCAAGAAATACATATGCGCACAATAATTGAGGTACAAGATGTGACATCTTAAGGTCTAATATCCTATCAAAATTGAAGGGTATAGAACTTGTGGTTACTGAGTTATGCATATATATGTATAATCAAGGTCAAAGGTCATCGAGGTCACGTGACATTTTGAAAAAAATGTTGTTGCTAATTAATCCCTATGTGCCAAAAACTAGACCTCTAGCTCTATTCGCTTGCCCAGAATTAGATATGTGCATAATTAATGAGGTAAAGCGTGTGTTGTCACAAGGTCTCCCATCCTACTAAATATAAAGGACATAGCACTTGTGGTTACTTATTTATTGACATAAACGTATATTTTAGGTAAAAGGTCATCGAGGTCACATGACATTTTGTCAAAAAATTTCTATCCTATAGTTATCCCTATATACCAAAAATCAGACCTCTAGCTCTATTGGCTCGCTCAAACTTAGATATGCACATAATTAATGAGGTACAATATGTGGCGTCATAAGGTGTCCCATCATACCATATATGAAGGGTGTAGCACTTGTAGTTACTGACTTATGGACAAATATGTATATTTGAGGTCAAAGGTCACCGAGGTCACATGACTTTTTGTCAAAAAATTTCTATCCTATAGTTATCCCTATATACCAAAAATCAGACATCCAGCTCTATTGGCTTGCTCAGAATTAGATATGTGCATAATTAATGAGGTAGAGTATGTGGCGTCATAAGGTCTCCCATCATACCAAATATGAAGGGTGTAGCACTTGTGGTTACTGAGTTATGGACAAATATGTATATTTGAGGTCAAAGGTCATTGAGGTCACGTGACATTTTGTCAAAAAAATTGTATTGCTAAGTTATCCCTCTATACCAAAAATCAGACCTCTAGCTCTATTGGCTCGCTCAAATTAGATATGCGCATAATTAATGAGGTACAATATGTGGCGTCATAAGGTGTCCATCATACTATATATGAAGGTTGTAGCACTTGTGCTTACTGACTTATGGACAAATATGTATATTTGAGGTCAAAGGTCACCGAGGTCACGTTACATTTTGTCAAAATGTCTGAGATATCTGCCTGATTGGATGGACTCACAGATGGATGGATGGATGGATGGACATGACCCAATCTATAAGCCCCCTGGACTTCATCCTTGCGGACTAAAAACTGAGTCACTGCATCCTTTTGCAATATGAATACGATGAGAAACTAATTTTTTATTTTTCTTGGCCTGATACATGGAAGTCTATGGAGAACTGCCTTATACATGGGAGTCTTTGGAGTTGTTAACTAAAATCCTCTAACACGGCCAAATTAGATTGCATTGTGAAACAAATCGACGTGCATCTGTATGGGGTAGGGTACTATCCTTGTACCATGTTTGAACGAAATCGCTCTAGGCGTCTCTGATATATCTGCGTGAACGGACGGACGGACGGACATGACCAAACCTATAAGTCCCCCGGACGGTGTCCGTGGGGACTAAAACACTCCACAAGTGAGCACAGTACGTTGCAGAACAATATGCCTTAAACAGACTTTTTACGGCGAATAAACAATTGTAGAAATTACGAATTAAATATTAGCACTGGCATAAACAGTTTTCATTTTCCGTTTGATGTTATCACCATCATTGGCCAATAGTTGAGAACAACTCAAAGGTATGTATGGCTTCTTACAAATGTGAGAGATACATCGTCAAGATAGACATGAGGAATTTTAGTTATATTGTAACAATTAGGCAGAACACGAAGACAGTTTGATCTACTAGCATTAAAAAGAATGTCATGTGACCTAGCATGGTGACTCGTGGTTTTTAAAACACTGTTTAAGCTTTTTACAGAAGGGCAATAAAAACAATAGCATCAGCATAAAATAAATGGTGATGCATTTGCCCGATATATGACATCCTATATTATTCTTACAAAGAGAATCACTTAATTTGTCTATGTAGACATTAAATAAATAGGGAGACAAAACGTCCCCTTGTTTAACCCCATTGTAAACGGAAGAAGTCTCAGTAACAACTGAACCCTATCTGATACAGAATTTCTGCCTACGATACCAGAAGACTAATATTCTCACAATAAACGAAGGGATGGGCTTTTGAGCAGCTTACAAAACAGAGTCCAATGATTGACTTTGTCAAACGCTTTGCTTGCATCCAAGAAGCATAGAAAAACAGGGCTATTATGGCGTTTGTAGAAATCAATTACTTGTTTTAAAAGAAAAATACATATATCAGTGGAGTGACCAGCTTCAAACCAAAATTCATATCATACCGTCAAAGCAATGCTATGAGAATTCAAAAACTCCCGCCCAGTGTATGCACATCGCTGCGTCATCAGTAATCTTCCTATTGTGCTTACACGTGTCCTGTAATTTCCCGTTTAAATGATATTCAAAACTTTTCTATCATAGTATCAAGTCAAATCAGATATATATTCTTGACTAGGAGAATTCATTGAATATGCAAATTAATAATTAAGTGGAGAAAAATTGCAATATGTCATTAACTTATATTAGATCTTAGTATCTTTAATGTAAATGACACGTTTCGTCAAATTTAATCAAGAAAATCAAAATATATATCCAGAATAAGAAAATTCATTACATGTACAAGTTACTAATTAGGTGTAGTAAAAATTCGAAATGAAATGTAATTTGTAAGATCGTAGTGTCTTTGATGTACATAACACGTTTCTTCAACCTTGATCAAAACAATCGAAATATATATCCTATTATAGGAAACTTCATAAGATATGCAAATTAATAATTAGCTGTTATAAAAATGCTGAGCTATGGCCATAGTTGCAGATTTAACTCTTTTTTTCTGGTTACGATCTGCATTTTTACAAGTACTACATGAAAGGTCTGCACGAAATTCATTCTAAGGTCGGGTCTAGCTGGGTTTGCACGAAATACATTATTTATATTTAATATATTTAATACATTTTGTACATGAATGGTCTGCATGAAATACATTCTTTATATTTAATACATTTTTACGTGTATTAAAGGCAGGGGGAGCCTATAAATACCCCCTATCTCCATGGACATTCATAATCCAACATGAGTGGCACATGGTAACAACGTCAACGAATGCTCCCGAAAATCTGGATCTTTCAACAACCATGGTGTAAATTAAAGCACTGTTCCAACATATTACGTTTTGTGAATACTTGTGGCATCACCCTGTTGGCGAAATTCTCTCATTTTTTCCATTTTAAGTTGATTTTTTATGCCAAAACTGCTTCGATGCTGTGTTCGAAGCGTCCAACAAACAATAGATGAAAGCATTCAAACAGCTGCCAATCACGAGGGGACGCGCAAAGGTGCAAACGATCAAACATTTGTTGTGTATATCGGATCGATTACGATGTCAACAATGAATAAACGATTCTTACTACTGAACAAAAAACTTGACCAACGGTTACTGAACACGCGCCTCAATGAATTCAGACACAAACGGACTACTTCATGGTTTCAAGCAGATTGCCTCTCCCTTTTTGTTCGTTGATCTGTGTACCTGTAGGCCTATGAATGGGTGATGTGTGTGTTGACCTGCAGTACGATGTTTTACGATAGATCGCTTTTGGAAGTATGTTGTGGCCTAGCCCTGCGTACGATGACGTGTATTCCCGGCGTTATACGGCCTCCCACCACAGCTCTGCTGATTACCATGGACAAAACCGGCAACATGCGGATCCAATTTGGACGGAGCACGAAAAACTACTTTTCTAACTGTTTTCGGCCGAAATCAACTCGATTCCGATCTACATGTATGCAGCCTACCCAAACCACTCAACCGCTCACAGACTGCGAAAGAAAAACGCTCTCGTGACGTCCAAAACCGTTGTTTGCTCGCAATGCACGGTCAATGGCTCATGCAGTGGACGGGCATTGGATACGTTCATGCCACGATTACATGTATACAGGTGCCCATGAGCTTCATTATTTCCTGTCGGGTCGGGCGATGAAACTAAATCGTGATTGATTCATCTCTGTCGGATTTGACCAAAAAGAGACACTTGACATAGATTATAGCATCAAATGTTGACCGTTCAGACTGAAACATGATAAAAGATCTGAAGATCGCCGTGATCGGTGATGTCGTTCCTCTCTCTATACGTTTTTCTGAGCTAGTTTTTTACTAAATTGTTCGAGTATTAGCTGACGTTTTTTTGAAAACTTAATCAACTTTTCTTTCCCAACCAGGGCACAACATTACCTTTTTTACTTTCATGGTAACCTAGGATGAATTAAATCGCAGATTAATAGACTCTTATGTTCTTCCTCGATTGTCTGTGACTGATTTTGCTATCCCAATATCGATATTGCGTTCGCACTCGGGTGTCTTGAAACTTACGTCATTCACTGAAATAGTTTTCGGACAAACTCAAGAAATTCGACAACTACTAACGAATAGTCGGCAAAATTTACAGAGACAAGCAACAATAATTATGGTCATTTTACCGTCTTTTTTACCATTTTTGCCGTCTTTAGATAAGCGGACTCGCTTGACGGAAACAGTATATAACGATCTGAGTTCCCATTTTTACCCTACCGTGCGAGTGTAGTATTCGAATGAGTGAGATCATAATCTTACGCTGTTCGAGTGGTCTGGAGATTTTTTATAATATACAATAAATTGACCTTATCAAAATTACTCTGTTTTACATTGCTTGGATATTGATATTCCATACGTTTTGACTGTTGATTTGAAGTCTTTTGATTCCCCATTGGCAGCAGCACATGTACGGTTACAACCGCCATGTGATGACCAGAGTGTGATTGTAAAGTTGTCGGGACGTTGTTCAGAAGAAAATCATTTTGTATTTAGAGGCTTTAGTTCGGATTTTTCAAGATAAACAAATCATTATACATTTTTACGTCTTTGAAACGGGGATTACGGTAAAATTTCATGTGATGAAAATTTTGTGAACGTCTTTGCAATTTGTTCGCACGATGAGTTTGAGCTGATTCTTTGTTAGTAAAAAATCGTCAGAAATGGTCCAGTGACCGTGATAAAATAAACACCTGATGCAAAACCATTGCGAGGAAGATAGTAAGAAATTCACATTGCAATATTTGCTGTCGTATTTCTCAGCAGGAATGATAAGTTTTTACACGTTGTGTATAAGAACAGCAAGCAGGTGTTCGGCGGTCAATTGCTTCTATATATAATGATCTTGATCGCAGCTATTTGGCGAGAAGACAGCGGATACTTATAATCTCGCAAATTATTGATATCACGTCTTTGTGTTGAAAATTTTCGATCGGAGGCACTCAAATCAACAGCCGTGATATATTCGGAATCGTGTTCTCACTGGACACCGAACTACCTGCTATCAACAGTACGTTATGTACCATCGGCGGTAACACATTGGTCGTAATCTTGTCTAATTCTGCCCCGCCGTTTGTACCGTCCAGAAATTTCAAAGCTAGATTTTTTTTTACCCTGACATATAATACAGCGACCTTGCACACTAATGATCATTCCACTGTTTCTGTTGGGGTTTGTTGGTTTTTTAATTTGCTCCGTGGCCCCGGTAAGATTTTTTCAATACGATACACAGTTTGAAATTTTTTCAAGGTAAATTTAGTATATTCCCAGTTTGTGGGGTAAAGTTTTCTGGAGTGAAAGTTTGAGTTGACGCTGATAGAGTAGACGTCGAGCCCGGCACAGTTGACTGGGACCCGGTCGGTTTGGGGTCGTTTAGTCCAGAAACCTGCAGCAGAGTTCTGTATGATCACCGTTCGGCATTTGGGTGATTTTTTGTCAAAGTATGCAGTAACAATGTACACAAGATTCCTTGTGTTGTTTTTGTCACAACCGTCATACGCATATCGAGTCGTAGGTTTTGATTAAAAACGTAGTAATATCCAGTGCTCGTAAATGCGTGCAAAGTTTATTCAGTGACTGTTTACGCAGCAGTCGTAAATACGACTAGGATTTACCACCACGTAACAACTGTAAACATCGCATCAACAGTCCATACGAAAATTTTGTGCTGAATCGAGGGAGATAACAATTGCGGTAGAAAAGGTCAGTCCATCATCCGTCAAAGTTGTTGATCGGAAAAATCTTCACTGAGCACCAACTACATGAGTGGCTGTTATAGTTGTACACGTAGTTCTATGGGCTTTCCACTGTCCCTAATGTTACGAGCTATGTTCAAAGTGCGTCAAGCTACGAATATTTTCATGTACTGAGTTACAGACATCGGTGAAGTACCGGGTACATTGATTTTTTCAAAACACTGCCTGTTTTTTCCTCGTGTTGTTTTTTGTGTCCCTAACGTCTATTGGAGCTGGCTCTATGCGCGTACAAACATAGCAGTCGGATTACGATTTCCTGGATAAATAGATTTATTCCGCCTCTAACGCAAAGATACACACTGTTTTACATGTGCCACTCCTAGGCCCTGGGATCGATTTCCATACCTTTAAACGAAAGGGCTGCACGAAATACATCCTAAGGTCAAGTCTGGTCTAGCTAGGCTTGCACAAAATCCATTTTTACATAAAATACATTTAATATTGATAAGATAAATATCCAATTGTACTGTACTTTGGCAGTGTTAAGTTAACAAATAGCTCATTTGCATATTTTATGAAGTTTTGTAATTAGTCATATAACTCCGAAATAGCTGCACCAAATCTGATGAAATCTGCTACAGATACTGATCCGACAGATATCTAATTGTGGTGTAAGTATAGGTAATTGTACGGGTTCGAGTGGGTTTACAATTCTAAACCTCATGGCTTTAGCTGGCATGTTGTAAACCGCACGAGGCCGAAGTTTACAACTTGCCAGCTAAAGCCGTGAGGTTTAGAATTGTAAACACACGAGAACCTGTACAATTACCTCCTGATACCACGAAAAAGAGGAAATTTGAAAAATATCATGACGTAGTTGTGCGGTACTGTCAGAATGATCAATTTGCATTACGCCTTAAACACCTGGTGTCATTTGGGATTGAAATTCTGACACAATTAGTCCAGTCAAAATAGGGTTAGACCCACCACAAATTGCAACAGAATTTTTTTCTTCAGAATGCATTTCAGAGAGGTACCCAGAACAACATATTAAAAGTTTACTCGAATCCACCTTGGGGAAATATGTCTAATTTGCATAAATCAAATATGGCGGCCAACCATCCAACAAAATAACATAATTTGCTATATATCACATGTTAAACAAGCTATTTCAGTGATTTCAAAGTCTGACACTAGTAATTTGGCTCAGGGAATCATTTTTGAGGTATAACGTTCCTTATATGTACTCCATTAATTTGCATAATTCCAATATGGCGGCCAACATTCCTACAAAAGACATTTTCGGCCGTATACCAAGTATTAAACAAACTATTTCAGTGATTTTAAAGTTAAAAGTACATTTCTTTTGCATGGAAAAACGATTTTTAAAATGCTATGATTTGCATAGGTAATTTGTTAATTTGCATAAATTCAATATGGTGGCCAACATTCCTACAAAGGACATTGTCGGTCATATACCACGCATTAAGCTATTTCTTTGATTTTAAAGTTTTAATATTTTTCTTGGGTATGAAGAAACACTTTTAGTGGCTCAATTTTTACAAAGGCCCTTTGATAATTTGCATAAATTAAATATGGGTGCCATATTAATGCGTCATGGCTTAAAAGCTTCTAATGTATATAACGGTTTTGGTATAGTTTTTAGCACTAGGAAACTATCAAGAAGAAACTGTTAAGTCCTTGGACATTCATTTTTTAATTTTTTTTATTTTTCTGTATATGACGACTGTTAATGAATGTTAGTCTTCTGAATGATATATTCTCTTTCTAAATATAACATTGAATTCATCTGTGTGCGGCATTTTCGTAATTTGTAAGGGTGTTTAACATTCTACAGTGACAAAGCATGTAATCTGTAATGTTTACTGTTAAAAAAAGACGTGTTCAAAATCTTTAGTTTTTAATTTAGACTGAACCCCTTCTTATGGATGGGTGCATCTTTATAAGATCCCTTAAATGATAGGCAAGAAGTCATCATACATAACAGCAAAATACAATAAACACAACAAAGCTAAAAAAACAGAAAAAATGATATGACCGAAATAAAAAATGTCGTAATACACACAAATTGAAACTTAGCACTATTGCAAACAATGTCAGATTCATAACAACTTTATGGACACACAAACTCAAAAAAATCTGAAAACTGCATGCTTTAGCAAAGACTTACAATTAATCCAAACATAAATGCAAAGAAGTACATCTTGAGTCATTTTTCCAAGTGTCATTTTTCCAATGTACATGTTTGTATCGTGTAACAGTTGGATTCTGTTGGGCTAATGAGTTGTTTGAATTAATTTTAAGTCTTTGCTAAGCATGCAATTTTCAATTTTGTGAGTTTGTGTGTTGATCAACATTTTAAGAGTCTGACATTGTTTGCATCAGCGCTAAGTTTTAATTTGTCTTTATTGTGGCATGTGTTATTTTTGGTCACATTATTTTATTTTTTGCATTTTTATTAGCTTTGTTGTGTTTATTGTATTTTTGCTGTTATATGTGATGACTTCTTGCCTATCGTCTAGGGGAATGTACCAAAGATGCACTCGTCCATAAGGAAGGGTTTCAGTCTAAATTAGAAACTAAAGAATTTGTCCACGACTTTTTTAAAACAGTAAACATTAAAGATTACATGTTTTAACACTGTAGAGTATAAAGCATCTATAAAATCACAAATAATGCCAGACACAGATGAATCCAATGTTATATTCAGAAAGAGATTATTATTAGATGACTAACAATCATTAACGGTTGTCATATTTAGAAAAATCACAATTAATTAAAATTGCATGACTTTCTTACATCTCATTAATAAACGCACATCAACATATACGTATTTTAATCCCTTAGGAAGTCATATATGTAAGTCTATCAAATTTGCTTTAACATTCTTTTCAAAATACAATATATTTATAGGGTATTTTAACGAATTCAGGTATCACAGACACCTATTAAAATAAACTTTTATTCGTCAATGGATCGTTATTGTAAGTAAATTTATTGTACAGTTTCCACATTTTTAAAAATAAATGTTCAAGGACTTAATGTTGAGCTGCATGTTGCCAACAGTTTTTTTTTCGAAGGAATATTTCTCATCTAAGATGACAAGGAAACCCGTACAAACTATTTTGTGAAATGTAATATTTCATTTGAAACAAGAGTATATCCTCATTCTAAAATGACATGGGCTGAACGACTGACACTCAAAAAAGTGCTTAAAATCATGGTTAGCAAAATTAAAATGCCTCTAATTCAAAATGTAAGAATTTTATTGCAAAACAAAATAGTTGTTTTGTTATATAGCATTGAAAAACATAATACGAAAATTTCAGAAAATATGACCCAGCCAGAACAGAGTTATATTCTTTGGAAATCTTGAAATTCCGATAAAAGGGAAGCAGGAATTCGGGTGATTTGCATATATTTGCATACATTGACCCTTCTATATCATGCAAGGTGAACCTAACCAATCTTGGGTTAACAAATTAATAAAAATTTGAAGAATATTTGCAAAAATATATTTTGAGCAAAATACAGTGCGTTGGGTGCAGTGCCCTCTTGACAGTTTTTTCTTGATATTCCTTTTCCTAAAAACTCTACCATAACCTTATCTATATTAGAAGCTATTTGGGAATTAATTTGGCAGCCATATTTAATTTCTGAAAATCATCAAAGTGTCTTTTAAAAGCATTGAACCACAAAAGGTGTTTCTTCATGCTCAAGAAATATAATTAAATTTCAACATGGCTGAAATAGATTGTTCAATACATTTTATGACAGAAAATTTCTTTTGTATTGGATTTATGCAAATTAACGAAGTGCCAACGCAAATCATGGTATCTTGAAAATTGTTTGTCCATGCCAAAGAAATACACTTTTAACTTTGAAATCACAGAAATAGCTCGTTTAACCCTTTGACTGCTGTAATTTTTTACACCAAAATTTTAATGCAATATTTTACCAATTTCTGTGAACATTTCTGTATGTTTTTTCATAATTTTGGACCAAATGGATATCATTTTTCAGCAGTTTAATCAAAATGTTGGCAAAAAGCAGAAAAATTGACTGTGGTACATTTTATAAAGTTGACAAAATAGACTTTGGCGCCCAAAGGGTTAATACATGGTATATGACAGAAAATGTCTTTTGTAGGTGTGTTGGCAACCCTATTGGATTTATGCAAATTAACGAAGTACCTATGCAAATCATGGCATCTTGAAAATTGTTTGTCCATGCCAAAGATATACACTTTTAACTTTGAAATCACAGAAATGGATTGTTTACCCTTTGACTGCTGTAATTTTTTACACCAAAATTTTAATGCAATATTTTACCAATTTCTGAACTTTTCTGTACGTTTTTTTCATAATTTTGGACCAAATGGATATCATTTTTCAGCAGTTTAATCAAAATGTTGGCAAAAAGCAGAAAAATTGACTGTGGTATATTTATAAAGTTGACAAAATAGACTTTGGCGCCCAAAGGGTTAATACATGGTATATGACAGAAAATGTCTTTAGTAGGTGTGTTGGCAACCCTATTAGATTTATGCAAATTAACGAAGTACCTATGCAAATCATGGCATCTTGAAA
Organism: Ptychodera flava; assembly: GCF_041260155.1. Lineage (NCBI taxonomy): Eukaryota > Metazoa > Hemichordata > Enteropneusta > Ptychoderidae > Ptychodera > Ptychodera flava. The sequence continues at coordinate 6,256,735 of NC_091931.1, read as the reverse complement.
ATTGTTTGTCCATGCCAAAGATATACACTTTTAACTTTGAAATCACAGAAATGGATTGTTTACCCTTTGACTGCTGTAATTTTTACACCAAAATTTTAATGCAATATTTTACCAATTACTGTTACTTTTCTGTACGGTTTTTTCATAATTCTGGACCAAATGGATATCATTTTTCAGCAGTTTAATCAAAATGTTGGCAAAAAGCAGAAAAATTGACTGTGGTACATTTTATAAAGTTGACAAAATAGACTTTGGCGCCCAAAGGGTTAATACATGGTATATGACAGAAAATGTCTTTTGTAGGTGTGTTGGCAACCCTATTGGATTTATGCAAATTAACGAAGTACCTATGCAAATCGTGGCATCTTGAAAATTGTTTGTCCATGCCAAAGATATACACTTTTATCTTTGAAATCACAGAAATGAATTGTTTACCCTTTGACTGCTGTAATTTTTTACACCAAAATTTTAATGCAATATTTTACCAATTTCTGAACTTTTCTGTACGGTTTTTTCATAATTTTGGATCAAATGGATATCATTTTTCAGCAGCTACATATTTTTATCAAAATTTTGGCAGAAAGCAGAAAAATTGACTGTGGTACATATCATAAAGTTGACAAAAATAGACTTTGGCGCCCAAAGGGTTAATACGTGGTCTATAACAGAAAATGACTTTTGTAGGTATGTTGGCCACCATATTGGAATTATGCAAATTGACAAATTACCTATGCAAATCATAGCATCTCGAAAATCGTTTGTCCATGCCTAAAATATACTTTTAACTTTAAAATCACTGAAATAGCGTGTTTAATACGTGGTATATGACCGAAAATGTCTTTTGTAGGAATGTTGGCCGCCATATTGGAATTATGCAAATTAATGGAGTACCTATATGAAACATTATACCTCCAAAATGATTCCCTGAGCAAAATAACTAGTGTCAGACTTTGAAATCACTGAAATAGCTTGTTTAACATGTGATATATAGCCAATTATGTTATTTTGTTGGATGGTTGGCCGCCATATTTGATTTATGCAAATTAGACATATTTCCCCAAGGTGGATTCGAGTAAACTTTTAATATGTTGTTCTGGGTACCTCATTAAAATGCATTCTGAAGAAAAAAATTCTGTTGCAATTTGTGGTGGGTTAGGTGCCAAAATCTCGTAGATTGACTGGACTAAATAGATAGTTTAATACAGCTTTCTCATTGGCTAACAAACTGACTGCACTGATCCAGGTGCATATCAATTTGCCACGTGGTATGATGCATGTGCATGTCACTGTGCATCGGCCACGCCACCAGTATGGACGCATACTTGTATATCTCCGACACAATGTAATCAAGCGAAGTGAGACGGTTTTGCTGGCAGTTTGATAACGCTATACCACTGGATGACAGAGAGGATTTTACCTAACGGCAAACATGAAAGTGAAAGATTTCCTGCTGCCGTGAACAGTGCACAATTGACTGAAATACAAGGATCTCGCGTTCTTCAAAATGCACGCAAGTCTACCGGATCAAGCGTGTCAGTGTCGGATGCATGAAGACGTACCCGAAGCGAGAAACTTAAAACAACTCCAGCGAAATATTCATTTGTGGATGTGTGGAATATCTGGATATCATGCGGCCATTTGGGCAGGCTAGTTTCAATTATTTTCTTACATTTTCCCGGCGTGACTGTTATCGTTATTGTTTCTTCCATCGTGTTTTTGAAAGGCCAGTTTAATGTGACATGATAATATTTGAAACGTTCGATGCAATGGGTCTATCCCGCCCGCTGAGTGTTGTCATTTGAACGGAGTTTCAAGTGTGGGATTCCATTACTTTCCGCTCAAATGTCATTCCTTTTCGACGGCAATATTTTTCAATTATTGATTATTTTCATTAAATTCAGGTTGCTGCAGCAACTTCTTTGTATGAATAAGGGCTTCGATGAACAACTATTTAAAGAATGCACTGGTCATCGCACGTACACGTTCGCACGTACACTGCGTATCAGCAATTTCCAGCAGAAAACCGTGTCTAATGCTTTACAGCCCCAACAACCTGTGACAAAAGTTGATGTAAAAGTTGAAGAGTACCATTCTCCGTGCTGCTCGTCAGATACCACTACGTTTAATAACCCGGTACACAAGTTCATCAGGCCATATTTTCATTCAAAATCAACACGGTGATAAGTTGAAATGTAATTTTCATTGAAATGTAATTTCGCTAGTTCATTAAAAGTTGCCACATGTACAATCTGCCAGCTGTTTGATTTTCGTTTGTATGTAGATAAGTAAACCTTTACGCGTACATTGATATGGAAAGTAGTAAACCTTACGTCTGTATTCATATGATAATGAAGTCTATTCATTAAACTGTAAGGTTTACTAATTTCCATATCAATGAACCGTAATGGTTTACTTATTTGCATAAGAACAATTGGTGTTGCGATAATAAACGTACAGTGAGAACAATGTGTCATATGACCATGAGTGGTATAAAGCGTTTAGTTATGTGGAGTTAATTAACGGTGCATTGGCATCTTTAATGAACTTTGTAATTAGTGATATTACTCTAAAATTACAGCATTACATTTGATGAAACTTGCTACAGATAATTATCTGATACTGAGATACTGAGAAGCATTGGGCGTTTGTCAAGTTAATAATTAGCTCATTTACATATTAAATAAAGTTTGTAATTATTTGTGATTTAGCTCTGAGAGTACTGTGCATATAATGTAGCAGGTCTCTGATTAACATATATAATAATATATAACAGATATCTGATTGTTCTTATGACACGCTTAACATGGGTGTCGATTATATTGGTATGAATTTGGTTTATTGACTGGAATATTGAAAAACATAATACAATAAATCGTCGTCAGAGATAGTTACTCTAGCAGTAGACCGTATACACGTCTAGTCTTATCAGAAATCTGTGCTCAATTGAACTGCTGTCAGAATATACAATATGTGTCTTTGTTCTTGTGTTTTGGTTAGTGATTATATCCTTAGGTCTGTAAATGTTGCGTAACATCTCCTTGCTCGTTGATTTATCACATTGATATAAGACAAGTCAAAGGTAAATTGTTTTACACAACTTCATAACAGTCAAAAAGTATGCAGTAATTCATATCCTACTGTATTATTTCATGAGTCCAGTAGTGTCTGACAAATGTCAATACATGTCGAGTCATTAGCAGTCAATTTCAATGCTTGATAACTTAGTTTGTAATTTTGTCAAACTCAAAGTCATTCCTTTAATTCAGGGGTCACATTAGTAGGTCAAGTTGTTCTGTTGAGTATAAATGCTAAAATTTCTTGTCTGTTTACTGACTATTAATGAACCTGTTGTAAACATGTGAGCATATTCAGTTCATTTCCGGTTTAAATATAATACAATTTTTCAATGAATGTCCGTACAAAATACATCCAACTATCGGGACTTCGTCAGGAGGGCCAATCGGACTTCATTGGCGTTTGGATCGATCATGCATGAACAATTATTATATGAAAGGTCTTCAAAAATTACATATGATCGAGGTTAGGTCTAGATGGGCTTGCACAAAATACATTCCTTACATTTAACACAAATTACACTTAACTATCAGGACTTGGTCGGGAGGGACGACCGGCCGGCCCTCATCGTGAGTTTAGGCAGGCCTTGCCTGAAATACATTCTGTACAATTAATACATTTTTTCATAAAAATGTCCGCACGCAATACACATCACAGGGGCTGTGTTTTGGCTATCTGGACTTCGACATGGCCATAGGTGTGAATGGGTGCTGAATAACAATTGGTTATGTAACACTTTGTCGTGCCAAACTTGTTTTAAGTGTCGCTCAGCGGTAATGTACGTTGTGCTAGGACAATTTTCGCCCATTTAGAACTTTTGTAAGCCCATATACAACCTGCCCCGAGTTTATAAGTAATTCGTGCAGACCTTTCATATCATCAATGTAAAACATGTGATGTATTAATTGACAATGTATAGAATGTAGAATGTAAAAATTGTATTTAGTGCAAGCCCATCTAGATCCGGCCCCGATAATAAAATGTATTTTGTGCAGATCTTTCGTGTAAAAAATGTATTAAATGTATAGAATGAATTTCGTGCAGTCCTTCCATGTAAAACATGTAAAAAGTGTATAAAATGTAAGAAATATAAAGAATGTATTGCGTTCAAGCCCAGCTAGACCCAACCCGATCTTAGAATGTATTTAGTGCAGACCGTTCGTGTAATAACACTGGGCAAAATGCTTGATATACAACAATATTTACACATATACTGATTCTGTACATGTGTCAAATACGTTAAGTATACACGTACGTATACTAATAAAATGCAAAACCACAGTGTACACTTAGTGTGCAAAGATCTGCATTACGTATACTCATGATCTGCATAGAAATACGCTACGCATATCAACATATTGGAATGTTCCATATACAAAGATATACGTTGCGTATGCAATTAATATTGTGTTCCATATACGTCAATATACGTAAATATGCCAAGCGCATTTTGTCAAGTGTAAATGTAAGAAATTTATTAAATGCAAAGAATGTATTTTGTGCAGACCTATCATGTAAAAATGTAAAAAACGTACAGAATGTATTAAATGAGAAAATGTATTTCGTGCAAGACCAGCCCGAACTCGCGATGAAGTTCGATCTGCCCTCCCGACGAAGGGCCGATAGTTCGGTGTATATCGTATGGACATTCATTGAAAAAATGAATTAAATGTCAAGAATGTATTTCGTGAAGACCTTCCATGTAATAATTGTAAACCAGATGTTAACTGAATATGCTCACGTATTTTACAACCGGTTCATTAATAGTAGTAGGCTTCACAGAACAATCTAATATCTGTTATATCACTATATGTAGGAGGATTTTTCAACTTCGCACAGTACTCTCAGAGTGTAATCACTAATTACAAAACTTCATTTTATGTGCAAATGAGCTGTTGATTAACTTGACATTGCTCAATGCTTCATGGGACAATTAGATATCCATCAGATCAACATTTGTAGCACGTTTCAATAAATTTAGTGCCATGATTTTAGAGTTATATACCTAATTACAAAGTTTATTAAATATGCAAATGAACCCTTAATTAACTTCACACTACTAAATGCTTTCCAACACACTTAGATATCTGTCGGATCAGTGTATGCAGCAGTTTTCATCACATTTGATGCAGTTATTTGGGAGCAATATGACTAATTATAAAACTTCATGAAATATGCAAATGAGCTATTTATTAACTTGACACTGCTCAATGCTTCTCAGTAAAATTTATCAGATCAACATCTACAGCAAGATTCATCAAATTTAATGCTGTAATTTTTGAGTAATATCACTAATTACAAAGTTCATTAAATATGCAAATGAACCCTTAATTAACTCCACACAACTTAATCCTTCACAACACAATTAGATATTTGTCGGATCAGTATCTGCTGCAGTTTTCATCACATTTATTGCAGTTATTTTCGAGTTATATGGCTAATTACAAAACTTTATAAAATATGCAAATGAGCTATTTCTTAACTTGACACTGCCAAATGCTTGACAGTACAATCAGATATTTATCAGAACAATATCTGTACCCGATTTCACTGACTTCGGTGCCGTAATTTCAGAGTTATATACTTAATTACAAAGTTCTTTAAATATGCAAATGAACTCTCACTTAACGTCACACTACTAAATGCTTTTCACCACAGTTAGATATCAGTCGAATCAGTATCTGCAGCAGATTTCATCACATTTGCTGCACTTACATCGGAGTTATATGATTAAGGTAGAACGCACCTCGGGGACAGAAATTCGGGCCTTCAAATTTTTTCAATTTTCTTTGACCTACCACTTGTGGGGGCTCATTTTGAAGCTCTTGGCGAAAGAAAAGTTTTCACCGTCTTAGTTTTTGAAAATCGAAAATTTTATTTTTTCCCATAGAGTTTACACAGGGATGGCGGCCATTTGAATTTCAAATATCGAGAAATCGCAAGATATTTGTCTCTCTAGTACCAAAGTTTGCACGGTGACCCCTGATTTTTATTCTTGCTTTGGTAAGAGAATGGTTCAAAGTTTCACTGAGGAAAATATGAGCAAAAGTTTAAGTCTTTCACTTTCGAGGTGCATATTACCTTAATTAGAAAACTTCATAAAATTTGCAAATGAGCTATTTATTAACTTGACACTGCCCAATGCTTCTATATATCAGATCAATATTTGTTGCAGGTATCATCAAGTTTGGTGCAGGAATTTCAGAGTTATGTCACTAATAACAAAAGTTCATTAAATATGCAAATGAGCAGATAACTGACATGACACTCACAGTGTATCATGATAATGTTCTGAGATTGTTATCTGTGAAAAGTTACATGAAATTGTGTGCAGTATTTCTTGATATAGGGAAACCATTGTACCGAAAAAAAAACGATATTGCATAACTTCATTAATATGCAAGCCACACTAACCAAAATCTAATCAGTTCTTGCAAGTAGCATATGGTACCTGTGTACCAAATCTGACTTGAATCTGTTCGGGCGTTTTTGAGTTGTCGTGTAACAGACAGACACACTCACACACACACTCACACACGGACAGACAGACAGAAATCGCTATGACACTGGCCCACGTGTTCACACACGTGAGCTAAAAATGTAAAGAATGTGTTACATGTAAAGAATGTATTTCGTTCAAGACCAGCCCGAACTCCAGATGATGTCCGATCGGCTCTCCTGACGAAGGGCCAAATGAATAGATTTCGTGCATAAATAAATCTAAAAAATGTAAAACGTGCAGATCCACTCTCCCGACGAAGGCCCGATGGTTCGGTGTATTTCGTACAGACATTCATTGAAAACATGTATTTAATGTAAAGAATATATTTCGTGCATGAATAAATGTAAAATATATAAAACATACAGATCGGCCCTCCCGACGAAGGCTCGATAGTTCGGTGTATTTTGTACGGACATTCATTGAAAAATGTATAAGATGTAAAGAATGTATTTTGTGCAGACCTTTCGTGCAATTAATATCAAAATTGTATAAAATGTAAAGAATGTATTCGTGCATGAATACATGTAAAAAATGTTAAACGTGCAGTATTCTTGACTACTGGCCATGGATGAAAATGCTAAGTGACATTCAAAAATGTTATATCTTAGTATCAAGCCAATTCAGATATACATCCCTACATACGAAACGCATTAAATATGAAAATTACTAATTAGGTGTCTCAATATGCCAAATGACATTTAATAATGTAATACCATAGTATTTTCAATGTACATAACAAGTTTCCTAAATCTTGATCAAGTCAATTAAATGGAAGTTTACCACGGATGATTTTTACATGTGTGCAAGCTTTGTAGTCACTTACCCCGAAACAGCTTTTTTCACCATTTATAACTCACGCGATTTTTACAAAAAAAATAGAACAGGAAGTTGCATTTTGGGGCTTCATCAACTCTGTGTAGTTTGAATCATAGGGAAAAAGCTTCCGGCTTGAGTTAGCATCACGTAATATGCAAGAGACCATCCTCCGATGGGTATGAGATTGCCCACTCTCCCGCGCTCAAACCAAGGCTGTGCGTGTTTAAAGGGAAACCTAAGTCCAGCGACATTGACCGTTTATCCCTTCCAAAATCACCCTTGAGTAAAATGCAGCTCAAATTTGCAACATAATTGCACGCGCTGACGACTACGGCGCGACGAAAAGAGAAGTCGAAGTAGACGACATTTATGAAAATGAGCTCGGAATCCCATGGGCGCGAAAGGGCTCATGGGAGGAGCGTACGTGACGTCATCGGTGATACACGAACATGTGTGACCGCTTTACCAAAGCATTGGAGTCTATGACTGCAGCAGTGCAGTTCTGCACGTTACGACTCTTTAATGCTCAGTAGCATAAAAAATGATTAACTGTTGTTCAGTTGAGTGCAAAAATCACTCAAGGAAGAACAAACGGAGTCAGCTTTTATCGTCGTCCCACGGAACAGCTTTTTCGAAAACAGAAAGTTGGGCGAGTTTTAAAATCTAAAAGATACAAAGTTGTGTTCTACTTCTTTCATGATGATTGTTTTATAAGGGATTTCGGGATTCTGATACCGATACAAGACTATACTACACAATGCGGTTCGTATCTTGACATGCTGAGTCAGCCTACTATCGCCGGTTTTAACCAGATAAATGTTAATATTGGCGATTTCGGGACTCTAAAATCCGAAGACGAAACTACACAAAGCGTCTCTCGTCTCGACAGCCCGGATCTGCGAAATCGCCCTTATATACCCGATAAATATAGGCAATTTCGTGACTACACCTGGTAATATTGATATTACAAGATACTGGAATGACTATTCTCGACCGCGGAGAGACGTCAGTAGGTGAAACGCATACGAGCGAGGTGAATGAGAGATCAGACGATACAGAAGAGCGAATGATACAGAAATTGTGTGGAAAAAAGCAGAATTAAAGTTATGTCATTTATGTATATTGAAATTTGAATATTTCTTTGGTGGTTGAAAAATTCGAACTTCCAACGGCGCTGTGACGCAAAAATGACGTAAGAATCCGCAAGTACCCGGATGGCCCGCGGTCGAGAATGATGTGTCTCGATCGGCACGCCGGTCTGAGAAATCGCCGATATTATATTTACCCAATGAATATCAATTGTGCCGAGACTCCTAGGCTAATATCGATACCAGACGATACTAGATTTACGTGCACTGTGTCGGCACGCCGGGTCTGCGAAATCACGGATATTTATCCGATAAATATCGGCGACTTAGGACATTAACTCTGATATACTAGACGATTGTGGGTAAATATCCGATGTATATCGGAGATTTCACCACGTGCCTAACAGATCTGACCACCCGACCACCTCTGTCCGACTCTTAGTTCATAGCATCCGTGGCCGGTAGTCAAGAATACTATACTGTATGTTTTACATTATTATATTTATTCATGCACGAAATGCATTTTTTACATGCAAAGCATTTTTTCATTAAATTTCCACACGAACTTTTATACACTACAATCAGATTGAACTTCGTCGAGAGGGCCGATCGGATATCACCGTGAGTTGGGGAGCGCCTTGCACGAATTTTTTTCATATTCTTTACATTTAATACATTTTTACTTGGCGATCGAGACTTGAACAGAGGACATATCGGACATCATCGAGAGTTTTGGCTGGTCTTGTATGAAATACATTCTTTACAACAATATAGACAATACTATTTTTTTAAATAGCGGGCAAATATCCATTATATCGGAGATTTCATCACTTTGAAGATCTGAGTTAGCCCGACTTCTTAAGTTCGACACCAACTTCGAAAAATAGATGATACTATACATTTGTCAAATTGCGAATAAATATTTTCCGATATATATCGAAGATTTCGCAACCTTAAAGATCTGGCCAAGCTCGACTTACGTATCATTCACGAACCAAAATATAATTTTAAGCGACTGATAAAGAAAACTCTGTTTTAGAAAAGTAGCGCTGAAGGATCGCAGAGTCACTCAGTGTCTCCAATCCAGTTCGGGGTCTGTACAAGCACAGTGACTCCCTCCGCGGAATTATGAACGATGTGTGGAAATGCTTTCCCATTATTACATATCTTGGTTCAAATTAGTATGGTTTGATATCAGTCGGGGAAAGTAATACTCGATGTCAGAAATATCTCTGTCCGAACTCTCCAGAGTCGTCTTACGAACGCGCTGAACTGTTCACGGTACTCCTCCAGCTGCAAGCTACAATCGTCTGTATCACCGATGACGTCACGTACGCTCCTCCCATGAGCCCTTTCGCGCCCATGGGATTCCGAGCTCATTTTAATAAATGTCGTCTACTTCGACTTCTCTTTTCGTCGCGCCGTAGTCGTCAGCGCGTGCAATTATGTTGCAAATTTGAGCTGCATTTTACTCAAGGGTGATTTTGGAAGGGATAGACGGTCAATGTCGCTGGACTTAGGTTCCCCTTTAAACAACTATTGTTTATACTGATTATCCCTGTATAAACGATGAATCACTTATAATAAACTGTCCCCTATCAGATTTTTGTTGTTGTTTACTACTAACCACCGAATCTACAACAAGCTTCAGGAATATACGGGTATAGGAATATAGTCAGAAGTATTACTCCTCTCCATTGTTAAACAGCTGGGAAAGCTTGTGGTAGATGCATTAAAAATTATAACTCAAATTACTTCGAGTACAAGTAATAACATCTGGTACTTAAGTTTTATGCATCTTACAATCTTCAGACAGAAAAAGTGATAGGGTTCTTAGCTCAACATTATCATATATATCTTCGGGACGTACCATTTTCTTCGCAGATGGTGTTAAAATTTGATAAAAAATATTTGTTTTGGTGGTGACATTTTGAAACCAACTCAGGTAACAGATATTATTAATTTGTACTTGAAGTAATCTGTGTTTTTTATATATATACAAGACAGTTTTATATACATATATATAGAAGACAGTGTGTATTTTACAGAGATTTAGAGCTAAATGCGTACAGCAATAAGCATATACGCATTCAACCACTATAAAATTTTCCGATAAACGTCACATAAAATGAGTATGAAGGTAACATGACTTACCGGCAAGGACAGTGTTGACTGTAATTTTGAAACATAGCCTCTAAAGTTTCGCCTGTTGATGAAGAAAAGTATTATTTTTCTTTAACAACGACTGACCTATATGAATTATCAACTGCACAAAAACACTATATATCAAGTATCTAGATTTATTCCAAGTATTCGAGTTACATGAAACTATATCCACTTACTATATCAGTAAAAGCAGGTTATATTCCACTACAAACTGACCATTGAAAAATATTTTCCATTATGATGATTTTTTTCATAAAAATAAGTAACCTTGTTGCGATGAAACTTTTTATAATGTGTTTCAAGGATATATCAGATTCTTTTAGATGTAATACATATTACTTACAATATCACAGATATAAACTACACTGACAATAAAACACTTAAAAAGAATGATGTGATAATCAAATCCGGATAATACCAGTTTCAACTATATCAATAGTTTGGGTTTGGGTAGTTTGGGTAAAATCAAACACTGTTACAGCCGTATTGATGCTCAGTATCTCCCTTACAACTATTTCGGATTTACACATTTATTTATCCCAAATCAATACAAAAAGGTGGTATTGTTGGATCAATTCATCAAAATGGTCTTTTTGGGGTTGCAATGACCAAATTAATACACTTTTCATGCAATATTTTTCAATGGCAAGAGGGAGGTTTAATGTATGGTTTTTCAAATCAACGTCATTTCACAAAAGGATCATCTTTCATTGACAGAACATTTTTATGTACTATTTTTCATAAAATGATTCACAGGCAACAATAATAGGGTTTGAAATGTAACATTTTCCAAAGTTTTCTTAAAATTACCACGGATCGCTTCTAGTATTTCACAATAGGGATATAATTTTCTGAAAACACACAATTCATTTCCACTTCTACGTGACATGTAATGGTTCAAAATTTCCGTTTACAGTTTGTCCTTAAATGTTGCTTCGATTTCCTTTGTGCAATAGATTTTTTTGGTCGTTGGTGTCAAGGAGAGCATTTAATCTTTGCAAGGAAGCAGCATGCGTTCTGTGTGTGTAGTTTACACATTTAGCTCTGGGCCTCATCTTCCACAAGCATCATGTAATATACTGGGCAAATGTCTTAGTGCATCCTTTGCAATATGTTCATAGCAACTTTAGATTATACCTAACCCACCAACCAACCTAACCACCCATTCGTTCTAAATTATTTACAATATCACATATACAATGTGCATGTGTAGTACAGTAAAAGTAGTGAAAAATACTACATGTCTTTCGAAAGTGTTAAAATGTCCTTGTAAACGTTGAAGCGATGTCAACTAATCAAAACAGAAAACGTACAAATTATTATTCTGGCATTTAATTCTTCTCGAGGTTTTGTAGGAACCTATAATGGCTCTTAGACTGCAAAATGTAGTGATTGACAGTAATTTCTTCTCAACCCAGTTTTAATGAGACCGGTTATGACTTTCTCATGAACGTTACAGAAGCTACCTATTATTAGTACAACAATCGAAATCAGAAGCTATTCCAACCATTACAGTATAGTAGTATGCAAATTACCTGTTCTGGACCACACACCCCTATGTAAGCCTCTATTCACTCAGAAGGCTCACAACAGGCAACAACGCAACTCACCAAAACTACACAGCACTCGCCAAAGAAGGAGGTTCTAGGGCTCTAGTGAGAATACTGTTCTTTTACTTTCCAAGCCCTTGTGGAGCTGTAGACTTTTTTTTAATTTGCATAAAATGTTTTGGTGTTAGATATACAATAAAGTGTATACCTTACGTGATGAAGGGCAAAGACGTGTGCAAGTGGCTGCTGATGGGCTCTTGGCAGCTGTGCGGCCGAAGCTGCATGAACGAGTTTTGTAGAATCCACCGTGCTAGGCTCTGGAGAGGGGGTGGCTCAAAAGCCTGCCTGAAGTGTGGGATGGGCGTTCAGAACAAGCTTTCTCTGTGTAGGGGTGCGGGTATGACAGTGAAAAAGTGAAAGCTTGGCAGAGGAAACAAAGCAAGATGATGAGGCAAAGGAAACAGGATATACTAGTTTGGAAGAACGAGTTACCATTTTGGCAGAATTATGGTGCCTCCTAGCCTTCGACTACATTTGAATTTTATATTAGAGAAATAAATTCCTACAAAATTATATATTACTAATAAGTATACACATCAACTATGGCTGATAACATAGGACCTGGTCTGGGGGATGACCTTACATTCCATCGCATATATCATGCAGTTAAGTACTACCTGCAGAGCTGGGAGATGGATGTTGCCTAAAGGCATCGACTCAGAGCTGATTCCTGAGCCTTTTGGATGGTGTACGACCAACAATCAGCCAGAGACTCGCCAAAGAGGTTTCAGACCGTAGGGAGGCCTGAAGTTCCATTTGGCACAGAAGGTCAACCTTAGGCTAAATGAACAAGATGGTAACCCAGATTACCCAGAGCCCATGTCCCGCAATGGGCAAGGGGTACTCCTATGGACTAGAGAGATTGATCAGGTGCTGGACTTCATCTGTCGCACTCTCCTGGAGATGTTGGAAAGATGAACACGAAAGGGCCCAGGCTGGGTGGTTGATAGAGTTACCACCTTCTTGAAGGCAGCTCTTACATCCCACTACCAGAAGCTCTCAGAAAGAAGAAGGAATCATTAAGGTTAAAAGAAAAATGTGATAACTGCTTCTGTTGGGTGCCCGCCTCAGCTTTGTTTCCCACAAAGCATCATATGGACAGGCCATCTATGTCCCCCATCAAGAACAGGCTGAATGAGGCCTTCAATGGCGTCAATACCCCCCACACCCTGTCCAAGATTGGTAAAGTTGAGAGACAGGGAGACATCTAGCCATAAATGTCTTTGGCTTGGACAAAGGCGGTGTCATTGTCTTCCACAACAGCAAGCAGATCATGGGAATGACCAGAAGAAATATTATGTTGATTGAGGAGGCTGGGAAATCCAACTACACCCAAGATAAGGACCTCAACTGGATCTTGAATGACCAGTCGCATATTGCAGACACTATGTACCAAGCCTTCATGGATACACCAAGGAGGACCTGCTGGAGGCCAACGAGCCTGAGTGCTAGGGGATCGGGAAGAAAGCCGTTATGGTCAAGATGCCAAAAGTAGGCAAAAACAAGCTCGCCTTCCAGAACCATCACAAGCAGCTGCCTGCTCCTTTGTGATCTGCGCTGACTTTGAGGCTCTGATCACTAAGGTGGAGGGCCAGTAACACCCAGGTGACCAAGCATCAGAAAAGCTTCTCTTATACCAGCGTCTCAAAATGTACATAATGCGAATTTTGTGGGGAAGAAGAACGGGATTCGGAAAAGGAAGAGGGGTAAGAAAGGTGGTGTTAGACAGAGGTTGAAAAGGAGAAAAAGTTGCCGAACACCACTTCCAACTGTTGTGTTAGCAAACGTTCGGTCTCTTCGCTCAAAAACTGACGAGCTTCAAGCTAATGTAAAATGTATGCATGAATACAGAAAAGCTTCTCTTCTTGTGTTCACTGAGACTTGGTTAAATTCAGAGAGTTGTGATCAAGATCTTTTTATTGAAGGGTTCGGGACTCCTTTTCGTCTGGACAGAGATGAAGAAACTACAGGAAAACTACATGGTGGCGGTGTATGTTTTTATGTGAATAAGCAATTTTGTAACAGTGATTGTCCGTGAAGCATTTTGTACAGCTGACATTGAACTTCTGTCGATTTCCTTGCGTCCATTTTACATGCCGAGGGAATTTCCTCAGCTCTTTTTCACTGTGGTGTACATCCACCCCCGCGCTAATACGTCAAGAGCCATTGAACATATCGAAAATAATATTCAGAAATTGGAATCAATTTCCCCAGACGCTCCAAAACTCATTCTCGGTAATTTCAACATTGTGCACATGACAGAATTCTGAAATCATACCATCAGTACATCACCTGCCCGACACGCCTGAATAGAACAATTGATTTGTGTTTTGGCACAGTTCCAGGTGCGTACAAATCAATACCGCTTCCTCCTATTGGTTCGTCAGATCACAATGCAATTCTTCTTGCACCAATCTACAAACCAGTCGTACAGCGTGTTGAAAGCATAGTGAAACGTGTCAAGAACTGGACTGCAGATAGTACAATGAGCTTACAGGGATGCTTTGAATGTACAGACTGGCAGATATTTTATGAATCTAGCAAGGACTTGAACGAACTTGTAGATGTTATATCTTCGTATATTTCCTTCTGTGTTGACTCTATCATACCTAGTAAACAGTTCAAAATTTTCCCCAATAACAAGCCATGGGTTACTAAAGACCTTAAGTCGGTCCTTAATAAGAAAAAAGGGTGTTTTTCCAGGGTAGTCAGATAGAAAATAAACAAGTAAACAAGGAGGTTAGGGCAGCCATTAGGCAAGCAAAATTGACATTTAAGAGTAAAATTGAATCCACATTTGAACAGTGTAATTTTCGCAAAGCCTGGCAGGGTATCAAGAAGATGGCAGCGGTCAATACTGCCACAGAACGTAATCACTCAATTGTTAGTCTTGTTGGTGAAACGGAACTAACCTTACCGAACGTTTTCAACGACTTCTTTACTCGTTTTGAGTCACATGATTTCTCAGCTGAGGTAAATAGTATAAAAGCTTCTTTGCAGTTGGAAAACACCATAATTATCAGTAAGGATCGAGTGGCTAAGTCGTTGAGAACGATCAATGTGAGGAAATGTCCAGGTCCTGATGGTATATGCAGCAGAACGCTTAAATTGTGTGCCGATCAACTGAGCAGCGTACTTCAACACCTTTTTCAACTTTCATTAAATAATGTTTCTATTCCGGCCTTATGGAAAACCTCAACAGTTATTCCAATTCCCAAACGCAACAATCCAAAGCAGCAAAACGATTTTCGTCCTGTTGCCCTCACTTCTCTTGTGATGAAAACATTCGAGAAAATAATCAAACATTTCATCCTATCCAAGACTGAAAATATGCTTGATCCTCTTCAATTTGCATATAGAACTGGAAAGGGTGTTGAAGATGCCAAACTTTTTATTTTGAATGAGTTGTATAAACATCTTGAGAAACCTGGTGCCCATGCTAGAATTCTTTTTGCAGATTTTTCATCTGCCTTTAACACGATACAGCCCCATATTCTTGCCAACAAACTTATCACGAAGTTTAGACTCGACAGTCAGTTGATATTATGGGTTATTGAATTTCTAACTAACAGATCTCAGCGTGTGCTTGTTAATGGCCGGCTGTCTGATTCTTTACAAACATCTACCGGTTCTCCACAGGGTTGTGTTTTGTCTCCTCTGCTCTATATCCTCTATACAGATGACTGTAGAAGTAACTATGAAGGTCGCCACATTGTAAAATTTGCAGATGACTCGGCTCTCCTCTCGCTTCTTGTAGGGCCTGATGAAAACATGGTCCCGTCCTAGACGAATTTGTTAATTGGTGTGACAATTCATACCTTAATCTGAACGTAGTCAAAACCAAGGAAATTGATTTTGACTTCAGGAGACAAAAACACAAACCTGTGGAGAGCATTATTCATGAACAGGAAGTTGAAATTGTTCATATTTACACATATCTTGGCTCGATTTTTGACAATAAATTGAGGTGGGATGCGAATTCTTAAGCGATTTTAAAGAAGGGAAACAACGAATGTATTTTTTACAGAAATTGGAATCCTTTTCAGTGAACAAGACAATTTTATCTCTCTTTTACAAGTCTTTTATCGAAAGCATCATAACTTTCTCATTTATCTGCTGGTTCCAGAATTTAAGTTTAAAACACAAGAATTCCATAGAAGATATTGTCACTTAAGTTCAAAAAATGTTGGCGCACCACAGAGGAGCATTTTGTCATTTTACAAGCAACAGTGTCTGAGGAAAGCATGTTCCATTTTAAATTCATCAGAGCATATTTTAAATTCAGAATTCCAACTGCTTCCTTCGGGAAGACGTTTTAAGTGTCCAGTTTGCAAGACAAACCAGCTCAAGAATTCCTTTATTCCTACCGCTGTGCGGTTTTAAATGATGTATCTTAACAGTCGATGTGTGTTGTCACTTTTTTAGTTTTAGTCTTGTTTTGTTATTTATTGTGATATTTTGTGTGTTGTCCGCCAATCTGAATTGCCCTTAAGGGATGAATAAAGTTGAATTGATTGATTGATTGATCATCAGTCCTGCAGCTTTTGCTATGTGGTCGTGCACTATGATAGTGTGACAATACCCTCCCCCATGAAGTGAAGAGGGCCCAACTTTGCAGAGCATTTCCTGAGAGCTGTCCAAGAAGAGGAGCACTGGATCAAGGAAATCCTGGCCACCCCAAAGACTTGCAGATGACCCTAGAGAACTGCAAGGCTCATCGCTCTGCCACAACCTGCCACATATGTCATGACTACTGCCACATTACCAGTGTTGTCCATATATTTAAAAGTAGCCAGGTAATTTAAGAAAGTAGACAGGTGGACTGCAACGGAGCGAAGTGACCAAGCGGCAAGTGAACGTAGCGAATGAGGGGGGAGAGCGCAAGAGGGGGTATCCCCCCCTCTGGCAAGGCAAAAAATGAAATTTTGGAGTGGAAACGGTGGCATCTGAGGTGACATTTGACTAATTCATTGAACATGTAGCTGAGACTGAAATAGTAATTTTGTTGTGAGTCATAGATGTGGCTCATATTCAATTCAATTAGGGACTTACCCTAGGGACCTCATCAAAAGATGGATGTCGGATAAAAAACTTATGTTTCTTTTTGATGCCATCCGTCGTTAACAGGTTAAAGATAACCTAAGATGACTCATACTAATCAAACCAATCATGTTGCTCGTAACAAAGGCAACACCATAGGCGCATCTATCAGCCAATCACACTATTAAACAAGTTAAAGATCGGGCTAAAAAAGCCACAAATGGGATATTTAGAAACTTTTTTATGTTTTTGCAGTTCCAAGAGGGGAAAGGGGTCGCGAAACTGCTAATCGTACATGTGCCGTCTAACATCTGGCAGTGCGATCCCAAAATAAATAGGTCTATACGAATAATCTTATTACATTAAAAGTAGCCGGGGTAAAATGCAAAACAGGCGGGTTATTTACGCGGTACCTGGCTTCTAAGGACAACACTGTATTACGGGCCAGTACCGTGGGGAGGCCCACACACTTGCAACCTCAAGCTGTGGCTCAGCCCCAAAAGCACAGCCATACTGGTTATCTTCCACAACCTTTGGGGCAATGAATCTGATCTCCTGCTGCAGGCCATTTCAAAAGTACATCAGGATCACCACGTACCTACATCCGCAATCTCCTTCTCACTTAGGCAGCTACGGTTCATCAACAGAGGCCAGTTCCTGTTGACCTTAAACAAGCTTGTGGCGGCCAACCTGCCCAAAGCCTTCTATATAACAGCAAAGTTCAAGCCCTGCAAAGAGTAACGCGCTTTCTTGCATCGCAAAGGCGTCTACCCTACGAGTACATGGATGATTGGGAGCACTCCACAGAGCTCCAGCTCCCGCCACAGCAAGCTTTCTGGTTCAGACATTAAAGAAAGAGACTACGCCAACACTATAGAAGTCTAGGAGACCTTCAGCTGCCACAATCTGGGGGACTACTATTACCTTTACAACGCACAGACATCCTACTCCTGGAAGATGAGTTCAAGAGCTTCCAAAAGCCTGCACCAGTATGGCCGAGACCCAACCAACTTTTACATCAGCCTTGATCTCTCCTGGGACATGCTTCTGAAAAAGACAGGGGAAGTGATACATCTGCTAACCAACAAGGACTAGCACCTCTTTGTCAAGCAAAAGCTGTGAATAGGGATCTCGATGATGACAAAAAGATTCGCAAAGGCAAACAAGCCCTCAGTGAATAGATACGACCTGGCCAAGCTCAACTGTTACATCCTCTACCTGTGCGCCAACAACCTATGGCTTGGCAAAGAGCTAGTTGCTGCCCCACATGGGCTTCCAATGAGTTGATGACTGTGGAATGCTCTAGGCGACAATCGCCACCCACCCAGAAGGCACTCCTAAAGGCTACATCCTCGAGGTAGACCTCGAGTACCCTGTCGAGCTGCACCAGGACACAATGATTACCCTCTGGCCCCAGAGCACATGGTGGTTCAGGAAGAGTGGCTGTCAGTGTACTAAGGGGAGGAAAGCGAGCACCCTCTGAGATTGAAAAGCTGGTCCCCAACCTCTGTGGCAAGGAGCTTTACATCCTCCACGACCGCAGCCTGCAGCTGTACCTCTCCAAGGGGCTGGGGCTGGAGAATATCTACCATGCCTTTAATTTTGCACAGAGCCCCTTGAAGGAGCCCTGGAATAGGCTTAAAACAGAGCTCCTGAAGTGGATGGCCACCACCTTTGAAAAAGACCTCTACAAGCTGATGAACAGCTCCACCTTCAGGAAACCCATTGAGAACCTCCATAATCAGGTCGACGTGCAGTTGGGCAAGATTCGGCACCTGCTGGCTAACCCTGTCTACATGCAGGCCAACATCGGAACCTCACAGCAGTACAGCTCCACAAGCACCAGCTTGTCCTCAACGTGCCGTGTATGTGAGCATAAGCATGCTGGTGCTCTCGAAGCTCCACATGTACTTCTTCTATGATAAGATGAAAGACCAGTATGGAGAGGGCTGCCAGCTGCTCTACACGGATACTGACTCGCTCCTCCTCGAGGTCCAGACAGAGGATGTCTACCAGGACATGGCCCGGCCCTGGCCCCTCTACAACACGTCCAACTACCTGCATGATCACTTCCTCTTCAGCCAAGAGAACCAGAAGGTGCTTGGCAAGATGAAGGACGAGTGTGCCGGGTACCCTATTGCTGAGTATGTGGCCTGCATCCCAAGATGTACTCAATCCAAGAGGCCAGGGGAGCAGTCATCAAGAGGGCCAAGGGCTTGAAAAAGTGTGCTGATGTGGCTCATCCACCACGAGCAGTTCAAAGAGGTCCTCTTCAGCAGGAGGAGCTTCCGCAATGGCATGAATGTCCTGCATCTGTGGGTACCATCTCTCTCCACAGCCCTTACACAAGGTTTCCCTGTCCCCCTTTGACAGTAAGTGCTGGATCACGTAATATGGGGTTGAAACCCTCGCCCACAGTAATGTGAGAGCTGACCAAGCAGCTCCCCCCCAAAAAGGCGGCTGGAGCAAATCAGACAACTTAAAATGAGGGGTGCATCTTAGAGGCTGTGCGGCACCAATGACAGCTACTATATTTTTTTACCAAAATGAGCCCTGAAATCATTACAAACAATCAATTCCTAAGTTTGTGACTTCTGTGCGAGTCCCTGTTGAAGCCATAGGATCCTTCAAAGATTAGGTAATGAGTTTAGCCAAAACTCACAATACACGCACATGAAATAAAGAGCCCTATCTAAGTGACAGGACCGACCACAATCCGACTGATCCATTAGCTCAGTTGGTAGAGCATCTGAAATGTATCCGGGGGATGTTGGTTCAAGTCCAACATGGGTCAATTTTCATTTCATTTACTACAAATAAATAAAATTCGTATAGTGAGGTGAGTCACAATTTCAAACCAAAAATATTTTTAGTCTAATAGTGGAAAGGTAGAGCTTTAGCCACCTCCTAGGGGCAGGCTTGTGCAACTCGGCTATCCAGCCACAAACAACACGGTAGGTGTGAAGGATCACCACACTGCTTGAAATGTTGTCCCAGAGGATTAAGACCTCATGAGTGCCAGTATTCACAAGGATGGCAGGCTTCTCCGTGCGATATATCATTCCAACTTTTCCCCACACAGAAACTGGGCAGTTTTGATTATTCATACCTATCTTAATCCTACTGTTCGTAATGTTTATGTTGTAAACCAATCTATCGCACACTTTAAACACCTTTCCTGGGTTCTTGAACCCGGTTGGTCAAAATTGGCTGTTCTGGCCTTTTGATCACCCCTCTTAAAATGCTTGGATAGTTGACTTGGAAAACAATTAACATTAAAAGTTTCATTAGCAATTCAGCCAAACACCGGAGACATCATGAGACACGAACAATCGCAACAACACCAATTCAAAGAAAAGTCAAATTCGACTCCACGAACAGCAAAAAATACAAAAACCTGAAAGCTATCTGAAGCTGCTAAACTCGCACTTCTAGAGATACCCTTCAAACAAGGAAACAAAACATGTCGCGTGCCCAAAGAATCGCGATAAACCAGCTTGCAAACAGTAGACAAATTACCGCAAAAAACCTTTGACAAGGGTCGGGTTTTGTCTTTGTCAACACAAAAGATTACGTACACGAATGCGAAAGGCAATTACGCAACACTAAGTATTATACACAACTAGCCAGAACAAATAGTAAACAAAGTACACGAACGTGTACAAGAACAAACACATCGATCATGATACTTGTAAGTATCTTGATCAAGAAAACATGAAATCCGTACCCCGCAGTGGTAATTATTGCCTAAAAATTCACAAACCTCGGCAAAAATCTAAAAGACACACTATTCAAAACAAAATTTACTTTAGTAAAGAAACATAGAACAAACAAACTGAACCACCAAACGGACTCACAACGAGACCCAAACATTAATATACTTGCCTCGCTACTCGAAGAGCAAGACCACTAAAATGCATTAAAATAATTTTCACAAACACAACATAAGGAAAGAATCTACACTGCGACTGATGAGAAACCACACTCGGGTTTCGAAACGCAAGCGTCAAAGGGCCACTCTATCAACTCTGTTACACAATAGGTCCGGCTGCGTCTCGCCATAAGCTTTCCCCACACAAACAAAACATTACCGTACACACTGATCCAAACTTCCCTACAAATATCCGAGGCGAAACAAACATTTTTGTTAACACAAACAATCGGATAAGAATGTAGGAACACATTTTTGAAACGAATCAAACACAAACTCGACACAAAAAAATTTTGGATAGTTAGGTGGGAGCGTCTTTCACACTTTTTACATTCATTGCTCTCGTGTGGGGGTTGTCAACCTGATGTAATCGCAAATCCTCAGATTTCCATCTGATATAGGTATGTACGTAAACAAGAAAAGTAAACTCATGAATTTTAATAGACGGGGTGGCTGAGACCAATTTCAATAGAGATTGGTCTCAGCCACCCCGTCTAAGTCTGTGTGGGGAAAAGTTGTCATGTGTCCTCTATAAGTTAATAGAGGGTGAAGGAGGTGCAGCAGCTTCTTAGTCCAGTCAATCTACGACATTTTGGCACCCAACCCACCACAAATTGCAACAGAATTTTTTTCATCAGAATGCTTTTTGAAGAGGTACCCAGAACAACATATCAAAAGTTTACTCGAATCCACCTTGGGGAAATATGTCTAATTTGCATAAATCCAAAATGGCTGCCAGCATTCCCACAAAATAACATTTTTGGCCTTATGTCATATATTAAACAAGCTTTTTCAATTATTTTTTATTTTTAAACTATTTCTTGGGCATGCAGGAACAGTTTACCATGTTTTTATATTATGTAGGTACTTTGCTAAGGTGCATAAATCCAATATGGCTGCCACTATTCCTCTAAAATAATGCTTTCGGCAGTATTCATCACGTGTTAAAATGCATTTAAAGTTATTGTTAATTCAAATAATATTTCTAGGGCAAGGAGAAATAATTTACAATGTATCGAGAACATCAGATTAAAGTGTTGCTGAATTCACCTCACGGAAATATGTCTAATTTGCATAAATACGAAATGGCTGCTAGTAATCTTACTAATAAAATGTTTGGTCATATATCACATAACTACTCATGATAGTGATTTATAAGTCTAAAATTATTTCTTTGACACAAGAAACCATTTTTGAAAGAAACGTTATTACACTCACTTTTTAAATTTGCATTTTAATTTGCATAGTAGTAGTTATATTTATTACAGTGACTTATGACATCACTGATACAAAGAACTGATTATAAGTCATACATTATGAGAGGTCATCCAGCCCAACAGGCTTACAAGTCACTATAAAGCAAAATTAAGCACTATAGAGGGTCTCAGGACGAAGACAATAATGAACTAGAGTTAAAACTAATAAATAATGTAAATCAACATCTCATTCGTGACAAACTTAGGAAAGAAATATTTGCAGCATACACTGCGTCAACTAATTGAATAAAGTGTTGCGTCTTTTCTGAAACGCTTTCTTGATATATTTTGCCGTTAATCTGGCATTATTCAACATAAGATAACATAATTTTTGCATATCATCAAAAGAGGAAAAACCCTGATTTGTTAACTCAACCTCGTGATACAAGTGTTGACGATGATCATTATACATAGGACAGTGAAACATAAAATGCAGCTCATCCTCGATTGCATTTAAATCACACAAT
The DNA here is from genome assembly GCF_041260155.1 of Ptychodera flava. Lineage (NCBI taxonomy): Eukaryota > Metazoa > Hemichordata > Enteropneusta > Ptychoderidae > Ptychodera > Ptychodera flava. Next base: position 6,233,784 of record NC_091931.1, on the reverse strand, counting down.
CTACAAATACGTCTTTCTATAATCTCATTTCGATATCGCCCCGTTTCAATTCGTAAAGGAAGAATTCCAAAACGTAGCTGAACAAAATAGGATCTTTCACACCTTGACATGTCAAGTGACAGATATTTTTCCTCGCAAAACTCCGTCTTGAAATTAGCAAACGTACGTAATTTTGGCTTATTTAACACATAAGTGTACCAATGCTCGTTACATTTGTTTGTTTCATCTCTTGAATATCTTTTACATTACAAGGATAGATGTCATCTATTTCTAAATTATCGAAAATGTTATACATTTCTGATGCCCAGTTATTACTATTTAACGAATTATCCCATAAAAATATTTTCTTAGTCAATCTATTTTCATTCAAATTACACAACCGATTCCACAGGCGTGCTTTATTTGCCCAATGCCTTGAAACACAAGATTTCCATCTAGTATCTACTTTGATAGCCAACGTAGGAAAAACCTTAATGCTCTTATCTGAACAGATTCACAGACATTGTACTTCTCGCAAGCCCAGACCCCTGAACAATAGTCTAAGATTGGTACAATCGAAGTTTCACATATTTTAGTATATGTCTTAAAACCCATATTATTCAAAAATTTAAATTTTGCTATCAGAGCACCTAGGGCCCCGTTAGCTGCATCAGCCAGAGCTGTGGCAGTTACTGAAAAATCAAGATGTTCGTCGAAAACAATTCCTAAATATTTATAATTTGATGCATAATCTAGAATATAATCACCTACTTTAAAGCCGTGACGACTGCGTTCGTCGTTATTTTTTCGAAAATGAACAACGTTTGATTTCAAAGCATTTACAGACAATCTCCATTTTTTAAACAAAAAACTAAATTTATCTAACATTTTTTGAAGATTAGCTTCCGAATCAGAAAAGAGTACACTATCATCTGCGTAAAGTAACATACAATAGTTAGTTCCTCCTATGGTGATACCACAATTTAAAGCACACAAATCGGTAACTAAGTCATTTATAAAAAAGTGAAAAAAGAGTTGGCGATAGGTTATCTCCTTGTCTTACACCACTGGTAGTGTCAAATGAAGCCATTAATTACCGTTAAGACAAAGTCTGGCATCAGTATTTGTGTACAGAGATTTAATTGACCAATACATCTTGCCATCTACACCATTTATGAGTAATTTATATAAAAGAGAATCCCTATCAACAAAGTCAAATGCTTTGCGCAGATCAATAAACGAGGCAAATGTAGGTAAATGCTCATTTAGACGGTTACGCACAATCGATGTCAGAACATAAATGTGGTCCTGGCAAGACCTATCTTTTCTGAAACCATTTTGTTCCTCGGCCAAAATATTATTACTCTCCAAAAAAACAATAAGTCTCATGTTCAAAACAGAGCTATATATTTTTGAAATAGCACTTTGAAGGCTAATACCTCGGTAATTCAATGGTATGCGAGGATCATCTGACCGGTTTTTGGGAATTGGAATGATGACTGATGTCTTCCAAGCTGTAGGGATAAAACCAGTATCAAAACATAACTGTAAAAGATTAACTAACAGATCAACTGCATTGTGGTTTTTCAAAACTTGTTAGGGATACCGTCCATACCTGCACTTTTACCTGATTTTGTTCTATTTAAAACTTTTCAATTTCCTCTCTAGTAATATTTGAGTTTAAATCATGATTTGATTCATAAGTAGGATCCATAATGTTTTGCTCCAATAATGTCTTATGATTATTCATCTGAACATAGAATCAACATCACTATCAGTTGTTTCACAATTATAAAGAAGGAAAATTGATCCTGCCATTTCTGGAAAACTTGATTGGTATCTGAAACAACCTGTCCATTTTCATCATACACCTCCATTATCAATTTATTAGGACTAGGTGGACCTAATTTATTTATATGATTCCAGAACATATTAGGGTCATTAGTACAAACATTCTCGATTGCGAACATTTTCCCCTTTTATAAAGTCGTTCATAGTATTATCTGAGTTTTTTGTCACAGTTATGACGAGCAGACTTGAAATCCCTCAGCATGTCAGGCTTGACTTGAGTACCTGCCCTACATGACTCGACAGAAACGACTTCTCCTTGTCACACATACGTTTCCATAATATACCAAGCTCGCCATTCCAATATGGTTTAGAATGACATCATTTTTTATACTTTCTTACTCTATCATTAATATCTATATATGGTAATGTAGAGTTCATTTCATCGACGATACAATTACAGACTTGGGAATAAATCTCATCTACTGACAACTGCGTTTCACTACAGGTATGAATTTCATGTATGATAGACGTGACAGTACGCCGTGTCAATTCTGAACCCATAAAATCAGTCGGTATATTACGAGCCTAAATTTCCTATGTCTAAATTTTCTCATGTCTCCGTCATAAGTGCCTTCACTTAATGGACAAGGACTTTCGCAGGAAAGTGAGGGAACGAACTCAAAAAACAAAATTGAGTGATCTGGCATTTTACAACGACTTGATATCAACGGTGCCAAACTATATTTTTGGATGAACTCTGCCATAGGTTGAACTGAAAACTTTTGACACTGGTCTAAGCAATCCTGTGAAACAGAAATGTAATCCACAACGGCTCTGCCCTTCATAGAGATCGATGTGAAATTGTCATTCTCTGTGTTCCCCCGGCCATTCAATACACACATTTTGGAATCTATGAGGAATTCAAAAAATGTACGGCCATGTTGATTGACTGTTACATATAACACCTGTCGATTGGGTACGGTGTCCACATTGACAATAAAATCTTGCATATTACCAATACGCGCATTAAAATCCCCGCATATGATTACAGTATCAACATCTTCAAAAGAATAAAGAAGAGTTAAAATGTTAGCAAAGAAATTAGGCGCGTCTCTACCCCAAGGGGAGTTCTCTGGTGGTAAATAACATGACATAAGAAGAAAAGTATAGTCAGAAAAACGGTGTTTAAATTTCAAGACTAATATCCCATCATTCTCTTTGTTTTCAACGGAAATTACATAGTCTTTAATAACATCTTCTTTAACAAAAACGCGACTCCCCCGAAAGATCTTGATATATTAATGTGAGAGCCTACCCTATTTGATCCATACCATTTATAACCATCCACATTTATCGTATTATCCCTGGAGAGGTGAGTTTCATTCAAAGATATAATATCCGCCTCACTCTTTAAGATAATACTTGTCCGTAATGAACTATTATTTACCATCCAAAGACGTAGCACTTGCCGTACCCTATTCTGGTTGTTCTGTAGCCCGCTCATGATTTTTAGTCCGTTCATTTGCATCTGACCTCTTTCGAACAATACGGCCATTGCCCGCAATTCTGAACTGCGCACCTGTTGGAAGTTCGTTCAGCAATGTGCATGCATTCAACTCGATCAATCGCTCAGTGTGAGACTTGCACGATCTAATATAAATTCTCTGAAACCCTTCCAAATATTTCAACCTATGCTTCGATCGCAGAACCCGGACCTTTTGCTCAGAATTTTCAAAAGCAACTTTGATCAAGTTTGGAGTTCCTTCTCATTGGCTTGTAAGTCTGAGACATCCCACCACCTTCACATTTTCGACTACATCGTCTCCTAGTTTTCGCATAATTTCACAAGTTTTCTCCATCGTATCCTCTCCTACCTTTTGCTGCACTCCAGTCATGATGATAGAGTTCTCAGAATTAAATACCTATTGTAGACTTGTTCTGTCAGTTTCTCTAACATATGATTCCTCAGTTCGATTTCTCTCTTCTAATGTACGAAGACGAATATCAACTTCATCCAATTTCCTTTCAAGCCTGGCTATCTCAAGGGTAAATTCATCTTTCACGTCATTTAACTTTGCTTCAAGTGTTCCCAGTATATCCTTCTTCAAATTATCTATCTTTCTTTCCAGAGTTTGCCGTAATGAGTCTTGACCCTTTTTCAAGTTACATAACAGGTCAACCGTCTCTTCTAACTGTTCAGCCATGCTGCCGTTTTCCTCTGATCTTTGTCGGGCTCTTTTTTCCTTCTGCCGTGAACTCATATCCACCACTCTCTACAGCAACATTCATCTATCTTAGTATAACCAACTAGTGCTTAAGTGGTCAAAATAGTGTAGTTTTACATTGAAAAATACCTTCAAATCGCGGAGCGAATGTAAACGCCTGTTCTTTCGTCCACAGCGCCCTCAAATGTTTCGAGAACATCAGATTAAAGTGTTGCTGAATTCACCTCACGGAAATATGTCTAATTTGCATAAATACGAAATGGCTGCTAGTAATCTTACTAATAAAATGTTTGGTCATATATCACATAACTACTCATGATAGTGATTTATAAGTCTAAAATTATTTCTTTGACACGAAAAACCATTTTGGAGATAAATTTTATTATACTGACTTTTTAAATTTGCATTTCAATTTGCATAAATCCAATATGGCTGCCAGCATACCTATGAAGAGCATTTTCTACCATATGCCACATTTTAAACGAAAGCTTCAGTGATTGTAAAGTTTAGAACATAATTTCCTTTGCAAAGAGGAACAAGTTTGCAAATATTATATATGATACATGCACTACGATAATTTTTATAACTGCTATATAGCTGCCAAATAAGTGCCCGAGTGCTTAATAGCTTATGAAATAATTAAGATTCTGGTATATGTTTTAGCACTTAGTCTATTGCACGTTTAAACTCTTGGAACTTACTGAAAAGAAACTATCAAGCCTTAGGATATCAATTTTAAAAATGATTGAATGAATGGTTTCTGCTTTGTTTACAGTTTGAAAGCACATACAGTTTGTTTTTAGATTTTACTTCAGACTGATCACCCTTTAAGATGGACGAGTGCATTGTTTGTGAGTCTCCTCTAAATGATGGACAAGAAGTGGTCACACTTGAGGACAAGGGATGTCGAGGTATAGCAGAAGCTAGTGAAGCACGGGAAGCAGTATCTATACTCTTTCTGGTCAGCGAGTGCATACCAAATGCCGCCAAAGGCATTGTAACAAAAGGCTCATTGGACAAAGCCGGAAGAGATCATATGATGATAGTTCTGGGTCAAATGTGTCACTCAGATCAAAAGAAATAGTATTCAACTTCAGGGAAAATTGTCTATTCTGTGGACACATCGACACCTTTGAAGTAAAATATCAGAGAGGTCACAAGTTGATACCTGTCAGATCATTTGACTTTCAGGAAACTATTTTCCAGCAATGTAAAAGTAGGAATGACAAATGGTCAGAAAAGGTAATGGCTAAGATAAGCAGTGTACATGATTTACCAGCTGCAGATGCACTTTATCATCAGATATGCAACTGTAATTTTAGGACAGAAAAAGGTATCCCACTTGTGTTTACTAATATGTCTGAATCAAATGTGCAGCCTGTCACCAAACAGCCAGGGAGAAAAAATACTTTCCAGGAAGAGGCGTTCTTGCAGGTTATGGCAGATCCAGAACAAAATGATGAAGAGCAAACCACCATCAATGATCTGATAGACGACATGAAGGCATACCTTGGCGATTCAGATAGTGAGCCATATGGTTTTACATACATGAAAAAGATGATTACAGAACATTATGGTCCTAACATAATAATGACAGAGATTAATGGTAAGTCAAACGTTGTAACCTTCACCACTACTGCATCTAAAATTCTCCATGACTTCCATCAGCAGTCTGAAAAAGATGACAGCTTGACAGAAAAGCTGAGAATTCTAGAGACCGCAGAAAAGCTGGTCAAAATGACATTAAGTCCATCAAACAGTCTAAAGACAATTACCCAAACTCTGAAGATATGACTCCTGAAAAAGCTTTAGGTTTTCTACCAGAGTCACTCCGTGTGCTGTTACTTACCCTTTTTCCTGGAACGAAATCCAATATCAAAGTTACTTCGCTGGGCCAGGCTATACTCCAGGCAACAAGGCCTAGAGTTCTTTTATGTCCTCTGCAGTTAGTACTTGGTGTGCAACCTCACCATCATTTTGCATCAAGATTTCTGATTGATTCTTTGAATAGCCATGGTTTTTGCTGTTCTTACTCTGAGGTTCAAAGGTTTGAACAAAGTGCTTCCGTGAGTCAGGGTACCGACATTCCCAACATTACAGCAGATCGATTTGTTCAATATGCTGCTGACAATGTTGACCACAATACGATTACTATAGATGGTCGAAATACATTCCATGATATGAGTATGATTGCCTCTATTACACCTGGGACTAAAAGCAGTGTCAATATTCCTCGTATTACAGTATCACCAGAGGATATACGCTGTATTGGGCATGTAAACATAAGGTATTTCATCTCAGCTTCAATGAGCATCAGGTCATTGTCATATCAGCCACTAGCTTTACCTTATGCAGATGACCAAACTTCAGCCCTTGACACTCTTTGAAAAGTATCATCACATTCAATGCATCCGCAGAGGCCAGGATGGTCTGGTCTAATGCAAATGGTACAGAATGGAAACCACCCAGGGCAATCTTCTGTTTTGTACCTTCCTATGATTGATATGAATCCAAGTGATCTCAGCTGTATTTATTCAACCTTAAGCTATGAGGCATCCCATGCCAGGAGGCATATTGTCGTACCCATTGTAACCTTTGATCAACCACTCGTGTCAAAGGCACTTCAGATACGAGCAAGTGAGACTGAAGACAGTGAACTCCACTCAATTGTATTGCGACTTGGTGGTTTTCATAATAATGGTGAGCTTCTTAGGCTCCATTGGTTATATAATGGCCGGATCTGGTCTTCAGGACGTCCTAGAGCAAGTTTATGCCCAAAATGCAGTCAACCACATGTTGTCAGAAAAGCTGTTGAAAGGGCTATCCGGCGACACTTCTTAGTTGATGCTACACCGAATGGCATGCTAGTGTCCAAATTTTCCACACATTCTAGCTGCCACTATTGGAAATCAATCACAGGAACGCAATATCAAAGAGATAAGTTCAACTGAACAAACTGAGGATGAGAATTCCTCACAATACATGCCAATCAAGAGGGACATCCAGGTATATGGGATGAGACAGAAACAGATGAACAGAAACAGCTCCTCGGGCAACTTGCTGAGATCTATGATAATGTCATTTCAGGCAGGTTATCAGTTTCTGATATGCAAACATCGCCTAAAATTAGAAAATTCAATGACTTTTATTGGCTGCAAAGAATTGTTCGCAAACCTCCCAAACTTCCAAGTTGTGGATCCAGTACATGGAACTGATGGATATACCTAGAAAGTTCATAAAAGCAGAGAGAACTGGCAATTGGAAACTACATTTACAAGCCATGCACAATATGCTACGTTATTTGGCAGCAAGTGGTCACAACCTGTACACAAAATCTGTGTATTTGTACGTTCAAGACATGATGCAACTTCCATCACTACATCCAGAAGTGTTCACTCATTTCTTATAAGAATACCATGTGATACGTCGAAGCAATCGGTTCTGGGCTGGATTGAGCCATTGAGCAAATCTTTATGAAGTCAGTCAAGACCACGAGGAAAAGGCATATCAGAGATACAGCGTCTTGTGTGGCTGATGTCACGTCCTACCTGCCTGGAGATCAACAACATCATGCAGGATTACTCCTAAGTGTCATACAGCACAAGTGACCAGCACAAAAGGTGTCACCTGCAAGGATAGAGAGAGACCTGACAGACACTCAAACACTTGTGTCGTTCCTGGCAGAAAGAAGTCCATTCAGCGATGATACTGCAGACAGCTGCAGACAGAGTCAATGCTGACAATGCCAAATCCGTCCGAATTGCAAAAGTTGATTCAATGGTGGGCCAATGTGTGATGGAGTATTCCTTTAAAAAGAAAAATCAGATAATGGCAATGGCATCAAGTAATGTTGTAAAGATCCGTGATGAGCTAATAAATATCGATCCACAACTGCTCTCCCAGAGACTTGTCACAGCAGGTATAAGGAATGACCAACTGCCAGAAATATTTCAGTATGAGTTGTCAAGCTACCCTCCTAGTTTATTTGACATGAAAAAATGTGATGAAAGCTGCTAATAAACCAGTATTAGCTGATGCCATATGGACACTCCTACCACCAGGCGAAGACCGACAAGAAAATGACTGTATGTATGTAATTGATGGCGGCTCACTACTCCATCGAATTCCATGGGAGAGAGGAAACACATACAATAACATCTTTCAAAAATATTCAGATTATGTAATACGGCATTATGGAAAAGCTACAGTTGTCTTTGATGGCTATGAGAATGGCCCATCGACAAAGGATAGCACACACTCACGGAGAAACAAAATACAGATAACAGAAGTGCACTTCGCAGGACCAATGATAACGAATGTGAAGAAAGGTACATTCCTTTTAAATGAGAAGAACAAGTGATCTTTTGTCATTCATCTAAGCAGAACCCTTGAACAAAATTGTATCAAAACAAGGCATGAAAGGGGTGATGCCGATGTTCTTATTGTCCAAACAGAAAACGAAAGTGCACCAACTGCCAATACAGTTCTTGTAGGCTATGGCACTGATCTGCTGATTCTCCTTTGCCACCATGCAATGATTGACTCTTCCCATCACAGTTACTTCATACCTCAAGCAAAATCGGGCACACACGAGTTACAGCGGTGCTGGAACATAATTCTCACAAAGCAGGTACTTGGAGCACAAGCCTGTGAAAACATTCTCTTTGCCCACGCCTTGTTAGGATGTGACACAACATCAAGAGTCTTTGGCATTGGTAAAGGTGTAGCTCTAAAGAAGCTTATGAAAAGTCCCGACTTTAATCTACAGGCAGCTATATTCAACAACAGACTAGCTAAAGCTGAGGAAATCGCTATAGCTGGAGAAAGTGCACTTGTGAGCCTGTACAGCAGAAGTAAAAGAGGAGACACATTAGACCAATTAAGGCTACAAAAATTCTCCCAGAAAGTAGGATCCAGCACTTCCAGTGTTCAGCCTCAAACGTTGCCTCCAACATCTGCAGCTGCCAAGTACCATAGTCTAAGAGTTTACCACCAAGTGCAGGCGTGGAGGGGATTTGACCTACCACCAGAAGAATTTGGTTGGAAAGTTGTCGGCTCAAACTTGATTCCGGTAATGACAGACAGAAATGTAGCACCAATAGAATTACTTGAGGTAATCAGATGCTCCTGCCAAACAGGATGTTCAACGACGAGATGCTCCTGTCGCAAAGCAGACCTTGACTGTTCTCCTGCATGTGGAGAATGCACAGGCATGTGTTCCAATATGTCAGTTCTTGATCAGGAAGACTCTTTTTTAGATGATTAGACAGTATGATTCTCATTTACAAGACTTTGCTAGCTGTTGTAATTCTGTCAAAAATGCACTAGCAATAAATTCTTTGAAAACGTATGATAATGGCAGAAAAAAGTTTCATGGTGATAACATCCTGTACCCAGGAAGAGCAAGATTGTTTGGTTAGTTGTAGTACCTAAATTTATTAATGCAAAGGTTCCATGTATTAAACTTTAAAGTACCTGTGTATAACTTTTATCTGTAAATATGTTCTTCATGTCCAAGAAACAATTTGAACTTTTGAATTACCAAAATATATTACTACAGTCTTGAGATATGGCAAGAAACATTTTTTTAGGAATACTGGCCGCCATATTGGATTTATGCAAATTAAAATGCAAATTAAAAAGTCAGTGTAAAACGTTGTAGCTCCAAAATGATTTCTCATATTAAAATAAATTATTTTAGACTTTAAAATCACTAACAAGGCTTGTTATATGTATGTTATATAATATATGACCAAACATTTTATTCCTAAGAATATTGGCAGCCCTTTCGTATTAATGCTGTTACGTGCAGAGAAAACGAACAAAAGGGTGAACTCAGCAGTTAACGTTTAAACAAAATTTATTACGAAAATAAAACTAATTGCTAAGTTAGGGATAGAATACAAGCTTTAAAGTGTACAGACTACTTATCTCAGCTGGGACGGCAAAGCTCCAGTCTCAGAGTTGTAACAGTCAGTTGGATGAATGAACAGTCCTTGCAGGCTTGAAGCTGCACAAAGTCCACAGTATAAATCCAGCGTTGGCAGTGAAGGTCTTGAAAAGTCTTGAGAATGACTACTGCTGGAGTTTAGTAACACACAAGAGACCCGATCCCAAAAGTCTGACTGGAAGCTGAGCACGTCCCTTTTATAAAGGCATATAAGAACAATCTAGAACTTTTATTGACATGCTAATTACTGTTCTAAAATTATCTCTCTTACACAACTAATCAACTTTCCAGAACATTCCAAACATGACTAATTGAATTCAAGGTTGTGAGGTCATTGAGGGTAGTGACCTTGAGAATGTTCTAGACTAATTGAACTCAGGTCATGATGAGTGTGGGGGGAATGACCTACATAACACACCCCCTCTTCAAAAAAAGAAATTTTTAAAGAAAAATCTTTCTTTTACAAATGTAATCTTAAAAGTGTGAACAACAATAAGTTCTAAATACGAGAGAGACAGTCTGCAATTAATTGTCTCTGCCTTTGATATGTCTAATGTCAAGATTAAACTCCTGTAACATTAAACTCCATCTTAGCAATCTCTGATTTTTGCCTTTGAATTTCTGCAGAAAACAAGAGGGTTGTGATCAATATAAACCACTATTGGCTGATTTGAAGAAGTAACATAAACTTCAAAATGCTGTAAAGCTAATATCAAAGATAAACACTCTTTTTCAATTGTAGAGTAGTTTCTCTGGGATTTGTTAAATTTGCGTGAAAAATAGCAAACAGGATGATCTATACCATGACTATCCTCTTGCAATAAAACAGCACCAGCAGCCGTATCACTAGCATCCACAGCTAATTTGAATGGCAAAGTGAAATCTGGTGCAGACAACACTGGGGCACTTTGCAGTATGGCTTTAAGTGTGTCAAATGCCTGTTGGCATTGCTCTGACCAAACAAACTTTACTTTCTTTTTAAGTAAGTTAGTCAAAGGCTCAGTAATTGTGGAGAAATTTGGACAGAATTTTCTGTAGTAACCAGCCATACCAAGAAAGCGCATCAGTTGTCGTTTGCAGTTTGGTATGGGAAAACTTGAAATGGCACTGATTTTGGCATCAACAGGTTTTACCTCACCCTGTCCTACAGTATGTCCGAGGTAAGTCACCCTCGCCCAACCAAACTCAGATTTGGCAAGGTTGACAGTCAACATTGCTTTACTCAGTCTCTCAAAGAACTTCCGCATGAGCTTGATGTGTTCCTCCCAGGTGTCACTATACAGGATGACGTCGTCAACGTAAGCTGCACACCCGTCTAGCCCGGATATGACGTCGTTGATCATCCGTTGGAACGTTGCCGGAGAGTTCTTCATTCCGAATGGCATCACCTTGTACTGGAACAATCCGTCTGGTGTAACAAAGGCGGATATTTCACGAGCACGATCCGTCAGAGGGACTTGCCAAAATCCCTTCAGTAGGTCAAATTTTGTCACATACTTGGCTTTTCCCACTCGGTCGATGCAGTCATCAATCCTCGGGATTGGGAAAGTGTCTGTCTTTGTTAAAGTGTTGACCTTCCTAAAGTCCGTGCACATACGATAACTGTGGTCTGATTTGGGAACAAGTATGCACGGCGAACTCCAGTTACTTTTACTGGGTTCAATAAAGTCATTGTCCAGCAGGTATTTGACTTCTTCCTGGAGATATTTCGCTTTTGTTGGATTCAGTCTGTATGGATGTTGTTTTACAGGCTTACTGTCCCCAACATCAACGTCGTGATAGATGACGTTTGTCCTCGTTGGAACATCTTGAAACAGGTGTTATATTCGTGGAGCAGTCTTTCACCTGTTGTTGTTGTTCTGGCTGGAGGTGTGCCAACTTTGTAGACTCCAGCTTCTCCAGGATTTCTGAGTTCTGAAGCTTGACCGAGCCCAGCTTGAGTTTAGAGTATTTTCACTCAAGTCAGTTTCAGTATCACTATCTTCATAATGGCCAGAACTGACTGTACTGACAGGCTTTGTTTTAGTAGGATTATCCCTATCCAAATATGGCTTAAGCATATTTATGTGACATAGCTGTTTTTGTTTTCGCCTGTCAGGTGTTATTATGATGTAATTTAAATCACTCAATTTCTTATCAATTAGGTATGGCCCAAAGTAACGAGCATGGAGTGGTTTGCCAGGAATTGGAAGTAGAACAAGAACTTTTTGACCTGGTTTAAACTTCCGTTTTGAGGTGCTTTTATCATATTTGGTTTTCATTGACTGCTGAGATGACTCAAGATTTTCTCTGGCTAATTCACATGCTTTAGAGAGTTTCGTACGAAAATCTGACACATATTGCAAAATATTCAGACAATCATCATCGTCTGATAGGAATTTCTCTTTAACGAGCTTAAGTGGGCCACGGACTGTATGTCCAAATACAAGCTCAAATGGGCTAAAACCAAGAGACTCTTGAATTGACTCTCTAACAGCAAAGAGCAGAAAATGAATTCCTTCATCCCACTGCTTCTCTGTGTCAAAACAGTAGGTCCTAACCATGTTTTTCAAAGTTTGATGAAATCGCTCAAGAGCACCCTGACTTTCTGGATGATAGGCGGATGACCTATACTGTTTAATGCCTAGCTGATCCATTACTTGTTGAAAAATTCCAGACATAAAGTTGGAGCCTTGATCGGACTGGACACATTTAGGGAGGCCAAATAAAGTGAAAAATTTGACTAAAGCTTTCACTATAGTCTTTGTCTTTATATTTCTCAGTGGTATGGCTTCGGGGAACCGAGTTGATGTACACTTATTGTCAGCATGTACTCATTTCCTGATCTTGTTTTTGGTAGGGGCCCAACACAGTCTATTAGTATCCTACTAAATGGTTCTTGAAATGCAGGAATTGGCTGTAAAGGGGCCTTTGGAATGGTCTGATTTGGCTTTCCTACCATTTGACATGTGTGACAAGTTTTACAGAAATGTGTTACATCCTGCCTGAGATTAGGCCAATAAAAGTGACTGAGAATTTTATGATAAGTTTTCCTGACTCCTAAGTGACCAGCCCAGGGGGTTTCATGGGCCAGGCGCAATATTTCAGCACGATAGGGCTTTGGAACCACAATTTGATGTTTTATAGCCCAATCGTCATCAACCAAAACATCTGGAGGTCTCCATTTACGCATGAGAATACCAGATTTTGTATAATAGGAAAACAGAGCTATCTGAAGTTTTACCTTCATCATCTACCCTGTCAAACAAAGACAAAATATCTGGGTCTTTGTGTTGTTCTGCAATGAGATTTGATCTAGAAAATGTCTGACTTTGGTCAGCAGAAGTTTTACTGGAAGTTTCAAATCCACGAGGGATAACGGAATGATCCGTGTCAAACACCTGACTGAGAAAGGTGTCATTTAAGTCAACATCTGTGACATTATTTTTGAGAGTATTTTGATTCTCGGAAGTTCCTTTGACATGGCTCGAGTAATAGCACATGAAGGAAATAAATCGGGTATCTCTTGTTCAATTGGCTCTGGATCCTGATCTAAAGTAGGATTATCAGTCACAAGTGGATTAGTAATGACCTTGTCCCCAGCAAGGTCGTTTCCAAGAAGAAGGTGAATCCCTTCAAAGGCAAAAAAGGCCTAATACCTAAAGCCACAGGTCCAGAAACAAAGTCCGAAGACAAATAGACATTATGGGAGGAACAGGAATGTACATTATGGAGAGGAACAGGAATGTAGTCATTACAATCTACCCCCTTAATAAGAACTTTAGAACCTGAAAATGACTTTTCAGAAAACGGCAGGGTATCTGCCAACAAAAGAGACTGGGAAGCCCCGGTATCTCTTAGAATTTTGACAGGGGTAGCAGAAGAAAAATCACTAGAAAGTGATATAAAACCATTATGAATAAATGGCTCGAAAATACCCATAATGCTATCTTGAGAAGAATTGACCTTGACCTCATTAATTGGGGTTGAGAGGGATTTAACCTCAGAAAATGTGTTACACACATTATTAGACTCTAATTGAGTTGATGAAGAAATAAAGCCGGTGGGCTTAGATCCACTTTGACCACTTTGACCTTCACGTTTTCTTTTCAATTTGAAACACTCTGACATTAAATGGCCGTCTTTCTTACAATACTTACAAGAAAGTGTACCGAACTGTCTGTCAGAAGGAGATTGAGACTTGGGATCTGATGATGTGGAAGTGTTACTTGAATTGTGTGAACTGCTGTCATTTGATTTCCTACTCTCCTTTGAGAAATTCTTGGATGAAAAGGAGGAGTTAAATTTACCTGCATTGTTTCTGTATGAAAAGGACTGGGATGGTTTGCTGAGAAATGAAGATTTGTGGGTCAATGAATAATCATCGGCCAAACGTGCAGCAACCTCCAATGTATCTGCCTTTTGTTCATTGATAAACGTCTTGATGTCACTCCGAATGCACCTCTTAAATTCTTCAATCAAAACAAGCTGTCGTAATTTGTCATAATTCTGACTGACCTTTTCAGAAGAGCACCAACGATCAAACAGTTGTTCTTTTGTTCGAGCAAATTCAACATAAGTTTGATCCTTCACCTTCTCACAATCCCTAAATTTCTGACGGTAAGCTTCAGGCACCAACTCATAGCCCTTGAGAATTAATTCCTTCACAGAATCATAATTTGAAGCCTGCTCTACTGACAACTGAATGTAAATTTCTCTGGCTTTACCCACCAAAGCACTCTGTAAAAGCATAGACCAAGACTTTTTAGGCAAGTTCAGACTCTGAGCAATTTTCTCAAAATGAAGGAAATATTTGTCAACATCCTTTTCTTGGAAGGGGGAACTAACCTGAAATGCTTAGTGATGTCAAACTTGTCTGAAGGGAAGAATTTTCCTGACTGTCCAAGCTCTAAACGTTTTATTTCTACCTGTAATCGCTGTTCTTCTAATCGCAATTCTTTTTCTCTCTGTCTTTCTTCCATTTCTAATCTTTCCTGCCTTTCTTTTTCTTTCTGTCTTTCTTCCATTTCTAACTGCATTTGTATTTTTTCTTTTTCTAATGCCTGTCTCTCTTTTTCCATTTGTAATTCTTTTTCTTTCTGTCTTTCTTCCATTTGTAATTCTAGTTTCTTAATCTCCAAATTTGTCCGCAATTCTAATTCTAATTTTCTGAGTTCAGAGGAAGACTCAGGCTCATAATCTTTTAAGGCAGACTCCTCAAAATGGCCAGAATTAACTAAATGTTTTGCAATCTTGAACTGTATTTCTCGCTTGCGCATAGATCTTTTGACATCTACTTTAAGGAAATTTGCCAGTGCTATGAGGTTGTCTTTTCTGAGGGAATTAAATGTGTCCTGATCAAGGTCATCCATAAATTCATCTGGCTTGAATTCCGCCATGATTGAATTTCGCTGAGTTCACAGTATACAGTAGTTTTGAAAAGGCTGTCAAAATGTTGTCAAACGGCTCAAAATATTCGTATCCCGGACGAGCCCCCAATTTTGTTACGTGCAGAGAAAACGAACAAAAGGGTGAACTCAGCAGTTAACGTTTAAACAAAATTTATTACGAAAATAAAACTAATTGCTAAGTTAGGGATAGAATACAAGCTTTAAAGTGTACAGACTACTTATCTCAGCTGGGACGGCAAAGCTCCAGTCTCAGAGTTGTAACAGTCAGTTGGATGAATGAACAGTCCTTGCAGGCTTGAAGCTGCACAAAGTCCACAGTATAAATCCAGCGTTGGCAGTGAAGGTCTTGAAAAGTCTTGAGAATGACTACTGCTGGAGTTTAGTAACACACAAGAGACCCGATCCCAAAAGTCTGACTGGAAGCTGAGCCGTCCCTTTTATAAAGGCATATAAGAACAATCTAGAACTTTTATTGACATGCTAATTACTGTTCTAAAATTATCTCTCTTACACAACTAATCAACTTTCCAGAACATTCCAAACATGACTAATTGAATTCAAGGTTGTGAGGTCATTGAGGGTAGTGACCTTGAGAATGTTCTAGACTAATTGAACTCAGGTCATGATGAGTGTGGGGGGAATGACCTACATAACAATGCAAATTAGACATTTTCGCGAGGTCAATTCAACAATATTTTAATTTGATGTATTCGATACATTGTAAATTATATCTCCTTGCCCTAGAAATATATTTTGGATTTATAATGACTTTAAACGTATTTTAACACGTGATGTATACTGCTGAAAACATTATTTTAGAGGAATACTGGCAGCCATATTGGATTTATGCAAATTAACAAACAGCCTATGTAAAATACAAACATCTGCAATTGTTTCTGCATGCCCGAGAAATATTTTTAAACTTAAAAATAATTGAAATAGCTTGTTTAATATATGACATAAGGTCAAAGATGTTATTTTGTTGGAATGCTGGCAGCCATTTTGGATTTATGCAAATTAGACATATTTCCCCAAGGTGGATTCGAGTAAACTTTTGATATGTTGTTCTGGGTACCTCTTGGAAAAGCATTCTGATTTTTAAAAATCTGTTGCAATTTGTGGTGGGTCTAACCCTTTTTTGACTGGACTATCTGCAAAGGGTTTTGGATCTCAATTGGTCTTGGGGCAAAGGGCTGGATAAAGCTGAGCATGCTTTGTCTATTTTTCCCATCTAACGATAGTTTAGTCTCACACAACCGTCTGCAAGTGTCTTGGACTTGAGAGACATAGAGAAATACTGCAAGTCCAGCAGCAGGCGACTTCGGCTCACATAAACCTGACTGTCGTACCCTTGAGAGACAGAGAAAAAATATTGCAAGTCAAACAACAAGTCAACTGCAAGTCCAGTCAGTGCTAAGCTCATCAACGATAAGAGGGGCCATGCCCTCATCTCTTGCAAAAAGAAGTTGCCACCAGTGAAGGTGGTCGCATTGAAAATCGCCCTGACAACTGTCATACCAACCAACACTGACATGATTTTCGCCCAAACAGTGGGATCTTTTGGAATAATGTTTTTCTACTCAAGCACGTCTTTGGTTGCAACAGCCGCTGCCACAGCCCCCCAAAGTTTGAGGACTCTGTTCAAGATGGGTTTACCAGGGTTGCTGATCTCTGTCTTCAGTATTTTCTCCATGCCCATAGAGTAGACAACAGATAACCCTGCCAGCAAAGTCCCTTCGTACAAAGTGGTAACAAGGGTCTTGGTGTCCTATGTGCAGTAAATATGTATAACTATAAAATATGAAGGGCAGCGCCCATAAATTATTCATTTTGTAAAACGAATGCCATGGAGAAGAAGCAAGAGGAGAAGGATGATGAGGGCCCAGTGACCCGCTGCATGTGCTACGGGCGGGCTAGAGGATAAGTGTGCTTATATTTTGAGTGGTACAAGCCCAGGGCTGTCAGAACAGACCCGACCAACAAAAACTCACTGAACACAAGTCTAAGAGCATGCGGCCTCCAGTGCCTCAGGACCACTCTCTGGAGGAGCCACACCGATCCTGTGGGTTGCTTTCTTTGCTTTCTCTTGCTTTTTCTGCCGGCTGATCTTGGCCAATATTTTCCTCGATTCCACTCGATAGGGCACTTCTGTTTCTTTGGAAGCGCACTCTTCTTTATCTTTGCTGTGTCTGCAGGCTCTTCATTGAGGGCGATTGGCAGCCTCCACTGATTCTGTTCTCTCTGGCAAAGCCATCTCCATCTATGTTTGTACCCTGATACTTTTGGCCCCCTGTTTTTATGTCAACGTGTTTGGCTGTGATCAGCCCTGCACTGACAACAGCGAGGAAGGGCCCACAAGTGTAAGCAAAGGACCCACAAGCTTATTCCTCTCAATCTTGACAAGGAAATCGGTGTTCAGAGCCTTTGAATGCCCTGTTGACCCTGTCATTATAGCCAAACACATTTGGTGGTGGTGTACTTCAGCTCGTTGTTATACCCTGCGACACATCCGGTGATTATCAGCCTCTTGCTTGGCATCAGCGGCAGAGCAAGTGAAACTGCAATGTCCAGTTTGCCTTTGGCGGCGTCAAGCATGTCTTACCACCTTCGGTAACTGGTGACTTTGTCCAGGTTGGCGATCTCATCTTCAACACATGGACCTCAGTTAAGACCAAACGCCAAGTACACGTTTTCATTCCTACTAAACAAAATTTCAAATGGCATTTTCGATGTTTGATTTAAATTATTTACGACTACTTACCGAGCCAGGGTTGGATTATACTATAGACAAGTGGAAATCAAACTAATGAACTTTGATTGATTGGCCTCACAAGGAAAGACCTTGCAATGGAGCAAAACATGACGGTAACCAGTATAACATGGAGGCCAATCAGGCACCATTTTAAAAGTTGTATAGCCACAAACTGATGACGTCAAATCGCCGTACACAAAACAAAGACGCCCCGTGATTGCGGCACTGACTAACTAATAAGGTTAAACTAATATAATTGCACTTTCTTCAAATCACTGTGAACATTTCCGACTGCTTAGTTTTTGTGTCGGGTGAAGTACAGTGGGGGCCAGTAATTGGGGTAAGCTAACCAAATTGTCGGAACTCTGCTTGCTTCGCTCGCTCCATTCCAACAATTTGGCTTCGCTCGCTCCTATCCAACAATTGGGTCAGCAAACTCCAATTCCTGGCTCCCACTCTGCTTCACCCGACACAAAATCAAGCAAATGAAGACCATCACTGACTTTTTAGGGTTATGGCTAGTTAGTTCATGTGATCGTGGCAATAATTCCGTTTCATTCCGGGTACAATATGTCCCTTTTCACGTTTTATTCATCAAATTTGTTGTCATGTACAAACTGAGCCCGATAGCAATGGTCACATTGGCCCCTTTTCAATACAGTGGTTGCCAAAGATGGCACACTGTTACATAACAGAATCAGAGTTCATTCAAATGCAAATAATAATCAATATGACGGCCAAAAATTTTTTGTATTTTTTGATTTGCATTACTTCTTCTACAGACCAAAAATTACACCTGTACATTTGTTCACACTCTATTATTGATAGGTTAATTTTTGTCCACAAATTTGTTTCCTCTATCTTTGCGATTATACCTCCCAATAGATTTTTAGCTCAGCTGTATTATGGAAATTTATGAACCCAATGGATGTAAAAAAACATCTATAATGAATTCAAGTTCAAGAAGTCCAAATATAGCTTGGGTCGACACACTGACAGACGTTTGGTGTTCAGAGTCATTGGTCGCTATATTTGTGCTTGCTTTTTAATTTATGTTGACCGGCATAGAATTAATGCCAATGCTTTATCGATTTGTTCCTCTAGGTTTCAGTATTATTCTGATTAATGGTAGGGGTATTCTTCATTTTCCAAGTCTCCTCAGTATTCTCATTTCACCGCTAATCATTGTCTTTTTTCTGGATCCTAAAACTTCGCCAACACCAACATCTTGGAAGGCATGTGGATGCATGCCAAGCGAACTTTGATGGGCTTCAGATCTTCAGACTTATTTCCAACTTATCTTTATGATATCATGTGGCCGAGGCATTTCGGCAATAAAGCTAAGGCGTGGATGTCACTTGTTCGACATGTTTCAATTCGTTATCCTTTGAGTTTAAAGCTCCCTTCATGGATTCAACACCGTACATAACACCATATTGTGCCAAATGTTTTGAGACGGTCTAAAAACTAATATCACGCCTGAGTTTACAGCTCAGGAGGCCACTACCGCTGATGTTTGACACTGGAAATGCACAAACAAGACAAAGTTCTTGCTAGTGACAGTATATGGACCCTAAATCATTATAGTTATATTGGCAGTGAATTTCGTTTGCTTCTGTACTTAATTCACTTTTTACTTTTTTCACTTTAATTCACTTTTAATCGTCGATCGATGGAATTTTTATAATGTAATTTTTGTGGCATATCCAACGAATTGTTGATCACATTTTCATCTACAATAGCAATGAAATATTGCACTTTATACATGTTTAGTGATGAACCAAGTTATATAACAGTGTATCCTGTCAAAAAAGGAACACAGAACTTTTGTATTGTAAAAAAGGCAGCAAATGACGAAATTGAATAATAAATATCAAACACAAAGTTTTCAACATATAAAATATCGTAAACAAGTTAAATTTTATACATTGACTGTGCAAATACAGCAAATAATATGAATAAATATTCAAACAATAACAAATCTGCACAACAAACACAACAATGCAAAGAAAAAATAAAGACAGGCAATAAAGCAATCAATGCAGAGGCATAAATTAATGAAAAGAAGCAAAATGCGTGAAAGACGTTCAAATAATTACAAGTGAACATTGTAAATAGCCAGTTCCCGCTTAGCATTATCATCCTAACATTTATACGAACAATGCATCCCTTTCTCGCAACTTGTTGTCGTGGAGTAACGGTTATAGGTAGCGTAGGTGCTGGGTTCGAGCCCCAGTAGCGGTATTTAGTTGTTGTGTAAAAATGTTTAACTTAAAAAAACACTTCTCTCTCTGTCATTAACCAACCGTTGCTTCCACATACGTATCAGGGCATCTGACGAAGACGTGGATAGAGTAATAGGATACAAACAGGAGTGAAGACAGTAAATAATTGGGACCCTTCTTTTCAATCATTTCCCCCCTAGTTTCCAAGCCCCCATTCGCCCCTTCTAGAACGTAACCTTTGGCCTCATTTCCATAAGTAGGCACATTTTTGACTTCATCAGTGTGTGGCTATACCACTCATATGATGCCCTAATGACACAAATAATGGTGAACATTGTTGACAGCTTTGACATCTACACTCACTGATCCACTTTTACGCAATCCGTGAAATCATTCTTTGCTGTCGCATCGATTGCTATTTGCATTTAAAGGTAACCCGTACTGTTACATCTGCGGAGAAGTAACAGCTGAGTCGGCTCACAATCTGGCTGCGCTTCTTCTTCTAACCATGTCAAACATCGGTAAACATGTTGGCTGCTTCGCTGTGTGACGGCACTGGTTCACAAAGGTCGTTGTTTTCCCTGTTGTCGTCTACTGTAAGCAGAGAATCAGAGTCTGTCACTGATGTTGCTGCTTGGATGATATCTTCGTCGTCCAAACTCTGGAGACCCGGATCGCCTTCGTCTGTCTGAAACCAATGTTCGATTTCATCTCGATCTTCTGGTGTCAGGAGATCGGTGATGTCGGCAATATAGGTATCACATTTTTCACTGTTGCTCGGCTAGACCGCTGACTCTGTTTCTTCATCATTGAGGTTTAACTTGAGTTTATGCCAAGCATTGGCAAGAGTCTTTTCACTGAGATCATTCCACGACTAAGCTATCATGTAACATGCGTCTTTCAAATTGACCGTCTTGATGCACTCGGTGATCTAGACATCGTCTGTGTTTTCTTTGATGACTTTCCCAGTATTTTGCTTTTGTAGCGACGTTTTGTTGCAATGAGTACACCTTTGTCCATCGGCTGAAATAAATGTGTCGTATTTGGCGGCAGGAAAAGGCACTTGATCAGCCTGTCTCAGCTTTGAAGCTGGTCCAGACCTGGGTGAGAAGAGGCACTGCGAGCAACAGCAGCGCCTTTTCTTGAAGTTGCTTGCCGCGTAAATGCCTTCTTACTGCCGGTACGAAATCAACATGGAACCATGTCAAAAACAGTTCACTGCTCATCCACGCGTTTCTTTGGGCGAGATATCGGATTGGAAGATTCCCCATGTTGACATGCTTGAAACATCTAGGCTTCTGTGCTTTGCCGATCACAACGGGAGAGAAAGTCTGTGCGTACCGGTGGCGTTCGCACAGCCCATTATTGTGATGCGATCTTTTCTGATTTTGTAGCCTGGTGCAGATTTCTCGGCAGCTGCAGCTAATGTCTTTCTGGGTAGAAGTTTCGAATAAAGACCGGACTCATCGGCGTTGTAGAGTTCCTCTGTTGTGTAATTTTCTTGTTGTATAATTTCGTGGAGTTTGTTGTTGAACGGCTCGACTTCAGACTGGTTCGATGAAAGTTCTCACCCTGTACGGAAATCTGTCGTATACCATGTCGTAGTTGGAAATTCTTCAGCCAACCGGTGCTTTGAATGTTGACTTGTCTCCATTTAATTTCTCGTCAAACCACTTTTTGATGTCGGTGATCGTTGATTTACCATCACCATACTCGGCAGCCAATGTGCCTGCTGTCTCACCGCGTTCCAGCTGGTCAATAATTGACAGCTTCATGTCAAGATCTAGCACATTGCGTTTACGTTTCAGGGAAGTGGTTTCAATGACATGGCGTAAGTTGCTGAGATCAATGCGATGTAAAAGAAGGCTGTTTGATAATCGAATGAAAATGTTCACCGTCTCAATTTATAGACTTGAACGAGTAAGGTGTTAGACAGTTCTTTATTCTCAGCACATCAAAGATCGGTACGCCATTTTGAGTTTTTTGTTTCATCTGGCCGATGGACGTGTTGGCGGCCTTTTACAGAGGTTAACAGCTTTTGCACTATACTCAGTCCTGGAGACGAGGACGACTTCATCTTGACTTTTACATCAAGCCGACAATGTTGATTGACAGCCGTAATGACAGTTGTTAAGTGTCAATTCTTTAGAATTCGGTGTCGTCAGTAGTCGTGCCTTTATGTTAGGTGGCAGGTTTGATAAAAACTTGTCAAACCAAAGTGATTTTTTCCTTGTATCGCATCATTCTCACCTCTCTTACGTCAATGCACAATCATGAATAAACAAATACGAAAGAAAAATATACGGTAAGGTTGTTGAAAGAGCAAACATTATTGAAGTGTGTTGTACGCAAAAGGCATTTTGCCAACGCAGTGTAAACACACAAAAGTTTGGGGGACATGAATTGAGTTCGGATAACCGAACAATTCGGATAATTGACGTTCGGATAATCGAAGGTAACAGTTTGCTGTCTATGGCAACTGATGTATTGAAGATGCTTTAACATTGCCATTACTGTCAGTTTGTACACTATAACCAATTTGATTAATAAAATGTCATGTCTAGTCATGGCATATTCCGAAAATTAATTTCCAAAACAATATATACAATACACATAAACAACAAACATATAAAACTATATAAAAATCGGCAAGGAAAACAAAACACGCAAAATCAATCAGCAAGAAACTAAACACACGAAAAAACTAAACATAATTAAGTAGTTGCTGCGTATAGCTACTTTCCCTTTATTTTACTTTGACTATTTTAGTTATGCTCTGCTAGTTAGACATAAGTCGAAAGAGGGCAGATAGGGAGTACCTTCATGGTGTCCATCTCCTACTTTTTTATTTAAAGAACACTAGATGTTGAACATTAGGCGTAGCAAACTATTATCCAAGCAGTCATGGTATTTTATAAACCTGAGAAACATCAACAACATGAAAGCTTGCTGCAAAATCCGGGTTCTGAGAGATTTTCTCTCGTCCAATAGCTATGCAAGAAAAACAACCAATCAGAGAAGAGTACATCGTCGAGCACAACCAATAAGTCAAAAACACAACAAACTAACAGAGAGTGAACAGGCAAAGCAACAACTACAGCATCTAACAGAAACAGCACAAAAACTAGAGAAACGCCGTAACAAGCGTCTCTAGACTCTCGTCACTCAAACCCAAACTATAAACGGCCCTTTTAAGGGCCACCACATTCTCCAATAAGAGAAGAATCGATACAAACAAAGTGGCACCAGAATCACACAGATTTAACAGTAGCTAAAGAAATTACAGAAAAGGGAAGTTCAATAAATCTTAAAACAAAAAGGACCAAACTAAAAGACAAAAACAGAAAAAGCAAACAGACAGAAAAAAGTCGCACTGAAAAGAAAATCACGTGAAAAATAGACGGTAACAAAAGCTTAATTTTCATTATTAACCTCCAATCCCACAATTTATCTAACATAGAAATAAAAACTCTAAACAAAGGCTTGAAATTTATACGAACACCACAACGTCCAAACAGAAAATACTTACTGAAAGACATCCACGGTTTCATACGGAAAATTAGAGTCGGATACATTATGAGACACAGACAGGCCAAACAACACATCATATAACACCATACTCGAAAACAATCTCGAAGCGACAAAGACAAGCAATTGCTAATCTTCCGTCAACAACAGAAAACGAAACAAATCACATGCTCAACAATAGCGCTCCGAACACTATCCAAAAATAAACAAATAACGATCAAACATTCGACGAGGGCAGGAAGCATTGCCATCTTCGACACAAAAAGATTACATATTAGAGTGTGAAAGACAACTGGGCGACGAACGAAATTCAAGGCAACTAACGGTGAACAACTCTGACACTATCAAATAAAAGTACACAATCTGGCAGCAGAATTGTACGATAAAAAATACACTGGCATGATACATACAAATACCTTAATCCTACAAATTAAACTACAAGAATACCACAGTGATATCTATCACTTAAAAGAACACAAACTCCGCCGAAAGAAAAAATTATAAGATACATTAATGGAGGCAAGACTAAACTACGAATGAACGGCAATGCATCTTCAACACAAGCCTTGGCAAATCAAAACATATGCATTCTAACAACAATATTAGTAGAGAAAAACAATCGAACATAAACCACCCAAAATACATAAATTTAAGCGACTGACGAAGAAATATCTCAGGGTGACGAAACGGGAGCGTCAAAGGATCATGTAGTCTCAGACATAAACGATCTGGATTCGTCTAGCAATAGCATGCTCCGAACATTAATTGCCAAAACAATATATACAATAAAACACAAACAAACAACATACAAACAACATAAAACGGCACGGAAAACAATACACGCCTAAACAATCAGCAAGAAACTAAACACACGAAAAAATTAAATACAAGCAAGTAGTTGACGTATGTAGCCACTTTGCCTTTATTTTATATCGAACCTGGAATGAGGCAGAATTGTCGCCGCGATAACATGAAGTAACTAACCCTAACGCCAAAATGTGTTTGTTGGCCTTCATTGTTTTGGTTTTAATTTGTGACAGGTGAAGCACAGTTGGGGCCAGGATTTTGGTTAGCTGACCAATTGTCAGAATGGAGCGAGCGTAAGACTGCGTTCCCATAATTTGGTAAGCTAACCTGAATTCCTGGCTCCTCTGTGCTTCATCCGACACAGTAACTAAGCAGTCGGAAATTGTTAAAGGATCGGAAAAATGTGGAAATTCTTAATATAGTAACTTTAATAGTAAGTGCTGCAAGTACAAGCCGTCTGTGTTTTGTATCGGGCAATTTAACGCCTTCGGTTTGTAGCTATAGTGCTTCTCCAATGTTCACTTCGTCAAGCGACGTTTTCAGCCAGCCAGTAGGACTTGCTTGTCACTCTGAATCAATAGAAGCACTTGACTCCCTTTTCAAACAGTATATTTCAGATTTTAACTTTTCCATTTCAGACAATTCTTTAATTTGCCATTTCATATAGTTTATATCTTCTTCTTCATTGTCAATTATGGTTTGAAGAAATGCGAAGCTGTTCATGATTTTCGTATAAGCTATTATAGTGTCTATTTTTACATGTAAAGCAGTAATACCTTCTTTCATTACTGCCTCGGCGCCTCTCAACTTTGAAGGCACAGGATTATGCTCAATATTAAAATAAATAACCAAACCTTTTTCTGTAAATTTGTCTAGCCTGTAGTTCCACCGAAGCATCCAAAATACGTCGAAAATAGCGGAGTACTAACATTGAGCATACTGCCACTTCCTGCTTACGTAACGCTGACTAACTTTATATACATTACTCCACCATTCAAGGCATTGTCTGGCGCTATTGCCAACACACTTGACTCAAGGTATTTGCACTAGGTGTGCGGTGTATTCTTTTTTCCATGTCCGCTTTTGCAGGAAATGAACAGAATACATCGTTGGTTCTCATGCAATTAAGTACTCCGACTACAGCGCACTTGCACTCTCTATAGGTACAGGATTCTGTTATATTATCTGTATTATTAAAAGTATGGTAATCGATCCCAGGGCCTAGGAGTGGCACATGTAAAACAGTGTGTATCTTTGCGTGAAAGGCAGAATAAACAATGAGTGTATCTATTTATCCAGGAAATCGTAATCCTGACAGCTGTGTGTGAACGCAAATAGAGCCAGTCGATGTTAGGGACACAAAAAACGAGGAGCAAACAGGCAGTTGTTTTGAACACAATCAATGTACTTCACCCATGTGTGTAACTCCGTAATTTGAACATAGTTCGTAACAATTAGGAACAGTGGAAAGCCCGTTGGATGTGCAGACCTATATCAACCACTCATGTAGTTTGTGCACAGTGAAGATTTTGCAGATCAATAACTCTGACGGAAAGTGGACCGACCTTTCCTACCGTAATTTTTACCTCCTTCGATTCAGCACAAAAATTTCGTACGGACTATTGATGCAGGTTGTGGTCATTACATGGTGGCACATCCTTGTCGTATTGACAACTGCTGCCTAAACAGTGGATGATTATGACTCTGCTATAATCATGGTTAACGCTGAGTTGGGGCACGGAGACCTTGACCAGATCTTAAAATCTGTGCAAGTTAATTCAGAGTGATCTCATATCGCCCCTGTATAGTAACACAACACTACACTGATGAAAGCCAGATTCGTCTGATACTCGTTATCACCATCTCATATGCATTCAATGCATTCTCTTATGACACCCAGCTGGTACCTAGTTGAATAATTGCCCATCAGTCACCAGTTTTAACATCACCCTGCTCATTGCCACGTTGCAGCCATTTTAACTTACTCCACACTGACGTTCACATCACAAAGTCCCTCCCACCCACCACCATTAAAAGAAACAAAAAACCAAAAACAAAACAAAAAACCAACAAACCTACAAACAAGTCAGCTCACTCGAATAGATTTCAGCATTCTCATTTCAACTAAGGTTTGTTTTGCTTGTCGAAAGTTCAATAAATTTCTATTGGGTTGCTGTCACAGATCCGGAGGGGACCATGGTACCACATTGCCGATGAGCGGCATAATCCCGTAAGGGGCCATAATGTCGCCTTCCAGGTGGCCACGACACCCTGTTGTGGCAGTAAGCACGTCCTTGATAACACGTTGACCACCCTTGATGTCATTCAAATCTGCAACTAGCTTCACTGGAAAGGCCGCCACGACGCCTTGACACGCCAGCACCCCTGGATTTCGGCCAAACCTTTGTCTCCGTGTTGTTTCTTTGCGTTCATCACTGACTAACCTTTGCATGCACTTACGAGCATTGAATATTTCTTACCGTTTTAATCTGAAGCCGTCCGTATACGCTATGACGGTGAAAAAAACAACACTAAGAATCTGGCGTACATTGTTACTGAATTACTTGGACCAAAAGAATTTTATTTAAAACACCCAAATGTCAAACGGTGATCATACAGAGCTTTGCAGGATTCTGGACTAAACGACCCTAAAACGACCGGATCTCAGTCAATGCCGAGCCCAATGTCTACTCTATAAGCGTCAATTCAACCTTTCACTCAAGACAATTTACCCATAAACTGGGAATATACTAAATTTTCCTTGAAAAAAAATTATAACTGTGTATTGTATGGAAAGATCTTACCGGGGCAATGGGCAAATAAAAAAATAAACAAACCCCAAAACAGTGGAATGATCATTAGTGCGCAAGGTCGCTGTATTATATGTCAGGGTGAGAATTTCAAGCTTTGAAATTTATAGACGGTACGAAAGACGGGGCAGAATAAGACTAGATTACGACCAATGTGTTACCGCCGATGCCACAGCCTGCCTCCTCTATAACTTTCAGGGGCGTACATTGGTACATAACGTAATGTTGATAGCAAGGTAGTTCTGCGTCAGGTGATAAACACAATTCCCAGTATACCACGCTGTTGATTTGAGCTGCTGCCTCCGATCGGAAATTTTCAACACAAAGACATAATATCAATAATTTTGCGAGATTATAAGTGCCCGCTGTCTTCTCGTCGAATAGCTGAGATCGTGATTATTATGATAGAAGCAATTGATCGCCGAACACCTGCTTGCTCTTCTCATACAGAAGGTGTAAAAATGGGTTATCCCATGAGAAATACAAAAGCAAATATTGCAATGTGAATTTTTTACTATCTTTCTTGCAATGTTTTTGCATCTATGTCTATTTTATCACGGTGACTAGACCACTTCTGACGATGTCTACTAACAAAGAATCAATTCACACTCGTCGTGGGAACACATTAATTACAAAAACGTTCACAAAATTTTCATCACAGGAAAGATGACCGTAATGCCCGTTTCAAAGATGTAGGAAATGGTAGAGTTGACTTTTCTGATCTTCAGATTCAGATCCTCAGATCTTCAGATATCTTCAGATTATCAGATTCAGATCTCAAATCTCAGATCCTATAACTTCAGATGCAGATTCGGAATTCAAATGTCACAACTTTGAAAGTTTGATGTAATATACTGATAAATAAAATATAATTTAGATTTTAAAAGGCTTTAGAAATTATTTTATTTCTATCTTGAATCTTGAACTTAAAAACTTTGATCTCCGAGTCAGAATCAGAACGTCATCAGTCGAAGACAGGGTGCGCAATTATTCCACTTGTTATGTGTTCACGTGTGTGCGGTATTGTAGGGAATCATGTCAGGCAATCATGGCAGAAGGAATGTACAGCGTCTATCTGACAAAACGTTCTTATCTGACAAAACTCTTTTTACCACGTTTTGTCAGATAAGCGCCGTACAAACGTACGTCAAGTTAATGCCAATATATACGCCCTCTATACATGCTATAGTCAATACAAAGAGATAATAAACACACCAGTGATCGAACAATCAAGACCACGACGATCATGTAAATGCCGGCTATCGATTGTCCATATTTTACCATGGTTTGTAAGTAATTGTAAGCCTGTGTTCGTTGAAGCTAATGCTGAACAAAAATTTTTATGTCTGAGATCTGAGGTCTGAATCTGATGATCTGAATCTGAGAATCTGAATCTGAGGATCTGAAAAGTCAACTCTACCTGTAGGAAATGTAAATTTGGTAGTTTATCTTGAAAAATTCCGAGCTTCAGCTTCTAAATACAAAATGCTTTTTCTTCTGAACAACTTCCCGACAGCTTTACAATTACATTCTGGTCATCACATGGCGGTCTTAACCGTCCATGTGCTGCCGCCGATTGAGAATCAGGCAACTTCAAATCAAAAGTCATAGAAAAAATATCGATATCCAAGCAATGTAAAACAGAGTAATTTTGATAGGGTCAGGTTATTCTATATTATAAAATTCCCAAGGCAACTCGGAACAGCGTAGGATTATGATCTCACTTGTTCGAATACGACACTCATACGGTAGGGTAAAAATGGGAACCCAGATCGCTATATACTGCTTCCGCCAAGCGAACCTGCTTAGCTAAAGACAGTAAAATGACCATAATTATTATTGCCTGTCTCTGTGAATTTTGCCGACTATTCGTCAGTAGTTGTCGAATTTCTTGAGTTTGTCCGAAAACTACGATTGACGTAAGTTTCAAGACACTTGAGTGCGAACGCAATATCGATATCGGGATAGTAAAGTCAGTTACAGATAATCGAAGAAGAACAGAAGAGTCTATTAATCTGCGAATTAAATGAATTCTACACTGCAAATTCTTCTGGCTTGAAATATAACCGCTTGGTTTGTAGGTGGTTTGCGGGTGAACCAGTGTGTATGTGTTTGAAATATTTCGGTTTGCCCAAAATCTACAAAGATTTTTTGGTTTGAAGTCACGCCACTACACAGAGTATGAATGGCATGTATTCATACCAATAAATTGGCGGCTTATTATCAAGCCCGTCATGACATAAATTTAAGCCGAATGGCTTCTTTTTGAGCCCGTCACAATATAATTTATTGTTTAAATTTGAGCCACTGCCATCGTTGGTTTTGTTTATATACCGACAAATTCATTGGCTCATATTTAAGTCAACCACAAGTGGCAACTTTGTGGGCATGGTTTAAGTTTATATCATTCAAGCACTTGAAATAAATCGGCCTGTTTTCACGCCATTGTTAAAACAGTCACTGGTTAATATCTAAACCAGAATTGTACATCACGTCACTACATTGATAACAGCGAGGACGATGAGCATCCATGCCTGCATTCAGTGCGACAGATTGATTACCTTTATTTTGTGAAGTTTTCAATTGAACAGAAGACATGGACTTGCTTCAAGTCTGTAGGCATATAAATATCAAAACAATAAATTGAAGGAATTAACTGACAATACTGAAATAGCGTTGATCGCAAATGACGTCATTTTTCTTTCATTAACATGCAAAAATAAATGTAGGGCCTATACGTCGGATTGTCCGCATTTTCCGAGAGAACAACGAAAGTAAAAACCACAATAATTTATGGCTCAGACTAAAAGCTACCACAAGAGTCACGCATGCATTGCAACAACAAACTTTGGCCGAATTTCAGGCAGCAATGTCGCTCGCGTGCAGCTGTAGGCCTAGCTGTGGGTCCATAGCTGCGGTGTTTTCAGACGGGATTCCTGCCTTTTACGAGCTGGTTTTGACTTTTACGATTTTAACCTAGCCCACGGTGCGGTGGGGTTAAAATCGTCAAAGTCAAAACCAGCCCGTAAAAGGCAGGAATCAAGTCTGAAAACACCACTGCTATGGACCCAAAGCCACAATAGGTCTAACAAACCTGAAATCGCGATCAACACTATTATCCTGAATTTTTTCCAGGCCATAGCCTTGATCCTGGTAGAATTCCGATATATTTTATTAATAAGGACATTTTTAAAATAGATGACCATAGCACAGTACAGATGATGATATTGTGAGACGGTCAAGCGTGTCAATAAAGGTCAACGGTCGCAGCATGCATGGAGGGAGGTCCATAACCTTTGACCCACGATTCACCCTTTGTTACATTACACCTTTAAATAGTTCAATTTTACACAATGATTTGCAGAGACAATTGTAACTTTGCCATAGATATTATATCTCCGTGACGTATGTAAGAATTATAGTACTTTCTGATTGTTCATAATCTTAAAGGAACTGCTGGCGAGTGGAATCCTCACCCCTTCACTTTACAGCAAGTTGCGAATGAATTCCTCTGTGGCACAGATTGCGCGCCAAACTTTCGATTAATATGGGCCTTACAGCCCTGCGGAGATGGTACTCCACGACCGTCCCACCTCCGTACTTCGGCAGTTAATTTACCTTAAATTTCCCGCACGGTTGTGGTAGCAATGGCTTCCATCACCAATGAAGATGACTTTGGAAGAACTGGTTACGTACCTCAGCGATAACCTTTGCATTCACACATTCAACGATGTCTTTGAAATGCATTGAGGCAAGTACAAATCAAACGTAATGTGTTTACTTTATTCCGTGTTATATTCCGTGTAAGATGTATATAAAAGAAGATGAGGGCAACTTCACACCCTACCAAGTTTGTTAATATTACGATATGGTGGATAAAAGGACCTTTGCAGTTATTTTGTGAGGAAAATGGCGAGACACCAGTGAATCTATATAATGCTTTGATCTTGGTCATGTGATCGAGGTCCCGGTAAACCGATTTGTTGATTGAGTGATTCGTTTTAACCGTGTTTCGGAACCAAAAGTGGGGTTCTTCATCAGTCACTCTATTGTTTTGTATTCCCTCTTGTTGGTTGTGTGATGAAGTCATCTTCGCCGACGAGGAGAAGAAGCCAGATTCAGTATTGAGAGAGTTATATTAGCCATTATTACTGGGTGAGCGATCCTGTATGTGGTGTCATATTATAATTAACATGACCCTGCATCGACCGGAGTTTCTGGACGCTTATATGGATTTTTGTGTTAGGGCATATTTTGAGCGTTGCTAGTGCTCGTTGTGTTAAAAGTAAATGCTTTACTAATCTGTCAACGATTAGTTTGTTTTGGGCACTTTAATCGATTATCCGAATTTTTGGTTTTGAGTCAATTTTTCATGGATTTTGTAATGGATTTCGGATCGATATTTGTGCCCGCTTTCCGGTGTTTGAAAAGCATGTTGTGAAAGGCTGTTCTGTTATTCAAGGCAAATTTATGTTTCCAAAGCTTGATTTTAACTTGGGTCCTTCAACATCATTGCTTACACAAATCTTGTGAGCCATCTTGTCATTCAAGACAGGTACATACTAAAGTGATTCATTTTCAGCAAATAACTTCATGTACAAATGTTGACCATTGACTTCCACTTACCGGTAATAGATACTTATTTGTTTCTTTTTCAACAGATTGTCCAGGGCATGATATACTTGATACAGAAAATGCCTTCAGCTCCACAAATTAACAATGGATTCTTTGAGTACAATGTAGAAGTAGAATGAAGACTCTGCCATCAGATATGGTGGAATTCACAAATAATATAAAAGGACATAAAAGGTTATCAAATATCGTTGTGTGCAGCGTTAACAATCACGTCGGGCGCGAATGTTCCTCCTATTTTAACATATTACACTAACACTTTGGATTTTGTTCAAATTTCAGCTATTATTACATATCTGTGACGTATCTTTGTCGTGGTCACACAACAGACATACATGTTTACACTTATTATTGTTATAATATAAGGTTATTCACAAAATACCAGGATTTATGTCCGAGTACATCGTGCAGCGGAGGTATTGTCCGAGGCGTAGCATCGAGGACAATACCGAAGCGTACGATGAACTCAGACATAAATCCCGGTATTTTGTGAATAATCTTATTATTATACACCTTTTAGTCCAATTTTACCGCACTGCACTGAGCGATCGCAAGCAAACTGAGAATGCGTTCAGCGCGTCCGCTGAGTGCACAGAATAAAATTTCAAACCCGCGCTGCGCACTTTACGTGATAGAAATTGTAGGTCATCAGCATAATTTCACTCTAATTCACAGGTTTTTGACAAGTAATGTTGTGAAGTCCTGAATTTTTGAAGTATATTTTTTGTTATAAATTAAAATCATCTCTCCTTTTCCCCCTGCGCTGAGGTTAAGGTTCTTTGGGGTCAAATGTCAAATAGCGTCTAATAACACAAAAAGTAATTGTACTACGCGACAAAGTTTCTGGACTCCGCGTCCTCTGATACTGAAACTTACTGTACGACGAAACTCCATAGGTTATAGACGCAGGTGTATAATAATCAATCATATGAGGGGAGCCACTTGCATGCACATGGTTTATGATACTGAATCTTAGTCCGATGTGTCAAGAGTAAAATTAACATAATTTGCCATTTTCCTTATTGTTAACAGGCATCAAACTTTTTAGGTTCTCAAGAGTGTCTTTGGTGGAAAAACTCCAGTTTGACAAATGGTTACAGTTGTGACGTAAATATTGCTTGTTGAAAAACTTTGTTACTGCAATTCAGTGCAAATTAGTAAAGGCACATTAGCTGTAAGTTTTAGCACTTTTCAATCTTCATTGTTGTGTGTATAAACCGCAGTTTCGATAGCTATATAACAGCCTCTTGAATACCAATATTCTGCTTGACAATGTACTGTGTACATGTTTAACAACCATTGTTATTGTTGACAAATGAATTCTATTCCAGACTGAAATTTGATTTTTAACAATAACAATGCTAAATATACACATATGAACTGGTTGATAATGTATGTTTGACACTCATCATCCCTTAAGAAGTAGAACAAGAAACTGCAGTATTTTACACAAAACAAAACTACTTGGAAATTGCCAAAAGTTACAGCTGATGGAGCTTTCAACATGCCGGTTTGATTTCTGTCAGATTCAGTACAAGGACTTCCGTACAATGCAAAACTCTCACAGCCCTCTTACCTTCTGAGGGCTGGTTCAGGATGTACACACAGCTGCACCAGCTATGAAAATAATATCCCCAGTATAGCATAGTCAGAAAAATACCTAGCACAGCTGCATTTCATATCCAAGTACCTAGTGTGTCGACAGTCCTGTACAATAGTTTTTTAAATAGTACATGCATCATGGGTTTGAAATCAGCTCGAACATTTCCTTCCAAATCAACCCTGTAGAAACCCTGTACAGTTCTGTAATGGGGAGGGGGGAATTCCAACACAACTGAGTACATGAATGTCTACATAGGCACAGTTGCACTGTGTGTTACAATAAGGCTGGTACGGAGAGGTAAGCTTTTATGTGACCAGGGTGAAAAGGGGCTGAACATTTCAACAGGGCTGGTATGCGGATGTGTTCATCACTGTGCCTCAAATGCTGAACACTGGCCCTGGTACAGAGAGGTGAACAGCACTTCTGGTACATACATATAGTGCTAGGCACATTACATACCTACAGCACACATTCCTATATCAGGGCTGTGTAAAAATTACCCCTGCTACAGTGTTGTCAAGTACATAGGTGGTACACAGATGTGCTCCTCAAAGCTGTGCTAGGATGTTGTACAAGGACATGGCCATGCCAAATCTGCATTTGTCAATTTGTTTCAAGATAAAAAGGCCAATATGGCCATCAATCACACTCCCATTCACATGAATCATATGTGTACTTGGTAGATTATGGCTTAGTTCTGTTTTTCTGAACTCCATTAGCTACTACTTCGGGGCTTTCTTCCAGCATGTTTGTTCTGCTTTTCAACTGCAGTTTCCCATTCAAGTCATTGAAGCATGATGAAATCCCCAATGTTTAGCTACTCAGTACAGTATGTACATGTAGCATTGTTATTGTTACGGCCGGACAAGAGTTCATTTGTCAATTATAAAAATGATCAAATATACAGGTTGTGTTTACAAACATAAAACTTGCATTTTAGTATGCTGTGGAAAGTAGGCCAAGAAACTGTAGATGATAAACAGTACTAAAATACTGAAGAAGTATCCAAACATTACAGTTAATGGCGGGATTTCATTTACTTATTTCAAACTACATACATGTGAAGTATATCATCAATGATGACTGCATGTTGCATAGCCAGAGTGATAAAATGCTTTCTCAAAGGTCTTTCCAACTTCTTTGCAAGTCTCAAAAGGACATTGCACTGTGACTCTAATATATCTTGCCTTGTAATAAATTCATTTTGATATTCTGGAATTGAAATTCATTATCATGACATTCAAACCATAGTTTTACACATTTTTTGCCAGTGCACTGATGCAGCAAGGCCTATGACATTAACGATAACCTGTAAAAGTTATCTTTGTCATGCTAAGAGACTTGCCCTGAGCAGTCATGTCAGATTATTGGTGTACCAAGATAGACTTGATAATTGTGTTCCTTCACTCAAATATGTCTTTAAGAACATGACTATAAATTAGAATGCTACCGATGAACATTCCAATATACTTGTACAATTCCCTAAGCATACCAGTAACTAGGCCTTGCCCGGCCCTCATTTTACTAGTAGCTGGGCACTGAGTGTTTTACCAGGAGCTAATCTTGTACCTCAAATTTTGAATGTTTGTATCTTTTATATTCCAAGATGCTGCAAAACTCACTTTCGGGGGATGTGATGCAAAGCAGCAGCCCTGTTTAGGTGTGCTCGTCTATGAAGGAGCAAGCAGTTTGTGTTGTTTCTTGAAGGAGTTATATTCTGCAGCATGGAAAGAGACAATGTTGTGCTAGGTTTGCTTAGTTATCTAGGGTTTCAAACTTTGATTACATCAGATGTGTGAAAGGAACATGTCAATTTGTAGAGATCTTCTGGCTTGACAAAGCTGGGATGCGAGGTAAATGGGCTGGCAATTATGAGTGGTCTGTAGTGTGCAGGTGATTTCCCAGTGAAACAGCCAGCAATTTTGCATCAGATGCATGAGGTAAATTTATAACATCAAATTATGTTATCAATATGATTTTACAAGTACCATTCATAAGAATGTCATTTTTAGCAAGTATACCCTTGTAAGTATTAGATTTGATTATGTTGCAACAATTACTGTTTCATTTCTTGTAAATTGCAATAAATTTTAGTCTGAAATTCATTTTGATGATTGTTGTTGGTTTTTTTAATGTAGCTTGCAGAATTTCTAACTACTTCAGCTGTTGTTTGTGTTTCAGATGTTTTACAATCCTGCTTTGTGTAGCTCCATCACATAGAGGACCCAATAGGCCATTCCATTGGATGATAATCCTCCCCCGTGTCTGCAAAATTTGAAGAAATCCAATTTAAATTATGGTTAATATTAAACTGGCTTGTCAGCAAGCCATACAAAAGCCTCAGAGTGGCATGCCTGCAAGCCAGCTTGTAGTTGCTTGCTGGCAAACCAGAGGAATCCTTAAACCAGAATTAGTCAGAAATTGGTTTGTTGGCAAGCCACATTGCACTAATATTGGCTTATCTTCAAACCAGATGGAACCAGGATTGGCTTACCGTTTAGCCAGAGACGTGTGATATTGGTTTATAAATGAGCCACTGTTCAGCAGTATCTGGTATATGGGCAAGCCACAGTATCTTAAGGTAGCGGTAAAGGCTATTTTGGCACCAATTCTTTTCTCAGAGTTAATGTCAGTTTCAAGTGTTAGAATCAAGATATTTAGTTCAAATTTTCAGGATAACTCCCTTAGTTAATACTTTCTCCAAAGGATATAAAATTTGTATATTTGTAGCCATGATTTTGAAATATGACACCAATCAATATTAAAATTTAATTTTTCATATTTTTTTACATATTTGAATTTAATAATAATTGGATAGTATTAATATTACCAAATTAGATATAAATATGTTGACACTATTAATTGTAAGATTTGTACGGCAGGATTTGTAGATAAAATTTGTTTTTATGATTTTACATGGGTTTACATATCAAAAAATTATTAAAAAATTCTTTCAAATTTCAAAATGTGATTTTTCAAAAAGTACTTCAAATACAGGAAAATTGTGCCGTACAAATCTTATCTGTAACCTTGTTAATAGGCTGTAAAAATTCCATGTCCATATCTCATTTCAAAGGTTGGATTAAATTGGTATAAAATTATGTACAAAAACTGTTATTTTGTCAAAAATGTTGAAAACAAGCCATATTTGCACCTCTCTTTTGAAGTCACAGAGCAGTCTTTTTGGTTAATCTCACTTTTGACACCTCTTTGACACTCAAAGAATCTAAAATGCATTTATAATAGCAGTTACGCATTCTGAATGCAAGCACTACCTTGTCCAACTTTCCTTAAAAACAGTAAAAATGACTTTCCCTTTTCAAACGTTTTTTTTAAAAGCTAGGGGACCTCTACCATAGTTAATACACTAAGGACTCCCCAACTTCCTCTTATTTGGTCAGTTTTTCAGAAGTTTCAACGGGCTATAAGTCTGCAATGCCTATGACCCCAAATGTCTAGTTTTTTTTATTCCACAGAGAATGTTGACTACTTTTATGTTTTAATAGTTTTATCACATGAACTGGCCCGAATTCCCACCTGTGTGACGTAGAACAGGACGGATAAGAAATCCGAATTACCCCTGTTGTACGTCATCAACCGGAACTTTTTTCTTGCATGGTACCGTTCATACGTGCGGGTCGCGATGTGAACATAGACTGTGTCGTGATCGATGCCGTGCTCTCATGACACTTTTCAAAAACGGTGACCCGATAAATCCACACATGGAAACATAGAAAGCATGTCCAGCGAAATTTCGAGTCGCTAAAACTATAGCTGTTCCCGAGAATCGAATTGGGATACCGCCGATCCAGTCGAGTCGCCTCGTAAGGCTCAATGTGGACGTCGTTCCTGGCGATCCGGTTGGCGATAAACCTGAAATCTTCACTTCAACGGAAGTTCAACTGAATAAATGAGTACAGTATAATCTTCGGGAAAGCGACATACAGGCACAAGCATAAAGTCATTCGACTAACAACGATAAATTTCCTTCATCATACAAAAAATTCCGTAAGTTCTTGCTCGGAATCAAACCTGTAGCGGCGTAAGGCTGTACATCAAAGACATCAGCCGTTGAGCTGTATGTGCATTGCAGCGCTGTGGAATCCGATGTACTTCGAAAGTGGACTCAGACAACACTCAAAACAGAGTTTCCGTCAAGTAAAATTAGGATGTATCTACAGGTGAGATATATGTCACTGCAAACATCAAAGTCCTTTAGACGAAAACATTAACGACCGAGATCGGGATTAACGAGTGACACCGGTTGCAGAGACCGGGACGACAGCGTTATGGGCATAAACATGCAATGAGGTACACTCTGTGTGTCTTCCAACAGAATCTTTCGCGCTCGTCACAGTCGTAAACTTGTGTGATATTTGAAAAGCTACGGAATCTCTGAGAACGAGACTTACTGTTTCGATCGTGTCGTTGTATTTACTTTATAAATCTATTTGTAAATATTCTGAATAACTCTGATTACTGATTATTATCGCTAGCACGATGACAGTTATGTCAACCGTACCGGTGGACGACTTACCTTGGCATCGGTACAGCGCGAGACAATGATTGACAGGTTCACGTGACAGAATCCGTATGTCTGGTTGGTGGAGATACCATTTGATGTAGCAAATTTCAGCTTGATGAGATTTATGAATGAAAGTATCTCCTGGGTGACGGGCCGCTTTACTCTTTAAATGAAAGTAATCCGCGTAAGTAAAACACAAATCGCGACGAAATTTATGCAATTTGTTACGATAATTTTGATCCATTCACGTCAAAAGAAAAATAAGAAGACTGTTCATGTGATAAATATATAATCCCATGGTATTTTTCTCTGTTTGACGTCATCGTATACTCGTGTTTTTCGTGGAGCCGCACAACTTCTCGCCTTCGGCTCGAAGTTGTACGGCTCCGCGAAAAACACTCGTATACGATGACGTCAAACAGAGAAAAATACCATGGGATTATATATAATTATTGAAGTTTGTAACTGACGCTCTAGCCTTTACCGCCACCTTAAACGTAGCTTGCTAGCAAGCCATGTTCATATAATGGTGGATTGCCTGTAAACCATGGTTTAGTACTGACTGGCTTATTCGCAAGTTGAAGTGATCTGTACTTGGAATGTATATATGTCATATCAAAAACCAAACTGGCATGCACAGAAACCAGATAAAGCATGCCAGAAAGCCAAATAAGCCAAAATTCACAACTCGAAACAATCCGTTAACTGACAAACAAACCGGTTTATTTTTGGCTTGAATTTAGCTGGCCGGCAATCCAGAAAAATTGCAGTGTAGATGAATATGAAAGTAAATAAAGGTAGTGTTGTGCCCTGCTTGGGAAAGAAAAGTTGATAAAGATTTCTAAAAAAAGTCAGATAATATGAGAGCAATTTAGTAAAAATCAAGCTCAGAAAAATGTATAGAGAAGAACAACATCACTGCGATCTTCAGACCTTTCATCATGTTTCAGTCTGAACGATCAATATTCGATGCTTATCTATGGTATGTGTCTTTTTTGGACAACTCCGACGGATATGAATCAATCGAAACTTAGTTTCATTGCCCTGACCCAACCGGAAATAATGCAGCTCTTGGGTACCTGTACAATCGTCGCATGAGCGTATCCAATGGCAAATCACTGCAAGGGCCTTTGACCGTGCATCGCAAGCAAACAACGGTTTTGGACGACACGAGAGCAATATTTCGGGATTCGGATTGGGTAGGCATAGATCGGAATCGGGCACCATTTTACAAGTTGTATAGCCACAAATTGATGACGTCAAAATCGGCGTACACAAAACACACACGCCCCGTAATTGCGGCACTGACTAACTAATAAGGTTAAAATAATATAAATTTGCACTTTCTTCGAATCACTGTCACAGTTTCCGACTGGTTATTTTTGTATGGGGTGAAGTACAGTGGAGGCCAGGAATATGGGTTAACTGACCAAATTGTCGGAACCGTTCCGACAATTTGATCAGCTAACCCAAATTTCTGGCTCACACTGTGCTTCACCCGACACAAAATCAAGCAAATGAAGACGATCACAGACATTTTGGGGGGAAGGGTCAGTTAGTTCATGTGATCGCGGCAGTAATTCCGTCTCATTCTGGGTACAATATGTCCCCTTTTACGTTTTATTCATCAAATTTGTTGTCATGTACAAACTGACTCCGACAGCAATGGCAATATTGATCCCTTTTCAATATAGCCGTTGCAAAAGACGGCACACAGTTACATAACAGAATTAAGAGTTCATTCAAACGCAAATAATCAATATGGCGGCCAAAAAAATCTTTTTATGTTTTCGTTTGCATTACTGCTTCTACAGACCCAAAATCACACCTGTTTAAACTCTGTTATTGATTGGTTTAATTTTTGTCCACAAATTTGTTTCCTCTATCTTTGCGATCATGCCTCCCAATATTTTTTGGCTAGGCTGTATTATTGAAATTTATGAATCCACGGATGTAAAAAAACATCTATACTGAATACAAGTTCCAGAAGTTCAAATACAGCTTGAGTCGAAACAGTGACAGACATTTGGTGATTGGAGTCATTGGTCGCGATATTTGTGCTTGCTTTTTAATTCTGTTGACCGACGTAATGCCA
Source organism: Ptychodera flava (assembly GCF_041260155.1). Lineage (NCBI taxonomy): Eukaryota > Metazoa > Hemichordata > Enteropneusta > Ptychoderidae > Ptychodera > Ptychodera flava. The sequence goes on along the minus strand of NC_091931.1, from coordinate 6,193,472 downwards.
ATGGTTTATCGAGTTGTTCCTACAGGTTCCAGCATTATTCTGATGAGTGGTAGGGGAGGGGGCTTATTCTTCGTTGTCCAAGTCTCCTCAGTTCTCTCATTTCACCGCTAATCATTGTCTTCATTTTGTGGATCCTCAAACCTTCGCCCACACCAACCAACACCTTTGAAGGCATGTGGATGCATTCCAACCGAAATTGGATGGGCCTCGCATCTTCAGACTTTATTTCCAGCTTATCTTCATGAGTTCATGTGGCGGAGGCGTTTCGGCGATAAAGCTAAGGCGTGGATGTCACTTGTTCAACATATTTCAATTCTCTATCCTTCGAGTTTACAGCCCCCTTCATCGATTCAACACTGCACATAACACCATATTGTGCCAAATGTTTTGAGACGGTCTAAAAACTAATATCACGCCTAAGTTTACAGCTCAGGAGGCCACTGCCGCTGATGTGTGACACTGGGAATGCACAAACCAGACGAAGTTCGTGCTGGTGACAGTATATGGACCCTAAATCATTATATTGGCAGCGAATTTCGTTTGCTTCTGTACTTAATTCACTTCGTCGATCGGTGGAATTTTTATAATACAATTTTAGTAGCATATCCAACGATTTGTTGCTCACGTTTTCATTTACAACAGTAATGAAATATTGCATTTCATACATGTTGAGTGATGAACCACTTTTATATAAAAGTATCCTGTCAAAACTGAACACACACCTTTCGCATTGTAAAAAAGGCAGGAAATGACAAATTTAATAATAAATGTCAAACACAAAGTTTTCAACATATAAAACATCCTAAACAAGTGACAATTTTATGCTTTAACTGTGCAAATACAACAAATAATATGAAAAATATTCAAACAATAACAAATCTGCACAACAAACACAACAATGCAGAGAAAAAAATAAAGACAGGCAATAAAGCAATCAATGCAGAGGCATAAATTCAATAAAAGAAGGAAATGCGTAAAAGACTTTCAAATCATTACAAGTGAACATTATAAATTAATCAGTTCCTGCTTAGCATTATCATCCTAACGTTTATATGGAACATTGCATCCCTTTCTCGCAACTTGTTCTCGTGGAGTACAGATTATAGGTAATGCTTCACATCCTGGAGTTGCTGGGTTTGATCCCCGGCAGCGGTTTTAGTTGTCGTGTAAAAAAGTGTAACTAATAAATAACACTTCTCTCCCTGTCATTAATCACCATTACTTCCACATTCAGGGCGTCTGAAGAACACGTGGATAGAGTAACTACGAAATGAGGGAAAGGCGTGAAGATAGTAAAGAATTGGGACCCTTCGTTTTAATCATTTCCTTTAAGTTTCCAAGCCCCCATTCCTTAGGTTTTTGTGCTCGGTCCAAAATGGGTCCGCATGTCACCGGTTTTGTCCATGGCAATCAGCAGAGCTGTGGTGAGAGGCCGTATAAAGCAAGGAACACACAGCATCGTATGCAGGGCTAGGCCAAAACATACTTCCAAAAGAGATCTATCGTAAAATATCGTACAGTACGGAAAATACACATCACCCATTTATAGGCCTACAGTGTACAGATCCACTAACAAACAGGGAGAGACAATCTGTTTGAAACCATGAAGCAGTCTGTCTGTGTTGAACTCATCTGGGACTCGTGTTCAGTAACCGTTGGTCAGGCACTACCATTTTGCTAAGTAGTAAGAATAGTTATTCATTGTTGGCATCGTAATCGATCCAATGTACACAACAAATGTTTGATCGTTTGCACCTTTGTGCGTCCCCTCGTGATTGGCAGCTGTTTAATGCTTTCATCTATTGTTTGTTGGACTCTTCGAACACAGCATCGAAGCAGTTTTGGCATCAAAAACCAGCTTAAAATGGAAAAAATGAGAGAATTTTGCCAGCAAGGTGATGCAACAAGTATTCACAAAACGGAATATGTTGGAACTGTGCTTTAATTTACACCATGGTTCTTGAAAGATCCAGATTTTCGGGAGCAATCGTTGATGCTGCTACAATGTGCCACTCATGTTGGATTATGAATGCCAAGGGAGATAAGGGTATTTATACGCTCCCCTGCCTTTAAGTGCTGATGTCGAAAATGGCATATTTGCACAAATATTAGGTGCCTCGACTGATGCATGACACAGCAAATTGATTTACCTTCCAGGCCAATTGGAAACATATGTTAAACATATGTTAAAGAGTGACTGGGTCACTAGCGCAGTAGTAGCCGAGCTCAGTATAGCTTGGCCTGTAGTGTAGCAGACCTGACTCGCACATGAAACCATGGCCAAAGACCTTTCCAATGGAGCACCCTTTCGGGGTTTTATCTGCGGCATATAAAGGTATTTCATTTAGCTACTGCAGCTAATATGCTTTAACAAGCTTTAATTTTCACATAATAGAGTATCAAAATGGCCAAGGCACACGCTTCAAAACAACGTTTTACTATAATTATTTGAAAGGGTGGGTGGGAAAGGTTAACCAATTTTGGGACATCGTCTAAATACAACGATTTGAAGTCAAATTTTTCAGATATTGCAAATTTTGAAGAAGCAAATTAGTAGCTTTTTAGATTCGTTTCCTACCTTCAGCTTTATCTTCATCCTGCCTCGCAGCAGCACGTTTTTCACGATTTTTTGTGATTCTTACATATCGTTCTCCCATACGTAAGGCACACTCCAAGACATCACAAGTAGCATTTTCAATGTCGGGATCTCTGTCCTCGTCAGCGAAATAGTTTTTGATGAAAAACAGCTTCGCGAGATCGCATCCTGTTGCTCTTGAAGCACTTTCCTGTAAAAAAACAATCAAAATATATATGCAAAGTACAGGATGTGATGCTTACGTTCCCAATTGAACAAGAAATATTTCACAATAACAATGGCTCAAGAAAAACTCCTGCATCGGATTTGTACTGTATCCGGATGCCCTTGTTGCTTTACCCTGGTAACGTTTATCGTAATAATCAGTAGTGATACTTTTTTGTGAACGACGCAACTTGTCGGCAAGTGAAGCAACATAAACAATGACCAGATGTGAACTCAATGTGCTAACGTGTTTTACAACAGTTTCATTAATAGTAGTACGTTTCACAGAACAATCAGATATCGGTATATCATTACATTTAGCGGTTTCATTAACTTTTGCACAGTACTCTCAGAGTTAGCTCACTAATTACAAAACCATGTAATATGCAAATGGGCTGTTTATAACTTGAAACTGCAATTAGATATCCATCAAATCAAATTTAATGCTGTAAGTTTGGAGTAATATAACTAATTACAAAGTTCATTAAATATGCAATTGACGTTTAATTGCCTTGACACTGCTAAATGTTTCATAGCACAATTAGACATTTATCAAATCAATATCAATAGAATGTTTCACCAAATTTGGTACTGTAATTTTCGAGTTATTTACCTAATTACAAAGTTCATTAAATATGTAAATGAACCCTTTATTATACAACACTGTCAGATATCTGTCAGATCAGTATCTGCAGCACATTTCATCAAAGTTGGTGCATTTTATTCTGGATTTATATGACTAATTACAAAAATTCATGTAATATGCAAATGAGCTATTTATTAACTTGTCACTGCCAAATGCTTCTAAGTACATTTGGATATTTATCAGATCAATATCTGTAGCTGGTTTAATCAAATTTGGTGTCGAAATTTCAGAGTAATATACCTAAATACGAAGTTCATGGGCTACATCCCAACAGGTAGTGAGCATGTGAGGTGGCAATGAGAGCGCTCTGTGACACCTGCTTAAAAGAGCTTTAAGTCTAATTATGGAAGCAAAGTTATTTTGCAAAATATAATTTGACAAGGATGACCTTTGAACTTATATATATATATATATATATATATATATATATATATATATATATATATATATATATATATATATATATATATGTATATTAATAAATTACTTCAAGCACAAAGTAATGATATCTGTTACTTAAGTTTCATGCATCCTGCAATCATCAGACAGAAGTGAAAGGATTCTTAGCTCGACAGTCTTATATATGTGTGATGGGGACGTACCATTCTATTTGTAGGTGGTGTTAAAATTTGATAAATAATATTTGTTTTGGTGGCGACATTTTGAAACCAACTCCGAGCGTTTGTTTAACAGCGTAGATTTGTCAGCATTGACAATGTGTAGTTTTTCTGATATACAAATGTTACATCGCTTTCTTATGTTAAAGCAACATGTTGCTTTGTCAATAATAATAACTACAGACCGATTTCAGTTTTACCTGTCCATTCTGAGCTATGGGAAAGACATTTTCATACCAATTTTATGATTTTCTGTCTTGTCACAACTTATTGTCCAACAATCAATCTGGTTTTCGTAAGCGTCATTCCTGTCAAACAGCTCTTACTTACCATACAAATTTATAGTATCAAGAAATTGACAAAGGCAACCTGATTGGGCTTTTGTTGATAGACTTCAGAAAAGCATTTGACCTTGTTAATCACAATATATTGGTGCAAAAACTGAAACTGTATGGGTGTTCCGACAAATCTCTTCTTTTTCCTTACATCATATTTAACAAATAGATCCCAGTCAGTTAGCATCAATGGGACCTTGAGTGACGCTCTTCCACTTAGTGTTGGTGTCCCTCAGGGCTCCAGTCTGGGTCCTCTTTTCTTCCTGCTTTTTAATGATCTCCCCTTAGCTTTAGACACTTCAAAAATCAATGTGTATGCTGACGACACAGCGGCATAGGCGGTTGGCCACAATATCCGAGAACTTGAAACTAACCTCAATGGTGACATGACATCCATTTTGAGCTGATGTTGTAACAATAGCGTGTGTACACTGCAAATTTGTCTGGATTGAAATATAACCACTTGATTTGTATGTGGCTTGCGGATGAACCAGTGTGTATGTGTTTGAAATATTTTGGTTTGCCCGAAATCCACAAAGATTTTTGTGGTTTGAAGTCACGCCACCATACAGAGTATGAATGGCATGTATTCATACCAATACATTGGTGGCTTATTATCAAGCCCGTCATGGCATAAATTTAAGCCGAATGGCTTCTTTTTAAGCCAGTCACAATATAATTTTATTGGTTTAAATTTGAGCCACTGGCATCGTTGGTTTGTTTATATACCGACAAATTCATTGGCTCATCTTTAAGCCAACCACAAGTGGCAACTTTGTGAGCATGGTTTAAGTTTAAACCATTCAAGCACTTGGAATTAATCGGCCTGTTTTCAAGCCATTGTCATGACAGTCACTGGTTAATATCTAAACCAGAATTGTACATCACGTCACTACATTGATAACAGCGAGGACGGTGCGCATCCATGCCTGCATTTAGTGCGACAGATTGATTAGCTTTAATTTTGTAGTACGATACAATTTTGTGAAGTTTTCAATTGAACAGAAGACATGGACTTGCTTCAAGTCTGTAGGCATATAAATATCAAAACAATAAATTGAAGGAATTAACTGACAATACTGAAATAGCGTTGATCGCAAATGACGTCATTTTTCTTTCATTAACATGCAAAAATAAATGTAGGGCCTATACGTCGGATTGTCCGCATTTTCCGAGAGAACAACGAAAGTAAAAACCACAATAATTTATGGCTCAGACTAACATTGCAACAACAAACTTTGGTCGAATTTCAGGCGGTGATGTCGCTCGCGTACAGCTAAGCTTATATTAACAAACTGAAATCGCGATCAACGCTATTGTAGGCATATCCTTGATTTTTCCAGGCCACAGCCTTGATCCTTGGACAATTCCGATATATTTTATTAATAAGGACATGTTTGAAATGGATGTTCCATGCCCCTGAAGTGTGTGAAAAATAATTTTCTCGACCGCGGAGCGACGTCAGTCATAAGTGAAACGCATACGAGCGAGGTGAATGAGAGAGCAGATGATACAGAAGAGAGAACGATACAGAAATTGTGTGAAAAAAAGCAGAACTAAAAGTTATGTCATTTATGTATATTAAAACTTTGAATATTGTTTTGGTGGTTGAAATATCCGAACTTCCCACGGCGCTGTGACGCAAAAATGACGTAGAATCCGCAAGTACCCGGATGGCCCGCGGTCGAGAAAGTATGTCAATAAAGTTAACGGTCGCGGTCGTTTCGTAACCTTTGACCCACGGTTCACCCTTTGTAACATTACGCCTGAAAATAATTCAATCTTACATAATGATTCGCCGAGCCAATGTTAACTTTGATATAAGCTTAGATATTATATCTCTGTGACAGATGTAAGAATTATAGTACTTGCTGATTGATCATACTCTGAAAGTGACCGCTTGCTTGTGGAATCCACACCCCTTTATATCCAAGGGAGTTGCGTATTAATTCCTTTAGGGCTCTATAAGCACATTAAGCGGCAAAGTTCCGAATGGTACAAGAGCCTCGCGGCACAGCCGAGATGGTATTCTACGACCTCCCAAGTTACAATTCCGATTCCAGTCCGTCAGTTTACTTCCAAAATTGCCCACATAACAGTCGACAGTAATGGTTTCCATAACCGACGAAGATGACTTGGGAATCTCAGCACACTGCTACCTCCATGATCTCAGAGATAACAATAGTTGCGTTCATCAACAGTTCATACGTTCATGGAATAGTCTCTGCTACCTCCATGATACGTTCAACCGACGTCTTTGGAATTGAAGGCAATTGAAACGGTAAGCTTACGTATTTGTTTTATTCCGTATTATATTCCGTGTAAGATGTGCAAAGTCATTAATTTAAACCGGGCTTGAATTTGTTCAAACACGTCGACCGCATTCCGAAAACATTTATAGGAGCCGTCAGTACCAACTTCCGGGCTGGTAAAGGCGGCTCCCGAAAATACGGATGCCCCTAGCTGTTGGTCCAAAGGCGATATTTCAGTGAATTTTGAGTGGATTTCTGGTCTGGTGAGTCCCTAATAATCAAGCTGTCGATAAGTGTTGGCAATTTGTAATTTGGATGGAAAATTCTTCGAAATATCATCGAACAAACTTGCGCAAAGGGTTCTTGCAGCGGAACATGGACGCTAGTCTATTCAATATCCTAAAGCTGTGGTGGCGGGGTTAATTCGTAAAATTCAAAACTAGCCCGTAAAAGGCAGGAATGCCGTCTGAAAACACCACAGCTATGGACCCACAGCTAGGATGTCCCACGCTCAATGTTTATGGAACGCGATCGACGTATTTGAACGAATTCCAAACCCCATAAACGACAAGGTTAGTGCAGTATAGTGTTTAGTCTCCAGTAGTGATAATTTGGTACGACCAAATTGAGCAAATATGTAGCATTTTACATCAACACGCCTCGTCCAGTGGGATTCACTAATAATTTTGAACTCTTCAGGGCCGTCGGCATTGTAGAGCTACTGTGACCATGGAGGTAGAAGGAGAGACTACCTCCATGCTGTGACCGGGGTTACAAAACACAAACTCACCGACCGCCTCACCGTAGCACTGCAATTTTGCAGCCAGTGCTAGTCAGCTAGCATATATTCATATCAATGATCATTGCCAATGATGTAACAAATTGGCCTTCAATTTCATTTTATGAGACTGAACTGATGTGTGTGTGTCCCTTTTATATGTTATCGTGTTTGTATGGCTTTTCATGACCGCGACATCGTGAAAAATTAAAAAATGAATGTGTTCACAACTTAACGTTTACTTGTATTTTCGAATTTCATCGAAATCGTCCCTGCTCGCTGAATATTCAAATTCGTTTACTTAGCTCCGCTGTCAGCGACAAGGAGTAAAAGGTTGATGTGTGGCATCGTCCGTAGTCCTCTGTGCATTTAATAACCCCTTGCCATTGTCCTTCCTGAACGGAAAGATGGCAATCATTTAAATTTTGTCATCCATCAGTTAACAGGAAAATTACATTTAATAACCCCTTGTCATTGTCGTATAGGACACCAACAAATAGCTGCAACAAGAGCTATTGCAGCATTAGAGAGGTGCCAATTGTATAATAAGGGACCAGAGAAAGTGAGTAAAGTGCACATTTGGTTAAGCTACATTTCTGTGTGATTTTCAGGCAAACTGACTTGCCACAGCTTAGATGCAGGTATCCTCATGCCAATCTTTCAATAACAAACATACTGTTTCATGGATGATATTTCTTGTTTATGTTGATAATAACCTAAAACTGGCTACTTAGATGATTTAATACAGACAAACATACCTAACAAATCATTTATCCAAAATGATGTATTGGTTGATTCTGTTATTCAAGGCAAATTTATGTTTCCACAGCTTGATTTTAACTTGGGTCAGCTCCCAACATATCATTGGTTACACAAATCTTGTGGGACATCTTGTCATTCAAGACAGGTACATACTAAAGTGATTCATTTTCAGCAAATAACTTCATGTTGACCATTGACATCCACTTACTGGTAATAGATACTTATTTGTTTCTTTTTCAACAGATTGTCCAGGGCATGATATACTTGATACAGAAAATGCCTTCAGCTCCACAAATTAGCAATGGATTCTCTGAGTACAATGTGGAAACAGAATGAAGACTCTGCCCTCAGATATGATGGAACTCAGAATGTGGATATAAAAGGTGATCAAATATCGTTGTGTACAGCCATAATAATCACGTCAGGCGTGAATGTTCCTCATATTTCCACATATTACACTAACACTTTGGGCTTTGTTCAAATTTCAGCTATATCTGTGACGTATCTTTCGTAGTCACACAACAGACATAAACGTTTAAACTTATTATTGTTATAATTTAAGGTTATTCACAGTACTTGGATTTACGCGTCTCGGACAATACCAAAGCGTACGATATACGAGGACATTAATCCCAGTATTTTGTGAATACCCTTGTTATTATACACTTTTTAAGCCAATTTTACCGCAAAAAAGTCAAAATAAAAGTGTTTTGGGGATGCCCGTCGCGTACTACACTAGGCGATTGCAAGCAAACTGAGAACATGTTCAGCGTGTCGGCTAAGTGCACAAAACGAAATTTCAAACCCACACAGCACAGTGTACATGATAGAAATTGTAGGTCAGCAGCATAATTTCACTCTAATTCACAGGGTTTTGATTCATCACTAGTAATGTTGTGAAGTACTGAATGTTTAGAAGTATACTTTTTGTTAAAAATTTAAAATCATCTCTCCTTTTTCCCTGCGCTGACGTAAAGGTTTTTTGAGGGCAAATAGCGTCCAATAACACCAAAAGTTATTGTACTCCGCCACAAAGTTATATGACTCCGCATCCTCTGATACCAAAACTTACTATACGACGCAACCCCATAGGTTACAGACGCAAGTATATAATAATCAATCGCATGAGGGGAGCCACTTGCATGCATCTGGTTTATGATATTGAATCTGAGCCTGATGTATGAAGAGTATAATTAAACATAATTTATCATTTTCCTGATTGTTAAACAGGCATCAAACTTTTTGGGTTCTCAAGAGTGTCTTTGCTAGAAAAATTGCAGTTTGAAAAATAGTTTAGGTTGTGACTTAAGTATTGCTTGTTGAAAAAATAGTTTGTTACTGTAATTCAGTGCAAATTGGTAAAGGCACATTAGTTGTAAGTTTAAGCAATTTACAAACTGCAGTTTTGATAGCTATATAACAGTCTCTTGAATACCAATATTCTGCTTGTCAATGTACAGTGTACATGTTTAACAACCGTTGTTATTACATTGTTGACAAATGAATTCTATTCCTGACTGAAATTTGATTTTCAAATAATATGAGGTTATTACGAAAATACCGCAAAGGATGCACGAGGACATTGGCGCAGCGTATCGCCCGACGCGAAGCGGAGGGCGATGCGCAGTGCCAATGTCCTCGTGCATCCTTTGCGGTATTTTCGTGATAACCTTATTATCATACATCTTACATTCGTGACTGGGGCATCAAATTGTCAGAGTAGTGACCATTTTCATGCAATGTCGACAATTTTTCTTCCGATTTTCCGAAACCAGGAGGGAGGAGAAAACTCCTAACGAGGCCTCCTAAGTTTCCAATAAACATTAGTATGGGTTAATCGATAATATTCACGATACTCTCTTTGTGTTATCCGATTTACCGAGAAGTCCTAAATAGAAAATGCAGTGATTGTCTGAATTATCTGTCTTGCTGAGGTAATCTCCCGTGAAAGCACTGAGCTGCACTGCACACTTTCTCCAGCGCGTGTGTTAGAATAAGATGGCTCCTGGGTGGCCCTAACAAAGGTCACGATCCCTATGCGCTGTAGTTTGGTGACGTCACAGCTAGATTTGTCCACACAGCGCGGGAGGTTAAAAAGCTGATCGTCGCTGGTGAGGCAGGTAAAGTCATAAATTTTGTTAATTTTTCAGAAAATTAACGAAAAAACGGTAAGACGTTATGGCCAATGTGTTGTACAACTGAGCTATGCAATGATACCTCAATGAATACGGCAGAGGACGAAAATTTCTCGTAAATTTACTGAAAGTAGCAGACGAACTATGGCTTCCGGGTATCACGGTTTCGTCGAATTTTCATAGTCGTAACTTTTTTCTGGAGGATTTTTCACAAAATTAATACCATGATGACATAAATAGCACTTAAAGAAAAGTAAACTAAAATTTCATTTAATTTGAAGCAGCCAAAGGTTTATCCATAATTTTTACGTTGACGTCCACATAGCGTCAGCCCGTTGCCATTAGCAAAGAACGTACCAGATGTACAAAATGAAATCAATTTCCTCGAGGAAGATTAACCTTGACTAATTGTGTCCTTTTTTATCGTAAAACACTGTATTTACACCTTGATGTTGTCTCTAAGGTAAAAAGTTTACAAGACAAGAGTATTTTCCGAATTTTCTGCAACTATCCTTTTACAAACACCATAGAAACATGGAGAGCGAAAGTGATGTAAGTATCAAAACTTTTTGTCTTTTTGTGTAAATGAATTATTCTGAAATACATTCATATAATGAATATGACAAGTGTAAGTGGGTTTGGTGCGTTAATGCACCAAACGGTTTGCATTGGTTAGTAACATCACCAAGAACAAATGTAAGATTGGCAGATAATGGATTTTTTCCTCTGAAATTAATGTTGAATAACAAAAGCGTCTCTTTGTCATCATATTATTTTAAGATTGTGTGTTTCATAGAGATTCCTCTCAGAAGATTCAAGATAATCGTAAGTTTAGACATTCTATTATTAATAAGATTGGATATGGAAAATAGTTATGCCCTGTTGTCTTTTATATTTGATTGCAAACTTTCATTGATATTTTATGTTACCACATACTCTAATCAAGATTGATACTAGCATAAGTTGCAAAGAAAATTTTCAATCCGAAATCTTCCAAGAATCATTTGTTTCTTTTAAATAAATATCATTTACCTGACAATAAATAAGTCTCACACATAAAATAAAGAATGAGATTAACGCTCCTGCACTTTTCAGTCAAATTTTGTCATTTCTTGCAATTATATCATTTGACATCTTACAGCATTTATTTTCATTAAAATTTTTTGTATTGTATTAACATCAGTGCAAATTTCATAATTTTTGTGGTTATATAAAAAGTACTTCAGGATGAAAAGGCATTGAAAGTTGTATTAAAATCTAAACCACACACATCAGAAATAGACTCCATATTTCTGGTCTGACTCATGTCTATTACTAAGAATGATGGAAGCATGCTTCCAGGAGAAAGTTGACCACAATAAGATGATAATCTAATTGAAAATTTTGTATCTCTTGTTATTTCATTATGAAGCTTTTCTGTATAGTTTTTTCTGTGTTTTTTTTTAAGTGTGATCTTTTTTAAACTGAAGAATACATCTATAAGGAAACATATTTTCTTGATAAACTTTCCCATGGAGAACATTGAACTAATATATAAAGTAGAATATATGAATATGAAGGAAAACTAATCCTTTTTAGAATGAAAATATTCAGAAGTGTATAAGTAAACTGAAGGCAAAGGAAGTTCAACTGGAAGGAATACGTAAGAGACTCAAAAAAAACAGATATGATGACAAAAGAAACCATCAGGTAAGGGAGGTGTAGTTGCTTTATGACAAAAAATCTGCACTGGTTTAGAGATTGTTAGGTGTTGTTGCAAGGGACAGTAGCTGTCATAAAACTGTTCATTTCACATGCACAGGCCCTGGCTGTGTATATAAGTGTAACATTTGATACTTTAACTTGTTTTAGGGAGTTGAACAAGAACTTGAAGTACACACAGCATAAACACTTAAAAAATCATGAGAAGTGACAGTTATTGTCCCTTTAATTAAACTCTGTAAAAACACTCACAGCGAACTGGGAAATCTCCATATTACCAAGTGGATTACTGTCACCAAGTACAGCATATCATCTTGCAGTTGCAAACTGAATGACTTGTTATTTCTCTATCTGGCAGTCTGTGTTCTTCATAATGCCATATTGAAGCTCCAGCATAGTAACTTTGACTTTGGGTCAGAATTTTTGTTTAAATTGGCAATTTCATTTTCCTGTTCAACTCCCTAAAACATGTAATAAAATAATAACCAAAAGTCACAGTTACAGATGGGCCTTATGTTGTGTTGTGAACATAATACATGCATACTAATACATGCATACTGTCTGATTTTCTTTATTGTAGATGATTCACAAATCGTCAAACCTAATTATTTCTTCCCGAAAAAAAATGCTTCAAACACTTGGACTGCGGAGAGAGGCAATAAGTAACATTATGTTGTTGAATCGATATTGTGAGATGGAAATTGTTGGTTGCTTCAGAGAACAACCAAGGTACTTGTTTTATACAACATGTGTGACTACTTTATGTGTATAAACCTAGCTGCCAGTTGATACCATATTTATTGACATGAGTTGTGAAAATTAACATATAATTTTGGAAAGCTACTTATTCAATATTCTTCACGAGGTAGAACAATATTAATGGTGAATGGCTTTAAAAACTTATAAATCTGTGATTTTTACTTTCAGACATACTTTTTTTTGTCAATGTCATCTCGTGACACAAACAGAAACAACTAAGATCTGGCCAAAATTGACATAATTTGCAAAACAATAGATTCCATCTATTAACCAATCAGTGGACACTTACATGTGGGTTGCACATTGCCACACTGATAGCTCAAGCAGCAGTTATGAAAATTTTTTTCTTCAGAATTGAGATAATATATGCAACAATAACAGCATTGCACAACCTCTATGTGTGCTCTGTCGGGTTCCATAAGATATTTTCACTCGTGGTGCAGTGTACTGCATTCTAATTTCATTTGCTTTGCTTTGCTAATGAAAATATTGCCAAAGATTACAACTGCATTGTAAGTGAAAATACATGTTGTATTCGAGTGTGAGTTAGTGATATGGTGTACTCTAGATCTGTCAAACTTTCATTTGCTTTGCATGCAATAGCATGGCTGCAGGATACCACCATAACACCTATGAAAAGAATCCCATTTCTCCCAAAGGGTGCAAAGAGGTCATGCGTTTCTTTCATTTGATTTTTATTCATACATGTGTGAGTTGTTATTATCATTCAATATATTATTTGGCAGTTGCAATCCAGGAAGATATACAATAGTCACCTGATTGGAGGTACAAGAGCAGATGTGAAAAATTCTGGTGATGGATTACATGGTAAGTGTTAATGTTCACAGAGTATCACATTGAATGCAGTAAACTTGTCACTGGTATTTGATATAAATTCAAGTTCTTTACAGGATTGAAGTCTGAACTCGAAGACACCATATACTTTGACATCAACAACATTGGCAGGAATATACCCATACTAAGTACATACTGGTTTGTTACAGATAATTTGTAATTTGTCTCAGATTGTAAGTTGTCATTTATCATTAACAGCACTGTATGAGATGAATACTGTATGATGGAGGTAAATGCTGTAAGTATTATTTTTCAAAGTCAATTCAATCCAGTCAGTCAGTGCATCATTTCCGATACAATGCAATGATGACAGGGACTGTCAGTCTTTTTTTCTGGTAAATTTCTCATTTATCACTAATGCCTTGACTCTCCTTCATCCTTTTTTTAAAAGTTCATGTAGTCACGTCACATCATTTCAACACTAGCACATCATCTCATAGCATCAAGAATGTGACACACAATCATTTTTTGAAAAATAAATTTTCTGATACTAATTTTCAATCGTTTATTTAGGAAACACTAGCTCATCTTCCATATCACCCCTTCCAGGTACAAAAGTTTGGCAGGCTCCATAGCTCAGTGGTTAGAGCATCAGGTCCATGGAATACCAAAAGTGAGATCTGAGGGTCCCAGGTTCAATCCCTGGTGGAGTCAGTATAATTTCTATCCTGGCAGTCAGAGTGCGGCAATGCTACACCATGTATGTGCTGCGCCTCTGTTTCATGACTGTTTCCACTCTCTATCTGACTACTAATATCAACTTTCCATGAAGAATGTTGTCTCTTGCAGATTTTCCTGGAAAAAAATGCAAATATTGTCACACCTCTTTACAGACGTTTCAACCACACTATGTGACATTGAGGTTGGAAATTACAAACCAGCATGGCTATGTATAAAACAGTATACCAAAGTTACTTCGCAACTTAATTTTTCCCCTTTTGGTACGGTGAGATGAGATTGAAGTTAACAGCTAGTTAAGTGCATAGTTACATGATATACCTGACTATACCTACCCTCTCATCTCACAACCAAATCTTCTTTGACATATTGCTATATCCCTAGCCTAACTGGAAGGTAATTACTGACTTTCATGTTCAAAATACACTTATGTAATATGTAAGACCCTCATTACCTTATAATATCTGCAATCCCCCATAGTAATTACCAAGATACAGTGTACTGCTTAGAAATTTTCAAATACAAACGCACAGTCAGATATTGAGCCAGATGAATATAATGCAATGTATGCAAGCACCTTACTGCCTAAATTTTTTTCGCCAAAAATGTTTACATAAAAGTGCCCATGAAAATACAGTATCGCTGATTTTGTGGCAAATTTATCAAAGTTTCATTTAGATTATGGAGTTTGTTTACCAGCATGTGAGTCTTATGATTAAGGATACAATATTGTTCTGTTCTGGACAACTTTTATCATATCTGCTTGAAATATACTGTTTCAAAAATTTTAAATCTGTTTCATGGCCTTTTATATTGTAGCATTTCTGTGCTCCACTGACAAAGGGGAAACAATCTGATTCCTTTTTTTCCTTTAACTAATACTAGGAGAGGAAGCAGATGTGTGTGCCATAACCGACTGCCAACATCCAGCAAGTAAAAACCTGCATACCCTTCATGGTGTATATGAAATGAAGGATGCATTTATAACAGGAGAAGACAAACCAGAACACATTAAAATATGCAACAGACACTTCAACAATGAAACTAAACGCGGACATGCACATGGGCACATAAAAAATAAACACATTATCACTAACCTGTCATCGGCAATAACAATGAAAACATGCAGCTTTTGTAACAAAACGTGTTGTGTTACACAGCCAAAAGCATGCAAACTTCACAACATAACTCTTGGAGTAATGAATCCACAGATATACGAAGTGGCTTGTGACTTTCTGGATGAACAAGACCAGGCAGCATCTACAGGGAGAAAAGAAAACATAAATTTCAATGATACACTCTACACAAATCTAAATGACAGCAAAACAGAAACCAGCCGTTATGCTTGTATGACATGCAAGGGTTTGATCCTACCCTGCCTTAAAAGTCAAGAGGAATATAAGGATAAAATGAAAAGTATAGAGTTACTAATGCCAAGTTTGCCAAATGATAAACCATCACACAAAGACTATTCTTTTGATTTAAACTTAATTAAGTATTTAAGATCTTCCATGAAACTGCCAATACATTGGTCCATTGGAAGTTATGATAAAAACACAATTCTTTTCCATGAACATTTGATAAGTGATAAAACTTGGCATGTTCCAAAAATGATCAAAGGAGTGTTCCACAATGGGTTTTTGTTATGCGAATTTACCTATTGGGAAAAATGGTTTCCAGTAAACAACTGACTGGAAATTTTGAAGAAATTTGTGAAAAATTAATTACTGAAGTAGAGTTACATTCCAAAGTGAGAATTTGCTCTGGTATTTATGACACCAATGATATTTTAGCATGTGAAGAGCACAGGATCAAAAATATTAACACTTCAAAATTCATTATTGATCAACATACATTTCAAGTATCAAACAACATAATAAGCAAGACTGTGCGAGCACATAACACAAATGATGCCAGTAAGACGTGTCAATTAATGCAGGCAATGACAGAGAAAGGTGTTCATCTTGTTCATCTTTACTGACATACATTAGAAGAAATATCACAAAAAAGTGGGGGTTGGAGACAACATCTTGCCAACTTCCAAATCAAACTTCTCAAAATTAAGTTATGGGGATTTGCTGGAACGAGCCAGGAAACTGGCATTGAAAGTCAAATCATTAAAGAAAAAAAGAATGTTCTTACAGAAACATATTTCCATGAATCAAAACCAGAAAACCAGATAGAAGTACCATCAAACATCAATTTAACATCATCAAATCTTGTTGCGCTTTTGGAATATGCAATCCAGAATGAGATCCTGGTCGAAAATTCAGTGCTGTACAGCCTGATCTCAGATACGATTATATCTCTCAAGCAGAAAGAAAAGGAATCAAAAAACCAAAACAAACCTGTTGAAATCAATTATCCAAAGGGCATTCGTTTTAGTCCATTGGTGATAAAGTTTTGTGCCAGGATTGCCGAGACGTGTGGTAAAACAGGCTACAATGTTGTACGAAAGATCATACCAATACCATCATGGCAGATAATCAAATCCTACCGGCAATCATCAAAATCTTATCATCCTGTAAGCAAAGAAAACATGACATTATTTGTACAAGAACTAGAGAGGAGAAAATGCAAGGGGATTGGTGGAATTCATTTGGATGAAATGCTCATTAGAAGAGGTGTCACAGTATGTCGAAGAACAAATGAACTTGTTGGTTTTGAAGATCTTGACATCAATAATGAATATATTGACACAGACATGCTCTCTGATCAACACAACAACACTACAGAAGATGATGAAGATGATGAAATACTTTCAACAGCTTCTGTAGATAGTGATTATGAAGAAAAAGATGATTGCAACAATAAACAACCTATAGCAAGGATGATTTTGCAATACTTTTGGACATCTGTTGAGGGGGATTTCAGCTGGCCTGTTGCTAGTTTTCCCTTAGACACTATAAATTGGACAAAACTGACAAAATGTACAGATTCAGTACTGAAAGCAATAGGAAGTCTGAAGTATAATGACAATAAGAAAGTTCAGGTTGTCTATGGTGTATGTGAGCCACAGTGCTGCCTTCTTTGAAAGAGCTGGGAAAATAGACTGGCAGTCAACAAATAAATACAATGATGACAAACCAATCTTCTGGTTGTGTGACCCACCACATGTGATGAAGCGGTTGCGGAATTTTGTCCTGTCGGCCAACAGAGATTTGCAGCTTCACTCCTTTCACATCAAACCAGAACACTTCTTTGACGTGGTAATGAATAAGAGGACGAAACTCAGCAGCAAACACGTCAATCTTGACAATTGACAAAAATGGATGTGAAACGTGCTGTAGAAACCTTGTCAGAAGACGTTGCTGAAGATATGAAATATGGATCATATGAAAAACCTGATACTTGGCTGACACGGCAGTACATAAATAAGTGTGCCATGTACTTTTCTGTGATGAACAATGTGAAGGATGACCACTGCAGTATGAGGAAGTTGATGTCAGTTCTGCTGTTTTTCAAGCATTGGTATGAGGTTTTAAAATCGTCAGAAAACAAAAGAGATGCAAAAACAAGGCTGACAGATTATTGGAAGCAATTCATTTCACACCAAAGTTACCGAGATATTCTCCGATCAATTAGAGGTTTCCTGGCTCTACAAGGATATTTACATCTAAATCATCCTTCTGTACAATTTATACCAAGAACAACCAATCAGGATGATGTTGAAATTACTTCAGTCTACAGCGAGCAAGAATAAGCGGAGGTGAGCCAACAGTTGAACAGTACATGGATGGCAACAGCACATTAAGTACATCATTTCTACTTAAAGCAGAAGAAAGTGATCTGGGAGAACAGTTTGGATGTTACAATAAAGCTGCACTTCCCAACTTTGTTTCAGTACCTCTACAGAGAAAGACCAAATCAATTGGCTCAGATCACACAACATCACACAGCAAACTGTGGTCAACTGCAGATGAGCTCCAATACATCTATCCAACACCATCATCAAAGTCTGTCCACTTGTTCCACAGTAATGCTCAGCAACTTCAACTGCTCCGTCAAGCCCGTCTGATAATTAAAATCATTCTACTGAGACTACCAAAAGTTCACATTCAATTTTATCACCATATTTTGTCAGCAATCAATCTAAGTAAGCTTACCAACCGAAACAGTCTTCTGGAATTTCTAACCCATCTTGATTACAAACTCCGTACCCATTACTACAATGACCCATCTTGGAGGAATTCAACATATAAAGGGTCAATGGAATTGATGAAGAAAGTATGTACAATATAATATGCCGACAATCTGAAAAATTTCAAACCACTTCTAACCAAAGTGAAGTCATGTCAACATTCATGAAATCCTTAATTCTCAGATTAGAAAGAAAGTATCACGATAGCAAAATGTTACTTTGGCACTATCTACAGAATCACACAAAGGATGGTAAAGCAGTATTTCAGATTGGCAACATGGCTGCTATTGCTACCATTTTTGACAAGTTCTATGAAAATATGAGTGACAATGAAAGACACATGTTTTTCTTGAAAACCTCATTATATAATCAGTGTCCAGTCACTCAAAGTCACAGCAAACAACAAATAGCATGGTATAAGACACTTCCACTGCTCAGAAAATCCATAACACTTCAATTTATAAGTAATCAGGGAAAGGGGTATAATGTAATTGAATTAATAGAATTTATTTTAACACAAGAGAGAAATCAAAGCATTTATAAATGTCACAAGAGAACAGGTGACAAACCATGTAATAGTACACTCATCACAACATCATCAGTTATAAATGAGCCATGTTTGTTTGCTGTAGAACTTGAGAAAGATGAGCAAAATTATCTGCAACCATTTATATTGGAAAATAATATGGATATTTGCATAGGGCAAGGTGCTCATTATGATTTGGCTGCTATTATTTACCACCACAACAATCATTTTTGGAGTGAAATTTTTTGTGCGAATGATAAGCCAGGGTGGTATTTATACAATGACATTGTGGATGGTGGTAAAACTAAATATGTGGGTAGAAAACCCCTTACTTCAAACCTAGGCTATATGTACTTACTACTCTTTGAAAAACAGTCCCCAAAATCATCATCATCTATGTATGTTAACAGAATTATTAAGGATGTACTTTCTATGTTTTGTACGATAAACACAATTCCACATGACCGTCAAAATAAATTTAATTTACTTCATGTTTTGCAAAAATGCAAAATAGAGGCATCGGGGAAAGATAGCATGTCAACATTAAAGCCCCAGTATTTGTAACTTTTAACCTTTTTTATGTTCGAAATTACATGTTATTCTCTTACATCCATCGTGAAATGTTGTTCAGTAAAGAAATAAGCCAAATTTGTGCTCCTGTAGTGACATACAAACACTAAATATTGCCCGATCGAGTTGGATTGCCGCTCGGGTTTTTTGACAATTGTAGGCTGTGCACGTGACCAAGAACGCCGATACTGATGACATCATCGAGCCCACAACATTCCTGGGGCCTTGCCATGGCACGCCACACTGCCTGGGTAATCGCCCATGGTCGCCGGCTGAATGACCTGCGAATGGTTTTATTTGTTCTTCTCTGTTCAAATACGTACTCCTACTGTATTTCAGAGGATACAGAACTTTGGCAGAGGAGGCTGACATTCTATTCTGGTACAGTGTGCGTTATATTATTCAAACTGCAGTCGGCAGTCCACCGATGCGCATCCTGCAGTTGGTTACTCAGAACTCCGGGTACCGATGTAAAATCAAGACGACACTATATACACTTGGCTCACTTCTGTAGGCAAATAGCTATCAAAATTGAGTAACTTGAAGTAATAAATTTCAGCTGATTGTTGCTTTAGCGGCAAGGTGATTGCGAAATCGAAGCAACATAGTTTGGGAATGTATGGTAGGCTGTCGAATGCAGTGAACGTGATGGCCTTTGTCAGCAAGTAAGGGAACTGTCAGTATTTACGACCTGGTGGTCATTCAAATTTGAAAGCTATAAGGGGGTGCTCAAACTGTATTTTCTTTGTCTTACTCTGTCCTCAATGACATAATGATTAGTTGA
The DNA here is from genome assembly GCF_041260155.1 of Ptychodera flava. Lineage (NCBI taxonomy): Eukaryota > Metazoa > Hemichordata > Enteropneusta > Ptychoderidae > Ptychodera > Ptychodera flava. Next base: position 6,173,133 of record NC_091931.1, on the reverse strand, counting down.
CAATAGATATTTTACTCTGATACATATTAAATAAAAAGAAAATAAATACTTTAACAGAACAAATAAATATCAACTAGATGAAGCAAGGCAAAAAACTACAAGTAGCTGCTACTACTAGCAATACTTATTATGAAAGAGAAGATAGTGACAATGAGAATGATATCATTGTTCATGTACTCAATGGCACCAGCGACAGTAAAGATGAGGATCGACAGTGGTGATGATGATGTCACACAGTAGTTTTCTGCAGTCGTTACCAGAGGTGGAAGGAGAGGCTGAGTCATGGAGAAATGTTCTCGACAGATATCACTTTAAAGGTATGGAAATCGATCCCAGGGCCTAGGAGTGGCACATGTAAAACAGTGTGTATCTTTGCGTCAGAGGCGGAATAAATCTATTTATCCAGGAAATCTTAATCCCGACTGCTATGTTTGTACGCACATAGAGCCTGTCGACGTTAGGGACACAAAAAACAACACGAGGAACAAACAGGCAGTGGTTTTGAACAAAATCAATGTACCCGGTACTTCACCGATGTCTGTAACTCAGTACATGAAAATATCCGTAGCTTGACGCACTTTGAACATAGCTCGTAACAAGGGACAGCGGAAAGCCCACAGAACTACGTATACAACTATAACAGCCACTCATGTAGTTGGCGCTCAGTGAAGATTTTTCGATCAACAACTTTGACGGATGATGGACTGACCTTTTCTACTGCAATTGTTATCTCCCTCGATTCAGCACAAAATTTTCGTATGGACTATTGATGCTGTGTTTACAGTTGTTACGTAGTGGTAAATCCTAGTCGTATTTAAAAATGCTGCGTAAACAGTCACTGAATAAATTTTGCACGCATTTACGAGCACTGGATTTACTACCGTTTTTAATCGAAAACCGTCCGTATACGCACATGACAGTTGTGACAAAAACAACACAAAAAATCTGGCGTACATTGTTACTGCATTACTTTGACAAAAAAATCACCCAAATGCCGAACGGTGATCATATGAACTCTGCTGCAGGTTTCTGGACTAAACGACCCCAAACCGACCGGGTCCCAGTCAACTGTGCCGGGCTCGACGTCTACTCTATCAGCGTCAACTCAAACTTTCACTCCAGAAAACTTTACCCCACAAACTGGGAATATACTAAATTTACCTTGAAAAAATTTCAAACTTTGTATCGTATTGAAAAAATCTTACCAGGGCCACGGAGCAAATTAAAAAAACCAACAAACCCCAACAGAAACAGTGGAATGATCATTAGTGTGCAAGGTCGCTGTATTATATGTCAGGGTGAAAAAATCTAGCTTTGAAATTTTTGGACTGTACAAACGGCGGGGCAGAATTAGACAAGATTACGTGTTACCGCCGATGGTACATAACGTACTGTTGATAGCAGGTAGTTCGGTGTCCAGTGAGAACACGATTCCGAATATATCACGGCTGTTGATTTGAGCTGCCTCCGATCGAAAATTTTCAACACAAAGACATGATATCAATAATTTTGCGAGATTATAAGTACCCGCTGTCTTCTCGCCAAATAGTTGTGATCAAGATCATTATGATAGAAGCAATCGACCGCCGAACACCTGCTTGCTGATCTTATACACAACGTGTAAAAATTGATTATTCCTGCTGAGAAATACAACAGCAAATATTGCAATGTGAATTTCTTACTATCTTCCTCGCAATGGTTTTGCATCTGTGTTTATTTTATCACGGTCACTGGACCATTTCTGACGATTTTTACTAACAAAGAATCAGTTCACACTCATCGTGGGAACACATTGCAAAGACGTTCACAAAATTTTCATCACATTCATCACACTACCGTAATCGCCGCTTCAAAGACGTAGGAAATGTATAATGATTTGTTTATCTTGAAAAATCCCGAACTGAAGCCTCTTAATACAAAATGATTTTTCTTCTGAACAACTTCCCGACAACTTTACAATCACACGCTGGTCATCACATGGCGGTTGTAACCGTACATGTGCTGCTGCCAATGGAGAATCAAAAGACTTCAAATCAACAGTCAAAACGTACGGAAAAAGTATCAATATCCAAGCAATGTAAAACAATAATTTTGATAAGGTCAATTTATTGTATATTATAAAAAATCTCCAGACCACTCGGAACAGCGTAAGATTATGATCTCACTCATTCGAATACTACACTCACACGGTAGGGTAAAAATATGGGAACTCAGATCGTTATATACTGCTTCCGTCAAACGAGTCCGCTTATCTAAAGACGGCAAAAATGGTAAAAAAGACGGTAAAATGACCATAAGTATTATTGCTTGTCTCTGTAAATTTTGCCGACTATTCGTTAGTAGTTGTCGAATTTCTTGAGTTTGTCCGAACACTATTTCAGTGAATGACGTAAGTTTCAAGACACCCGAGTGCGAACGCAATATCGATATGGAGATAGCAAAATCAGTCACAGACAATCGAGGAAGAACATAAGAGTCTATTAATCTGCGATTTAATTCATCCTAGGTTACCATGAAAGTAAAAAAGGTAATCTTGTGCCCTGGTTGGGAAAGAAAGTTGATTAAGTTTTCAAAAAAACGTCAGCTAATACTCGAACAATTTAGTAAAAAAATAGCTCAGAAAAAGTATAGAGAAGAACGACATCACCGATCACGGCGATCTTCAGATCTTTTATCATGTTTCAGTCTGAACGGTCAACATTTGATGCTATAATCTATGTCAAGTGTCTCCTTTTGGTCAAATCCGACAGAGATGAATCAATCACGATTTAGTTTCATCGCCCCAACCCGACAGGAAATAATGAAGCTCATGGGCACCTGTATACATGTAATCGTGGCATGAACGTATCCCATGCCTGTCCACTGCATGAGCCATTGACCGTGCATCGCGAGCAAACAACGGTTTTGGATGTCACGAGAGCATTTTTTTTCGCAGTCTGTGAGCGGTTGAGTGGTTTGGGTAGGCTGCATACATGTAGATCGGAATCGAGTTGATTTCGGCGGAAAACAGTTAGAAAGTAGTTTTTCGTGCTCCGTCCAAATTGGATCCGCATGTTGCCGGTTTTGTCCATGGTAATCAGCAGAGCTGTGGTGGGAGGCCGTATAACGCCGGGAATACACGTCATCGTACGCAGGGCTATGCCACAACATACTTCCAAAGGCGATCTATCGTAAAATATCGTACTGCAGGTCAACAAAAATAGGCCTACAGGTACACATATCAACGAACAAAAAGGGAGAGGCAATCTGCTTGAAACCATGAAGTAGTCCGTTTGTGTCTGAATTCATTGAGGCGCGTGTTCAGTAACCGTTGGTCAAGTTTTTTCGTTCAGTAGTAAGAATCGTTTATTCATTGTTGACATCGTAATCGATCCGATGTACACAACAAATGTTTGATCGTTTGCACCTTTGCGCGTCCCCTCGTGATTGGCAGCTGTTTGAATGCTTTCATCTATTGTTCGTTGGACGCTTCGAACACAGCATCGAAGCAGTTTTGGCATAAAAAATCAACTTAAAATGAAAAAATGAGAGAATTTCGCCAACAGGGTGATGCCAGAAGTATTCACAAAACGTAATATGTTGGAACAGTGCTTTAATTTACACCATGGTTGTTGAAAGATCCAGATTTTCGGGAGCATTCGTTGACGTTGTTACCATGTGCCACTCATGTTGGATTATGAATCCCCAGGGAGATAGGGGGTATTTATAGGCTCCCCCTGCCTTTAAGTGCACAGGATCTAGGACAAAACTGAACTGTTGTGAATTCATCCTTTATATTATCATAGAAATGTATAGTTTAATTAACTTGAGTTCAACAACCATTTGGACATTTAACCATACCATAATGACATGCTACCCATCCAAATTTAGCAATACTATATGGTCGGAGACTGGTCATTATGTGAGCTGTTATATCTACACATTGTAACATGGGCTCAGGTAAGTCAAATTTCTGTTAGAGAGGGGGCTACTCAAAGTCATCATGGTTGGCTGGGGTGTGACTCAAAATTTCGGAGTTTCTAATGTAATTCCTTCGACCCCCAGGTCGTAAATAATGATGGCTCCCTAAACAGCTGTGAACGCCTGAGTCAGAACGATCGGGACCAGTATACGCACGGCTGTATCTCAGCGAAAATTTAGAAAAATACAATGGAGCTACTGCTAAGAAATTTACAGACTCTTGGCTCTTGATGCATCAGTTTTTGAGCTTTTATACTGGTAAAAAGGCATTCTGAATACAGCGGTAAATTTCCTCCCAAACGCGAAAGGATAACACGCGGGCATTCTGCAATGGACGCTGTCAACTTTACCTTGCTGCAGGCCCCACACCAATCTCGGCCCGGCCCCGCTGCACTTGTACAGTCTACTACCTCCATGTAGTACAGCCTTACAGGACAAGTAGCCGGCCAAACACAAAAAACAACACCGCAGTGTAAAATCCGTAGCTCAGAACCATTGATCATAAATTTTCAGAACCAGTGATGTTTAAAAGTTTTGTATTGATCACTTCATTTAGGTTTATGTGAATGACTTTCGCGTGAGGCGGGCTGGGCATGCAAACCATGCGATTCAGTATTACTTATGGTCTACTTTCACATACTGAGGATGTCATTTTAATCAAAAATACGAAAAAAATTGTTAGAAGTTACAAATGCTGGGGCTTTAAGAGAGAAAATTCTCACCAACAAAAAACAAGTGAAGTGTGAATGGATAAATCTTTCTACGGGCTGTGATTTACCAGTAGTAAACAGAACGCAATTTCAATCAAACAATACCACAAGTGTTGGAAAAATAACATATGTCACGACTGATAGTGTTAAGTCACAAACAGTTAACAATCCTTTTATGGACCACAACTATGGAGTAAAGGTTAGGTTAAAGAGAGCATATTCACAAAATGAAACAAATACAAAGGAAATGTGTAAAAGAAAGTGCAAGAAGTCTTGTCTTTACCCTGAAGATGAATGGGTAAAATAATACATAAATTCACATGACTACCCTTTTTGACAAGTCTTGTATATAACTACCGTAGTAGCTAAAGAGACTGCATTTTACTTACCAAAGATGAATTCATTCATGTAATTTTGCCTCTTCACATGCTACATGAGAAAGGAGAATGTAATGAAATTATGCAAAGTGCATGTATGTGTAGATACAGTATATTTAAGCAATAAATCACACCAAGCTACGGTATACCACGAAATTTTGACCAGTTCATCAGACATATATGCAAGAGCGGTAGTGCATATATAAAGTGAACTAGTCAAAATCGAGTGGTATACCGTCGCTTGGTGTGATTTATTGCTATTATATCATTATCTGTGTATTGAAATTCAGGCGTGGAACATCAAAAATGGATTTTGGTCAAGCTGAGAGCTCGCGCGTATGCCAGCCGTGGTATATCGCCAATATACCATGGTTCTTTTCGCATCTCCACCAATCAGATCGCTGTATTTGTGCCATCAATATACTGATATGATATATAATTAGATCTATTATTGAGAACAATAGAATCAAACTTTCTGTAAAAACATGTACTGAATTCACAGTTTGTAACAGTTTTGTCTCATACGTATTTGTATAGAACGTAGAGTCTTAATATGAGTGATGCATGACAGGTTCATGCCCCCAGTTGTTGGGCGTGAACCTATGGAGTGACTGGAATGTCCTAGCAATATGCGAATTCATTCAATTGCATAATTTTGCAACAATTTTATTCTGTTGTTCACCGCTTTGATTTCATGGCAAGTGGCTCTTTACTTGCCAAAATCCCTTGCAAATAGATGTAAAATGAACAATCTCTACAGGGACTCAGTGATGAGAGGGTTGCAGGAGAAATAGTATATCATAAATCTTATATTATCATTATTATAATAATTTATCACAGAAGCACACTAGAATGTGAAATACATGTAAAGTGGATATTTTATAAGTGGTACATAAAAGTTGTATCAATAAATAAACACATATATGATAAATTTTAATAATTTATATGTATATTTATATATATAGATATACCATTTCTTTTCTTTTACTTCACAATTTATCTATACAGTAAATAAAATGTATAGTAAAGTACTTTATTTGAGACTAAATGTTAAAATGCAAATAAAATATGAAAATTTCATTTTGATTGTAATTATCTTTTGTGTAATCTTGTATATCACCTGCATGTTTGTGGACTCATGGAAGACTTGAAAATTTCCTATTAGTGCAAAATGCGAGGTATAATGATATTCAAATATGCAGATTATTTTAATGAGCATTGTTTCGGTATTAAAATTCTATGCTAATGACCCTTAATCAATGTGGAATATTCATGTACCTCGGATCTTGCATTTTATAAAAATTTCTGTAATTAACTTACATGTCTAACATTGAAGAGCTGAGCGAGCCAGGATATCATGACAATGCCAGAGGTTTGCAGAAACTTTGGCCAGAGTCATACAAAAATAAGTATGACAAATGTAGATGGACTGACAGAAATAGCCACCCACTGATCCTATTTTGGACTGGTAATGATGTGTTTTGTTTCTGTTAGTCTATATATGTACACTTAAAAACTATCTACTGTTGATATACCCATCAGAGTGCTCAATTCAGGGTTTTTATCTACTCGTAAAGCCTTGGTCACCAAATTCCAGAAACGAATGACAGTACTGTCCAATCAAAAGTGAACATGTCATATTCTGTAGACATCTGGTACGTTTTAATATTCAATTTGGTAACACAGCAGAAACAAGCTGCAACACAAAATCTGGGCTAATGTGCAGCGCTGAATAAGATCTGACCCAATTGGGTAGCTGAATCTTACCACTATAATGAAAACAATAGACTCCCTAAGTGGCTCTGAATAGTGAAAATGGACCAATCAGGGAAAGAGCTTATTCAAGCTGCACATCAGCAGGAAAATCTACTGTGGTACAAACATAAACTAATGTGCCCTAGGGCATTTATAGGATGTACCATTACATTGGAAGGCTATTTCACAAAAAAGTTTTAATTCATATCCTAAACATGTTACATTAACAAAGGGGACGGTTGACGTACACACATTGAAAACGAAATATATCAGTTAGGGGCGATAGTTTTTAAGTCGGATAAAACCCTCGTACTCGGGCTCTTCTGGTATATAAAGTCCAACCCTACGATAAAATGTCTCGGCCTGCGGCCTCAACATTTTATCGTTGGTTGGACTTTATATACCAGAAGAGCCCTCGTACTCGGGCTTTATCCTATACATAAGTTGTCAGATCTGAAAGGGTTAAAAACAACAAAAAGGATAAATGGCATCTAAAATAAGTCACACTATCACCCTATTCAGTGTTTCCTTGTCCTATAGTTGGTTCCTGTGAGATCAGACAATCCTTTCCCAGAATACACCTGTTCAAACATCCTAACATCAAGAATTTTACTGCTGCACCCATTATATAGCCAATTACCCAAACCCCCTCCAGTCTACTGCCGCATGCCGCACCGGTAAATAGGACATAGCCTAGCTGCAGTTCCGTAGCTCGAGGTTGTGCCTATCGCTTTTGGGTTGGACGGCAAAACCAGTTTTACCGTCTGGTTTTGCCATCCAACCCAAAACCGACAGGCAAAACCTCGGCTACAGAACTGAAGCTAGACATAGCCCAGATACTCGATCGCTGCGTGACCCTATTTACCGGGGTCACGAAGGCCTTTACTGTAGTCGTGCATAGCAGCTCCCTAAAATTTATGGATAAATCTTTAGAAACAATGTACAAGATTAAAAATTTGTGGAGACTTACCTTGTATGATGGGGTATCAAGCTGTACACTCGAAATTTGTTTCTAACGATCGAAATGCCTCATTCGGATGGATTTTCGAGACAAAACAACAACTTTGGGAGCGACATCAGGTAAAAAACTGATCACCGGAAGTTGACATTTTTTCACTCATAAGGTCAAAATAAAAGAAAAGAGCGCATAGAAATAGTCTGCAACATAAAACCCGTGACATTATCAAAACATTCCTGCCATGTATTGGAGGAATAAAACGTTACTTTCTGTTTTGGCAGGTGAAAACAGGCACATACTCGTCACACGCAACTCCAGACGAGACGTGCGCCCCTGTGCGATCAGCTGATTTGACCTCTGGCGTCACCAAACTACATAGCATAGGTCCGCGCGTACGCGAGCGAGTTTTCTCCTCCCTCCTGCTTGAAACCCTTTAAACAGTGAACGCGCAGATACAGCCGCAGGGGATTGGTCGCCTGTAAACCTGTAATGTTACGGAACGGGCGTTCTGTACGGCTTTTTAGCGCACGCAAAATTATATTGTTCTCGATGGTAGATGTTTAATAATGCTAATATACACATATTAACTGGGATGATAATGTATGTTAGACTTTCACCATGCATTGAGAAGTAGAACAGGAAACTGCAGTTTTTTGCACAAAACGAAAATACTTAGAAATTGCCAAAAGTTACAGCTGATGGAACTTTCAACATGCCGGATTTCATTTATGTCAGATTCAGTACAAGGATTTCCATGTAACCATACACTGGAAAACCTACTACCCTGTTACCGTCTTAGGACTGGTTCACACAGCTGGTTCACACAGCTGTTCCAGCCCTGACAAGCTACAGAGACTACAAGCTATTAAATAATATCCCACAGTATAGCATAGTCAGAAAAATAACTAGCACAGCTGCATTTCACATCCATGTACCTAGTGTGTCGACAGTCCTGTACAATAGTTTTGCAAATAGTACATGCAACATGGGTTTGAAAAAATGAGCTTGAACATTTCCTTCCAAATCAACCCTGTAGAAGCAAGGTGTACAGTTCTGTAATGGGGGAAATTCCAACATAACTGGTACATGAATGTCTGCATAGGCACAATTGCACTGTGTGTTTACAATAAGGCTGGTACAAGGAGGTAAGCTTTTATGTGACCAGGGTGAAATGGGGCTAATTTAATTTTAAATTTAAATTTAATTTTGATTTAAAAGTCGACAAGTTTGACTGTTTGAATAGATGGGCAATGGAATTCCAAATATTCACAGCATTAACAAAGCTGATGATCTCTGACCTGTAGCTATTCTTAACATTGGTAGGTGAGGGTTACCATCATTAGCACAATGATACAGGTATTTTCTCTAATATAGTGTTCACTGCCTTTTAATGGCTCTCTAATTCTCTGCTAAATAGTATTAAACTCACACAAACATGCACATGATGCACGACAAATAGCAAGCACATTGATATTTTGGAGACCTTTTTCAATAATCATGATCTTGAATGAAAAGTGACATATTTTAAATAATCTAATGTATATGTAGGACACAATCTGACTCAGCATTATGCATTCAAGTGTCTATGCACAGTTCATTACATATCAGATGCTCAACTGTAATAATTACTTCAGCACTAAAACTCGAAGTTGGTGAATGACTGTAGCTGTAACCTTCCAACACATTTGAGCTGTACAGTGTACAAGAGACTACATGCATCGCTTGTCTGCTGTGCAGTGTGTAAGAGAGTTCTTGCAGTGCTTCAGAGCATTGGTAGCTCCATGTTCAGAGGCAATGCATGTGTTATCCTAAACCCACTGAGCGATTTTGTGTTGAAATAATCTTTGTAGTTTGAGCTTCTGCTATGTAATGAACTATGTGCATAGACACTTGAAACACTGCTGCATACTCTGATGATTTTATTTTTCCCAAATAATGCTTGTCAACGGTAGAATCGACCAAATATGTCCTCACCAGAGCTTTCAGTGCAGGCTGTCATGGCGGCTGCCATCTTGAAAATACAATGCAACATGTTTTTTGCTCATGTAGGGGGTTTTCACGCTCAGCCCAATGTTCTTTTTGCTCATGTAGGGCATTTTCACGCTCAGCCTAATGTGTTTTTGCTCATGTAGGGTGTTCACATGCTCGGCTTAGCTCTCTATGGGAGCCCTGCTTTCCTGTCGGAGGATAACTTTCGAGCTGCATACCTACTGTTGAGGTTCAGATATCCGAATCTTTCGTGTTCGAAAGGCTTATCGATTTACAGAAAATACTAAACTTTTGTTATTAGTTTACATGTACATAACCCAGCACACGGGGCAAAGCTAAATACTTACCAGGTTGGAAATTTCTGCGAGTCGCTCTCACCAGCGGTCGCGAGGAAAAAATACGTCGGTATCATTGATCCGCCATGTTTATTGTTGTTTGTACGACTAGTTTGAAAGTCATAGACTTTCTTAACGGTGAAATTCATATTGCAATTCAATATTTTACGCACTAAGTCACCTGTGCATTTAAATACGTCCATTCGGGAGCAGAAACGTTTACAGACTTTCGATGGTGATAACTAGCTCCATGCCGTGACATGTCTCCAGTTACGAAGTTTATCCGGTAAACTTCGTAAATCGAAATCGACATTAACATTGAACGGTGATCGTGAAGCGTTAAATAAATGTCGGCAAAATAAAACATCAAATGGCTAGACTTGAGAGAGAGCACAGAGTAACATACACAGAGTGGCAACACCTATTGTTTAAGGCGTGAAGCGGTTACGTAAGCACTCCATGTTTGCCTCGCCTCACGAAGCTCTTGGCTCTCTTTTCCGAAGAGTGCCGACCATGCACCCTTCGGTAATTTTCGGATTTTCACCATTGTTAAGCGAAAGTATGTTCGACAAAGTTTGTGTTGTTGTTGTCGTGTGGTGCTGATCGGAATTGATGTGCTGGCAAAAACGGGAGTGTTTTTGAGCTTCAGGAAAGTGGGTGTCACCGTTTTAAAAATTCCTCTCATATTTTTATGAATATATAATGAGTGTGTTTGAACAAAATTTGAAAGTCTTTTATCGATACTGTCTGGTTTTACTCAATGGCTTACGGTCAGTCATACCGCTTTTACACGTGCGTCAAAAAAGGACATGTTTATGAAACTGCTGGCGTGTTATGTTTTGATTGGCGTGAAGCAGTGTTTCTGGCCTGAGAGCTCACAAAGTAACTATGGTTGCTACGCGACTGGCAGTACGATGCCATCTCGTCGTATGTTTCGCATAATCTCGTGTAATTATCAACCACAAACAAAGCCTCCAAAAAGTTTAACACCTTTGAAGCTCATTTTAATATGAAAAGCCAATAGTCTACCGAGACGACCATGGAACAAAAGGCATGCAAGTGTTGCCACTCTGTTTATGTTACTCTGTGGATGCACTGAGAGAGAGAGAGAGAGAGAGAGAGAGAGAGAGAGAGAGAGAGAGAGAGAGAGAGAGAGGTGGTTTATGCACTCGAGAACTTATCATGGTCTATAGGATGGATAGATGCAGTGTCGGTTTACACATTTGCGCTGCACAGATATCGAAAATGTACAGATACTTTCCCGAAATTTGGCTTATTTTATAACAAGAGTAGAACAAAACCAAAAGTGTTGAAGATACTCTTCAGATGCTTGATTCGCAAGTTCCTGAAGTTATACTATAATTACACAAAAAAGTCGCTGTTGTCTTCTGTTCAAAGAAATATGTTCTTCAACACCACGTTTCTTATGATCGGTGATGTTACATTTTATTATTTCTGTAAATAAGCTTATAGATTAATGTACCACGGTGTTAATTAAACGATTTCAAACCATAATTATTTTTAGTGAGAGAGCTTTTAGTAGTTCTGTAGACGAAACGATCGGAAATAGCAGAGTATCTTGGCAATGGCACGACGTCTACGCTATCGTTTAGCTGCAACGATTGTACAGTTGCAGCCCGCGCCCGGGCCCCGGGTAGGCCGAATTCGGAACGTAATAATGCCATCAGTTGCAGCTGCGTCGTGCTGTACCTTTGTCATTACAGTTGAAGTATACCTGTTATTGCTACAAGCATCGCGGGCCGCTTCATGAAACGTTTCTCAGTGTGCTTGTCTCGCCGTTATATTCAGTTACGTATAATCTGTTGTTTGCATGTCAACACATTGGCCTGTTTACAACCTCCTGTGCACACTAATCGTGACCGTAATTTACAAAAACATAAACATTCGATCCCGCCCGTGAATGTCAAAGGTTAACGGGATTAACTTGATCCCAGGTATCGGCGGGTGCCAATTCGTGAAAGAGTTTTATATAATGCCATACTATACTAGTCTCAGATATAATGAATCAGTTTTAATGTACAAAGTTCTGAATAACCTTGCTGCTGATTATCTCAATGTTTTTAGAGGTGTAAAGCAGATCCAAGTATGCAACACAAGGTCTGTAAACAGAGAAGATCTGTATATTCCAGGGCATAGAACCCATTTTTTCAAAAGGAGTTTTATGTACAATGGGGTTAAAATATGTAATACTTTGCCTGGAGAGATCAAATCTAGCTCTTCACTTCAAAAGGAATTGCAGTGCCATTTTTTAAAATAGTGGGATAATCTTACTTTTATGTAATTTTTTTATTCGTTTTAAGATTTTTTTTACTTGAAGCGTTTTTAAATTTTGGGTTTTTTTTCAGTACAAGTTTTCTTCCTGAATTATTTCTAATGTAAATATAGTAAAAATTTGTTTTACTCAACTCTGTGTGAGAAGAGCCTCAGGCTCAACAGTTTATCGAGTTTAAATAAAGTATAATAATAATAATTAATAAAGTATCACCGTAAGGGTATTTTGGGTCGAAAAGACCAAATATGATATCGATTTCACTGGCCCATGTTTCCATGGTAACCATTTTAGGAGTTGAAAATTTCAGTTTTTCTAATATCCCATGAAAAGTTACGTTGATTGATATGAAAATGATCTAGTGGGGAAGTTCGGGTCAGAGAAAACAAATGCCAGACTTATTTTAATGTTTCGAGTTGCCATACTAACTATTTTGGGATTGAAAATGTTACTTTTTCCCTAATTCCTATTAAAGAACTATTAATTGATGTAAAAAATGATAATAAGGGGTTTCTGGTTAGCACATCAAAAAATCGCACTCATTTTAATGTGAGATGTTTCCATGGCAACCATTCAGGAGTAACAACACCTTTTTTTTCAGAAGTCCCACAGCTTCAATGAACTGTTTTTAGATTTCTAGATAATTCTTATTGCCCCTAAACTTGAAATAGTAATAAAAATAATAATAATAATAATAATAATAAATAATAATAATAATAATAATAATAATAATAATTGACCATGAAATGTCAAAGACCGTTTCAGTGACAAGACGTACTTGGAAAGCTCCGTGCAGTGCCGATACCTTTCATTACGGAATGATTGCATGTGATTAGCGAAGCATGTCCTGCTTATCAGTGAGTCCGATGTAGACCTTGTTCGTGTTGTCCCCCATTGATACCTTGGCCTTGTAAACCTCGCCTTCGACTTGACAGTTACCCTTCAAGGGGCATGTAGACTTGTCCCAGCAATTACAATAAGCTGGTCGATCTTGACGTTGGTCCCCGTTTATTACTCTCTTACTATGTGATTTGATTATACTAGTCATACTCTTCATACAACTGCAACTCACTTTAATTGTGTTTCTATTGAAGATCTTGGTACGTCTTGGTACGTAATGGTACGTCCTGATCATACATATATATGAGACTGTCGAGCTAAAAATCCTTTCACTTCTTCTGTCTGATGATTGCAGGATGCATAAACTTAAGTAACATAGATTGTTACTTTGTACTTGAAGTAAATTTGTATCATTTTTTAACGCTCTGCTATAGCCTCCAGCTGCGTAATTTCCCTCCAGGACATCTGTATACTTCGAGATATTATACACACACACACACACACACACAACACACACACACACACACCTATATATATATATATATATATATATATATATATATATATATATATATATATATATATATATATATAATACTACTTTTATTTCTCTTAAGTGTGCACGTGACATTTTATAAAATAATTGGGATAATTTTACTTTTATGTAATTTTTTTATTTGTTTTAAGATTTTTTTACTTGAAGCGTTTTTAAATTTTGGGTTTTTTTTCAGTATATGTTTTCTTCCTGAATTATTGTCATGTAAATATTTTAAATTTTGTTATACTCGACTCTGTGTGAGAAGAGCCTCAGGCTCAACAGTTTATCGAGTTTAAATGAAGTATAATAATAATAATAGTAATTGACCACGAAATGTCAAAGACCGTTTCAGTGACAAGACGTACTTTGAAAGCTCCGTGCAGTGCTAAAATACTACACTTTTAATTCGCTTAATTGGATGAAGCACCTTGTGGCATCACATACTTTACCTCATAAATTATGTGCATACCTAACTTTGGCAATTTCGGCAAGCCAATAGAGCTTGAGGACTGACTTTTAGATGACAGGTATGATTATCAGATGGCGCTTGTTTTTTGCAAAAATTTACGTTAACAGGGTGACCCTGACCTCTATGATGACCTCTGACTTTTTTAATACCCGTAGGCCCCAGCATTACTGCTTGCAGCTATATTTAATGGGGACATGGAAATATATCCTTTGCACTTGGGGCTCATTTCTTAGGGAAAACTTCATGAAGTTTACAGGTAAAGTCTGTGTACACAATTTTTTGACCATAATGCCAATGGCTGAATAAAAATTAAAGTCTCAAAATTTAAGCTTTCCTACCATTTGCAAAACTCCGGGAACAAGTACATGATAAATCGCTTATTTAAGCAATAAAGTACGCCCAGCAGTGGTAAACTACGAGATTTGACAGGTTCACGACATATATGCACGAGCAATGGCGAGTGCATATATGGAGTGAACTTGTCAAAACCGAGTGGTATACAATCGCTAGGTGTGATTTATTACTATCATATCATAATTGTATTTTGAAATTCTGGCATGGAACGTCGGAAAATGGATTTTTGCTCTTGCTGAGAGCTCTCTCACGTGTGCCGACCGTGCTATATCACAAATATGCTACGATTCTTTTCACGTCATGACCATTCAGATCGCTATCTTTGCACCATAAATATACTGATATTATATAATACCTAATATTGCATTTCCTTGCATCGTAGCAGCATTGGTGTTATTTGTGCTGCTTCAGTCAAGACGGCAACTAAAGATACGTGATATTCATTGACTTGTCAAGCTTTTAGCTGTCCATTGTTTGACTGTGTAATGGTGTTTGTATGTATTTATGTAGGAAGTTAGGTAAGCAGGTATGCACGTATGTACGCACGCACGCATGTACGTACATTTATATGTCTGTGTGATTGAAATATGTAAATACCTTGATGGTGTCTAGGTCCAGGCCTTTCTTCTCTATTTCGTCCAAGTGGGTGATCACAGTGACTGCTGCAAGTCCTGTGTGGCAGTTATGGAAAAGCGCAATTTTTAAAATCAATGTAGAAATTTGCCTTATAAAAATATTCATTTTAGTGCTAAAAAGGCGATCTATCATATAAGCAGAACAAGTCCTGTCTAACAATTAAGGAGAAGTATAACTTTTGCCTTCCTTTTAGACATTAATATTTACCTCATGCCTCATAAAGATATTCACTTTAATGGTGAAAAAGCCTTCTATCATATTCAATGAGCAAAGGAAAAATATTGAGGAAGATGCCATCAACAGTATGTACTTATCTTTGTTATTTTAGACTTACCATTTGGTCTCATTATTTCTCTCATTGGGTTAAAGTAGAAAGTTAGGTCGCCTTTAAGCAATCGAGGATCAGTTCCACTTATAACGAATACGACTTGGTGCATTCTGTTTTTGATTTTCCCTTGCATAATATCTGAACTTTGTTCGGTTGTAAAATTTATTTCCTGACCAATTTTTATTGTCCCGGTTATTAAGTTTTTGAAGGCGGCTATTTCCTTACGGCCATAACTTCCGAAGCCACGAGTGTCGATCAATTTGAAGTGCCAACCACCAGAAACGTAATCCATGACACGAACTGTTCCTTCACCACCTTCTGTTTTTACATCAGCGGATCCTTTAATTAAAAACAAACAAAAAAAACATATGGTTATTGAGTACCATCTCTTATTCTTAATTCACTTTCACACAATTGTCAAGGCTGTTGATACTTAGATTCCACACTTGAACTTATGCTGGAGCAGTAACCAACCAGTTCAAATAACTTTCATTTCTGTCCAAACAATTTGACTTTTTTACAAAGTTCACATTTATGGCAAATAATAAATACTAAGGTGGCACAAAGGACGTCGGTGCCCCCGGGCCCCATGTTTTCTCACGTAACAATGTATCTTTTTTATCTCTTCTAGAGTCCCTATTTCAAAGGTCCAGCCCAATATTTTCCCAGCAAAAGTCCCACGACGTATTTTTGAATATGATAATGAAAATGAAAATCATCGAAGGATATCTCTGTAATATTTTCTTCTTCTTGAGCTGATGCGCCTCTAATTCAAGTAAAAGTAAGATGTTAAATTATACTTGACTCATAAAAACGTAATTCAAATCACGCATTGTGGTAGCCCTCATGGGATGCTGCAAACTAAAACTAAGATCTAGAAACTTATTCTGAAGTTCATCACTTTCTATTTTTCCCTAAAAGTCGACAACGGTGCCAGTAAAAGTCTCATCAAATTCTGGCACGCAAGAAAATTCATTCGCCAAATTAATGGCATCATATCTCTTGCCACTTCCTATTGGACCATTTATAAATATCACTGACGTTTTTTTGATCTCTATATCGTTGAATATTTACATTTTTATTTATTTTAATATTCATATATATTGATATACAATTGCAACCTTGCATATTTCTGATGTGATAAAACTTATGGAAAGCAGTTAAGTTAAAATGAATGGGTTAGGGAAAATTTTACAAGTTCAACTTTTGAAATATTAAGACCCTGTTATAGTTGTAGGCAATCTAGAATTGGTTTTTAAGGTCAAGCCTAAATATGGTTCCAAAGATCCAAATACATGTGATGAAATGTGTGTTCCTGGGATAAAACTGCTAACGTTTACTGATCTCATGTACCAATATTTAAGACCGCCTCAAAATCAATTAATATACAATCCTTCTAAAGAATATCAGAAGAAAGGCAGTGACCACAAATATATTTAAAAATTTCGTAATTTTTTAGTTGCGCATATTGATATAGAGGAGGAAAATGATGGTGTCAAGACATGGTCCCAATTACCAGCTAGAAAAATAAATTCTGCTTCTATATTTTATCATCTTTCAAAAAGTAGTAAGATACAAAAGGTGACATTTGGACCGCGCTTTAATTTACAGGTCATGTCATGATTAGTCATTCTTTCACCATAGATAGGGTTTATGTTAATTCTAATGTTCACTTAACACAAAGAAACAACACGGAGACAAAGGTTTGGTCAAAATCAAGGGCCAGGCACAACAAGTGGTCGTTGCCACATTTCCCCATGGCCGTTCACTAATTTGAATGGCCTCCGGGGAGGGCAGTGTGCCACCAGGATGCACACACCGCCACGTGGGGCATTGAGGTGGAGTGGCGGCCTGGACAGTGGAACAGGGTCCCTTTTTTACGGGATCCCACTGCACGTCAGCAATGTCCTGCGGGTACCCACTACAGGCCCATGACAGTATCCCATGGAACTTTATTGTGTTTAAGCTATCAATATAGAAGAGATACGTACAGTTCTCTTTATTCTAAGCTGATACCCTGCAGTGAAGTGCGCTTTTTTTGGGTAGGAGTTTTGTGATGTGAAATTGTGCATGGCGAAAGTAAAATGGCTGTTGTGTTGTGTTGACCGCACTGATATGTGCATGGGTAATGACATGGCAAGTAGTGTAGACAACAGTAATTGAGGGAAGGAGGTGGCAGATTATGTTATGTGTCGGGTACATATAGCGAGCGATAAGGCTAGCTAGGCGATGCGGGCTATGCATGTCCAAGGTTTTGGCCCTGTTCTCTGTGTCCTTCCCAACGGTAACCATGATTATAGCAAAGCCATAATCACCCGTTAACGCAAATAAACGACACAGAGACAAAAGATTTGGCCGAAATCCAGGGAGGATGGCACATCCAGGCGTCGTTAACTGGACCTTCCCCCATGGCCATTCGCAGATTTGAATGAACTTGCGGTAGCACAGCGTGCTGCCAGGATGCATGTACTGCCATGTCAGCGGCTTCAAGGTGTTGTGGCGTCCTGGACGGCGGAACGGGGTCCTTCACGGGATCCCACCACATGTCAGTCAACGTGCTATCTGGCACCAACTAGACGCCCATGAAAGTAACCCCCAAATTATGGCCAAACTGTGGGCATACATGGCTGTGGTGCGGGAGCATCATTTCTCACATTCCTGGCGGATTGCGGGATCGATGGTGTGGGAAAAATCGATCCCACACTCTCAGAAATCGTCTCAAACTCTGCAGTAAATATTACACAAGCTCTGATTGGATGATAAACAGTCTGTTTTGTTCCACGTGCAAAATATTATCCAATGGCATGACGAGTACACACACGGACTGGAACTATAAAGTAAGCGGGTCAGAGTACAGTGGCAGATGAGTTGTCACGATTTTGGATAACGTTATACACGTCTAATGTGAATTTAATGCATTTTGTGGTCATGTGAGAAAAAGAATCTCACACACCAAGGACCTGGGATCAGATTTCTCACACTCGTTGGGGATATTTTGTCTCACTCGAGCCGCAGGCGAGTGTGAGACAAAATACCCCCAACTCGTGTGAAAATCTGATCCCAGGTCCTTGGGGGTGTGAGATTCTATTAATCCCCCCTCGTTCAGTTAACCAACAGAAATATGTTGGAGACGACAGACTAGAGGAGAATGAATTCATTAAATACTCACCTGACATGATCACAAAATTAAATTCCTAACTTTCATGAACTCTCAATCATAAATTGGTTGACATATTTGAAATCTTGATGAAATTATCACGACCTCCAGTTTCAATATAATATATGATAAACTAAAAAGGGAGTTCAATGAAAGTGGAAGCAGGAAATAAATGATGACAAGAGAGCAAAACCAAATGCAAAAAAAAAATTGAGACCGTACAGAATCTTTAAAGCACGAGTTGGATTTGGAAATTATATCACTGAAATAAAAAACGTGAAGTTACGTACTTGTCTGACAAAAATTAGGATAAGTAATCATTGTCTTAAAATTGAAACCAGGCGTCTTAGCAAACACCCATGTATGAAAGAATTTGTGACCTGTGTCAAAAAAATGAAATTGAAGATGAATTTCACTTTATTATTACATGTCCTGCTTGTAAGGAACAAAAGATCCACTTATTTGCCGGGCCGGAATAGCTCTGCGTTATGTCAAGTCTTCGACAAATAAGTTTAAATTTACTATGGAAAAGGAGACCATGGGAATCATTACATTAATATGTATGGAGTTACAGCAAAAATATTATAACAATAATCAATGACTGTATTCTTTATCTTTTTTTCCTCTTTTGCGATCATATGTAAGTAGTGTCTTTCTTGCCATTTTCCTTGTATTTTGCAGTGACATTTCTGAGAACTATTATTTTTTCTGAGTTTGTGTAACCCTTTTGATCCCTACCATTGAATGATTTGTGTTGATAAAGTATTTACTGTGTGGTGTATAAGCTTAGCGTAGGAGATTTCTGCCTGGGTTAACAGGTCTCGTAGGCATAATTCAGTCTTGTTGTGTGAGCCATATGCCGTCTGCGACTCGGAATGACGGTTCCTCTGGGTACACAAAGCCGTGGTTTTCAGTTTACTTCCCATGGGCGCGGACAGCACACACACATAAAGCTCCAAGTTTGAGTGATACGGATGCGATACGGGGCAATACATCTGTTAGCACTATGCCCGGGGCGAGCAATGTGGTGTTTACATTGAATTCCATTGGCATTCGGGAAGTGAACTCTCTTTCTCTCAGGAACCGTAGAATACCAGTGTGAAGCTGGCCCATATCATGAGTTGTTGTTGTTGCACATGTAGTTGTGCTGGCGTAGGCATTCCTTGAGGCAGTGTAGTAGGTCAATCATGATTGGTGGTCACGGCCTGCGCACTTCTCCCGACCCTTCACCTGATCCCATGCAGTTCCATTGCAGAAGAGCGTGTGTCATTACGTCATAAACATACACATGTTCAACATGTTGTGCATCACCCGGCCAGGTACACCTTAATGGTTTTGTATGCTTGTCCTCATTTTGCCAGGCCCGTTAAAAAGAGTATGGCCGTCCTGGCCGTGATGGGTAAGGGCACAAGTCTGTGAAATGAGCAGAACTCAGCACAACAAGTCTGTCCTGCCTGGTAAGTGTGTGTTCTCTACATTTTAACATCTTAACATTTAACATTTCATTTTATCAGTACTCAACATACACTATCAGAGAGTGTTGTAAGGTGCAGTATTCTTAGTACAAAGTGGTAAAATTACATAATTACATAACTGAATTGCATCAGTAAATGCAGTAAATGCAACAGTGAACATACATGAGTAAATAACTTTGCAAAGTATCTAATTACCAACTTGGCATGATGTCGGGTGTCTCATCATGCATTTTCCAGATATGAACAACAGTTTGATAGTTGCAGTGGAATAGAATGCGGCAGTCATGCCAGCAATGCCCCAAGATTGAACAGGCGACACATATTGGGTGCATCACCTTCCATGCAATTAAGGCTTGGAAAGAACCTTGCCAGGTTATGGTGAACCAGTGACCTTTCTGGTAACCACAAAATCCGACCATGCCCGATGCATCAGTGTAGAGGTCAAGTCATGAGAGAGAGTCTGCATAGTCTCGAGTAATGAGGCGGTACCGTTCCATATAAGTAGGAAGTAACACCACCACTTTGCGTCGAGGAAGAAGGCATCTGATGGCATGACTGTGGCACTAAGTTTTACGTGGGGTTGCGCTTAAGTCAGTCATGCGGCGGAGGAAGATGCGACCTACTGGAATGCACTTGCATGCAAAGCTGATGGTGCCAATGAAGGATTGGGCTCGAAGAAGAATAGTCCCCGCAATTTGAAGCTGAGGAGGTGCCAGTCTGCCTTCCGCACCAGGCACAGGTGGAATGCGTGTTTAATGTCCACTTTTGGGAGGAGCGCACCCCTGTGTCAGAGGGTAGAATCAGATCACCATGCAATATAGTGTTTTTTAGCCATTTCGGCAGCTTTACGAGATAAGGCCCTACCCACCCACCCCCCCCCCACCCCCGTTGAACTTCTACTATCTAACATTAACCTCAAGAATTTCCTTGAGAACAAACCAGCGCCTTCAACATCTCAAGTTGAATCAATTGTATTTTCATAGCAATTTATTAATTGTTCTTTCACATCATATTTTGTGTATATTTATGATAAGTTTACACGCAGTGTATGAGACTGTAAACTTCTATCATTTGGATAACGCAATGTGATTACCATTTCTGTGTAAACATCGTGAAGCCTTTTCATCACAGTGTATACTTAGGTACGACTAAACAAATATCGAGCTACACTGTATCTAGCATGACGCAACATTTTCATTAAATGTGAAGTTTCCGACAGCGAGTGCTTGAGTTCATTTACACATAAATCCATAACGCAGATTCAAAAGAGCAAGTTCGGAGATCTGTTAATTGTCAAAACCAAATGGAAATTAAGTTTTCATCTCTTGCCTTTTCTTTCTTTAAATATACTCCAAAAATTAAATTACGTCAAATCACAGTGGATTGCGAGAGTTCAGAAATGACTATTGTGGAAAGTTGTGTTGTCTAAACTTGTCAATTACCCGCACACTTAAATGCAGACTTATGCTGAACCTTAACCCGAAACAAACCGGAACTTCCAGAAGTGCCGAAACTAGAAATTTTGGCTATATGAGGTTGATTTCACGCAAGTCAAATGTATACACAGAAAATATTAGCAATAAAATTTTGTATGCTCTGTGGAACTTTATTACCTATCTGAAACGTGCTTTCTGTGTATGACGACGGCCCATCAATGACTTACAACGATCGGTACAGACTGCATTAGTCGACTTACGTATTAGGCTTCCCTTTTCTTTTATTTTAGCTGGTTCTACTTATACATTGGTGAGATTAGCAGTGTAGAGAATTTCACCTAACAATGAATAAAGTTTTAGGGTAAACTGCTGTCGACCATTCAGAGTTTGATTTAAAGTTAGTATGACGCGAAAATATCTCCAAAATCATGTGCGCCAGTATTGCTGGTCGAGCGAAACCTTCTGAGTGCCTAACTCCACTATAGACTGTAGTCGAAACTCTCTCATTACACTACGTCGACAACAACCGGCACTGTCCTATGCTACGACATGGGTTTTAGTTTGATCAAAGAGGGCCTGTTGTTTGATAAAATCGGTACTGACTTTGTGTAAGACAATAACACAAAATGAATTTTGACACTTAAAATAACACTGGACAATCACTGTAAAGCTAAAAAGATACATTTTTACGACTAAAATTCCGCGCTCTCGATTGCCATAAACAGATAATCAAGGTCGATTTAGATTTATACTCACTTTTTGAGTAAAAAACCCTAAAACCAGTGTTTTTGAGTAAAACAACCGTATGCCTACTGTTTTTGAAAAAGTAACAATTTTTCTGAACTAGTCGGTGACCGAGTTGATAAAAAATACCACATGTCTGGTGTGTGACCTCTTCTTCTGTGTGAAAAAGCGTATTGAAAATACGTGTCAATGAAACTGAGTCGCATCCTTAAATTTCGATGATGCTGATTATAGTGATGATGAAACCCCTTTTATCGGCAATCTCCTTACAGAAGCCTACCCTTTTGTGGATGACAGCCAGCAAGTGGATCAGATAACTACACAAAGAGTAGAACTTAAAAAACAAACGGCCTACAAATGCATAAAAGAGATGAGTGTCACTGGTAAGTCAGCACTAAATGATTTGCATGTGAGTGCTGAAATCAAGAACGGAAAACTGAATTAAAACAATATTAGCCTTGAGAAAGAGAAAGTAGGATTTGTTGCGTCCTCCATAATAAAGAAACAAATGTTCGGTGGTGGCAGCGGCTTTCGTACAGAACACGACTATATAAGTTCTATATTACCTTCTGAAGATGTGTTACAATTTAAAGTGCAAACAAGGAACTGACAGAGATACAAGATGATTCTAGTGGTAGTGCTGATAAAAAAACTATTGAATATACGGCTAGTTTTCAATCGGATTCGAACCCACAACATACGGCATCAGTCGCCTAGCTGTACTGAGAGGCCACAGACAGAACCGCTCGGCTAAATCTCCACTCCCAAAAAAGAGTGGTAAAATAGCCGGCTAAATTGTTACATTTTTCTGACTGAGACCGCTCAACACGTTGTTTTCTATTGAAAATAGAATTGATGAGTGAAATAATCTAAACTCTGACCATATACAGCCTTTGATGAATTAGAGATGGCAAATATGCGTATTAATGGTCTTTACAATGAAAGAGATAAAATTCAGTCAGAAGTGGGAGTTACGCCTGTAGTCAGGTGGCCAAATTTGGAAATGCTCTTCAAAAGTGTCTCAGATTTTTTTTATCTTGCTTAGTTTTTTTTGAGCACATGTGGGGCAGGATGCGCTTACTATTTCCGAAACACCTGACATAACTTCAGCTCATGATGAATGGGGGGAAATGACCAACATAACACACCCCCTCTTCAAAAAAAGAATTTTTTTCAAAGAAAAATCTTTCTTTTACAAATACAAATGTAATATTAAAAGTGTGAACAACAATTAACTCTAATACGAGAGATACAGTCTGCAATTAAATTGTCTCTGCCTTTGATATGTCCAATATCAAGATAAATTCCTGTAACATTAAACTCCATCTTAACAATCTCAGATTTTTGCCTTTTGATTTCTGCAGAAAAACAAGAGGGTTGTGATCAATGTAAACCACTATTGGCTGATTTGAAGAAATAACATGAAATTCAAAATGCTGTAAAGCTAATATCAAAGATAAACACTCTTTTTCAATTTAATAGTTTCTCTGGGATTTATTAAATTTGCGTGAAAAATCGCAAACAGGATTATCAATCCAATGACCATCCTCTTGCAATAAAACAGCACCAGCAGCCGTATCACTAGCATCTACAGCTAATTTGAATGGCAAACTGAAATCTGGTGCAGACAAGACTGGAGCACTTTGAAGTATGGCTTTAAGTGTATCAAATGCCTGTTGACATTGTTCTGACCAAACAAACTTTACTTTCTTTTTAAGTAAGTTAGTCAAAGGCTCAGTAATTGTAGAGAAATTTGGACAGAATTTTCTGTAGTAACCAGACATACCGAGAAAGCGCATCAGTTGTCTCTTGCAATTTGGTATGGGAAAATTTGAAATTGCACTGATTTTGGCATCAACAGGTTTTACCTCACCCCGTCCTACAGTATGTTCAAGGTAAGTCACCCTCGCCCAACCAAACTCAGATTGGCAAGGTTGACAGTCAACATTGCTTTGCTCAGTCTCTCGAAGAACTTCCGCATGAGCTTGATGTGTTCCTCCCAAGTGTCACTATACAGGACGACGTCGTCGACGTAGGCTTCACATCCGTCTAGCCTGGATATGACGTCGTTGATCATCTGTTGGAACGTTGCCGGAGAGTTCTTCATTCCGAATGGCATCACCTTGTACTGGAACAGTCCATCTGGTGTAACAAAGGTGGATATTTCACGAGCACGATCGGCCAGAGGGACTTGCCAAAATCCCTTCAGTATGTCAAATTTTGTCACATACTTGGTTTTTCCCACTCTGTAGATGCAATCATCAATCCTCGGGATTGGCAAAGTGTCTGTCTTTGTTAGAGTGTTCACTTTCCTGTAGTCCGTGCACATGCGATAACTATTATCTGATTTTTGGCACAAGTATGCACGGCGAACTCCCTTTACGTTTACTGGGTTCAATAAAGTCATTATCCTGCAGCTATTTGACTTCTTCCTGGAGATATTTCGCTTTCGTTGGATTCAGTCTGCATGGATGTTGTTTTACAGGCAAACTGTGGCCGACAACAACATCGTGATAGATGATGTTTGTCCCAGTTTGAACGTCTTGAAACAGGTGTTTATATTCGTGGAGCAGTTCTTTCACCTGTTGTTGTTGTGACGGCTGGAGGTGTGCCAACTTTGTAGACTCCAGATTCTCCAGGATTTCTGAGTTCTGAAGTTTGACCGAGCCCAGCTTTGAATTTAGAGTATTTTCACTCAAGTCAGTTTCAGTATCGCTATCTTCATAATGGTTTGAACTGACTGCACTGACAGGCTGTGTTATAGTAGGATTATTCCTATCTAAATATGGCTTAAGCATATTTATGTGGCATAACTGGTTTTTTTTCGCCTCGCAAGTGTATTATGATGTAATCTTAAATTTCTTATCCATTTCTTATCAATAAGATACGGCCCAAATTAACGAGCATGGAGCAGTTTCCAGGAACTGGAAGTAGAACAAGAACTTTTTGACCTGGTTCAAACTCCCGTTTTGAGGTGTTTTTATCGTATTTCATTGACTGCTGAGATGACTCAAGATTTTCTCTTGCTAATTCACATACCTTAGAGAGTTTTGTATGAAAATCTGACACATATTGTAAAATATTCAGACAATCATCACCGTCTGATAGAATTTCTCTTTACAGAGCTTAAGTGGGCCATGGACTGTATGTCCAAATACAAGCTCAAATGGGCTAAAACCAAGAGACTCTTGAATTGACTCTATAACAGCAAAGAACAGAAATGAATTCCTTCTTTCCACTGCTTCTCTGTGTCAAAATAGTAGGTCCTAATCATGTTTTTTTTAAAGTTTAATGAAATCGCTCAAGAGGACCCTGACTTTCTGGGCGATAGGAGGATGGCCTAAACTGTTTAATGCCTAGTTGATCCATTACTTGTTGAAAAACTCCAGACATAAAGTTGTAGCCTTGATCGGACTGGACACATTTAGGGAGGCCAAATAAAGTGAAAAATTTGACTAAAACTCTCACTATAGCCTTTGTCTTTATATTTCTCAGTGGTATGGCAGGGCTCAAAATTAACTTTTTACCCTGGTAGTCCACTTGGGCTACCATTTGCTGAAGTTGGTAGCCAGTGACAATGGCTGGTAGTCCATGAATATTTTAGTTTAGGGATACTTTACTCGTCCGAGTATAAGCCCCGGTTCAGCAACACAAAATAGCAGTAGAACTAGGGCTTCAACTCGAGAAATCCCATGTTATGTGTCACGAACGCTTAATTTATGCTAATTTATATACATTTTAACACTTTCTATCACTTTCAAAATCTGCTTACACATCCAAAGAAATTGTAACTTGAGTAAAGAAAAACCAAAAAAATATCTCATGATCTTTATGAACTGGCATGCCTTGTTACACCCGAGTCTATCTATACAGAACGTAATACATGATACTGATCGACAACCATAGATAAAAGACAGCGAAACTCAGCCAAGCTTATCTGACAGAATGTTTTATATTACTGTTTCAAATCAAACTGATTACACAATCTCTTGATATAGAAGTTACAGTTTTGTGAAATGTCAGCATCAAACCCCAAAACTTGACACAAGAACGTCTCGTATGCTGCCGATCAACAGCATAGTGTGAACTGCAGGAACTGGCATGCAAAGACTTTGCTGCGAATCCGTAGCCTCTGCCACTCGGGTAGGTTGGTCATTGGAGTGGTAGGCAACACATCAAGGAGTGGCAGGGCTCGTTTTCGCAGCAAGCAAAGACTGCACACGGAAAAGCAACTCAACATTCTAGTATCAAACGCTCTGCATCTTGTGAAAATAACAACATAGCAGTGAAAATGTAATAGATGAAACGGATGTAACAAGATGTCACAGATGAAAGGATAATTGCTTCAAACAAATGAAACTGCATGTTGACTGCATTTAGCTCATCCGAAAGTGACGGACATCGCACGCCAAGTATTTCATGTCCCAGGCTTTGGTAGTCCGTGTGGGCTACCATTTTATGGACTTTGGTAGCCCCAGGGAAAAGTTGGTAGTCTGTGGACGCGGGACTACCGCTAATTTCGAGCCCTGTATGGCTTCTCGGAACCGAGTTGATGTACACATTATTGTCAACATGTACTCATTTCCTGATCTTGTCTTTTTAGGGCCCAACACAGTCTATAAGTATCCTACTAAATGATTCTTGAAACGCAGGAATTGGCTGTAAAGGGGCCTTTGGAATGGTCTGAACCGGCTTTCCTACCATTTGACATGTGTGACAAGTTTTACAAAAATGTGCTACATCCTGCCTGAGATTAGGCCAGTAAAAGTGACTGGGAATTTTATGATAAGTTTTCCTGACACCTAAATGACCAGCCCAGGGGGTTTCATGGGCCATGCGCAATATTTCAGCATAATAGGGCTTTGGAACCACAATTTGATGTTTTTTTTGCCCTATCGTCATCAACCAAGACATCTGAAGGTCTCCATTTATGCATGAGAATACCAGATTTTGTATAATTGGAAATTGAGCTATCTTGAGTTTCACCATCACCATCTTCCCTGTCAAATAAACACAAATATCTTTGTGTTGTTCTGCGATGAGACTTGATCTAGAAAATGTCTGACATTGGGCAGCAGAAGTTTTACTGGAAATTTCAAATCCACGAGGGATAACGAAATGATCCGTGTCAAACACCTGACAAAGAAAGGTGTCATTTAAGTCAACATCTGTGACATTATTTTTGAGAATATTTTGATTCTCAGACGTTTTCTTTGACATGGCTCGAGTAACAGCACATGAAGGAAATAAATCAGGTATCTCTTACTCAATTGGCTCTGGATCCTGATCTAAACTAGGTTTATCAGTCACAAGTGGATTAGTAATGACCTTGTCCCCAGCAAGGTAGTTTCCAAGGAGAAGGTGAATCCCTTCAAAAGGCAAAAAAGGCCTAATACCTAAAGTCACAGGTCCAGAAACAAAGTCCGAAGACAAATAGACATTATGGAGAGGAACAGGAATGTAATCATTGCAATCTTCCCCTTAATAAGAACTTTAAACCTGAAAATGACTTTTCAGAAAACGGCAGGGTATCTTCCAACAAAAGAGACTGGAAAGACCCGGTATCTCTTAAAATTTTGACGGGGGTAGCGAAGAAAAAAATCACTGGAAGTGATATAAAACCATCATGAATAAATGGTTCGAAAAAAACCATTTTGCTATCTTGAAAAGAATTGACCTTGACCTCATTTATTGGGGATTAGAGGGGTTTAACCTCAGACAATGTGTTACACACATTATTAGACTCTAATTGAGTTGATGAAGAAATAAAGCCCATTGGCTTAGATCCACTTTGACCACTTTGACCTTCACGTTTTCTTTTTATTTGAAACAATCTGACACTATTTGCCGTCTTTCTTACAATAATTGCAAGAAAGTGTACCAATCTGTTTGTCAGAAGGAGATTGAGACTTGGGATCTGATGACATGGAAGTGTTACTTGAACTCTGTGAACTGTTGTCTTTTGATTTTCTACTCTCCTTTGAAAAATTCTTGGATGAAAAGGAGGATTTAATTTACCTGCATTGTTACGATACGAAAGGGACTGGGATGGTTTGCTGAGAAATGAAGATTTGTGGGTCAATGAATAATCATCGGCAAAACGTGCAGCAACCTCTGCCTTTTGTTCATTGATAAACGTCTTGATGTCACTCCAAATGCCCCTTTTACATTCCTCAATCAAAATAAGTTGACATAATTTCTTGCGACTTTGACTAACCTTTTCAGAATAACACCAACCATCAAACAGTTTTTCTTTTGTTCGAGCAAATTCAACATAAGTTTGATCCTTTGCCTTCTCACAATCCCTAAATTTCTGACGGTAAGCTTCAGGCACCAACTCATAGCCCTTGAGAATTAATTCCTTCACAGAATCATAATCTGAAGCCTGCTCTACTGACAACTGAATGTAAATTTCTCTGGCTTTTACCCACCAAAGCAGTTTGAAAAAGCATAGACCAAGAACCCTAAGCCAATTCAGACTCAGCAATTTTCTCAAATGAAGGAAATATTTTTCACACACCTTTTCTTGGAAAGGGGGAACTAACCTGAAATGCTTAGTGATGTCAAAACTGTCTGAAGGGAAGAATTTTCCTGACTGTCCAAGCTCTAAACGTCTCATTTCTAACTGTAGTCGACGTTCTGCTAATTCTCTTTCCTTTTCTTTTCCCTCTCTCTCTTTCTCTCTTTGTCTTTCTTCCATTTGCAATTCTTTTTCCCTCTGTCTTTCTTCCATTTCTAATCTTTCCTGCCTATCTTTCTCTCTGTGTGATTCTTCCATTTGTAACTTTTCCTTTTCTAATGCCTCTCTCTTTTTCCATTTGTAATTACAATTTCTTAAGTTCCAAATTTGCCTGTATTTCTAATTCTAATTTTCTGAGTTCAAAGGAAGACTCAGGCTCATAATCATGCAAGACGGATTCCTCAAATTTGCCTACACTGACTAAATATTTGACAATATTGAACTGAATTTCCTTCTTGCGCATAGATCTTTTAACTTCTACTTTAAGGAAATTGGCCAGTGCAATGAGGTTGTCTTTTTTGAGGGAATCAAATGTGTCCTGATCAAGGTCCTCCATAAATTCGTCTGGCTTGAATTCCGCCATGATTGAATTTCGCTGAGTTCACAGTTAACAGTTGTTTTGAAAAGGCTGGCAAAGTGTTGTCAAACGGCTCAAAATGTTCGTATCCCGGACGAGCCCCCAATTTTGTTATGTGACAGAAAACGAACAAAAGGTGAACTCAGCAGTTTCCGTATAAAACGAAATTTATTACGAAAATAAAACTAATTGCTAAGTCAGGGATAGAATACAAACTGTAAAAGTGTACAGACTACTTATCTCAGCTGGGACGGCAAAGCTCCAGTCTCAGAGTTGTAACAGTCAGTCGGATGAATGAACAGTCCTTTGGCTTGCAGGCTTGAAGTTAAACAAAGTCCACAGTATAAATCCAGCGTTGGCAGTGAAGTTAATACTGCTTGAGTTTCCAAAGACTTGAAGTAACACACAAGAGACACGATCCCAAAATGTCTGACTGCAAGCTGTGCACGTCCCTATTTATACACATGTGCTTACATAAGGGCATATAAGAACAATCTACAACTTTTATTGACATACTAATTACTGTTTTTAAATTTATCTCTCTTGCAAACTTGCACCATTATCTTGCTTCAACCTGGCAGCTTTCGTACGGGCATTTACTAGGTATGTCATGAGAATTTATTTCCATAACAGTATGGATTTACACAAGCATAATTTAATGGTTTTTAGTGCAGCATAAATTACACAAGTGGATGCAAGAGTACAGCAAGTCATATTCTATATGATTGTTATTCCCAAAATGTCCTGGGTTTTTGGGGGTTTTTTTGGTTTTGTTTTTGTTTTTGTTTTTGGGGTTTGGGGGTTTTAAGTGTTTGCTTTTCTGTGCAGCGTATTCGCCAAGCGTAAGTCCGGCAGCCATAGTCACTCCATTACGCTAGCCGACATGTACAGTACTATCATGTACCATGATTCTTCATTGAAATATCAAGACATGTATTCTACATATCAAATATGATTATTATCCCAGAAATGTGGCAAGTGCCTGTGGACACTGTCACCAGACTATCACAGGGTTAACTTTGGCAAAGTGAACAACGAACACGCCAGCAAGGGTATAAGAGAGTAGTCTTGCCAGTGCATTCAAGTTGTTGACTTTGCCAAAGTTAATAATCTGGTGACCGTGTCCACAGATAAGTAAGTTACACTTGCTAGCTTTGTGGCATTAAGCAATCAATTGCATCAGATTGTACGCGCAACAAAGTGAGAAAACTTTGCGTTAGATTGTTAAAGGACAAATACATGACTCGGTGAAGAAGAAACAGAAATCTTCGCAAAATCACAGCTAAAATAGGACGCATATACATGTATACATCAACATGATTCAAAGGCTTACCGGTATGTTACCCAGTATTATATATAATTCTTTATATTCCTTATGGATTGTATGCAACATAATAATTATATATTTCTTGTAACCCATAGAATTGTGATAATAATAATAATAATAATTAATATAATAATAATAAGTATTATATAGAAATAATAACGCGAATAATAATAGGTTCAATTTCCGTGAAAATTTCACCATAAGGGTATTTTGGGTCGAAAAGACCAAATATGATATCGATTTCACTGCCCCATGTTTCCATGGTAACCATTTTAGGGGTTGAAAATTTCAGTTTTTCTAATATCCAATGAAAAGTTACTTTGATTGATATGAAAATTATCTAGCAGGGGGAGTTCGGGTCAGAGAACACAAAAACCAGACTTATTTTAATGTTTTGAGTTGCCACGGTAACTATTCTGGGATTTAAAATGTTACTTTTTCCTCAATTCCTATTAAAGAACTATTGATTGATGTAAAAATTGAAATTTTCTTGTTAGCACACCCAAAAAAATCAGACTCATTTTAATGTGAATTGTTTCCATGGCAACCATTCAGGAGTAAAAATTACCAGTTTTTCAAAGATTCCATCTAAAATCCAGGAATCAACAGAATGTGATATATCAAAGGGATATTTCGGGATAAAAAGACCAAATATCCAGTGTAAAAATCCAGTAATCAACAGAAATATTATACCAAAGGGTTATTTCGGGTGAGAAAGACAAAATATGATATCCATTTTTACTGCCCTATGTTTCCATAGTGACCTATTTGCGTTTTAAAATTTCATTTTTTTTCCTAAGGCCATTAAAAGTAATCCCAGTTACTATGCAAATGCTCTCCTAAGTGTATGAACTCCATGTTCATTTTTTTTATGTTGCCATAGTAACCATTTCGGTAACCACAGTTTTTTTATTTAAAACCATAGACCCTCGAAAGGGTCTATTTTAAAACATAATTCACTGTTTTTTATTTATTTTATGGATTTCTAAGTAACAACTTTAATATTTGTTCTATAATAATAATAATAATAATAATAATAATAATTGTAATTTCTTTGCCTTCATTCTGGAAGGAATAATAACGATAATGTATATTGGGGCAATTTTGGTCAAAATTATGTTTTCCGTTAATTTTAGTGTGTTAGAATTAATTTTACATAGACCAGAAATAATTTTCAAGCATTTTTAACCGTGTTTTCATGCAGTCATCCCAAATTTGTGTTATATAGCATATTACTAACTTATTATGCATTTATCATATTAAGTTTATGCCTTCAAATAATTTTATGTCCTGAAATTAATTCTACTAGTATCCGAACCCGATCCTGCTTATCAAGCACCAATTGGGCCAATGTACCATTATATTTATCACAAGCAGTAACAGTAGTGCACAGTTTTTTTTTGTTTTATTTAAAACATAATTCACTGGTACATATTTATTTTATGAATTTATAATTAACGACGTATAATAATGTTCATTTTATAATAATTTATTTTGATTTCTTTGCCTCATTCCAGGAAGAATAATGAAGACAAATTATATATTTCTGATTGTTTAACTAAAGTAAAATTATGGCCATGTAGTGGTGCATTATTTTTGTGACCTGGCATGACCTCATAAACTCTATGATTCTGATGATTAGCTAGATCTCCCCTTTCCATGGTAGCAATGGCTAAATTTGAACATGATCCCTGTATACCTTTAAACATTTTTTTAAACCCAGCAAGCCAAGACAAGGGAAAATATTACAAGTTAAATGTTTCATGTCTTATATTGCCCAGGGCTCGAAATTAACTTTTTTCCCTGGGAGTCCACTTGGGCAACCATATTCTGAAGTTGGTAGCCCAGTGACACTGGCTGGTAGCCCATTCATATTTTAGATCAGGGGTATCTTTTTTCGTTGACCAGACAAGAAAGGGCTATTTCACAAGGTTCTGCCCATGAAGTGAATTTTCTAGTCTTTTGATGTGTATACTTGCACACCTTTAATGCCCAAGGAAAGGTGTAATGGACGACAGTGGGACTCAAAAGTTTTGTGACCTATAAACAACCCGTTTCACTCTCACAGTTGTATGCAAATTTTAAAAGTCGCCATGACAACATGACAACAATATGGCCTTTTTAGCACTGAGACATACTGTAGCAGGGCTAAAAATAGACCATGGCCCTTCTGTTGGGAGGAGGCATAATTTCCGTGTCATTTAGATTGATACATTATTATCAATATGCAACGAGAATGCGTTTTTATTGGCCATCGTTTCCTGTGCCTGTCATTCAAGTACGTCAGTTCAGATATGGAAACTTTGTTGCAAAGTTCCACCGCACGGCCGGTCGTCTCCAGAACAAAGTCATACTATGGCAAATTTCTATGCCCAGCTGGGTTTGACTGCGTCAGTCCCAAAGTGAACGACGCATCTTTCAACCTTTCAGCTTGGTGAAAAACACATTTATTGATTCGCCACAGGCCTGTGGACTCGCTTATTTTTGCACAAGTGCTACGTGGACATAGGAAAAAGTTGTTGAATACTCACTGTTTCAGTGAATCCGCCATGATGAGAGTTCTCAAATCAAAAAATGTTGCCGAGCTCGAATACAAATATCTTCAACGTTATTGTTATACAAGAGTTAGCAGTCCAAAGTCTGTCCCCTGTTTTTTGTCAAAGTTTGGAGAAGGCCGGCGTTTCATCTGAATGATTGTACGACGTGAAACGCAAAATTCCATCGCATATTATCTGGCAATATGTACAGTAGAAATACTGTATATCGTCGCTCCATGTACGTATAAGCTTATACTCCACAAAATGGCCACAGGCGGCGTGAACTTTCTGAAAGGATTTCCTAAACGTCCTACTTGGTACCTTAGGGACTCACTTGTGATGTCCTGAAAAGTATTCTCTGCAGTAATTCCAGATTCTGTCAACATGCAAAGCTGAACGACAAGATTATAGCATAGGACGTAGTGTACAGACTACACATTCACGCGCAGGTAAACATAATTGCGCACGCTCATATTGGCAGACTACACTGGAAAACGAGTGCACATGCGTGAAGGTATATTTGCAGCAAATACACTGGCATAGACTCTTCATAGTCACTATGCCTTGTTTTGTGTGTGTTCACGACTGCCACTATGGACCTGCATTCGAACACCTCTTTTTCAAAATTCCCACTGCTTCAATGACGTGTTATTAGAATTCTATATAATACTTATAGCCCCTAAACTTGTAATAATAATAATAATAATAATAATAATAATAATAATAATAATTAACAGAACGATTACTAAAGGATTTCGAGACCATGGGTCCGATTACTAATGGGTTTCACAACCATAGCATGGAAACAATAATAATAATAGAAATAATAAGAAGACGAATTATAATTATAATTATAATTATTATATTTATAATAAAAATTTAAACTACAATCAGCGTTGGCGAGGCCCAAGCGGTTAACATAGTTTCAAGTTCTTGCACTGTTGATATTATATGCAAAATTTGAGCTTGGAAACGTCTTTGGGTTCTTGTAAAGAGAGAATATGAAAATGATCTCATAGTAACTGTAGGTTTCACTGGTAATCCTAAGTTTTACGCAAAATACAATATGACAGCCAAACTGCTTGACAGTACAAATGCCTTTCACAAACTTTAAAGCGCTCACACTTAAGAAGATACGAGTAAAATTTCAGTTTAATTGATATGTTGGCTCTGGAGGAGAAGACTTTTAAAGATTATTTTGGGTTTTCGCAAAATCCAAAATGGCGGTCAGATCACATGACCGATCAAAATGCCTTTCGCAAACTTGAAAGCGATCACACTATAAGATGTTACATTTTAAATTTCAGTTCAACTTTTACAGATTACATTGGGATTTTCGCAAAATCCAATCTGGCAGCCAAACTACGTGACCCATCCAAATGCCTTTTGCAAACTTAAAAGAGCTCACACTAAGGATGACACGAGTAAAAATTCAGAAGAAGAAGAAGATTGGAGGAAGAAGAATATTGACCTCCAGTAAAACCAATACGGGCCCAAGCCGCATGTACACTTATAATGCGCCTAATCTCTGACAACAGAGCTCAAGGTGCAAAATGCCAAAGCACACTGTATCAGAATAAATATTGAAACACTTGCTGGAGACTTGATGAATGAAAAAGGTTAAACTATTGTTTAAAGACGAAAGTCCTGAGGGAACGACAGAAGGAAAGGGCTGAGATGAAGTTGCAAGGTCAGACATATATATAGATATATATAAGATAATCCCTTCGTGTCATATAAAGTATGTAATGGTCTTTAAAAATGTCAAGAAAGTACTTTTTCGCTTAAAACTTACCACGAAACTTCTTCTTGATGGTCTTTTCGCATGTACTGATAAAGCTGCTTTTCCCTGATCCCGCTGGGCCAAATAGTCCAATACGTAAGCCACCCGGTCTCAGAATATCCCTTACTTCCAAGCCTTCAAAAGCTGCAATACCACACAATGACGCAAACGTATAACATCGAAGCTCATTGACTCTTTTATCGACATTGGCTAGTTCTCGTTTTATTTTCTCCGACCTTTGCTTGGCCTTTACTTTTTCTTCCTCTTTTTTCTTCCTTGTGTCCAGCCAAAACATTTCTCGCTGCTTTTTGAGTTCCTCTTCAATTGTTCTGTCGGTAACATCTTCATAGATGACTTTCACCTCATTGGGCTGAAACAAATTCGCATAAAAGATGACAGGGGATATGACTTCATCATACATGCTATCCCTGTATTGCCATTCTTCTATTGTTCAGACGGAACTATGATATGAACCCACATTTTAGCTAGTGAAAATACGAATTATATTTTCACTGTAACCGAACTACTTACAGCTACGCGTACGCATGACCTTGGCTGGTATGCATGACCTTAGTTGGTAAATGTACTTATAAAACAGCTGAGCGAATAAGACAAATAACAATCTGAAACGTCATTATGATTATGGTCACATTTCTGTTGTTTGAGTCACTTCATTGGCATTACACTTAGGCACAAGTACAGTTGTACCAAAAACATACAAACAAACGTATTGAAAATTTGTATCATTTGCCGACACCTGTCATCGTTCACGGCCGGTCCCGTGGCGGTGCAGTGTTTTCATGTCGTCTACGCTGCTGAAGATTACATGTAAGATATTGGTTGACAGTGCATCATGATTGAACCACGTACTTTACGAAGAGTTTCCTGTTGATGAGCTTAAGTATCTAGGCGGTGAATTACATCGTTTAGAGCCGTAAATGAACCTTAAAAATCCAACCGCACTGAAATTACTCGCGACAGACAATGTTGAAGGTGCACATTATTTCCGATTTGAACCTGTCATGAGATTCACAGGTCATGATCGTGTCTGATGGCACCGGTGTGGTGCCGATTCCAGATACAATGTAAGATCTAGGGAAAGTCAAACTTTCGCTTAGGTTGTTAAAGGAAGTTTAGTTCTATATAGGCAAGCCAGGAACGAAAATATACGAGAAGACGACGGAAATACCTATGAAATGTTCTATTCGTACAGCAACAAATCACCAAGGAGTTACGACACTACAGCTTACAGTGTACTCACTTCATGTTTTCCTAACCCTCTTACTAATATGGTAAATTCGGCATATTTGACGTCTGAGGACATGAATAATTCTTCGAGATAAACTGACTGGTACCGGTATTATATCCACCCTCTCATAGATGTTGCAGAGCTGCTTGCTCCATGTTCTCAGCTGTTCATTGTCGATCGAGTTTGAAATCGTACGCTGGCATGGCGCGAGTATTTTGACCCGATTTTGGCGGCCTCATAACTTTCACGCAGGGGTGAGATTATGTATCAAAACACGAAACACACCCATTTACAAACTCCCGTCTATGTTTTATATCTACCGTCATTTTAAACCAAAAGTATATCTTTTTCAAATTATGAAAACCTGTGTCGACATCGTAATATTTAAATTGTTCGCTTTAAAAGTGCTCCATAGACCCTCATTTAAAGTGGAATGGCCCAAAAGCGGAATAATATCAAGAAGTGATACGGTTGTCATCACTCCTTAGCAACAACTTTTCGTGATGTGTCCATATTTTGACTCATTGCTGTTCAACTCGTCAAAATACGGACACAGCACTCGAATACGACGACGGGGTATCGCCCGAACTTCGTGTAATAACCCCTAAATATTACATGGCCATTGTTGATCAGTCACTTATTTCCATACTGTATCACTTGAAGACAGCAAGTATTTATTTTGAACGATCTTCTTGACAATAATTAGTGTTTTGTTCGTGATTGTTGTGCAATTGATACTTCCAATACAATGGCGTCCTTTCATCAATCCTTTCCAACAACATATAAGGGGACATTTATGCAAATCATTTACTGGGTACTTTCATTCATAAATCCATTCAAGTTGAAATTCTGATACACTCAATGCCATCTGTACCAATCAGACATACGAGTTCGGTAACATGAACTTCTCAATCAGTGTCTAGAGGTTTCCTGACGTCAAAGGAAGTCAACCATCGACTGGCAGGGACACTTCACTCCGGTAGCACCTGACAGCCATAGTAATAAATGCGAAGTTATTTAGAATATAAGGGAAAGTGGCTACAGGATGTGGCATCATAAGGTTTCACATCATACCAAACATGAGGGGTGTAGTACTTGTGGTTGCTCAATAAAAGGCATAAACGTATATTTGAGGTCAAAGATCATCGATTCAAGTAACATTTTGTCAACATATCGTGTTCTCATAGTTATCTATGTATGCCAAAAATCAGACCTCTAGCGCTCTTGGCTAACCTAGAATTAGATATGTGCATAATTAATCAGGTAAAGGATGTGGCGTCATAAGGTTCCCATCATATCAAAAATGAAGGCCGTAGCAGTTGTGGATACTGAGTTAGCGATATATATGAATGTGTGAGATCAAAGGTGATCGAGGTCATATCAAAATTTTGTGAAAAAATGTATCCCATAGTTTATCACTATATACTAGTACCAAAAATCAGACATCTAGCACTGTAGCACGCAAACAAATCCTTTAAGACTCTAAATAATTTATCTGCAACTACTGTGCAATGCTCATCTATGAATGATATTCCGTAATGCGTTCCTCCTTAAATAAGACGAAGCAAATATCCGATCTAATCATCATGTGGTTTATTGGAATATAAGCATGTCTTCCAGAGAACGTGTAAGAAGGTACTGGAACGTAATAAAACGAATAACTGAAATAAATCAAAGAAAAATACAGAAAAAATGAGAACTAAGCTAGATTCACACTCTGTAATGACCCAGGGGTCAAAGGTCAAGTCAGTGGGTCAAGTCATAGGACCTGTCTCCTTAAGCACCCTCTAACAGTGACTGAACGCCTTCTTTTGTTAACAAGATCTCATTTGCATAAACAGCCTTGACTTACAGAGTAGGAACAATTTAACTGCTTTGCAACAGTTATAACTAAATCAAAGTTGCATGAAAATACAATCACTAAAGCAACTAAACTAATAAGTCCTAGATCAAACATGAATTAACTTCGATCAGTGTCTGTACGAGTGTTCTTGTCCTTGGTCATTGTCCGTATAGATTTGCCTTGCAGGGGCGACGCCCTTGTATGCACAAGGCCAATAGAGTTCCTTGGAAAGCTCATTCAGCTGTTAACTCAATATACAGTAAGATAGAAACTCACTGGATATTTTGTGGGTTCATAGACAACTGTAGCACTGAACAGGCTGAAATTTGTTCCGCAAAAATGTCTTTACATACAATTCTGGCGAGGTAAAATGTGCTTCTATCTCCTTGACTTAAACCTTTCAAGGAGGCATTTCCCACACTAATGGCTGTTAGGCCACGTACTGTCTTTCTTTGCGTTGCGTTGTGTAATAGAAAAGTAAACACTGATTGTGGGAATGAACTATGTCTTTAAAAAGTGCTAAGGGTCAACACACTTTGCTCTGATATCAACTGGAATCTGTAATTTCTAGCTCAAAATTATGAACAGAGATTTTGGCCGTAACAAACACATTCACTTGTCCAGAATTATATTATGCTCTTAATTAATGAGGTACGGGATGTTGCGCATCATACCAAATATGAAGTAGGCAGCACATCTGGTTACTGAGGTATGGACAAATATGTACATTTGAGGTCAAAGGTCATTGATGTAAAGTGACATTCTGTCAAAAATTTTATTTACATAATTGTCCATGTATACCAAGAATCAGACCTCTAGCGGTATTTCAAAGCTCAGAATTAGATAATTGCATAAATAATGAGATAGAGGAAGTGCCGGTCTGTGACACTTTGTAAAAAAAGTTTTATCCCATAGTGATTCTTATGTACCAAAAAATCAGACCTTCAGCTCTATTGGCAAAGTCAGAAGTAAATATGTGCAATATTCATAAGGTAGAGTTAGGTAGAAGGGTCAAAGGTCAAGGGCATCCCCGAATTTTGAGTTTGCAACTTAGTCCCTACCTGACATTGTTCTATAGACATCAGTCCTCAGGGACTCTTATACAGGCGTCTTTATAAGGGACTCTTATAGACAATGAGATGCGGCCATGGCTTATCCTGAGGTACAGAGCAGGTCAAAAGTCGTAGAAAAAATTGAAAAATAATTATTTAAAATTTTTTTCCTTAAAATCGGCAGGGCCTGTGACGCTAAACGTTAGGATGAAGAAGCCTGGCTATATGGTCCACAAAATGACATCCTGGAATTGGATTGATTGATATTTATGCAAATGAGATAGATGTAAAAGTTTAAATTGAAAATGGCTGCCGGGTCATTGTGACCAGTTGGCATGGCAACGAAATAAAAAGTGAGTTTTAACCATGTGCCAAATTTGAACTAATTTGGTACATCAGTCTTGAAATGGGAGACAAACCCTTGGGCAGAATAATAATAATAAAACAGAATGATAACAATAGGGTTTCGAGACAAAAGATCTCCTAACCCTAAAATGAGAACGATTACGAGAAGGTTTTGGGACCCATGGCCTCGAAACCCTAATAACATAGCATGGTGTTAGAAGTAATCAATAAATATCTTCATATCGCTTGTAAATCAGACATATCGAATTGCATGGTGTAAAAGTATGCGTGCCAAAGTGTGACATACAGCACCATTCACGTCGCACTCTCAGAAAACATTAACTGATTGAGCAAGGTATTTCAATTTGAACTTTACAATTGAAGCAGGCAGTTGTACAACATGTAACACATCAAAGCAATAAAGTTGCTTGATTTCCAAAACAATTTGAGAATTTCGCAGTGGTTTGGAAAAGTTGAAGAGACGAGTAGAGGTATGTTGAGCTAATTATGGCAGACAAAGAAGAAAGTCAGAAGTTCAAGCTGTTTCTATATCTTATTTGAAGAGATGGCCTGAAGCAATGGAGTTTGATGAGAAGAAAAAGATCGCAAGGTTAGAGATCTTGTCAAGGCATTTGATGATTTGTGCAACTAAAAGAACAATGTTATAAATTATTTAGTCGATGCCAACGAGATTTTTGACAATATGTCACCGATTTAAAGAACTTGGCTGCAACAATAGAGTGGGTTCAATCAGGTTCGAACTCTAAACGTACGGTACCCAGTCACCTAGCGGAGAAGCCACAGACAAAAGAGCTCAACCAAATCCCTAATCTCAAAAAGATTGGTTCAATAACCAAGCTAAGTTGTCATAATTTTAGTCCTTTGGACCCTGTGAGGTTCAAAGGTGTATACCGTATACAGTGTGATGTATGCCATGGACTGAGGTATCTCAGAAAAACTTCAGTAACTTTTCTAAAATTTTGTCTGATGGTCACGAGCAAATATCTCAACGGTCTTTTTCTTATTTTGATTGAATCATTTTTAAGACACTTTTTTAACTTTTTTGTGAAAATCAGTATTCAGTATTTTCAAGTTTTCCTCAAAACCACTGTTTGATCATTTTGATGTTGGCATGGGTATTCGTATAGTCGAAATGCCGTCAGAAATGTTCAAAATTTGAAGATGCATGCCTTGTATTATTTTAAAATATTACTTTCTCCATTTTCCCTTATATTTAGTTGAATTTTAGTCATGCGCAAACTGAAGGACAAATTCAATGACAAATTCTGAGTTGAAGAATCGAAACGGACGCCATCTTTTTCCTAAGTCGGGTCAGATACTTTTACGTTGTAAACGTTTCAATATGTATTTGAATATAATGAAGTTGACAGTGATGGTACTTTTGTCACTGTCGTGTATTTTTTGTAAGAAAGGCACCTCCGATAGACTGTAAAATGATGGCCTCCGTAGG
This sequence comes from Ptychodera flava, assembly GCF_041260155.1. Lineage (NCBI taxonomy): Eukaryota > Metazoa > Hemichordata > Enteropneusta > Ptychoderidae > Ptychodera > Ptychodera flava. The sequence goes on along the minus strand of NC_091931.1, from coordinate 6,132,078 downwards.
CGGTAATCACCGGGTACCAGCGAATCTATTTCTTTGGCAGCAGACAAATCAGTTCTACCGAGGAAGGCAATCCACTGGCAGGTAGAGGGTCAGGGCGACACTTAGTATGCGCAGGCGCATATAACAAGTAAGCGTTGTTTTGCAAGGACTAAATGTCAGTTGAGAATCGAAATGGACGCCATCTTGTTCTCGGTCTGGTCAGATTTTTTTACGTTACGTTTCATTGTGTATTTGAATATGTTTCATAAATATGAATTTGACAGTGATGGTACTTTTGCCGCCGTCGTATATTTTTGGTACGAAAGGCGCCTTCGATCCACTGAAGAATGATGGCCTCCCTAAGCAGTTCTCTTCTGGCAGATACCGGCGAATCTATTTCTTTGGCGTCAAACCTGTTATCCAGGAAGGCAATCCACTGGCCCGTGGTATAGAGCTGGGTCAGAGCGAGGACACGCTTAGTATGTGCATGCACATATAACTAGTTAGCATCGTTTTGCTGTTGAGGGTATGCTGTCCTTTCGACAAAGTGATAACTTTTGAATTTTCTGTCGCTTATTTTGGGTAATTTCATTAGTTTTGTGTTGATTTTGATATCATTGTTGACATCGATCACTAAAGCCAGTGTGTGCTTATATGGTAATCGATTTACTTAGGAAGTACTTGCATTTCAGAATCATGGCATGATCATACATGATCCGAGATTGCACTTTAGCACGGTCACAATAAGTATTTGTTTGTTTCACTGTTGTTACCTATATTTCCACTAAAAGACCATCACAAATTCCTCGTGGCTACTTGAAACGCACACTGGCATGCATGTAATTGTCAACATCACTATGCTTGAATGTAGAGGACTCTCATACTATGAATACATCGACTGCATAGTGCATACTTGGCTTTCTTCACTGTGGCTTTCACAGTCTTTACGGCTTTCTCAATGAATCCATTAGCCTGTGGGTAGTGAGGCGAAGACATGACGTGTCTGAATGCCCAATTTCCACTGAATTCCTTAAACTCTTTGCTTAAATAGCATGGTCCACCATCACTAACATGCATTCGGGAATTCCGTGCTCTCCAAATACGGTCTTTAGCTTGTATTGCTGATAACTGCCTTGCTCGTTTCAGCATTTAGACGTCTTACAAATGTCATCTTACTGTAGTACTCTGCAACTACAAGGTATGTGACACCATCCAACATAAACAGATCAGATCCTATATTCTGCTCATGGTGCGCTTGGCATGTCGTTTGGTATCATGCTTTGTTTCTGTTCTCTCCTTGCGAGTTGAAGACAGGCATCACATTTGTCAATCAAACGTTCAATGTCACTATCTATTCCTCTCCAGTAGACACATGTCCTGGCTCTGAGTCATGTCTTCTCAATACCTTGGTGAATCACATGCAGCTTTGATAGTATCTCAGCCTGGAAGGATCTTGGAATTATGATGCATTCACCTTTCATCAGAATTCCATCTTCGACAGATATGAAGTCTTCATACTCCAGTACTGTCTTATGACTTTAGGTACATCTGGCCATCCATTAGAAACTATATTCTTCAACATACAAAGTTCTGGATCATTGTCTGTGTGGTAGCGTAATTAGTCCATATCAGACTATCCTACACTGTGAATGGTTTTCTCGAACGTCAGCGTTGTGGCAGGTTTTAGATTGAGGCGAGATAATGCATTGGCCAATAGGAGTTCTCTAATCTCCATATCGTACTGCTGTATTCGTAGTAACATCCTTCGTAAGCTTGATGGAGCTTGGCTCCGATTCTTGAGCTTTATAGCCTCAAGGGCTTTATGGTCCGATTCCACAACTTGGACCCATAGACATATGTGTTAAAACGTTCAGCTCCAAACACTACTGCAGCATTTCTCTCTCTATGTTTGCATACCGTTCCTCTGTAGGTGTAAGGGCTTTCGATGCGAATGCAATTACATCTTCACATCCATTGGGGTTGACTTGGATTAGCACTGCGCCAAGTCCCTTTTCTACCTTTGTAATCGATGTACCTGCGCTTGCAAATGCTTTCATGTGTGCATGTGTTGCTTCTTGGGCCCCTACACTTTTTAATGCATCATCTATCGTCAGGTTTTCATCCGCATTTAGCAACTCTTTGCGGGAGTCATTCTCCCATGTACCCATAATTAACTGATCAATCAGACGATCATCCATATCTTTAAATTACACTTCAGTGCCAATGCTCTGCAACGTGTATAAAATTCATTGATACCTTCTCCCTCTTTCTGTCTGCGTCGATATTCTACATCGAAGGGCACACACCAATTAACTTGTTACTCAACATCACAGTTTTATTACTTGAACTACATCGATCGGAGTAATACAACAAGACTGGGGGAGCTATCAAACTAGCATGTATCATTACATACAACACTGGTGTAATACGAGGTCTGGTCCCCGTTGACTGTCTCTTGGCGAGCTTTTCGTAAGTTTTGAGGTTTTTAGCTCCTCAGTTTTATATACTGAGGAGCTATTAGAATTGAAAACCAGTATGGCTGCGTCAACTTCCTTCTTTCAAGATTTCGCCAATTAACATCCGTCTGGCGGTGTCAACTTATACTTTCTTCTGTCAAGATTTGGCCAATTAACTTCCGTCTGTTTGTCCATGTGTTATGTGATTAACTGGTGGGGCCAATTAACTGGTTGTCACTTTAATGTGTTTTTGGTACATAGGGATAACTATGAGAGCAAAGTTTTTCGACAAAATGTCACATGACCAGCCACTTCCTGTGTTAATTATCCACAACATACCTATTTATGGGCTTAATAATAGAGCTAGAGGTCTGATTTTTGGTATATAGGGATAACTACGGGATACATTTTTTTGGACAAAATATCACATAACCTTGATGACCTTTGTGTTATGTGATTAACTGGTGGGGGCCAATTAACTGGTTGTCAACTTCAATGTGTTTTTGGTACATAGGGATAACTATGGGAGCAAAGTTTTTCGACAAAATGACACATGACCAGCCACTTCCTGTGTTAATTATCCACAGACATACCTATTTCTGGGCTTAATAATAGAGCTAGAGGTCTGATTTTTGGTATATAGGGATAACTACAGGATACATTTTTTTGACAAAATATCACATGACCTTGATGACCTTTGACCCCAAATATACATATATCTCCATAATCAGTAACCACAAGGGCCACACCTTCGTATTTGGTATGATGGGACACCTAATGATAAAGCATCCTGTACCTCATTAATTATGCACATATCTAATTCTGGACAAACCAATAGAGCTGGAGGTCTGATATTTGGTATATAGGGATAACTATGGGATTTAATTTTTTGACAAAATATCACATGGCCTTGATGACCTTTGACCCCAAATATACATATATCTCCATAACTCGGTAACCACAAGGGCCACACCCTTCATATTTGATATGATGGGACACCTAATGATAAAGCATCATGTACCTCATTAATTATGCACATATCTAATTCTGGACAAACCAATAGAGCTGGATGTCTGATATTTGGTATATAGGGATAACTACGGGATACAATTTTTTTGACAAAATATCAAGTGACATTGATGACCTTTGACCCCAATATACATATTTCTCCATTTCATTCTTCTTTTAAAATACCAGCAAGTCAAGGTTTTCATTATAAACCATTACACACTGACAAATTAAACACTCTACAAACAAAATATCTGCATTTATCAATTGTCACCATTGATGAACTTAGCATGGTTGGTAACAGTTTATTCAATTTTATTTATCTCCGTCTTCAAGAAATCAAAAGAAATAAAAATATTTTAAAATACCAGCAAGTCAAGGTTTTCATTATAAACCATTACACACTGACAAATTAAACACTCTACAAACAAACACTGCATGAAAACCCTATAATACTTACTGTATTAACATGGAATATTGCCTGTATTTTAACTGAAGAGTGCATATACAGATGAATACAGTCAAGAATCCATTATTTGTATTCAGCTAGCCTGTATTCATGTGGATTCATGTGAATTCACGTGTATTATACTATAATACAGTCTACTCATCAATGTGAATTTATCTGAATTATTGGGTTTTCATGCAGTGAAAATATCTGCATTTATCAATTGTCACCATTGATGAACTTAGCATGGTTGGTAACAGTTTATTCAATTTTATTTATCTCCGTCTTCAAGAAATCAAAAGAAATAAAAATATTTGATGGCGTGTCAATAGTCTCTGTAGGTGATATGTTGCAAGTCAAACCTGTCATGGGTGGATGGATTTTTGAAGATCTATACAAGGGATATGGCCCTCTATCAATAAACCTCTGGAAAGATTACTTTACAGTGCATGAACTGACAGATATTATGCGACAGAAAGATGATAAACATTTTGCAGAATTACTTAATCGTCTCAGAGTTGGCCAATATACACAACAAGATATAAACATACTTAAGCAAAAGGCTGGTGAATTTTCTGGTCAAGCAGATCAATGTGAAAATGCAATTCACTTGTACTACAAATGTAAATGTTGAAAAACACAATGAAGCAATTTTCACTAGAGTGCTGACAGAGAAATTGTGGTGGCTCACCTGCATTCCAATGCAGTAAATGGCGCATACTCACTTTACTAGTCGCCTGATAATAAACCGCCGCATACTCCATCAGGACAGATTGGTGTTGGTGTGAATATATGCAACTTATATTACTGAGCCGAATCATGCCGTATATACAATTAAATGTATCTAACACAAACTCGTGTATCCCATATCCCAATCCCGTGCCTCAAAGTCGATTACTGCTTACCAACAACCAACTACTTCAACTGGCCTCACACATGAGGAGCTTCAGTGTCCTTGACGCTATTTTCAGTCCTTTGGACCCTTTAGGGTCCAAAGTACTAATGTGATAGCCTGGCGTATGCCGTTTACAGTGTGACTTATGCCGTGGACAGAGGTATCTCAGAAATGCTTAAGTAACTTTTTCTGAAATTTGGTCCAATGGTCACTTGGAAAAATATCTCAAACGGTATTTGGGTTTTTTTTATTGAATCATTTTAAAGACACTTTTTTTAGTTTTTTTTGTAAAAATCAGTATTCTCAATTTTTCTCAAAACCACTGATTTGATCATTTCATTGTTTTACGTGGGTGTTCGTATAGTTGAAATGTGGTCAGCAATGTTCAAATTGTGATTTGTATGCCTTATTTTATTTTTAAGTAATATTTTATCAATTTTTGGTTGGTTTCTAATCAATTTTGCAGCTACCATGAGCGCATGCGTCGAATGCAAGACCTAATTGTGAGTTGAAGAATAAAAACCAACGCCATCATGTTTCTCGGTCCCGTTCGATTTATTACGTTTTAAACTTTTTCATGTGTATTTAAATGTGTCTCGTAAATATGAAGTTGACAGTGAAGGTTGACAGTGCTACCCAGAATTTACAGTTAACGCGAAAGTTATCTTGAAATTTCTACTGTGGGCAAAACTGCAAGCTGTGTTGTATGACTCTCATATATGGCCCCACATCATAGATATTTTGTACCGATCACTGTATCAGAAAATTAGAAGAAAACCAACCAATCAGAGCATAGATGTACAGAGTAACTATGGTCAGGATGATTGATGTTATTATTTATTGCCAATGTTAGTATTTGTCTCTTGGCACATACTAGATACTTATGACTGTCAGACAACATTTCCATATCATTTTATTCATTTTTATGATATTTAGTTTGTTTTTCACCATATTGTATGTCGTTCCTTGTGTTACGTAATTCAAAATTAAATTTGGTTTTGCCTATACACTCTTGAAGAGGGGTAAGCTTACTTATATTTTTATTCTCATAGATTAAGATGTACTGTTGACTTACAGTCTCTCCACACAAGTGAATAAACTTTTTTTCATTGAATATGTATTGTAGATTAGTGTATGCTCCAGATATACATGTAGCAAAGTATATGTAAACTTGTTTGGAACCAAGCAAATGTGTTTTAATCAATGATCCAAATTAATTTTCTATTTGATGAACAATAGAAACATTTGTAATAAATGTCAAAAATAAAGTTAACACCAACTTTTATTAAGTGCACGTCTACCCTCAGTTCAGCTAGGGCAAGTCGTTAGGTGTAGATTAGCCATTGTCCATTATGGTACAGTAGTTTGCGGCCAAATTTGTCTACCCTTCTGCGTTATAAAACTTCACCATTTCCCTTTTAGATATTTTTCATCCCATCAAGTCCAATGTCTTAATTTATTTTACACATGCAAGGGCTTTTCATACTTAGATTCCATATTTGAATTCACATATTCCAGCTCCTGGCAATCACATTTATTGTCTCTAATGCAAGTGCAGTAACCACCCAGTTCAAGAAACTTCCATTCATGCCTAACAATTTGACTTTTTTGACAAACTTCACATTCATGTCAAATAATAAACATTGAGGAGGTACAAATGACGTCTGTGCCCTGGGGCCCCATGTTCTTGATAATATAATGGAAATAGCAGACTTTAATTTTTGGCTTTCCTCTCGCCCTTGCCGATAAATAAATGTTAATGGTCAAGGCGTCGTCCATTATTTCTATCGAAGAGGTTACAAGTCAACAGAGTGATTCAAAACCCTTTTTCGAGGTAGATTTATGCAGCTATGCTCATTGAAAACCAGCCAGTGAAATTCGAAGTACATTTAGGTGCAGCTCGGAAGATTTTACAGACGACTGAGCTTGGTAATTTGGACAACGACAGAGTAAGGCAAACTTCTTACATTGTTAAAAAAGACAACAATAAAGCCTAAGGGACAGACCAAAGTGAAGATGGTGAATGGAAGGAATTAGATAGCAAATTTTGTAGTGGTGAAAGGTGATATAAACAAGGCTTTTCTTGGGAGAATAGCCATTCAGAAATTTTGATCACTAAAGGTCCATCACGAGCAGATATCAGTGGTTCAGTTGAGATAGGTCATGAGAGATAGCATAAAGTCAGAACAACTTGTCAAGGAGTATCCAGATGTGTTTGATGACAGGTTTGCTAGAGGGGAAGTGCCATTTCGACGTGGGCTCAAGTGACACACCACTTGTTCATCTGCAAAATGTCAAGATAGATACCAGTCACAATAAAGGGCCAACCGAAAGATGAGCTTGACAGATTGACTTAATTGGAGATCATAGCAGTGGTTCAGGCCAGGAAGATGTAACTGTATTATCCTTGCGATTTGAACAAAGCCCTAAAGGGAAACCACTTCCCATTGCATACCATGAAAGGTAAAAGTGTTCAGTGTCTTTGATACTAAGAAGTCATTTTGCCAGGTGGAGCTCAATATAGAAAGCTCGTTGTATGACAAATTTCAACACACAATTTGACCCGTACTTGTGGTTTTGCATGCCTTTCGGTATTTCTAAGGTGCCTGAAGTGTTTCAGTGTTAAAAAGACAATGTCATTGAAGGTCTGTTACGTACAAAGTCCAAAGTCGATGACACTTTTACTACTCCACGGTGTAGAAGATAAAGTTGAAGAAACTATTGCAGATCTTTACAAAAATATAACAGCTTTCATAGGGGGAGATTTCGAGAGCGGAGCTTGAACTTGACGATGAAAGAATCAAGTCCAGGTGAAACACGTTCCTTTCGTTGGATACCTCAAAACTAGTGAAGATATCAAGCCAGATCCAGCAAAACTTAAAGCTGTTGTGCAGACGCCAAAGCCAACAGATACTGCTGAAATCCAGAGATTCACTGAATTCGTTAACTTTTTGAGCAAGTTCTTACCAAAACTGAGTGAAGTATGCGGTCGCAGAGAAAACTAACCCTCAAGGACAGTGAGTGGCGTTGGTTAGATATGTCTGTTGCCTCTCCGCTAGGCGACTGGATGCCGTATGTTGTGAGTTCGAACCCGATTGAAAACTAGCCGCATTTTCTACCCTGGGTGATAACTCTGCTGGTGGACAGAATTGTCCCGAGGCTGTCTTTCGCCCAGTTTAAGCGATGTATTCATTGCTTGGCTTCGATGAAGTTTGTGTGTGCGATGTGTGATAGTGAGCGTACGAGCGTGAGTGCTTCACGAACTCTACAACGTGTGGAGCGGTCGCAGTAAGAAAAATGTAACAACTTAGCCGGTTATTGAACCACTCTTTTAAGATAGGGGATTTAGCCGAGCGGTTCAATCTGTTGCCTCTCTGCTAGGCGACTGGATGACGTATGTTGTGAGTTCGAACCCGATTGAAAACTAGCGTATATTCATGATTAAGCAGTTAAAGAAGTTAAGCATATTGTTGCTGCACAACCTGTGTTGAGATACTGTGACCATGCAGAAATCGAATCTATTCCTGCAAACCGATGCCTTAGAGACAGGATTAGATGCAGCGTTGATCCAGAATGACCAACAAGTAGCATTTGTGAGTCATACCCTTATGAAAACAGAAACCAGGTACGCCCATATTGAGAAGGAGGTACTTGTTGTTGTACTTTGAATGGAAAGATTATATCAATACCTTTATATGCAAATGAGCCCTCGTTAGATGAGCACACGTTGTTGCTGAGCTCCGTAAAATTGCAATTTTCTACCTCGGCCTGTTGTTGTTCTTATGGTGTTCTTCTCTGCTGTTTTGTATGAAGTTCTAGAGACGTTACTGAATGTTCTACAGCCATTGTGAGTACGTTTTTTTTTCTCAGTATTAGCCTGTTTTTTCCCGTTTTTGGCCACGGCTAAGTCGTGTACACTGTACGTGGTCACAAGTCAACAGGTGTTCCACTGCATAACTGGACAGATATGCTGTCCTGCAATGACTGCAAAGAGGTTTCCAGACGAGTGAGACTGTGCCAGGGAGATCACGATCTGTGTCCACAATGTGAACGAGACCGCAGTCGCAATAACACCGAGAGTAATGCTCCAGACATCTCAAATGTATCTCCGAGTGGAGTAATAATTAATGAACTGTTATGTTACGTGTCAGATAGGCTTGACATTTTACCAATCGATATTTTTTGTAAAGCTCTGTGTTGATACTTTTGAAGATGGAGAAATCTAAAAAAGCGAAGAAAATTTTATTTGACTTGGTGGATGACGGGAAATCTGGCCGATTGAAAAAGCGGCAAGGACAACACAAGAAGTCAAATAACATGCAAGACATATTGACCCTGATGCACGAGACAGACCCTGAAAACATGCCCTGCTTTGTTGCAAGAGACTTGTTGACATTTCAATATTGCTGAAGGAGATTTGCTGTCTTCGTCAAGAAGTGACCACGATGAAAAATACGCTATCACAAGAAAAGAGTGTCTCAATAAATGAAGAATTAATTTCTCTTCGTTCTGAGCTAAAAGAACTAAAGCGCTTATACAAGCCATCTGCCGTTTTTAGAGCTGCTGATAATGGTGATTTTTCTACACAAAAGGAAATGGAATGCTGTAATACGTCAAACGAAGGCGTGAAAGTGGTCATCGATAACGCCATGCCACCTGTTAACAGCGCAACTTCAATACCCTCCCGTGTACTTGAATCGTCAGATGTTACGCAATCCATCAATACGTCCTCACAAAGCACACCAACATTTGCCACAGTAGCAGCTTCTGGCATAGCTAACTACACAATAGCTCGCCTTGGCCAAGGTGTACGTCCGGGACCTTCAACTGCCCGCCCTGATGGTGATTTCATTATGGTAAAGCATCGTAGAAACAGGCGTTCCAAGTTTTTGCTAGGAACTGACTCGAGCAGTAATGAACTAAACTCAGTAGACTCGCGTCCACCAGCTCGTGTCTTCATCAGTAGACTCCATCCAAATACCTCGTGCCAGTCTGTAATCAATTTCGTCAGGAATAAAACTAAAGTTGAGCCCAAGTGTGAGAAACTGAAAACGAAATAGGAGTCATATTCGTCATTCGTTGTTGAAGTGCCTCATGCAAATTTAGCTACGTTGCTGGATGCATCTACGTGGCCCGAAGGAGCTCTCGTGAGGAAATTCTACCCTTCAAAATCCATTTAGATGTCTCTTCGAATCGCTTCATACAATTGTCGCGGTTTCAAATCGTCTGTTGATGCCATTAAATCTTTGTGTGATGATCATGATATCATTTTATTACAAGAACATTGGTTGTGTAAAAATGATCTCTCACTACTGTTTTGCAACAGGGGTAATACCCCAATGAAAGATGACACTGGTGTACGGAAGATCATAAGGTGGCGTGGGAATTCTCTGGCGGAAATCATTGTCAGGATTACTTAACATCCAAATCTGTACTTACAATGAAGATCGCATTATTGGCTTGAAATTTCAATGGAGTAACAAAAGTCTCATTCTCCTTTGTGTTTATATGCAGACTGATTGTGAATATAGATATCATCTACCGGTATATATAGATCATCTGTCTAAAATTAAGAACATTATCGACGATGAAGGGATTAACAGTGTACTTGTACTGGGTGATTGGAATACGGATCCGGCAAGACCCTTCGGAAAGGAATTGGACAGACTCTGTTCAAAACAGCAGTATATCCTTTCAGACTGTTTATTACTTCATGACACAACGAATCATTTTACCTATGTGAGCGAGGCACACCATTCAACATCGTGGCTCGATCATTGTGTGTCAACATCGTCAGCCCACGCATGTATTGATTCTGTAGAAATTTTATACAATTTCATCGCCTCTGATCACTTTCCACTTTCAATTACATTTTACATTTGTTGGGTTGGTGGGATCACTCATGATGGAGGAATAAAATGTCGGATTGAGACAAAGCACACCAGACTTGTCTTCACACTAAAATCGGAGGACATGCCACATCCTGGTAATGTATTTACAAAATGTACCTCATGAGGGTGCTATACACATTTATCGGTACCATCTACTACAATGAGTTTTCACAGCTGTTGGAATGAGATTACAAAGAATGGATATTCTAACACCCCCACTTAATCTCATTCCGCTTGTGAAAAAGTTTACATGACATGAAAAATATGCATATTTTCAATAGAAAATCTTGTATTCTCCGTTGATGCCATGTTACATTTACGACATCAGAATGCAATTATCCAAAAACATAGTCTCTGAACTTTTCCAGCTTAAACTTAGTTGCTGGCTTAGTCAGTATATCAGCCACCATGTTATTGTAGGACAATACTCCAAGACTATTTTGCCACTAGCTAATTCATGGCGAATGAAATGGTAACGTATCAATATGTTTTGACCTTTGATGGTTTACTGGGTTTTTGGCTAAAGCAATTGTGCCCTGGTTGTCCTCAAAAATCAAAGCAGGCACTTTATGTGTGATACCAAAATCATTGAATAAGTGAATAAGATAAAGACATTCTTGAATAGTTGCTGCAAGTGCCATATACTCTGCTTCACAGGAGGACAGGGCAATAGTTGGTTGCTTCTTAGACTTCCAAGAAATAAGAGGACCTGTATTAGTTAGACTAAAACAGTATCCACTACACTACGTCTATCATCTGTACATGATGCCCAATCTGCATCACTGTAACCCATTAATGTAAGACCATCATCACATTTCTTGAAACACAATTGATAATCAAGAGTACCCTTTAAATATCTAAACACATGTTTAACTGCCATCCAGTAAGCTTTGAATGGTTTTGACAAATACAGTGACAGCTTGGTTACAATCCAACACAAATCTGGTCTTGTACATATCATTGCATATATCAGACTGCCTACAACCTCACAATATATTCTAGCATTAGCTAGTGTTTCGTCAATACACAGAAGCTTTTGTTCTGAGGGATTAGACCTTGATTTACATTCAACCATTTCGAATCTTTCAAGTATTTAACACAGATACTTCTTTTGGTTCATTTTAACAACACCATCGCTTTGTTCAAAATCAATCCCAACAAAATTAGAAAGTTTTCGAAGATCTTTCATTCTAAACTGAGCTTTCAGCATTTGTTTGACACTACACAATAAAGTATCATTGCTTGCACCAATAATAAGATCATCTACCCAAGTGTTACAACCATACCATCATCAACCTGTTTTGTATACAAACATGGGTCAACGGAACTCTGTATGTTATCATTTTCAGATAAGTAATTGTGTAACATACTATTCCAATTTCTCCCTGATTGTTTCAAACCGTACAAAGACTTGTTCAATTTACACACAAGTTTACTTTCACCTGTATTTGGAATTTCAAAACCTTCAGGTTGCTCCATATATATTTCACAATCAATTGGAGCATTAAGGTATGCAGTTTTAACATCCATTTGATGTAAAATCAAATCATACTGTGCAGCTACTTGCAAAAACATACGCAATGAAGTCATTCTTGCAGTTGGAGCAAAAGTTTCATTATAATCTACACCCTTCATCTGACTATACCCTTTTGCAACGTATCTCGCTTTGTAAGTTTGGGAACCATCCGAACTTTCTTTAATAGTGCAACGTATCTCGCTTTGTAAGTTTGGGAACCATCAGAACTTTCTTTAATAGTATACACCCAACGACCCCCCACTGCTTTTCTACCCTTTGGTAAAGCAGTCAGGGTAAATGTGTCATTTTCTTTCAGAGAATTCATTTCTTCTTGCATAGCAATTTTCCATTGTTCAGAGTCTGGCGCTCTGATTGCTTCTGAATAACTCTGAGGAAAATCAGAAATCCGGTAACAATAATCAACACTAGACATTGCCTGATCATCTTCAAAATCAGTAACATAATCACCTAGATATGCAGGGGGTTTTCTTACTCTGCTAGGGTACCTTAAATTTCTGTCAAACGACTGTGGATCCGCAATAGCTTGGTCACCAGTTTCTGACATTTCAGCCCCATCTGAATTTAACTCAACTTCATCACTACGTGGTTTCAGAACAAATCATCATCAGTATTCAAAATCTCAGTTTGAACTTTCTCATCTTGTTTCTTACTAGTAGTACCTTTCGTAACGAATTTCACAACTCTGTGTTTCATGACTTTGCCCGTTTCTGGATAGTACACCAAATATGCAGGACTACCCTTGTCATATCCTACAAAGATACCCTTAGTACACCGTGGATCTAATTTCTTCTTTTCATAACTATATGCATAGCATTCAGAACCAAATACTCTCATGTTAGCTAAGTTTGGTTTTCGACCAGTAAAGGCAAAGAATGGCGTCTGATCAATACGCTTATTGTAACACCTGTTACGTATGTATGCAGCTGCCATTACTGCATATGGCCACATGTCTTTGCAAGATTGGCCTGAATAAGTATTACTGAATACTGAATAAGTATGGCCTTATTCTATTCTTCCTGAGAAGCGACTTGTATGCCCTTGAAAGGAACTCTGATCCATTGTCTGATCTCATAGTTTTTACATTTCCCCATGGAGCAGAATCTGCTAAAAATTGCTCTGTGGCAGCTAAAGTATCACTCTTATATTTCAGAAAATACACAAACATCAAACCTGAGTAATCATCTGTGAAAATAGCTGCGTACCTGAAATTTTCATTAGATACTGGATCAATAGGCCCTGCCAGATCAGTATGAACCAACTCTAATGGGACGGTTGAGCGAGCACGAGGACCTCTATTTCGACTTTTTGTCATTTTACCAAGTGCACAAATACTACAATCATCAGGTTTAGAAATATTGCCAATGACTTTCATACCATCAACAAGTTTTTCAACTTTTAAGATATCGTCATGGTTACAATGACCAAGTATTTCATGCCAACTCTGTAAATCGTTTGCATAGTTAACATTATCAGAAGTAACACTATCAGCACATGTTGGAAGATAGTAAAGTCTTCCATGTTTCTCAATATCAAACTTCATACCATCCCTGTGAAGTAATTTTGCAGAGTTAGGTTGAAATATTACACTTGCACCTTTTTCTGTTGCTGCCTGTACTGAAAATATGTTCTGGGGATATGATGGAATATACAAGGCATTTTTCAGTAATGCATGGATGCTTCTGCCATGAACATCAACCAACGGAATACTCACATCACCTCTCTTGAGTGCTACATTATTAGATTTCATACCATTTGCTAGCTCAATATAGTGTTTTTCTGGTTTAAATGATGCATCATAATTTATAAATTTGGACTCATCAGTAATTATATGTGCAGTGGCACCACAATCTACCAACAACATATCATTTTTCATCTTACTCATATCTCCAGTGTACATATAGCATGAAATGCAAAAGAATGTTCATCACTTGACCCTGTTACTTGTTTAACTGAGTCTTTGCTTCTACTGTTCCTGTCTTTTCCCTTTTTACGACACGTCTTGTCCGTGTGGGAAGAGTTTCGGCAAAAACTGCACCACTTACTCGGCTTCTTCTCACACTTCCTAGCCCCATGGCCCTGCTGACCACATCTAAAACATGTGATATCTTTTGTAGTTTTAGACGACATTTGACATGCAGACTTGTTAGCGGCTTTCATGATTGAATCATCAGGTAGGGTGGAAGATCTAGCCCGTTCAGTGTCCTCAAAACTTCTCAAAGCTATCTTGAATCCTGAAAATGTCTGAGTCTTTTCACTTTGGGTAACAACTACAACAAATGGCTTGTAGCTGTCGGGCAACCCTTTCAATACCATAGCAATCAACAAGCTGTCTGTAACAGTTTCACCCGCATCTCTGAGTGCTGCTGCAGTAGTCTCGGCTCGAATGACATAATCTGTGGCAGTTTCATTTGGTTGCATGACCAAGGATGTGAGTTCTGTATATAATGAAATAACTCTAGGCTTGCCTGCCCCAGCATAATGTTCTTTCAATATCTTGAACGCTTTACGACCGTCATTCTCAGCATCTCTCATGACTAAAGACAGACTTTTATCATCCAAGAATTGAATTAATTCAGCATAAACTTCTTCATTTTTAGATGCATCTACCTCCGTTAAGTCTGGTGTCATGACAATGTCCTTGAGTTTCTGCAGTTTCAAATATCCTAGAAACTTTACCTTCCATTGCTCAAATTTTCGCTCATCTCCATCGAAAAATAATCTTCCATAACGCCCATAAACAGCTGTACTGGGCCCATAACCTGTTGGGTTGGTGGGATCACTCATGATGGAGGAATAAAATGTCGGATTGAGACAAAGCACACCAGACTTGTCTTCACACTAAAATCGGAGGACATGCCAATATCCTGGTAATTTATTTACAAGAATGCACCTCATGAGGGCGCTATACACATTTATCGGTACCATCTACTACAATGAGTTTTCACAGCTGTTGGAATGAGATTACAAAGAATGGATATTCTAACAATATTGATGTACTTCCACGTTTGGTAAACGCTGGTAGCAATACTGAAACTCCATCTATAAAGAATCATGTTATGTGGGATAAGATTAATGAAAATGATATTAAGAGGTTTAAGAACATTACTGATTACAATCTTAGTTATATAAATATTCCGGTTGAGGCTTTGCTGTGTAGAAATCCCGACTGTGATAATCAACATCATCAAGATTGTAGCAATATATTTGATGAAGAGATTAATTGTGCTCTATCAAATGAAAATAAAACCCGGGGCGATGGGCTTGAAAATTCACTTCCATGCAAGAACACCAAAAATTTCTGGAAGACTGTTCGCTCAATTAATAGTACTCCTTCTACTCTGTTGTTGTGTGTTGGAGGTTGCTCTGGACAGATTGAAATTACTGAAACCATTACGCCCCCTAACTAAATTCTGTAAAAAGTAACACAAATGAGGATGAAGTAATATCATGGCTTTCTTCACATAATAATCTGGAAAATGACCACTCTGTTAATGTTGCAGAAAATCCGTGGGTCCTGATGACCTGGCTAGCGAGCACTATAAATATGCCAGTGATAGGCTACATGTTATGCTAGCTCTTATTCTTTCATCGTTTCTGTATCATGCGTTTCTGCCACAAAGTTTCATGCAAACTGTCTTGGTGCCACTTATCAAGGACAAAACAGGTAATATGAGTAGTAAGGATAATTACAGGCCTATTGCCATTTCTACCGTCTCTTCAAAAATCCTTGAAATCATTATCGTAAATCGTTGTACAGATTATCTGAGTTCACATGACTATCAATTTGGGTTTAAACGTGGACACTCCACCGATATGTGTATTTATCTCATGAAGGAAGTGACCAATTATTATCTCTCGTTTAATAGTCCTGTTTATTCATGTTTTCTTGATGCCAGGAAGGCATTTGATCGCGTCAATCACTGGACGTTGTTTAAGAAACTGATTGACAAGGGTGTCCCTAAGTACATTGTTCGTCTTTTGATGATGTGGTACCGCACTCAACATTTCTATGTTCAATGGGGAAATACAAGATCTTTATTTTTTACTGTAAGTAATGGTGTACGCCAAGGCAGCATTCTTTCCCCGCAACTCTTTAATTTATATATGGATGATTTAAGTGCCCGTCTGAAATCCTGTGGGAAGGGATGTAATATTGGTGGTCAAATTATCAACCATCTTATGTATGCTGATGACCTAGTGCTTCTTTGTCCCTCAATTAAAGGTCTACGCGAGCTTGTCTTAATTTGTGATAGATGTGGTATTGAACATGACATAATTTATCACCCAGAGAAATCAAAATGTATGTATTTTTTGCCTAGAAAAAGTTCGATTAGAGTTGAAAGCCTACCACCTATTAAGCTTGGAACCACCTGTTTAAATATCGTCAATGAACATACGTACTTAGGTTATATCATGACAAATAATTCACTTGATGATTGTGCTATCAGGCAGCAAACTAGATGTTTCTATATTCGTGCAAATGTTCTGCTCATGTGAAGATTTCACTCTTTAGAAGTTTTTGCACTAACGTGTATTGTTCTCAGCTGTGGACTTCTCACACAAAAAAGAGTCTAAACAATCTTAGAGTGGCGTATAACAATTCCTTCAGAATTTTGATGGGGTATGCTCGCGACTGCAGCGCGAGTGTTATGTTTGTTTCACATACAATTCCTACTTTTGAGGCCTTGAGACGTAAAGCAATGTATAATTTTCATGAACGTTTAAATAATATCGAAAATGTGCTCATTTTAGCGCTACTTAATTCTGATGCTCTTTTGCATTCAAAGCATATTTTAACGTATAGAAATCTTCTGTACTTTTAATCATTTTCTCTGTTTTTTTGGATTTTATGTTCTTTCTGTTTTTGATGTATGGCATAACATACACAATTTAGTGTTTTGCTTTTCATCCTGAAATAAAGTTATATTATTATTATTATTTACCAGTTACTGGCATACTGATTATAAACCTTAGACATAATCCTCAGGAACCCCTGAACAGCAAAGAATGTTGCTGAGGATACAACAGTACGATATCAACCTGATATACCCCTCAGAGAAGCAGATGCAACTTGCAGATACCCTGACCCGTGCCTATTTTAGAATTAGTCAACACGTAGGTTACAAGCAGAACAAGAGATGGGTAACATAGCACAGAGTTTACCAATGTCAGATCCGAGATATCGAGATGTACAGGGATATATGCAGAATTACAAGAAGGTATAGACCCTGATATTTGTGATACAGAATTGGTTCCCTGAAAGCAAGACTGATTCTCCCTGTCAAGCAGTACCATATATTCATGTTCATGGTGAGCTGAGCGTCCGGAATTGAATTATCTTTCAAGTCGAAAGCACAGCCATTCGTAAGAGTCTGAGATGCGACATGCTTCATCGCATTTATTCCTTGTACATAGGCATAGAAGGATGTTTAAGAAGCGCTAGATAATATTTTATTTGCCCGGTATGAATGCTGCAGTTAAAGACTACATAGGGAAATGTGATGTATGCCATGCGGTGGTAATGCATCAACAGAAGGAAACTTTAATACTCTATGAAGTTCAAGTGCAAGCATGGTCCAAAGCTGTTATTGATTTACTCTTATACGATAGTAAAGACTACATAATTACAGTGGACTGTTTCTTCAACTACTTGGAGATCGAATATGTACCTGATACCACAGCTAAAACCATTGTGAGGAAACACAAGACGCTCTTTGTATGAAATGGAATACCAGACATATGTATATCAGACAATGTACCACAAACAACAGCAGAGGAATCCAAGATGTTTGGACTTTGGGCACAATGCATCATCCCAAGGATGTCTACAAAAGCCAAATCAGATCATTTCCTAGCAATGCTTGATTTCAGAAATACTCCAACCTAATGTATGGACACCGGCCCTGATCAGAAACGTATGAGCAGAAGAACAAAAACTTTGCTGCCAACTAAAAACAAGCTTCTCACACCAGCTATATAGCTTGCATTAAAGAAGGCAACAAAACGGATTATGAAGAGTAGAGTGACACAAGCCCATTACTACAATAGAAGAGCTCAAGATCTACAACCTCTACAGCCTGTAGATGTAGTAAAAAATCAGAAAGATTGGAAGAAAGCGGAAGACAACAAATATGTTACCATCCAATCTATGGAGTGACAACTGAGAATGGCAGAAGATGTAGCCGTAATCGCAGATTTTTGAGGAAAATCCAAGAGACACTGCCTAGTACAGCACACTCTGATATCACAGATGAAATGTTTAATCCTCATTCTATTTTGTATTCCCAGCAAACATAGATAAAAAGGTAGTAATGAAAGAATGCCATGAAGTAGGTCGACACAGGTGTATTTGTCATTTAGGAAACTAAAAGCAGTTTACTAAACTCAAACGAGGGTGAAATTGGATATATCTGCCAGTTCTCAGATTCATTTACTACCAAGAAGGACAGTATTGCTATATTCACCCCCTAACAGCACTGTGAGCTAATACAACAATGGTCATGCCATCCCTCAGAAAATTTGATTAACATAAATTCAAATACATTCTGAGTTCAGAAGGCGGTACATGAAATGGAATGATCACCACCAGCCAGGGTATAAGGACCCTGTGTGGATCCTGAGCAGGAAATAAACCATAAGAAGGTGCCGGTGAGCCAATTGAAAGAAAGTCATTCAGAATTAGCCTATATTGTGACTACTTTGGTCTTGAGTCTGCGCTGACAACATTATTAGCCTTTCCGGCAATGCTACGTATGATTCATGAGTACACAAAGACTAGATTGAAGCACTGGCTTTAGTAATCGTGTTTACTGTGCTTTTACACTTAAATATTTTTTTCTGTATAGCTATAGTCATCGTTCGTACCATGAATAAATATACCTCGCCATTTTACTATATAGACATCTTTTCTATTTTACTAGGAAACTGAGATACTAATTCAGAGACTACTTTGTTCAGTGCAACTGTAACTCAGTATTGATCTCATGATTGATTTCATTTTCACTTGTGCAATTCCAGGGGCCAAAGTGAAGACTAGCATAGCTAATGCAGTGCTGGTGAAGGGCCTGCCACCTGACAATCTTGTGGACTTTTAGTTTTGGAACAATGACTTTATTTTTGTGAAACCAATGTATGGTGGAGTAATCTTAACTTGATTGACTGTCATCTATTTCATGATTTCCAAAAAGATAATCTAGACAAATGTTATAAATTCAGTAAAGCTATCACTCAGCAGGACTCTTTAATTAGCAGCAGCAGTCACTTGGGTCATCGCTGCCGAAGAGTTCTCGAGCAGAAAAATATGACTCCAAAACTCCTAACATGTGAATATGTGCGCAATAATGTCAACAGCAATTAGTCCGTGGGCTAGAGGGGGTCTACGTGCACCCCCCCCCCCACAGGATAACAAACCTGTATTTTCAGAACCCTTGGGATCCCTAGAATACGAAATGGAATTTTAAGGGAAAAATATAGGGACGCAATGGCTGTTATGGTCAGTTTTGAAGGGTACCGAAAAATCACGATTTTCCAAGCCAAATACATTTTCGTCAAATCTGTCATCTTGTAAGTCATGTGCTGAGCTCACTTTTTAACATAACCTCACTTGTTTGGTATCATTAGAAAGGGAATTTATTCTTCTTTAATGTGACATATTTCACTATGCAATATCTTCTACAGTTTTTATCAAATATAACAAAAACTTACCCTTACCCCAAAATTTAACATTGCAAATTACAGTAAAACTCAAATTCTACCAATTTTTTAGCTAGGCATAATAAAATATGCAGTGCTTTGTCTGAATCTCTTTTATTGATACAGGGACATGTCAGAAATATGAAATAGACTTTTAACAGAAAAAATATTGGGAATCTACAGCTGTAACAGTCATATTTTGAAGGGTACCGTAAATAACAGTGTTGCAGATTTGCGTGCATTTTTGTTAAAACTGTCTTCTTATAAGTTATTTGCTGAGCTTGTTTTTGAATATAACCTGGCTTGTTAGGTATCATTAGAAAGATAATTTACTAATCTTTGAAATGACGTATTGTAACATGCAATATTTTGTGTAGTTTTCATGATATATAACCAAAACTTACCCCATACCCCAAAGTTTACATTGAAAATTTCAGTCATAGCTAAAACCAAATTCTACCATTTTTTTAGCTTGACACAAAAAATCTGGCCGTTTTTGCTATGAAATCTGTTTTATTTGGTACAGGGACATGTCAGAAATATGAAATAGACTACAAAAAGAAAAAATATTGGGAATCTATAGCTGTAACAGTCATATTTTAAGGGTACTGCAAAATATTAGTGTTGCAGATTTGCATGCATTTTTGTTAAATTTGTCTTTTTATAAGTCATCTGTTGAGTCTGTTTTTGAATATAACCTGGTTTGTTAGGTATCATTAGAACGATAATTTACTAATCTTTAGAATGACATATTGTAACATGCAATATCTTCTATAGTTTTCATGAAATATGACCAAAACTTACCCCATACCCCAAATTTTCATTGAAAATTGCAGTCATAGCTAAAATCAAATTCTACCATTTTCTTTACCTAGACATATAAAATCAGGCATTTATTTGTATGAAATCTATTTCATTCGGTAATGGGTCATGTCAAAAATATAAAATAGACTTTTAACAGAGAAAAGATTGGAATCTGTAGTTGTAACAGACAGATTTTGAAGGTACAGCAAAATCTCAGTATTCCTGACTTGCGTGCATTTTTGTTTAATCTATCGTCTTTTAAGTCATCTGCTGAGCTTCTTATAGAATATAATGTAAGTTGTTAGGTATCATTAGTAAGATTATTTACTAGTCTTTAAAATGACATATTGTAACATGCAATATCTTGTACAGATTTTTATGAAATATGACCAAAACTTACCCCATACCCCAAAATTTACATCGAAAACTACTGTCATAGCTAATGTCAAATTCAAGCAATTTTTTACGCAGACATAAAAAATTAGACAATTTTTGTATGAAATCTGTTTTATTTTGTACTTGGCCATATCAGAAATATGAAATGAACTTTTAACAGAAAAAATATTGGGATTCTATAGCTGTAACAGCTGTATTTTTAAGGGTACAGCAAAATCTCAGTATTCCTGATTCGCATGCGTTTTTGTTAAATCTGTCATCTTATAAGTCGTCTACTGAGTTGTTATTTATTATAACTGGGTTTGTTTAGTATCAGTGAAAAGGTAATTAAATAGTCTTTACAATGACATATTGTAACAGGCAATATCTTGTATACTTTTCATGGAACATGACCAAAACGTACCCCATACCCCAAGGTTTATATTGAAAGTACTGTCATAGATAACGTGATCAAATTCCGTGAATTTTTAGCTAGACATGATAAAAATAGCTCTGTTCGGTATTAAATCTGTTGTACATGGTACTGGGTCATGTCAGAAATGTGAAATAGACTTTTAACAGAAAAAATATTTGGACTGTATAGTTGTAACAGCCATATTTTGAAGGGAAATGCAAAATCGCAGTACTGCAAACTGGCACCTTTTTTGTTAAATTCTTCTTCTTTTAAGTCATCTGCTGAACTTATTTTGTGACATAACCTGGCTTGTGAGGTATCATTAGTAGGGCAATTTATTCTTCTTTAAGATGACATATTGTAATATACAATGTCATTCATAGTTTTCCTGGAATATGGTCAAACTTTACCCCATACCCAAAAAGTTCAAATCGCAAATTACGGCTTATCTTAAATTCTACCATTTTTTGCTGCACATTATACAAAAGGCAATTCTTGTTTAAAATCTGATTTATTTGTTACAAAAGTATGTCACAAGTATAAAATTAACTTTTAACGGGAAGATGATACAATTTAGTAGCCATTTGGATCATTTTTGGAGGGGGAACCCATATATTGCAAATGTATGTGTTTCGGCAAATTTGCCCTGATACCTGGGTACCCTTCCAAATATGATCCAAAAGGCTACAAAATCATATTATGTTCCTGTTAAAAGTTAATTTCATATTTGTGACATACTTTTTTAACAAAAACACAGATTTCATAGATTGCATACAAGCATTGCCTTTGGTATATAAAGTTAATAAATTGTAAAAAATGGTAGAGTTTCAGATTTGCAGTAATTTGCTGTGTAAACCTTGGGGTATGGGGTAAGTTTTGGTCCTATTTCATGAAACCTAAACAAGACATTGCATTTTACAATATGTCATTTTAAAGACTAGTAAATTACCTTTCTATTGATATCTAACAAGCCAGGTTATGTATTGATACAGGGACATGTCAGAAATATGAAATAGACTTTTAACAGAAAAAATATTGGGAATCTACAGCTGTAACAGTCATATTTTGAAGGGTACCGCAAAATAACAGTGTTGCAGATTTGCATGCATTTTTGTTAAAACTGTCTTCCTATAAGTTATTTGCTGAGCTTGTTTTTGAATATAACCTGGCTTGTTAGGTATCATTAGAAAGATAATTTACTAATCTTTGAAATGACGTATTGTAACATGCAATATTTTGTGTAGTTTTCATGATATATAACCAAAACTTACCCCATACCCCAAAGTTTACATTGAAAATTTCAGTCATAGCTAAAACCAAAGTCTACCATTTTTTAGCTTGACACAAAAAATCTGGCCGTTTTTGCTATTAAATCTATTTTATTTGGTACAGGCACATGTCAGAAATATGAAATAGACTACAAAAAGAAAAAATATTGGGAATCTATAGCTGTAACAGTCATATTTTGAAGGGTACTGCAAAATATTAGTGTTGCAGATTTGCATGCATTTTTGTTAAATTTGTCTTTTTATAAGTCATCTGTGGAGTCTGTTTTTGAATATAACCTGGCTTGTAAGGTATCATTAGAACGATAATTCACTAATCTTCAGAATGACATACTGTAACATGCAATATCTTCTATAGTTTTCATGATATATAACCAAAACCTACCCCATACCCCAAAATTTACATTGAAAATTGCAGTCATAGCTAAAATCAAATTCTACCATTTTCTTTACCTAGACATATAAAATCAGGCATTTATTTGTATGAAATCTATTTCATTCGGTAATGGGTCATGTCAAAAATATAAAATAGACTTTTAACAGAAAAAAGATTGGAATTCTGTAGTTGTAACAGTCATATTTTGAAGGGTACAGCAAAATCTCAGTATTCCTGACTTGCGTGCATTTTTGTTTAAACTATCGTCTTTTAAGTCATCTGCTGAGCTTCTTATAGAATATAATTTAAGTTGTTAGGTATCATTAGTAAGATTATTTACTAGTCTTTAAAATGACATATTGTAACATGCAATATCTTGTACAGATTTTTATGAAATATGACCAAAACTTACCCCATACCCCAAAATTTACATCGAAAACTACTGTCATAGCTAATGTCAAATTCAAGCAATTTTTTACGCAGACATAAAAAATTAGACAATTTTTTGTATGAAATCTGTTTTATTTTGTACTTGGCCATATCAGAAATATGAAATGAACTTTTAACAGAAAAAATATTGGGATTCTATAGCTGTAACAGCTGTATTTTAAGGGTACAGCAAAATCTCAGTATTCCTGATTCGCATGCGTTTTTGTTAAATCTGTCATCTTATAAGTCGTCTACTGAGCTTGTTATTTATTATAACTGGGTTTGTTTAGTATCATTGAAAAGGTAATTAAATAGTCTTTACAATGACATATTGTAACAGGCAATATCTTGTATACTTTTCATGGAACATGACCAAAACGTACCCCATACCCCAAGGTTTATATTGAAAGTACTGTCATAGATAACGTGATCAAATTCCGTGAATTTTTAGCTAGACATGATAAAAATAGCTCTGTTTCGGTATTAAATCTGTTGTACATGGTACTGGGTCATGTCAGAAATGTGAAATAGACTTTTAACAGAAAAAATATTTGGACTGTATAGTTGTAACAGCCATGTTTTGAAGGGAAATGCAAAATCGCAGTACTGCAAACTGGCACCTTTTTGTTAAATTCTTCTTCTTTTAAGTCATCTGCTGAACTTATTTTGTGACATAACCTGGCTTGTGAGGTATCATTAGTAGGGCAATTATTCTTCTTTAAGATGACATATTGTAATATACAATGCCATTCATAGTTTTCCTGGAATATGGTCAAACTTTACCCCATACCCAAAAAGTTCAAATCGCAAATTACGGCTTATCTTAAATTCTACCATTTTTTGCTGCACATTATACAAAAGGCAATTCTTGTTTAAAATCTGATTTATTTGTTACAAAAGTATGTCACAAGTATAAAATTAACTTTTAACGGGAAGATGATACAATTTAGTAGCCATTTGGATCATTTTTGGAGGGGGAACCCTATATTGCAAATGTATGTGTTTCGGCAAATTTGCCCTGATACCTGGGTACCCTTCCAAATATGATCCAAAAGGCTACAAAATCATATTATGTTCCTGTTAAAAGTTAATTTCATATTTGTGACATACTTTTTTAACAAAAACACAGATTTCATAGATTGCATACAAGCATTGCCTTTGGTATATAAAGTTAATAAATTGTAAAAAATGGTAGAGTTTCAGATTTGCAGTAATTTGCTGTGTAAACCTTGGGGTATGGGGTAAGTTTTGGTCCTATTTCATGAAACCTAAACAAGACATTGCATTTTACAATATGTCATTTTAAAGACTAGTAAATTACCTTTCTATTGATATCTAACAAGCCAGGTTATGTCAAAAATCAAGCTCAGCAGATGACTTATAAGAAGACAGATTTAACAAAAAAGCAAGCGAGTTGGCAATACTGTGATTTTGCGAGACCCTTCAAAATATGATTGTTACAGCTGTAGAGTCCCAATATATTTTCTGTTAAAAGTCTATTTCATATTTCTGACATTCCCCAGTACCAAATAAAAAGATTTCATATAAAGCATTGCCTTATTTGTTATGTCTAGCTAGAAAATTGGTAGAATTTGACGATAGCTACGAAAGTAATTTTCTATATAAACTTTGTGGTATGGGGTAAGTTTTCGTCATATTCCATGAAAACTATATCAGATATGGCATATAACAATATGTCATTTTAAAAAGTAGTAAATTAGCTTTTTAATGATACCAAATAAACATGCTTATGTAATAAAATAAGCGCAGCAGATGACCTACAATGGGACAAAGTTAACAAAAACACATATGAGTCTGCACTGCTGTGATTTTGCAGTACTCCACAGAATAGGCCTGTTACAGCTGTAGATTCCCAATATTTTTTCTGTTAAAAGTCTATATCATATTTCTGACATGTCCTTGTACCAAATAAAATAGATTTAATAGCAAAAACGGCCAGATTTTTTGTGTCAAGCTAAAAAAATGATAGAATTTGGTTTTAGCTATGACTGAAATTTTCAATGTAAACTTTGGGGTATGGGGTAAGTTTTGGTTATATATCATGAAAACTACACAAGATATTGCATGTTACAATATGTCATTTTAAAGATTAGTAAATTATCTTTCTAATGATACCCAACAAGCCAGGTTATATTCAAAAACAAGCTCAGCAGATAACTTATGGGAAGAAAGTTTTAAAAAAATGCATGCAAATCTGCAACACTGTTATTTTGCGGTACCCTTCAAAATATGACTGTTACAGCTGTAGATTCCCAATATTTTTTCTGTTAAAAGTCTATTTCATATTTCTGACATGTCCCTGTACCAAATAAAACAGATTTAATAGCAAAAACGGCCAGATTTTTTGTGTCAAGCTAAAAAAATGGTAGAATTTGGTTTTAGCTATGACTGAAATTTTCAATGTAAACTTTGGGGTATGGGGTAAGTTTTGATTATATATCATGAAAACTACACAAGATATTGCATGTTACAATATGTCATTCTAAAGATTAGTGAATTATCTTTCTAATGATACCCAACAAGCCAGGTTATATTCAAAAACAAGCTCAGCAAATAACTTATAGGAAGACAGTTTTAACAAAAATGCACGCAAATCTACAGGACTGTTATTTGCGGTACCCTTCAAAATATGACTGTTACAGCAGTAGATTCCCATATTTTTTCTGTTAAAAGTCTATTTCATATTTCTGACATGTCCCTGTACCAAATAAAATAGATTTAATAGCAAATACGGCCAGATTTTTTGTGTCAAGCTAGAACAATGGTAGAATTTGGTTTTAGCTATGACTGAAATTTTCAATGTAAACTTTGGGGTATGGGGTAAGTTTTGGTTATATATCATGAAAACTACACAAGATATTGCATGTTACAATATGTCATTTCAAAGATTAGTAATTATCTTTCTAATGATATCTAACAAGCCAGGTGATATTCAAAAACAAGCTCAGTAAATAACTTATAAGAAGAGAAATTTAACAAAAATGCATGCAAATCTGCAACACTGTTATTTTGCGGTACCCTTCAAAATATGACTGTTACAGCTGTAGATTCCCAATATTTTTTCTGTTAAAAGTCTATTTCATATTTCTGACATGTCCCTGTATCAAATAAAACAGATTTCAGACAAAGCAATGCATATTTTATTATGCCTAGCTAAAAAATTGGTAGAATTTGAGTTTTACTGTAATTTGCAATGTTACATTTGGGGTAAGGGGTAAGTTTTGGTTATATTTGACAAAAACTGTAGAAGATATTGCATGTTACAATATGTCATCTTAAAGAAGAATAAATTGCCTTTCTAATGATACCAAAAAAGTGAGGTTATGTTAAAACATAAGCTCAGCAGATGACTTACAAGAAGACAGATTTGACGAAAATGCATTTGGCTTTGAAAATCGTGATTTTGCGGTACCCTCCAAAACATGACCATAACAGCTATTGCGTCCCTATATTTTTCCTGTTAAAATTCCATTTCGTATTCTAGGGATCCCAAGGGTTCTGAAAAATACAGGTTTGTTATCCTGTGGGGGGTGCACGTAGACCCCCTCTAGCCCACGGACTAAATAGCTATTTAAGTTTGTGCTGAAAAAAACACTGATGTTTGATGAACAACATGTACATACAGTTTGCTTTTATGTAATGTACATTTTAAAACTGTAATATCAGATACACATGTAAACAACGATACACTTATCAAGTAGGCCCTACAGCAATGAATTTTCTACAACATTATATATGATGGAATCTCCTAATGTGCTAAAACCACGAGCAATTACGCGGTATGGAAAATTACTGTACCATATTTCGGTAATAGATGGAAATTTTGATACAGCAAACATGATATAGCTGTCTCTCCGGAAAAAAAATCAAGTATGCAAGCTAACGATTGGATTTTTGCATTTCTGCACAGTAAATACAAACTGGGGCATAACTGACACTCTACATATTAATCAAGACCTACGCTGCGATTAGCATATCAGAGAACACAAACGTCAGCGTCTGGTTTTCATTTCCCCGTTTCGCATCTAAAAGAATTAGTATATACATAAAAAAATTGTTATAAATTATCATTAGATAACTGAGTTGCAATCACGTACCGCATGTGTTAAACATTAAGGATGATCATGTGTGTTATAGCTGAGTGAAAAGAAGGTGGAAATCGAGCAAAGCTGCCGTACGAGCTGGGAGATTTTAAAACGTCAGACCATTCAACCCTCCGTACGATTGACTCATTCATCGTTTCCATATGTATGAAAACATAGCCGCTATTTTCCCTGCACTTAAGAAAACATGAAAAATGGTATCGCAGGTGGTGGTGAACGCAAAGGTGGAAATGAATTCAAGAAACGTCTCATTCGTGAACCTACTTGTGGCAATTTCAGCTGTTTGACAAATCCGTAAAACGACTTCGATAGGCGTATATGATCAATTGCTTTAAACGAAGCAAAAATTGCACTCTGTGACATAAAAATAACTCTAATAGAGAAACATACCATGATGTTGATTTGATTTCGTAGTGTCCAACCTGTATACCGTCTGCACAAAGTGTGAGTTGTTGTATGTTGTTGCTCTGTCTTGCAAATGCCTTCGTCGGGGGCGGGCTTGCCTTTATATATGATTTGGATGTGAGGGCGCAATTACAGCAGGCTGACCAAATCGAAAGTGAAACAGTCAGATTTTGTGGAAACTATGGAATTTTTGAATATGCTCAGGAGAGGAAAACGAATTTCATCCAAAAATGACCCTAACACCATACTCTTAAATAAATTGAAAGAAAACGAATTTCATCCAAAAATGACCCTAACACCATCTAAATATAACAGGAGATCGTAGAATCTTAAGACAGTGAAGCTTACAAAGGCACAAATTGCTGAATGTCTTCGTCTAAATACCTTTGAATTCCAGAGTTTTCGTTCATAAAAAAGTTCCCTTCTGTCTTTGTGTTACATAATCTTTCGATATCCTTGGCTACTAAATTTTGCCACTTTCATTTTGATAGCTCGAAAAAAGGCGGAATTGATAAGTGGTGGTTTCAATATGGTGGTTTTCATAGAGTATACAACAACAGATTTACAATGACATGTAATTAGCGAACGGATCACCATTACCGGCGTGAATCTTTGCACGGTTAAAACTGCTACGCATGGATTTGCATGGCATAATAATGACATTCTTTCAGTTTGTTATAGTGAGAAAATGTATCTGAATACAATGTTGTGGTAACTGTTCATCGTGCCGCTCTCTTTTGGGACTTATGCAAATGCAAATGGGGGCGCCATTCAATCATGAAGCTCATGAGGGAACAAGATGGGTCAATTCAATTCAAATGGATGGTCAGCACAGTTCTCGAAAAGTGTACAACGCCATTAGGCCAAATACGTATTCTTGCGTACTTCCGAACGTTTTCCGGAAAAAAGTTTATCTTGAATTTTTCCACCTTTGACAATATTCTGTCGCAAAAGCGTGCCATGACGTTTGCATGAGAAAAAGTATCTCATTACGGTAGTCATATCAGATGTATTTCACTACAGGAACGCTGACGAACGATCTTTCATAGTGTTCCAAACATTCCATTGGTGAGCCTTCGTCACTGCATGTCTTATCGTAAATTCGACGAAGTCATAAGATAGTCACATAATTAAATATTGTTTTTATAACTTTGTTTTGTCGTAAACCATATCACTAACGTATTCGAGAACAGCTTTTTTATCGGATGATAGGTGTCGTCTTCTCGTCTTCCTCTGAAAGGAGATCTCGTAGTCTGACAGTTGGCAATCATTTTTATAAGTAGCAGGCATTAAACAATTGAAAAAAGCAATGTCAAATTAACATAGGGCTTTTTCAATGTCAGAAAAGTGTGCGACTGCCTCGCAGTCAACAATTTGAAGCTCATGAATTTTTTAAGGGGGGGGTTAAAATTCAGGTGATTAGGTGATATCTAGGGAATGGGGTGATCTTAGGAAAAGAAGTATTTTAGGGACGGTCTCAGAATGTCGCATGAGTTAAACAAGCGAAATATATTCGTTTACGGGGGGAGGGGTTTTACCTTCATTCAATTAATGAACTTCACTTCCGCACTTTTATTTTTTGATTGCAAGTTCTATTTACATTGTGTATTACAATAACAATAACAGCACAATCGTACGAACAAAGTTTGCTGTAACTATTTCCAACTCGTTGTGTCATACTGACAGCTGTCAAACAAAAATTTGATCGATTGCTTGACGATGTAATGTGGTCATGGAAACATATTCTTCAGTATATATATACGTAGCTATAGCAAAGTGCTACATTGAACTCTCAGGCAGGAATCAGCATTTCGCACTTTTGAACTATCGTTTGGGGGAGGGAGTTTGATGTAAACGAAGAAATTTTGTTTCATGAACTTATGCGACAAACTGAGAAGGTCCCTATTGTAAAGATAACAATACATGAAAGTGTACGTACAATTAAATTTATAAAAATAAAAATATGGCTAAATCTTTGTCGAATTTTTATTGGGGTTAAACAGGGGTGTTACTTCGCCCCTTGTTTTGGAACATGTTCACACAAAAATTATTTTCAGTGTCAGTATTTGTTACATGCCAATTCTAAATAACATTTTGATAACATTTCCTCTTAAAGCTTGAGGCAACCTCCAAATTAAAGTGGTATTTTATGAACATGAAAGCGAGATTGTCTTTAAAATGGAACGAAATAAAACGCTTTCACAATCATCCAGATCTCCTTAATTGATAAATTAATTTGTTTAACAAAAACACAGCAGCAGCAGCAACAACGACAACAACAATAATAATATTAGAATGATATCATGGCCCTTTTATGTTTGAATAAGAATTACATCGGAATATCGCAACAATGCGTTCACAGTTACACATTGAAATCAGTGCAAGGTAGAGGGACACTGCCTCCTGTATTCTACCGTATAACAACCCTCATTTTTTATTTTGTCTTTGAAAGGATTACATACTTATAGTTTTTTTAATTGTCGGACTACACCTCTGTTGCCGAGCAGGTCCCGTATTTCATGTATATTTCTCCGCATGAAAAAAAAACTGGCGAAAACCCTGGACCCAAGTTTCATTTAAATCGGTCGGTAAAGTTTTACAGTCACACAATCGATTTATCAAACGTATCTTTGAGGATAAATATCATCACAAATAACTTCAAAGCGTAGAGTTTTCTGAATATCGAATCGTCTTCAAGAGAATTGCACCTACATGTTGACAGATCTTCAAAGCTCTCCCGGCCCACAGTGTTACATATTACAGGTAAACTTGTAGATTAGCAGGCACAAGACCTATAAAATTTCCCCTAGATCAACACAATGTTGTTGAGCTCAACTTTCCTGTATTAAAACATCAAGCAATGCCTCGTCAGATAACAATTTCAGCTTGAGTACTGATTAATTTTTCGTGTGGGCAGGCGATCGGGTTTGAGTTAGTGATGACAATAGCGCCCCCTGTGGTAATTTTGTAGAACTTCATGCTCGTTGCTATGATTTCAATGGGTCCTACAAGTCCCAACATTGCCACAGAATGCTACAGCTTTCTTTCACCAGTCTGCATTATGATTCAAGCAGAATACGTTCTATATATATAGGCCTATATATATATATATATATATATATATATATATATATATATATATATATATATATATATATATATATATATATATATATATATACTATTACCGCCCTGCAGAAATGCATTGAGCACTATACTTTGCCTGCATTGACAAGCAAACCATTTTCGTATATATATATATATATATATATATATATATATATATATATAATATATATATATATATATATATATATATATATATATATATATTATATATATATATAATCTGTATGTCTGTCTGTGTCCTCCAGGGAAGGTATAGTACTGGATGCCACAAGCAGGGCGTTATCAACAAAAAATAATAAAGTGCTTCAAGTACATAGTAATTATAAAGTGTCATCGGTTGTTAAGGATGTACGATCGGAAAAAGTAAAAGTAATGTCAATTTTTTCAAATGGGTTTTTTGAATACCTACATATGAGAGTAGTCCAAAACTGGGAAAAAAAGATGGGGTCACCGCGTTTTTTCTTTTACAAAATGACATTAAAAATTCACGGTTTTTCACAAAATCACTAAAAATCAATAAAACAGGTCATCATTTTCATATTTATATCATGATTGCATTTTTCACGTTTACACTGTAAAAGAACAAACAAATTATAAATCTAAGCTTCTTTGAAGATTTTGCTTACATTAAAATTGAGTTAAAACGTCACGATATTTATTTTTTAACCAAAATTGCAACAAATATGCCCCAAATTTTAGGACTGGGAAAGGGTAATTTATTAATTATTGATAGTTTCTACTAATGTCAATTTTCTCAAACTTTGCTAAATAATAGCTCTTTTTGTGAATTTTTCAAAACCACATTTTGTTCAGTAGGTCACCGAGCTCGATTTTTCACAATTTTGCAAAATGTAACGAGGATTTATAGGTCCTGGCGATAAACCATGCTCTCCAGGATTCGTCGCGCGAGGGCGTTCTTCAAATGCTGCTGACCTGCAGTGGCCTTGTCCAGGCACGGTCATGACTCAAGCCTACCTGTAAACTTTAATGAGAGGGAAATGACAGAACAAAGCAAAGACTTTCAGGTTGTTCTACTTTTTAAAGTCTATATATTAATACAGCATACAAAAAATCACGTAATATTTATTGCCGTGACGCTTATCGGTGGGGATTAGGTTGACTTCGCTGCAGGCTAAGTTGTCACACACTACGTGGAGCCAGGAGCCGAGGCCGTGAATCGTTTCCCCAATACACGATGACAATCGTAAGGCAAGCCCACAACTGACACAAGTGTACGTCAAGATTTTCGGCTAGTACACTCAAATCGACAATGCGACGGCCATTCTTCCATTCTCCGGTAGGTCTACTAGCGACACTTTCATTGGGATTGTCTTTTTAGCGAATCGGACGTCACACTTCTGACTTACGCTGTACAGGCTATGGTCATGTTGCATTTTTTTATCTCTTCGCTGAATTCTCGTACCTTCCAGCGTGTTTTGAGGGCACGCTGAACATTTTCTCGTCGCGATTTTTCTCCGCGAGATAGAAAATTTCCTTTACCCGCAGACGACATTTTGTACAACGCAAAAACGTTCGGAACGTCACTATGCCCGCGTGGTTACTATGGATACATTTTTGCGCGGAAATCTGCGCAGTACGCTAATATTTTTCCGATCGTACATCCTTAAATTGCTTCATAGTTTTAGCTAAGGACACTATTAGTGTCGTAAAGTGCATCGACAAAACACACAAGCACCTCTCCCACTCAAATATATATTAGCTCTTGGTAGTGTACAGTAGCGCTTTATCCTAACATCAGCAGAGATGTAGGTATCACTGCTGTTGAAGGCGCACTTTATATCGTTTTAATACAATTCTTCTGTAAGTGCTGATATCTATGGTTTTTAAACATCGTACCTGTGTTGGATTTCGAAATAAATAAATAAGTAAATACTGCTGATATAAAGTAAGCGGGCATCAGAAAAATAATGCTATCAGCTTATTTTATCGCAGAGAACATCATTGTACTTCGAATTTAACGAAAAATACTGCAGACAAATCTCGGGAAGTTCGATGGGTACATCATTTGTTGTACCATATACATGAGTTGGTGGATGTTCAGGTTCTACTTTACACTACCGCACTGCCCCAAAGTTAAAGATCGCTTCATCGATGGTGACCTAGCTGCCCTATCTTCACAGAAAAGTAGAATACTTTGTGTATCGTCCACGCAAAAAAGATCTTTGAGATAGCAGTGATGAAAATCACTTTATTATTGAATAGTCAATTTGATGAGAAATGTGATGTCATAACTATGTATTACAGTGTAACGAAACCAGCAACAAATGAAAATATCCTTATTCAAAATAAACCTACACGAGAAAAATCAGAATGTATTTCCTTGGGATGTAGACATTATAATACTGAAATGCGCATACTTTGCGCTATTTCTGATGATTGAATTTTCCTATCACAACAATGGGAAAATACTGTCGAGTTAAGTATGTCGCAATTGCAAACCAAACAACGGAAAGATACGCCTTAAGGGCGCCGTCATTATTTATGGCACGGAGTTGGATGAATTACCGACTTGCATGACGTCCCTACCATAATAACACACATGCATCCAAGCACACTAAGACTTACATACTTATAATTATTACATGTGTATGTGTTGTGAATATTTAACGTGTGCACGCGAATGAGTTATTATGAATACTGAATAATGATCGTACAATTTTTTTTTTATTTTTTTTTTAATTTAAGTCAATCTAGCTAGTTATTTCAGATAATTTTCAAAAGACAAGCGATTTTTGTCAAAATGTCACTTACACTTCCTTGCACAGACACGACGATCTATGTGTGAGTGAGTGAGTGAGTGAGTGTGTGTGTGTGTGTGTGTGTGTGTGTATGTATGTATGTATGTATGTATGTATGTATGTATGTATGTATGTATGTATGTATGTATGTATGTATGTATGTATGTATGTATGTATGTATGTGTGTATGTATGTATACTCTAAAATAGATATTACTTAAACAAAATACAGAGATATAATTGCTGATATATCATTGAATGGCTGGCATAAATGCTTAATAAAACCAAGTTAAGAGATTTGAAGGCTCTATAAGCAATGTTATTGATGTGAAAGAATAATTAAGATTGGAAGTAAGGTAAATGCCCCGATCCTTGATTAAAGACACCTGTTGAAGAGGAGTACCATTGATAGAGTAATGAAGAGAGGAAATGACTTTTTTCTTGAGTGTTAAACTGATAAAGTTACATTTATTGACATTAGGTGACAGCTTCAAGTTGTTACACCATTGAGCAAATTTGTCAAGATCTTGCTGCAACATGACACAGTCAGCGAAAGATGAGATGTTACGATAAATCTTAGCATCGTCAGCATACAAGCTAAGGTTTGCAGAAATATCTAACAGTGAAATATTGTTAATAAACATAACAAAAAGTAGTGGCCCCCAAGAGTGAAACCCTGAGATACGCCTGACGAAGCAGTAAACCATTTTGACGAGCAACTACCAAACACTACCCTCTGTCGTCTGAGATAGAGATAAGAAGCCAGCCAACTATGCAGATTACCACATATACCAAATTTGGCGGCTTTGTATAGCAAAAGTGTGTGACAGACACTGTCAAAAGCCTTGCTAAAGTCAGTGTAAATTTATCTACCTGCTGTTTATTGTTCAGTGAAACAGATGGAATCTGTGTAATTTACTAAGTTAGTTGTAATAGATCTGTTTTTAACAAATCCGTGCTGACCGATGGAAATATTTTGTTTAATATATTGATAGATATGAGGAACAATAACTGCCTCATAGATCTTAGCAAAAAGAGGCAACAAGGAGATTGGGCGGTAATTTCAACTGCTGATTGACGACCAGATTTTAACACGGGGACAACATTTGCCTGTTTTAACTGAGAAGGAAACTGACCAAGACAAACGGTTTTTGGAATATAATATAATATGATATTAATTATATAATATGTGATATAATATGATATGTTAATTATTCTTTCACATCAACAACATTGTGACTAGAGCCTTACTTTCATTAAGCGTCTCTACCAGCCATTCAATGATATATGAGCAATTATGTCTCTGCATTTGTTTATGTAAGATCTGTTCCAGAGTACGGCTCTGTTGTGTGGTCACCCTACAAGCAGGGCCTGTCAGAAAAAAATTGAGCGAGTACAAATTAAGTTTGTGAAGTGTATTTGTCGCAAACTCAATGTTCACTGCAGCAAATCCAGCTACCCATTTTATTGCAGAATTCTGAATATCCGTAAGTTATACAATAGATGATTTACCCTTAACAAGTGCTTTTTATACAAAATAATCCATTGTTATTATGATTCAGAAAATATTTTAAATCCAATCTGTTTTAATTGTAGAATTGTAAAATTGTAGAAAATTATCGACAGTGCCCAGATGCATGTCTGTTTATAAAGATATCTCTTTCAAATGTAATATAGATATTTTTCTATTTTATCCAGTCATTTTAATAGTACTCTTTTTTTAGTTGTGTATTTTTTTTTTCAATTTAATGTAACGTGTTACTTTTTTGTTGTTGTTTTGTACATTTGTCTTGTGATACTGTGAGTTGTTTTGTTTCGCAGATCTGTTAGTGGGGTTGCCCGTTGATCTGTGTATCAAATAAAATAAAAATAAAAGTATGTATGAAAGTATGTATGTATGTATGTATGTATGTATGTATGTATGTATGTATGTATGTATGTATGTATGTATGTATGTATGTACGTATGTATGTATGTTTATTACACCTCACGTATAATTCAGGTACTGTGGTTGGCTGAGCCTCACTCACGTGATATAGAACAAAAAGTGATAGAGCATGGCTTAGGTGATATAGCCCTGTCGCGTGCGCTGATATAGCCCTGTCGCGTGCAGTGATATAGCCGCTACCACGTTCTGGAATACCGCACGTATACTTTCTGCGCGTACCACATCATCGCGTACATTTGCTTGTATTTTCTGTAAAGCAATGGCTTTTGAAAAGGTACAAGAAATTAGCTCGACCTGAAGTGCACGACGACGTTTAGTACATTAAACGAGAAAATCTTGAACAATACTGTCTTCGACGTTAATTCAACTTCATGTAGCATTGCGATCGAGCAACAAATAGAACGTTTCACTGTGGCGAGTCTCTATCGACACTTGACTGCATTCTGAGCAAGTTTCGAAAACAAGTGTCTGTTCGGTGTAATAAAATTAATAACACACGCTAACTCGGGCAAGATCACGATTTGTTGCCTGCCCTCGGGCTGGTGCTCATGACGGTAATATTGATGATACCCTCGCCTTCGGCTCGGGCATCATCAATATTACCGTCATGAGCACCAGCCCTTGGGCGGGCAACAAATCGTGATCTTGCCCTTGCTGGCGTGTGTTATTATTTAATTATATGTATGTATGTATGTATGTATGTATGTATGAAGGTAGGTATGTATGTATATGTATGTATGTGGGAGGATGGGTGGATGGCAGGGTGGGTTGGTAGGAAGGTAGGTAGATAGGTAGGTGGGTTGGTAGGAAGGTAGGTAGGTAGGTAGGTAAGTAGGTAAGTGTGTAATATGTTAATCAAGGGATCTTTTAGACCACAAAGTTTATGCAAATCAGTCTGGCACCAACCTTGTAAACTTATGAAATACTTGTTGAATTATTTCAAAATAGCAATACCAACAACTGAAACATTTGCCTACTTCTTTGACTACTAGACAATTCATATTTGAAATTAAGTCGCAGCTACTAAATGCCGGGGCAATTTAAGATGTGGCCTACTCAAAATTAAAGGCATTTCTAATTTTCAGGGTTTTGTGTATGTTGCATTTCGAACAATTATAACAACAAAGTAAACAGAATGGGGGGTTCCCATTTCATCCTTGTTTTGAGTACGACAGTCCTGAAGTGCCCCTTAACTACGCTTTGTACAACGAACAGAGGTTGTTCTTTTTCATTTTTTGAAGATTTCGACAAAGACCATACACATAAAACTTGTCAGAGAGTAATGCAATTTTTTGATTTTTACATGTGTAGTGTAGAGGTACTACAGTGAGTAGTCAAGAACAATGATGAGAATATACAGTATTCCCATCTACGCTCCCCCGCCTCTCTTGGAGCGTAGAGAGCGCCCTCAAGCGACGGATCATTCAGTGTAAGATACATCTCTGCCACATTCTTTGACATTGTTTATTTCACGCTGCTTAAAAAAGAAAAAACTGTCCGTAAACGTGTTGGGACTTATTAAGTACTTAATTGTAACTTTTAAATTCCTGAAATGCAGAGTATTCCTGTCTCAGCGACTTTCATATTGTATATATGAAGTATGACTTTCATAATGTATGAATATGAAAGTTTATAATGTCAAGTCAATAGTTTTTGCGGATTGTTGTACAGAAAGGAATAATCTTGCCATTTTATCTTATTATCAAACGAAATTGCATAATATTTCAAAAAGTTTTCAAAATGATTTCTCATTCCTAGTCTTTTTAAAAGTTTCAAAATATGGCAATATTACAAGGATATCTACCAGGCAAATCATTGGCTTCTACTAGGAGAAGATTTCCACATTTTAACTTAAGTAACTAAATGTTGATAAACACGAAAATATTTATTTCTGACAAAAGTAAAGGGTCATGGGCAGATTTCCATCCATTTAAACCGTTTACCAAGTTACAATTTACAATAAATATATAAGCAAAAAGCAGACTAAACAAGAAGCCATAATATACACGGTAACCACAGAACAAAACAAAAACGGCAGTCAGTCTGCCAGTTGTTGATACTGAAGGATGCATACTGGACAGTCTGCGCACGAGACTATCGACAAAATATTGTAATGGTCGAACAAAGTACTTTTAAATTACAGAGTCGACGATGCGCTGACCACGGAACCAGGGAGCGAGCACGTATATAAATGTAAAGTGCTGATGAAATAGAATATCGATATGATTCCACATAATGTTATAAAGCATAACATTTTTCATAATACATACAGCTTGTGTGGAGTGGAATCTATTGTTGTTGGTGTAATAGATTGGTATGGATACTGATCCAAACGTGTAGCACGGTATTGTCCTTTTTCAAGTTGCTGTATTGGACCTTTTTCCGTGAAAGCAAATTCAAATTTTAGGGCGTACGAGATACTGATATGCTTTTTTCGATGGTTGCTGGTTTGCAGCTTCCTATGAGGCCCAGTACTTTACTGGCCTTTCTTAATACATTTAAGCTTATATCTCGTTACAATGATTTTGCCATGATAACATAGACTTTACAGTAACTCCTACGTAAAAGTGTGATGAAACCTCATTACGTTTGTGCCATTTATGTTTTATGTTATATTATAGTGTTGATATTGCTTCCGCAAATTTTTACGATTGGGACACGTTCACTGAGAAGTATTGAACTTTAATAACCACTGGTTAAATCAATTTGACCGGAGTGTTAAAGATCAGTTTGTTAAGAGGTGCAATTGCTTACTTTAGAAATCTTCATGAAGAGAATACAATCATCGGCATATAAGTTAATCAAAAGGGCGATATTCTCGGTTATGTCGATTATATAAGACAATAATAATGATGAACGTGTTATTGTGCCTTATAGCATACCTGAAAACACACCTACCCGTTCAGATTACTCGCTGTTGTCTAATTAAAAAATTAGCAATCCAGAAATACCTATTGTTACCGAACGATTGCATGTGATAAGTAAAGTGTATCTTCAAGATGTTATCAGTGAGGCCTAGTAAACCTCATGAGACTTTGGCCTTGTATTGATACAACACTCCTGGCTTAACAGTAAACTTTCAAGGGACATGAAAACCGGGCAATTACAAAAAGCTGGTCGTTCTTTACGCTGGCGCCCGGCGATTACCTGTTTATTGTGTGATTTGATTATACACGCCATATACTCCATGCAATGTGGCTCACTCAGTACACGTTATTTTCTGGTATTGCACTTCTTGGCATCGACATTTGAGTGATAGAAAGTTCTGTCTATATCGTAAACCCAACAACCAACAATGTACGTCCATAAGCAGTAAAATCACACCCCTGATTCAATAAGTAAACGCATCTCAACGATGTAAAATGATCAGAGCATCTTAAATTCAAAGGTCACTTCAGCAGCGTTGAAGTCAAGTGGTTACACCGACCAAATTCAATATGTTAAAACCAACCAATCAACAAGAAGGGACAATAACAGGAAACGTAATATTACGCGGTCAAAAACCCCCTCCC
This sequence comes from Ptychodera flava, assembly GCF_041260155.1. NCBI lineage: Eukaryota > Metazoa > Hemichordata > Enteropneusta > Ptychoderidae > Ptychodera > Ptychodera flava. Next base: position 6,092,611 of record NC_091931.1, on the reverse strand, counting down.
TTCAGTAAAAACGTGGAAACTAACATTGATAAGAAATTCTACTCAATTTTTCTGGAAATGTACTGAAGATTTAGTGCAGTATAAATGATACACAAATAGTATAAAATAATGGAAAACATAATAGACCATAAATAGCACCAATTTTATAAAAATAGAGCCATAGAGTTTTTGTATCTTTCAACTCATTATTTTCTCTGTCCCCTTTGACACGGATTTATGGCAATCTCTTGATAACACACAATATTGCAGATTGATTATCTGATAAAGTATATTTTACTCTTATAAATGTTAAATATGAAGAGGAGGTCATTGGGGAATACTAGTTGATACCATTATTAGTGCACAGGATCTAGGACAAAAGTGAACTGTTGTGAATTCATCCTTTATTATCACAGAAACATATACTTCAACTGACTTAAGTTCCATAACCATTTGACATTCGACCATACCGTGTTATCAGGCTTTTCATTAGAAGCCAGCAGCCGGAGAAATTGCACCGATGAGGAGGTCATCATACAGCTATAAAATCTCAAAGTTGCAAACAAATAATGAATGGATTATGATTATGAAGAATACTAGCTCTAAATGTTGGTCCATTAATATCATTATTTTACCGATATGTACGATTGTGCAAACGACACAATAAAGTCACAGAATAGCCATTCCTGCAAATTCTTTGATCTACAATTTCCTGCTAACTTAGAACTGTTTTTAAAAGGTACAAAATGTGTTGTCATTATTTGATTTTTTTAATATTGTGACTCAAACACTGATCATGCAAAAATGTACTAAAATATCACTACTTAATGTCTTGTTCAAACAGTTTTACCTTGTGCAAAATAAATTGAAACACCTCTCAAATTGCAGTATTTCACTCATCAATTTCTCAATATTTTCTATGCCAGAGGGAGGCATCCCTTCTCGTGCTCCCCCGGGGGTGTCCCCTGTCATTTTCTAACAATTTTACCACAGTACTTCCACCAGCTGTGGTTTTACTCAGTAAAAATCAAATTGAAAATTCCTGTCAGATTTCACCGCATTGCACTATTGCAGACATCAATTTCTCAATTTTGTCCACGCAAGAGAGGGGACACCCGACTGGCACTCTCCCCTCAGCAGCCTCTTGCATGTTCTCCTCCCTGTACTTTCCAATTCTTCCCTTTCAAATATCTTTGTGAAAACCCAGTTATGGTATCATCCAAAGTAAACAATACTATATGATTGGATACTGGTCACAGCATGAGCTTTTATATCCATATTTTGTTGTGAATTTTGAATTTAATTTTGTTGGTTTCACCTTTTTCAAATGTCATGAGATAACTGATGTGATAACTGATAATCTAGCAGAGTGAACCAGAATTTGAAAGGCTGCCATAACTCCTGTATTTTTGGAAATTTTACAAATACATGTATTGATATTTAACTTTTCTAAGTATGTTTATTAAGATTTCTGTGTCATTATGGTAGGCTGGGGGTTACTCAACATTTCAGTGTTTTAATTGAAATTCCTCCGATTTCCCCCCCCCCCCCCGGTAATGACGGCTCTCTTTACGTATCCTAGCGGGCAGGGGTTCACACTGGGAAGTGTATGTCGACACTGTCTCCAAGTATGTGATAATCCTCGATCCGATAACTGTAGCGGTGGAACTTGCTGTTGTCTAGGATGTTGTCTACGATGATCTTGTTAAACATGCTTGTTGTTCTTCAGCTTGTAGAAGTCCTCTTCGAATGCATTACACGTCTTGGTTCAAATATCGGTGTTAAGTTGATATATGTAACCAGCCATTGCTTTTCCTTAAATGTATATATCCGATGTATTCGGTACCGTGCGTGATCAAAATGTGGTGGACTACATTACGTTGTATTCCAGTTAATTCTCCAATTTAATCAAGAGGCTGAAGAAAGCCATTCAATATATTTATCATTTGCGACATCCTTATGTTTTCCATATTTTGGCACAGTACAAGTAAGACTGCCACTATGCTTCAAAAGTGTTCCATGCTGTATAAACGTCTCAAGCCAAATGTAAAGCTGTATCCTCCGTATGGCCGTTGGGGATTCCCCTGCACTAGAAGATATTACGGAATCTAGCTGGCTAGGCAGACCGCTTACTTTAAAATCTGGTCGCAGGTATTGTAAAGACCAATTTTGTAGTTCATCCAAGGGACATTTTAACAAAGAAGGTCCTTGTGCTTTCGATGTTGACTTTGTCAAAATTAATCAAAATTAATCCGGTGATAATCTGGTGACAGCGTCCACAGATTGATAACTCATCTTTGCTTGCTTTCCACTTTGGCGCATTAGGCGATCAAATATATCCGATAATGGGCGTAACTTAGCGATAAAACGTGGAGTAAGATTATCACGGGACTAATACATGACACAGTGAAGGAGAAAAAATCTTCACAATACCAGTGCTGAGATAAGACCAAGACGCCAAAGGTTGGTAATATAAATCTTTATTGGTAATATCATAGCCAAACGTATTTAAATAAAATAAACAAAAGCAACAAGACACTCTTCCCGAGACAAAGATACTATTAAAACCCCCCGCGCCATACCCCGAGGACGGATATTTTCGCTGGCCCCGGTTAATTGCCCGATTGCAAATTTCCACGTGCACGTACAGCACACTTGCAGTCTCGCCATGGGGTTCTGTTGTTATCATATATATTGCAACCGAAAATGCCCAGTTCGACGCATTTCAACGTCTTAAGTTTGTGAGCATGGTATGTGCCAAGTACCTGTTTTATAATCAAGTTTGATGTACGATAGATATCGTAGACTTCTCGTTGGCTAGTTCTGCCACATCTCTGGTTCTCATTCGTTACAGTGTTGTTAACATGTTTATGAGTCAAGAGCTGGTGGACTCGCGGAACAGGTCTCGCTCAAGCCTTTCATTGCAATCACGGTGCGCAATAACTGTGCACAACAAATAGTTTTTATTAGACTCATTTTCAATTTATAAGGTGTTTAAACCGCTGATTCTTCCACAAACAGGTAGAAATATAAGTAACAAGGAAATACAGTTGAATTATTATTTTGCGAATGAGCTGGAGCCTGTTGAAGTCGGGGCTGACGTGATAGAAGGAAAAAAAATACAGGAAAACACTTCGGTCTGCAAATATCTAAACTTTCAGAAATGTGGTCTTTTCCTCTAAGTTTGATATAAATTCATAATAAGTTTTGCCTTTGCTATCGTCTGTGAAGACTTCCATGCAGAAATGTCTATCTCACGATGTATTATGGTTTGCATGAAGACCAATGTTTGAAAACTATGAACCACGAAAACACTATTCACTTAATCCATATCCTGTACGCTCCATTCAGAAGTCTACATGAGGCGTAGTACATTTATGATAATTATCGAAAGGGAGATACGATTTAATAACAGCGTACAATAATTATTGCTATTTAAGTCTTGTGCAGTGATTTTAACATTACAATTATCTTCTTCTTGCACAAGAATACACGAGGTGTAATATCTAGTATATATAACTGAATTGAAATCGCCATTAGGCGATAGGCATTCAATCACTTTTATGCCTAGGTACTAGGTCACTAGGAGCCGGTCTTTGGTCTGTGTCAACTCTAACAAGAATTGAGAATGTACTTACTGAGCAAATATAAGTGACGGATAGACCAACATGTCTAAATAAAATCTGTTGTATAAATACCCTTGTGTACTTTGTCGGCAGGGATCCTATTACGTGTACAATAGTATAGCTCGAGACAGCAAGCTCGATTATATCATAGACCCTCGGGTCTATGATTATATGTTTCTTCACAAAAATTCCGAAGAAAGCACTAGGCTAGTGATGGGAGTTTGTATCAGCAAAAGCTAAGTGCAAAGGAACAGCCGATTCAGCCTTCCAGTTTCCTCATCTTCTATGTAAAAACAGTCTGCTACAATACATGTTGTTGGTTGTAGGCCTACATTCTGAAAATACCCACGGCATCTTCACTGGACATGCATGACATGAATTAGTGTCGTTTACAGGTAGACGCAGTCGTATTAAACATACGGGGCGAGTAAACATGCCCCGGCAAAAAGACAGTACGAGTAAATTCTCTGACAAAAAATCATACGGTACATTTTCTCTCAGCCACGCACTGGTAACTGTGCGGGGGTCATGCAATAACGCCTTCAAGCTTTGGTCAGAAATCTCTCTCAGAAAAGTGAATTTTACTGAACGTTTTGTAGGCAACTGAAAGATGTACTTAACCAAAAATAAGATTGCAACTAATTTCTGATAATTATAATACTTCATTTTTTAATTTTGAGGTGACCTATATAGCTAAAAGTTGCGATATTACAAATTACCCATAAACACAAGTGCATTGTAAAAAAAAGTACATGAGTTTACATTTGCTGCTTAAAGGAATATTAAGACGATATCCAATAATCCTACATCAGTTCCAATCGTGTTCAAATAAAGTACGGTATGTTGTTTTACATTTCATTTAAGATTAACGGAAATAAAGACTGCGCTGATCGAAGCAGCTTTATCTGCAGTATATGTCGAGGAGTCAGCATCGTTTGGCGAAACACACTTTCAGATGCCTTCTCACTTTATGTCACTTGTATACATATGACCCTGTTTTGTATAAATTACGGTACGCTTCATCTATACTTTCCATTGTTGTGCTACTATTTGGCTGTATTGCGAGTATCGCCTTGAAATAAAAATTTAAAATACTTGACGTAAAAGCTAACTTATTGAAAGATGGGTTTTGCTAAGATTGTCGACGGTTTGTCGGTCCATTTCGCCCCAAATTTCGTTAAGCAAGACATACAAATTTAGAGATTGGGCTGGCCAGACTGCCAGTACTAAGCTGCAAGGCTATATGTAACGAGACTCTTGAAATGAGATACTACACTTGCTCAACGCACACAATTAGAAGTAGGATCAGGAATGACGCCATGATAAGTGCAAAGAAAGGTTAGGGTTACTTTCGGTCGTCTATGGTACCACTGTAAGTAATAGTTACAGATATAAGTTACGAACGTTTGCAGTATATTAAAAATATTTTTGCAGATACTCTTTTCGATGAAGGTCTTCTCTCATTGCTACAGGCTTGTCCGACCTCCACTGACGTTGCACCGCCTTGATTGGTGAGATTGCCTGAAGGAAAGCCACGGAAACTTGATGCCCAGTCAATCAAGCTGAAGTAAGGCACTACGATTTAGGGTCAACTGAGGTCACCGGATGTAGTGAGAATCCTAATGAGTAGTGTGTATTTCGAATCGCCTAAACACAAAGAGGAATCAATTTCGAAGAAACAGATATGAAAGTTATGGTAGAAGTAAAAAAACATAAGCTTGACGGCGACTGATATTTTCACTTTGTAGACAGAATCGAAGGTATATGACTTAAGCAGTCCGGGTTATGTCCATATAGAGGATAGTAGGGAAAAGCCAATGGCGTACCGTATATGTAATGAGGTTAAGGCAAGAACCAATCACATACAGTATATGTAATGAGGTTAAAGGTTAAGTGGGTTCACTTTGAAATGTTATGCTGAGATCGCGATATGACCTGACAGATCCACCGTGACCGATCGAGTGAGAATGTTGGCTACCCGGAGGTGTCGAGTCAATTTGCGACGTTCTACCGTGTTAAAAATTGTAAGGATTTCTTCAGGAATAGTTTTCTGAGTTTCTTTACCCTAGACCATGTTCGACAAAGAGTTATTGGACGTTTTTCGTACTCTTTACCAGCTTCTGGTTAACTTCTCGGCGATTGATTCTGCACGCGTTTTTCTGAGCGAAGGGTCAATCGTACCGGGAAATGCATGGTGATCGAAAAAATCGTGCTCCATCGTGCTCCGATCATTGACAAGAACAGTTGACCCATCGTTGCAAAGCTTGAAACATTCTCCATGCTACAGATGGAAAGGTTAAATTAAATTTGACCAAAAATAGGCGATATTTGGCGACAAATAACTTGCTGTAAATTTACAAGGGTCAATCCTGATTTCTAGGAGCGGTACCTAGCCAGGAAAACCATCCAAAGAAGTAATATTCGATATAATAACCACCAGTGTCAGTCGCCATCTCGACCGTACTGAACATTGTGCATAACGTCTACATCTAAAAACTACCTAGTGCTAAAAATAAAGGGTGAAATCTGGCCGAAAGTTCCGAACTCATTACAATCTGCGAGCCAAGGATTGCAGGGTTAATTATTCATGACGTTGGCGGCGGCAGGTTCGCTGATTGGTCAATCGTAATATCCTCTCTATGGACATAACCCGGACTGTTAAGGTCTGCGCATCAGCATCACTGACGATGACGTCATCATTTATTATATCTCGCTACAGTATACGGCGTGACGACCTGCCGTGTAGACTTGAACTGTTGGTTCATATTAATATGTTTATCGCGCGTGTAGTCAGAGACGGCATTCATTAATTCAACAAGATATGTATTCTAACATCAAAATGGCAGCGTAAATTATTTCCGAGGCACCTCATGCTATATTCGGAAAGACTTACACATAATTCATTGGAAAAGTCGATAGTGATGCGATTTTCGAAAATAATGGTACGTTACGATTTTCTATTGCATTCAAAGACAGTCAAATTTCCATGTGCAATATTTTTTACCATTTCACGTACGTATTCAGCCTATGGAAATATATTTCACTTTCGCTTTCTTTTCCATGGACTCATTTGAACTCAGTTGATGTATGTCAACCTTTCACTTTCCGCCCTTTGAACTTTATCTGATCATGTGACTACCATCAAAGATCTTTAGTACCTGTGAATAATGCCATGACAGCAGCATATTATTCAAAAGTAGAGTCACGAATTTGTCTTTGATTAAGATTTCAGCATCATCAGGTCACGATGAAACATGATGCTGAATGTCATATGTTGGGCGACAGTAATGAAAACGCCCTGCGACAAAGTGTTCACCGATAGCTTTACGCGTTCGGTCAGATTTTACGCAGCATTGGGCGCGATCACAGTTATGACGTCGACTATCGTCCTAAAGCCTCCTTGCAGTTCTCACAAACATTCCATGAAATAGAGATGATTCTTCCCATGTTTTCATCGTCTAAAGTCGATATTCAATGATCTGAATTCTATTAAACATCTTGTCTCGACAGAGTATGTAGACTCGTCTTATAATAGCTTTACATGGGAGTAGCTATGACAGGTTCTTGGCTAAGCAAGCTAAGTGTTAACAAAAATCTGGCCACAGGTTTGCAAGATGTTATTAGTGAAGAAAAACTCTAGATAGATCGGTTATGTTAATTTTAGTTTTTCGCTTACCACTTTTCAATCGATCGGCTGAACAGGTTTTCATTCACTTTCCTTGAAAGCTCGATGTGTGAGATGGAAGATTCTTCCGTTCCTTGTGAGGATGTAGGAAAGTGTGCAGTGCGGCACTGAAGTCAGTATTAAATTCCATGGTACTTTTGAACCATGTGATCCAAATCGTTGTGATGCTCTTACCCATTTATTTTCAACGACAATAACACCATCGCGACACAATAATGACAAAAATTAATTATTGTTTTAAATTATATTGGCACAAAGCAACGTAAAACATAAACAACAGGAATAACTATATTAAGAAGTTCCGTATGACATAAAGTGTGCAATGACGATTGCGCATCCCTAATCGTCACACCTGCACAAAGGTACTGACCCTGAACGAGAGTAAGAAGACAGCTGTCCTCCCTGACCTTTAACTGCTGACTGAAACGATATAAATCGTAACCCAACCAATACGGGTAGGACAGGAAATCTGCTTCAATGGAGCAATCTTTCAGTGAATGGAACAGTATAAGTATCCGCTTTCTTACCAAAAGAATTCTCAGATTGTTTAGCTAATGTGGTTAACTGAGTTAAAAAAACGAAAAGCATCTCCTTGGATGACATTCAATCATTCATTCATTCAATTTCATGCCTACATAAAGGAGCCCGTTTTTACCTTAAAAATTTTTCGACCATACTTAGGTAAGTAAATATAGTATTTTAAGGGGTAACGATAGACTCACACGTCCATATGAAATCAATTCTATAAGATCCCCTGTAGTTCTTTGTGAGCAAAATCCAATTACGATGGTATAACTCCAGGTAACAAGTCTGGCTAGTAGTTTAGTAATAAGATCCAAAGGAGACAGAGGGCTACTGATGAGAGTTACCATCATCAAAGGTTAAATCAACTTTAGTCTGCAAATGAACAGGCCATTCAGCCCTTCAATTTCCCTCTGTTGTGGCATGGTCTCCTTTAGTGCATATCGCAGGTTGTGAACCTTAGGGCACTTTCAAATACCAAGCACCTGACGTCATCACTGTACAAGCGTGACATGAATAAGTGTCAGTAACAAATTGACATTGTGGCATTTTCAACATGGTGGCTACATACGTAGCACCGTTATCGAAATGTTTAATACCGGAATTTCAGACACACCCTGGGAAAAAGATCAACATGTATTCACTCATGCACTCTCTGCTCAAAAATCATTTTTCTTCCAGAAATGCATGGTTGATACATGTGTGTGTTTGGTCGGTAATTGCATTATAACCTCCTAATTAAACAACAGATATCTTTTTTAGCTCCGAGGTCAGCGACGCGGAGCTTATCAAAACGGTGGATTTTCCGTCGTTGTCCGTCGTCCGTCGTCGTCCGTCGTCGTCCATCGTCGTCTGTCGTCCGTCAACAATTGCCTTCTCCTCTGAAACCGCAAGTCCAATTGCTTTGAAATTTTATATGCAGTTCACTTAGGGTAACCTCACTTAAGTTCGTTCAAATCGTGGTGAAATTTGCATATTTGTGTTTTTGGAGCAATTTTTACTATTTTTGATAAAAAAATTTTCTTCTCTGAAACCGCTTGTCCAATTGCTTTGAAATTTGATATGCAGTTTACTTAGGGTGCCCTTAGTTAGATCTATTCAAATTGTGGTGAAATTTGCATATTTGTATTTTGAAGGCAAATTTTGTCGTTTTTGGTAAAAAAATCTTTAAAAATCTTCTTCTTCAAAACAACCAGTCAGATAGCTTTGATATTTGATACATAAGTCCCTAGGGATGGTCAAAAATGTGTTTCTCAGAAAGTATTGGTCTGATAGCTTTGAAATTTGGTATAGAGGTTTCTATAGATGAACAAAGTAATATATATTGAATTTCTGATGAAATCTGTAATTTTGTATTTTGGGGGCAATTTTTGCCATTTTTGGTCGAACAATGTGTATTTCCAAAACTACTCATCTGATAGCTTTGAAATTTGGTATACAGACTTCTACAGATCAACTTAATGATATTTATCGAAATTATGGTGAAATCTGCAATTTTGTATTTTTGGGGCAATTTTTTTCAATTTTTGGTCAAAAAATGTGTTTCTAAAAAAATACTGGTCTGATAGCTTTGAAATTTGGTATACAGGTTTCTACAGATGAACTAAGTAATATATTGAATTTCTGATGAAATCTGTAATTTTATATTTTTGGGCCAATTTTTGCCATTTTTGTCAAAAAATGTGTATTTCCAAAACTACTCATCTGATAGCTTTGAAATTTTGTACAGATGAACTAAATGATATTTATTGAAATTATGATGAAATCTGCAATTTTGCATTTTTGGGGCAATTTTTGCCATTTTTGGTCAGACAATTTCATGCTCAAAAAACTACTGGTCAGAAAGGTGTGGTTCACATGCTCTCTGGGATGATCAAATGTGATATATTCAAACTATGATAAAATCTTCAATTGTGTATTTTTGCAGCTATTTTAGCCACTTTTTTCTGGCCATTGAATTAAGCTATCAAAGATTTCCACCTTCTTCATCAACATGTGTCAACAATAGTTATTCTCTACATAAACACAGCGGAGCTATATCGGCCGTTAGGTAGCTTGTCTTAATTTTGTTTTGAATGGCGGGAAGTGAGAATACGCTGATGCAAGCTTATAATGTTTGGCGTTTGTCGAAACATTGTCTCTTGGCGAAAGACATTTGCCGATTTTTATTTTTTTATTTTTTACTTTTTTATATTTTTGAGTAATTATGATCCAGTTTTCTAGACTATCTTCCAGTTGTGAACCATTTGATACCGGGGTCACGGACGCCTAAGGGTTCGATACACGAAACAGAAAAATCTGTCTACTTAGTACAGCGGCATTCCCCGTGTATCGAACTGCAAGCGACTGTGCCCAGGCTGACATGACTTTGCAAAATGGGTCCTCGAGCAACATGTCAGATATCAGAAACACAGATGTCACTCAGATATTAAGTTTCTTGTTACATTTAAAGCCTACTTTTCGCTAACCCCGGAATGGAAATTCAGAGCTAGTGCCGCCCAGACTATTGACGCTGGGCTATGCCTTATCTTGCAAACGACACCCACTGATCATACCACCCCACCCGCCATATAGCGCAGACAAGTCGAAGTGCCATCGGCCATGACACCAATCAGCTCACAGAAAGGACAAAGGAATTGTCGATGACATAGCATGTAACGATTATGACACTTTCTTTTCTGACTTATCAAATAACCTTTCGGAGAAACAAATTACGGCTGATATTCCATTTCGGTGAATGGTTTTTCAATTGCTGCGACCTTAGTGGGCCTCAGCTGACGTCACACTGCCTTGATTGGCTAGATCCGCTACGGGAAATGCATAGAAGTAAGCCTAGTTAATCAAGCTCAAGCAAGTATCTGGGCAGTAAGCAAACTGCTGTGAGCCGATGTTCTGAGAATCTGAAAACGATAGCGTATATCTCGAGTGAGAATCTGATAACAACAGTGTATATCTCGAAATCGTCGCAAGAAGGGGAGAAGGTATGGATATTAAGAGAGACGGGAACAAAGAAAGCTTCTACGATAAACTGTTTTTCGGTTTGGCGTAAGCTTACAGAATCGAGCAGGGAATACTAATGATTTGTGCATCGGCATCAGTGGATAGGACCTCATTGTTTTCTTTTTTGTCGCGACCCAGGGTAGTGTACAGTAAATTGTATGACACGTAAACTTGAATATGCTTGCCAAATGCGTTTGTTTCTGTAGAGGTCAGACAAGGAATTCACCAACTATGCTGACAAGATATGTATTCTTGGATCAAAAACCAAATGATCGCTAAGTATTTCCAAGTGGCATCACTATCGATTTTTCGCTTGAAACACTCTAGCGAGAGGTATGACATCTTGTGCACTGATAATTAACTGTCTGTTTTACAGTTCAAAGGGTGTCCATTTTTACGGTTACGCGATAATGGTTTAGTTCATACGAAAGTGATTCAGTTCTTACCAAAATGATTCATCCAGAAAAAAATACTTCAAGAATAATATAATAATATAATTTCACTTTGATTTTCGTTTTCATTAATCTTGAGATTTTCTCTCACGTAAAAGGGAGTTTATTATTCAAGCAATTTATTGACGTCGCTCTTTTACAATTTCGCTTTCTTCCATGGATACACTTTCGTCGTTTGTTTCCCTGTCACTTTTCACCCATTGAACTTTATCTTACCTCATCATCTGACTGCCATCATGGTTTTACGACCGATGAGAAGTGTTGTGAAAACAGCATGTTGTTAACACATTGAGTGAAGGACTGACCTTAAAAACAGGATTTATAGGGCATGTTATAATAAAACGCGACGCGACGGTTTATTTCTTGGTGGCTGTGACGACAACGCCAATCTTTCGCGCACAGCGTCTGTTCAGATTTTACAGGGAATAGGGCGGGGCGGGCCACCCACTTGTTATGGCCGGGAGCACAGGGACCCGTTATTTTCCGAGTTGTGTTATGCGCACGCTGCAACCTCTGGCGAATTTGGGTACAATGAATAGTTGTATTCACATTCTTACTCATAAGAAAATCCAAGGGTGGACACCGACCGTTTGGGAAAGTCTACATTGTAACGGGTTATATGCAAACAAAACCAATAATTATGGCTATTTCTACGTCAAATAAATCATTTTCCCGGTACCATTACCAAATAGTGCGTCTGTCATTTGAAGCGGAGTGTAATTTTGCCGCTTGAACGAAGAGAAAACTACTCCGTATGCAAATTACAGGTCGCGATGTCGCAATAGATTTCTCGAGTGCTGATTGGTTATGAAGTGCCGCCTTTCCTATGACGTAAGTATGTGGAAATATAAAAATGGCAAACGACGTCCTAGTGTTTCAACCCGGAAGTATGGATCTCGCCCAGTTTTCGACTGTTTCATGGCATTAAAGTAAGACGTATGCGTACAACTAATAAACCTAGTGCCTCTCTAACAATATATTAAGTGTGGAATATCTTTTTGGTCATTTTTTCACATTTCAGTGATTTCTACTAAGGTTGGAGCGCGAGTCGTCGAGGTCACGTACAGACCGTACGCGTTGCGATGAACCACGCGACAGCTGTCCAAAGACAGTTGCTGTTTGAATTTGATTGACGTACAGAGCAGTTTTCTTTCAGGTGTCCGGTTTGTTTCCACCTTTGGTGATTTATATCAGAACAAAAGCAATGCACTTAATCTTGAAAATACTATTTTTACAATCAGACGGAAATATAAATATATTTTAATAATTAATATGTTAATATGAACAAGCAAACACGGAAAACAAATGTTGCATAAGATCGAGTCATAATGTTCGAAAATAGGTACTCGTGGTACCAACACTCGTCATAATTAATGTAGCGCATGGCATGGCTACATTCGAAAGATAACGCGTCCCTGTGGTCGGGAGGGCTGGTAAACTCCACCATGGTCATCTCAAATTGGAAAACTCACACAGCACATAGAAGGGCCGAGCGAATCACTTGATTGGCAAAAATGTTAACCCTGTCAAAAGCCCTGGTTCCAGTGTACAAAATTGTCCATCATATCAAAAACCTCGTTTCAGTTTACACAAATATTCCCGGAACTTAAGATGATATTCCGCATTTTTTAATTCCCTGAAGTCAGAAAACTATTTTTCAAAAAAGTAAATGCATTTGCTGTCTGATATAGGGCCTACATGTTGTCTTGGCAAGTCTGTAAAGGTTTGTTTTGCCATAGCTTTGGGGAGGGCGTTATGACAGGCTACTACAGATAACGTTCGTTCATAGTTCATTTCGTTGTTAGTTAAGAAACATATTGTACCAACTAATCTTGGGACGTAAAAGCAAGGAAACATGAATTAAAAGTATCCTTAAAAGAATTTCAAAATGAGCGTCATCCCTATGTTATCTCTATGGGAAATTTGATTTACTCAATAAGCTTCAAAATCAGCCCCCACGAGTCGTAAGCCAAAAAGAATATTGTAAAAATTTGTGTCAATCTGAATATCCGTTCCAGAGGTGCACTCTACCTTAAATATTGTCATACGTGTATCACAGTGCCGTGGCAGCTGCCTTCATAAACAGCCCAATACGTGGACGTGACTGCAATATCGTGTAACCGGACTTGCCTTAAGTCTGAGTACATGGGAATGTATCATCGGCACTTTTTATGACCTCTAAATGACCCAACATCCTGACATGTTTGGATGTGTGACAGTATTTAAATTCCGTTTTATTTTCGGTGGGTAAACCGATTTATGTGAAAATGTAAGTTTTGTTTAAATATGGTTAAACTTTATTTACCAAAGGTAATATTGGTGACATTGAAAGCGATGATATACTATTCTCTCGGGGAAGAACAGAAAAGTACGGGACCCTATAGAAAGATTCAAATGACACAAAGAACAATAGCTTTGAGATATCAAAATTAGCAAATTTACCTCATAAGTGAAATTAGAATAGTGACATGCCTTATCAGAAGTCCAGAAAGCCAAGATATCAAATCTGATTTGAATTTTTATCTTAATGGAGGAAGTTTTCTTTTCACTTCAGGAAAGGTAACGGTCAGGCTAGTATAGCCAGCATGGTCCCGGACGTCATGGACCCGAAGCTGATACACAAGACGGTGCGGATTTTCCTCAGCTCAACATTTACTGACACAAAATTGGATCGTAATATGATGATGCAGCGTGTGTTTGAGCCAATACGAAACATGTGTCGGGAACACGGAATTGCATTTGAGGTGGTCGATTTAAGATGGGGTACGTAGATATAATTAAAATAACTTAAATAATAGCACTTTAAAAATACTTTATCTCTACTGGGACAGTTGACTACCCATGGATAATGCAGCATGGACCAACCCCATTTCCTTGCATGTGAAAATGAAAGAAAATAATTATGTAATATTGTCAATCCCTGAAACTTTTATCAGAGACGTTGCCAGAAAACCTATGGTGAAAAATGTATACATTATACATAAATGTCACGTTTCCCTTAAAAGTAAAATGTAGGGGTTTTTGCCTCAGAAAAGCAGTGAACTAAGCAGACCTAAAAAAATAAAGATCCAGGAAATCGGACAATGTTTTTGATTGATGACGGTCTTGTCAACCTTTACCAATTGTCATTTTCCGAGCACTCTCGATTTGACAGCAGTTTGCATAATTCGAGTCATAACAATTTATGGAAGAACCTGATCAGGATGAGATACCAACGTGTATAAAAATTTTCCCGACCTCAAGATACAGTTTTAGGCGCGAAACTATATGTAAAGTGAGTGAGTGTGGTTGTGTACCATATGCATGTATCCTATTTTCATGAAGCATTTCGACAGGCATGAGTGGCAAAGCTTCAGTACAATTGGTGAGCTCTGCCACTATTCCCAACTTGGAATATGTCGTAAAAATGGGGTTCAATGGGTCACCGGTGGGTTAGAGTAACCAATCCTATAATCCCTTCATTTCAAGGATAACCTCTTATCATCTTTAATGTCAGGGATTCGACAACAAGCTACATCAGATCATCGTACTTTGCAAATCTCCCTCGAAGAGGTGAGACGTTGCCAGGATGCCTCCCTTGGGATGGCTTTCATTGCAATCCTTGGAGATAAGTATGGTTGGAGACCGTTGCCTCCAGTGATTCCTCACCAAGAATTCGAGACTCTCCTCAGCAATCTTGAGGATGGGGACCGTGAGTTGGTAAGAAACTGGTACCGTCGAGATGACAATGCCCTAGAACCATGCTATCTCCTGCAGCCAATCACTCAACAGTTCAATGTCTGTGCAACTACAAAAGAAGAGAGGGACGACGCTTGGAATAAATGGTCGTCAGTGGAACAGACAATTTCAAGAGGCCTGAAGGAAGCTATTGAAAAGGTTGCCCTCAGTGAAAAAGAGAAGAAGAAATATATAACTTCAATCACGGCACAGGAGGTTGAAGTTGGCATACTATTTGACCCGTTTGAAGCAGACAGAGCTTTGGCTATTGACAGGAGAATTAATGATATCGATACGCAATCTAAACTTGCAAGGCGGTACATTAATTACAAGGTATTTTCAAAGAATAAATTCAAATTCTCTATTCAAAAATATGTAGATGAGATAAGGTTAGTCAGACGTACAGTATTACGTTCAGAAACACAGCTGAATATCTTCAACACAGTGACATAAGTCATTTCAGTACTGTCATTATAATCACACACTTTTATCAAGTTGACGATGATGCATATTTCTGATTATCATTTGGTTGTTTTCATGAATGTTTTCATAATTATGACTTGGCAAAAAAGACCTAGAAAGATAGGTAGATTAGACAATTCACATCAAATCATAGTCCAAGGAGTTGAAGCATCTATGATTAAATCGGCCTGGCCATCTCCACATTCAAGGATGTCAGAGTGACAACGAATCAATGCAAACTCTTTTTACCAGGGTCAACATGTCGATGAAGAGAGCATGGAACTGATGAAGAAACTCAAAGAAGAAGAATTATCGAAGAAACTTGGAACTGATCGATTATTTGTGTTTCGTGATTTGAAATGGCAAGAAGATGGAATAACCATGAAATTCCATGGAGATTACATCGATGGTAAGAAATGATGTTTGTTACTTACTACAGTGTTAAACATAACATTTGACAGCTCTTTACTTGGCTGCTGTTTTACTTTTCTCTCGCATTTTGGGTTTTTTACATACACTTACACTTGTACTCCAATTAAGCTTTATCCAACTTACGATCACGGTTATTCAAATAACATGTCATATTAAGTTTTCGAAAGCAGTACAACTGTTGCTACATTCAATGCAGCTGATAGATTTAATGCATACTGAACTGCGTTTTTTGATGCAATGTCTAAAAGCCGTCTCACAAGTTTTTACTAATCCATCTTGCCATTGCATCAACCAAGCAACAAAAGTGTCTAAACTACAGGAAGTTTTTTTCTCTATTGTTATAGAAATGTGTGAGAACGTGAAGTCAGTCTTGGAAAACAATTTGAAGGATATCATAAAAGACCTGGGTACTCTTGACAGAGTAGAAGAAGAGGTCGCTCGACACAAATTGTTTTGCCACGAACGCACCATTCACTTCATCGGCAGAGCAAACATCCTATCGGCCATTCACAAATACATCGACGGAGAAGATCCCATGATGCCATTGGTCGTATACGGCGAATCGGGCGTTGGGAAGACTTCCCTTGTTTCCAAAGTTGTGCATGATATCCAAAACAACGACGTTCGCTCCAATCTGGCAATAGTATATCGTTTCTGTGGCACTTCATCACACTCTTCCACAGGCCGTGGTTTGCTCCTGTCGCTGTGTCAACAAATCTCCCGTATTTACGGCATCGCTGAAGGTACAATACCTCAGACCTACTCTGGCCTAGTTGAAGAGTTCATCAAGATATTGAACAATGCATGTAAGAAATTGCAGTTGGTCATACTTATCGATGCTCTCGATCAGTTGTCTGATGAGAATGGAGCTCGACGATTCCTTGAATTTATCCCTAGACGTATTCCACGGTACGTGCGATTCATCGTTACCACCTTGCCCGAAAGTGGTGGATGTCTCGAAAGACTGAAAGCATTCGGACTTCCAACATCTCATTTCATACAGGTGAGTTAGGTACACCATCAATTCATTTAATAAGGCTGCCTGAACCAACATGATTAAAAACTTAGATTTTGGACAAGAGATAACAATAAATGAGAATATACATACAAGTCCTTCTATACTTGTATCACTTTGAATACATCCGTGTTGTTCGTTTTCGCTTTCGTTTTCGTTATTTATGACTCATCCAACAGGCGAACCCAAGTAAAGGATGAGGTACCCATAACCCTCTACTCAATGGAGCAATGAGGAGTAAAGTGCCTAGCGCAGGGGCACAACTCCGTACTTGAGTCTCCAACTCACCATCCTCTGACAGTGAGTCCGTTACTCTTGACATAGGGGGTCTCGAACTCATCATCCTCCGATAGTGAGTCCGATACCCTAACCACTACCCCACGATGCCTCCTGGCACCGTGTGGCAGTGGTCAAGGGCAGTGGTTTTCATCACAAATTAGCCTGTCTCCTGTCTGTGACCGTGCTTGTGCACGGACACGAAAACAAAAGCAGGTCTAATTTCAATGGTCTGTTTGTGACATCATCTTATGAATATGAATATTTTACGTGTCTAGTTTACGTGTCTAGTTTGTGGTATTCAGTGCACAGCACATGCACGGATACATAAAAGTATATACCAATGTTGGGCACATATCATATTAAATACAGAGTGTATGGCAGGGAAAGTAAGGTTCGAAACATCTTCAGCTTGATGACTTCGTGCATCTTCAGGCAGATGACTTTGTGTGTGTTCATCAATTCGGTGCCTCAAAATTTTTATAATGCTCGATGCTCTGGCACTGACATTTCATACATTTTCTTTAGATAAAGAGACTGGACCCATCTGATGGCCCGGCTATTTTAGATGCCCGGTTGAAATCGGTTGGTCGAACTTTGACAAATGAACAACGTGACATGGTACTTTCAGCATTCAATTCCTGTACATTACCTTTGTACCTTCAACTAGCATTTCAAAGATGCCGGGAATGGCCATCCTACAAGTAAGTCTGATCCCCGTCGAATGTTTTAAAAACTTGTTTATTGTCCCTCACTATTAAGCTGACACTATTACTCCATAAGAAATCTTTGCGACAAAATATGGACAATTACTTTCTTAGCTGTTTTTAATAATATGGACACAATTGTGGGTTACGAAGGCATGTGGATGGGGGCTCGCTGTTATCTCGTGCTCTCGTGATGCACACTATGCATCTTTTGTCTTCAATCATGAACCTTCTATTCAGGAAGGCTCGATAAGAGAAACGTGTTACATATTCGCTACATTTAGACTGCGTTTTCTCTTTGTTATTTACCTTCCATAATCCTTAGCCTAAAAACACATTTTCTTCCCTGTTTTAATGTTCCATTCCTTTGACTTATTTCATAGGGGTCTAGAAAAATGCAAACTTGAAGTCGATGTTCCCGGCATGATAAATGCTTTCTATGAATCATTAGAGCACTACCATGGGAAGCTACTTGTGCAACGTGTATTGGGTTTGCTGGCTGTATCCAGTGAAGGCATCAATCCAGATGAATTTCTCGACATTCTTAGTTGTGATGATGAGCTGTTAGATGACGTGTTGGAATGGCATAAACCACCACAACGGAGGCTGCCACCAGTGTTGCTAGTACGACTGCGCCATGATCTTGGGAATTTTTTGGTTCAAAGAGGAGCACAAGGGGCCATCGTACTGTCTCTTTATCATAGGCAGTTCATAGAAGTCGCACAAAACCGTTACCTGGATGAAAATAGCTTGAAGGCCACTTTTCTAACCCTGGGGAAATTTTTCGCTGGAGATTACTATACACTGTTCGGAAAAGATCGCGCAATCTCAGCACAGCCTTTAGCATATAGTCCAAAGGCCCTGAACATGCGTAAATTAAGTCAGCTAGCTTCTTCGTTTTTAAATGCCAGAGAGTACAAACGACTTCGTGACATCCTCTGCGATCTGAGTTTCGTGCAAGCAAAGTGCATGGCAGGTATGGCGTATGACCTACTGTCTGAATGTAGCAAGGGTGTTGCCGAAGTGCATGCAGCAAAACATCAAGAAGACGTGGTCGATGACAGTGTTATTTCAGACTTTGAAGATATGCTAGGATTCCTTCGTCGGGAAACACACATCATCAGCAAGGCGCCATTGCTTACATATCAGCAGATGCAGAATGCACCAGTTGGTACAACACCTGAGAGGGCAGCAAGAAGATGGAGAGAGCAAGTTAGGGGTGCTACTCAAGATGACCACATTCCAGTCCCTCCAGCATGGATTGAATTCATCAACAAACCATCAGAAACAGAAGCCTACAAACAACAACTAAGTGGACATCAGAAAACAGTCCTCTCCGTTACATTCTCCAATGACGGCGATGTCATATATTCAGCTTCTGCTGATTGCACAGTCAGAGCCTGGGACAGACACACTGGGGATTTGAAAGGTCAACTTGAAGGTCATAATGGTGCAGTCACTTGTGTTCGATATTCACCTTCATCAAGCAATCAGTGTATTGCCACAGCCTCAGGAGATAAGAGCATCCATATATGGAGTCCTAGAACATACCAACTTCAACGAGTCATCGAAAATGCGCATGAGCAGTGGATTAACTGCATTGCATTTTCTCCAAAGGGTGATAAATTGGTTTCTTCTTCCCTGGATAAGCAGATCAAGATATGGGAGGTTGAATCGGGAAAAGAGGTTGCTACCCTAAGTGGTCACAAGGGTCACACGGTTTTCTGTGATTGGTCACCAGTCGACGAAAATAAAATTGCTACATGTGGTGACAACTTAGAACTGTTCATATGGGACGTTAACGAGAAATCTGTCCAATGCAAACTCACTGGACACGAAATTAAGGATAACGTCAACTTCCCTGCCTCTGATCGTCTGGAGGGTCATAAAGTAATCGATTATAAGTCGGCTATTTGGTGTGTCAGATTCTCCCACAATGGCAAGATGTTGGCATCAGCAGCGGTCGATTCAAATGCAGTTGTCTACCAAAGCAATACTGGTGATATTATTGCCACTTTCGGTCTTCCAAATGACGCCTCTGCAGTCGCCTTCTCACCCGATGATAAAATACTTGTCGCAAGTTCTTCAAGTCACATGACTGTCCACCTGTACCACATCGAGAAGAAGGAAACCCTAGCATTACTTGGTGGTCACTCTGGCTGGGTAATGGATGTTGTCTTTTCACCAGATTCCAAATTGATTGCTTCAGTGTCAGACGATAAGTCTGTTAGAGTGTGGGATGCTATGGCAGCTGAGAAACTAAGTACGATGCGGTTTCATTCCGAAAGATGTTGGAGTGTGTCATACTCACCTGATGGAAAATGGTTGGCATCTGCATCAGATGACTTCAAGGTATGGCCAGACAAAGATATTATACTAAATGCACTGAGCATTGCTTGCCAACCTATTGCTCTATATGTGTATGATGATGATGATTATGCATACCGCTTTGAGAAGGAGGAAGCAGACCTATTATGATTGATGTAAGTTTGTGGAAATGATAATCTCGTCATTGAGAACAGTAGATTCGAATAACTAATTTATCGAGTATAACATGAAGTATTTTCCAATTTCATCTCAGGTATGCATTTGGAACACTGAAACATTCAGACCAACGATCATCTACGAGGGCCACGACAAGAAACGTACCTTTTCATGTGGAGTCCGTGCATGCACCATTTCAAACAATGGTGAATTGGTCGCGAGTGGAGGTGACGATCTTACAATCCGGGTCTGGACCAGAGACAAAGGAGAAACCAAGAGCGTAATTCTATGTGATCCATTCTTACCATGGTGTCTACGGTTCTCAAAAGATGACAAGAGAATCATTGCAGTCGGAGAGTTCTCACAGTCCGTGCAAGTATGGGACTGGGAAAACCAAAGTAAATTAATGGAGTTGGGTGGCTTTGATAGATTCTGTCAGTACACCGAGTTTTCTCCTGATGAAGAGAAAATACTTGGGTCTTCTATCGACAACACTGCTCGTACATACGGTGCTCTTGATGGAACCCTACTCCATACTATTGAACAACCAGACTGGATCACTTGTGCCTCCTTCTCTCACGATGGCAAACTCTTGGTAACTTGCTCTAGAGACTTGTTGGTTCGAATCCGGGACACTGAAACCAACAAAGTCACTTGTGAGTTACCAGGCCACGAGTCAGAGGTACGGATAGTCTGTTTCTCCCCCGATGACAGATATGTAGCATCAGCTGCTCTAGACCAAAGTGTACGAATCTGGGATATTGAGAAGCAAGAGCAGGTACACGTGTTCCACACAGTGTCCGGAGTCTGGGCATTGGCATGGAACCCAAAACATGCAAACCTACTTGCTGCTGGTGACGCTGTGGGATATGTGTACTGCTTGCGGATCAATGAAATCCAGTAGATGGTCACAAAGTCGGCAGTGAGGTACAATGTTACAATAGAATTTCTCTGTAATTTTTGCTTCTTGGGAATAATTGAGACCAATATGAATGGATACGATCTGTCAGTTGAACAATTATTCCATAACATATCAAATTGATGACCTAGTATAACATTTTGAAATAGTAAGTAACAGGATTATCAGTTCAAGCATTTGCACAATAAGGTGCAGATTTAAAATGAAGAATGGTATCAGAGAACTATTTCACACTAATTCAAACTTTCTGTAGATGACAACGTCATCGTTTTTTCATTTTGAAAGAGCGCTTATTTGAATCTTCTTCTTGTTTAGTCTGGTCCGCTGTCCCGTATCTGCCGCTGACCTAACTACTCACGAAAATAGGGTCCCTAGTTTTGTAAACAGCGCAGCCAGCGGTAGAAATTGGGCAGGGGACCAGACTGCTACTTGTTGGCCGTCCTATTGCTGTGCGCATGTGTGTCTTGTTGACAGCAGCACCTCCAACCTAAGACAATAAATAAAGTCATCTCATTTTGGAAAATGTTTATCATTATACATGGTAGCCTAGGGGAGAACTATGAATATTTTTTCCAACACAAAACTAGCTAAGGCTGTGTATTTATAGACGTTATATAGGATGGTTACAAGTGTATGAATGTGCAAGAAATTTGATTTTGGAATTTCACCAAAATGTTGATTCACTTTACATGGTAGACTGGGAGAAAAATATGAACAATTTTTCCGATATCAAACTAACAATATCTATGTATTTATAGATGTTTGATAACTCATTTTAATGTACTTGATTAGACTAGGGTGGTTACAAGTGAATGTGTGTGTGCAAATTTGATTTTGGAATTTCGCTGAAATGTTGATTCACTAAACATGGTAGTCTATGAGAGAATTATGACCAATTTTTTCAAATATAAAACTAACAATATCTGTGTATTTATAGATGTTTGATGATTCATTTTATTGTACTTGATTAGACTAGGGTGGTTACAAGTGGATTTGTGTGAAAGAAGTTTGATTTTGGAATTTTGCTGA
This sequence comes from Ptychodera flava, assembly GCF_041260155.1. Lineage (NCBI taxonomy): Eukaryota > Metazoa > Hemichordata > Enteropneusta > Ptychoderidae > Ptychodera > Ptychodera flava. The sequence goes on along the minus strand of NC_091931.1, from coordinate 6,070,306 downwards.
AATGTTGTACATTGTAGTCTATGAGGAAACTATGAGTAATTTTTTCCAATACAAAAGTAGCTAAATCTGTGTATTTATAGACATTTGATAATTCATTTTAATGTACTTGATTAGACTAGGGTGGTAACAGGTGTATGAATGTGCAAGAAAGTTGATTTTGGAATTTCACCTAAATGTTGATTCACTATACATGGTAATCTATGACAGAACTATGAACATTTTTTCCAATATAAAACTAACAATATGTGTGTATTTATAGACATTTAATAGCTCATTTTAATGTACTTGTTTAGACTATGGTGGTTACAAGTGGATGTGTGTGCAAATTTGATTTGGGAATTTCACCGCAATGTTGGATTCACTATACGTTGTAGTCTATGAGAGAACCATGAACAATTTTTTCCAATACAAAACTGTTGGATAATTCATTTTAATGTACTTGATTAGATTAGGATGGTTATAAGTGCATGAATATGCAAGAATTGATTTTGGAATTTCACCAAAATGTTAATTCACTATACATGGTTGTCTATAAGAGAACTATGAACAATTATTTACCAGTATAAAACTAACAATATCTGTGCATATATAGACGTTTGATAATTGATATACACTTTGTCACCTGTCCCATATAATTTTGTCTCTAGTCTTTCATAAGTTTTAGTTGTTCAAGGTGCTTTATGTAGGATACTACTGCATCTTCTGTGCTTGTGAAGCTTGTGGATAATGTGTATGTATATAAAAGAATCGGTGTATTTCGCCAGTGATTTCCTATTCAGGAAATATCACATGGACAATTAGAGATTAGGCTATAAAATCAGCTTCTGTTCAGAGTGTTATTATCCCCTTCGTAAAAGTTTCCAATAAATAAACTTACATTTGTTCTTCATATAATAAGTATCTTAGCTTGTCAATGTACGAAGATATTAATCATAAAAGTATTCCATCACATTCTTTGGTAAATTTGCTAAATGCAAAAAATCAAGTTTATCTCTAATAGAAGCACTGTACAACATGTAAAATGGGACCTATTGCTTAGAATGGTCATTGTCCGCATAATAACCATGTCGTTTTGCTATACATTACTACGCACCGTGTAAGTTAATTACACTTCTATTTCTTTTCAGAATATAACCATTTCCTATTATGACTCACAGATTTCTGTATAGATTTAGACACGTATAGATAAAAAGCAGTTTCATCCATCTTAGTTTACAACTTGAGAACAATGTGACGTTTTCTTTAGTTTATTAAACTCCTATATTGAATGCAATTGTTTTGTGTGTTATTTTACTGGCTTTACACATCCTCAAGTGTAAGTACACAAAGTAACGTGTGACAACCGATAGCACCAATAAATCTTAACAGCAGACTGTCCATGGTATGAGGTGTTACATTCATGGACAGACAGACTTTCTGGCTGGCTGACTGGCTGGCTGGCTGACTGACTGACTGACCATGGAGGTAATAGACACTGACAGACTGGCTGACTAACTGACTGACCATAGAGGTGTTACCTCCATGTCAGACAGCTTTATGCATCTTACAAAGTTTATACTTTAACAAACCATGCCATACAGCTGTTAAAGAACAAAGTAGTACATGCTTCTCAACACAACACTGATTTTCTTGAATGGGTGCAATAGATTCATTATCTGTGATAATTGAATCACTGTCACAGTTTTATTGGACATTACTGCTTGCATGGTCTTCAGATATCTGTAAATGACCTTGTCCTCACACAATAATAATAATAATTATTATTATAATAATTTTTTATTGCTTGCCTGTAAATATATGACTTACATCACATTTGTGGCAATAAAAGTATAATACAAAAATAAGTTCAAAATTTTCTCCAATACAAGATGTTAATCAACTTCGCTGACTGCTCACTATTTGAACAATGTTGTTAACTGGTTTGATAGATAATAACCAAATCGTCTAATTGTATACGATATCAAAAAACGCTGTATTAGACTTGCCCCAAATCTGTGGGTATACAAATATTAAATAAAGTATTATAGGTGAGGTGATTGCGAACATTAAATAAATGTGCCTTGGCAGGCTGTCACGTAAATCATCGGGTAAAAGGATAAATAATAGCAAAAACTAAAAGCTAAGGAGAGTGAAGGCCGAACAGAAAACCGAATTTAATCACAGGCGACCCAATAAGCGTTACTGAGTTTTTCACACTGTTTTCTCTATCATTTTCTCTTCTTTCTTCATGCTCTGAATGATCGGAATAAACAAAATAAATGGTTTACATAACCTAACCTAGCCTCTGTGACTCTTCAACACAAACTAATTATGCTAATCCGTGGACTTATCTGGGATTTTACGGGTTGGTCAACATCGCGAAATATAGGAATGGTTACTAAAACGAAATAACATCACTATCTTTCCGATGTTCACCAACCTCTGATAAGTCCACGGATTAGCATAATTAGTTGTGTTGACTAATTAATTACAGCATGTGTGTATGAGAGATATACGTCCTTGTAATGGAGTGTAAAATAAATAAAGAGTCACAGAGGCTAGGTATAAACCATTTATTTTATTTATTCCGATCATTCAGAGCATGAAGAAAGAAGAGAAAATGATAGAGAAAACAGTGTGAAAAACTCAGTAATACTTATTGGGTCGCCTGTGATTTAAGTTGTAAAATATAGTGTTTCTGTACAAACTAAGCAAAGGACAACATTTTTAGCGCCGAATAAGATATAGAACAGTGTAAACACTGTAGTATGAAAATATTGTCCTTCACTAAAGTCTGCACTAAGGGAGCCGTCATTATTTACAGCCTGGGGTCGGAGGAATGTGAGGGGGGTCACTCAAAAACTTGAAAACTTAAAGGGGTTGCTCAAAGAGGAAGATGGGATTAGGTAATTTTTTGTATGAAATAAATTGAATACCTCTCAGATTGCACCATTCCACATCAATTTCTCTAAATTTTCGATGCAAGGGGGGGGACACCCCCCTCCCACTCATGTTTTCCCCTTGGGGTATTCTACCAGTTTTACTAGTAAAAGACAAATTGAAAACATACCTCAAATTGCACCAGACTGCCCAATTGCACCCATCAATTTCTAAAATTTTTCACAGGATCTAGGACAAAACTGAACTGTTGTGAATTCATCCTTTATTATCACAGAAACGTATATTTTCATTGACTTCAGTTTAATAACCATTTTGACAGATAACCGTACCGTATTCAGGCGTTTCATTAGAAGCTGGCAGGTTATGACACAAGAAGGTCACAGATTTTCTGTTCCTGCATTTTCTTTGGTCTTCAGTCTCTTGCAAACTGACAACTGTTTTTACCAAATGTATTGTCATTGTTTGGTTGTTGAATATTGTGACTCAAACACTGATCATTCAAAAATGTAATAAAAATATCAGTGTTCAATGTAATTTTCAATCAATTTTACTGAATGCAAAATAAATTAAAATCACCTCGCAGACTGCAACTTTATACACACATCAATTTCTCAAAATTTTGTGCTCTACACTGTGCTCTACCCCTGGGTGCTTTTGTCTAGTCTAACAGTTTCACTTAAAAAAAAAGAAATTAAGACACCTCTCAGATTGCACCAGACTGGACCATTACACACATCAATTTCTCAATTTTTTTCCAAGCAAGATAGGGGACAGCCCCCTCTGACACTTTCCCCTTGAACCTCTCATGTGTTCTCCCCTGTACAAATTGTGCCCAGTCAGATATCACCCTGTCATGATACCCATCCAAGTTAAAGAGTATATTGTTGGATACTGGTTATAGCATGAGATTTTATATTCTGTATTTTGTTGTCACTTTGAATTATATTTTGTTGGTTTCACCTTTTTCAACCGTCATGAGGTAACTGATGATAATCTAGCAGGGTGCATTAGGATTTGAAAGGTCTTTATTATTGCTATATTTATGAAAATTTTACAAATATATCTATCGGTATGAACTTTTCTAGGTGGGGGGGGGGGTTTCAAGTCAAAATTTCTGAGTTAGAGAGGGGGTACTCAAATTCATCATGGTTAGCAGGGGATTACTCGAAATTTCAGTTTCCAACAAAGTTCCTACAACCCCAACCCCCCCCCCCCAACCCCCGCCATCAATAATGATGGCTCCCTAATAACATTGTCGTTCACCCAAGCAGTGAAAATACTGTCCTCCAGCATAGTCTGCATGGACAACATTGTCCTTCGCCAAATTGTACAGTGATAATGTGGTCTTTCATCCAGTTCTGTAGTGAAATTATTGTCCTTCACCATATTCTGCACATATATCTGCACACATTTTGCATTGCTAATTGTGTTGTCCTTCACCCAATTGTACTGTGAAAATGCTGCCTTCACCCAATTCTGTGTTGAAACTACCGCCGGTAGTGTCCTTCATCATATTCTGCACTAATAATACTGTTCCTCACCCTATTTTGCAATTAAAATACTGTCCTTCACATACTCTGTAGTGCAAATGGTCCTTCAACATACGTTGTAATGAAACTAGTGTCCTTGTCAATAAACTGCACTAATAACATTGTCATTCGCCCTATTTTGCGGTGAAAAAATTACTTCTGTCCTTCAGCATATTCTGCACTGACAACTTTGTCCTCTGCCGTGAAAAATATGTCCTTCACCCAATGTGTTGAGAAAATACTGGCCTGAAACCCATTAGTCCACCCTACTTTTCAGGTGCAGCCAACGAACAATGCACTTTTAAAGGGGTCCTTACTATGATAAGATATATTGTACATGACAAGTAATGTGAACTGACTAATTTTAAGTCAAGAGGGTAATTAAATAGCTGTTCATAATTTGCCCTCCCACTGAAAATTTTTCGACTTACCCTGCCGCATTCAAACTTCATTTTTACCCGCTCCCCATATATTTTTGCCTGTTTCCCCTCCCCACTGTAAATGTTTGAAGCTCCCCTGCCCTGTGGCGAAAAAAACTTGCCTATTTCCCCTGCCCTGGAAAAATTCCCCTCGAAATTTTGTCATTCCATTTTCCCTGCAGACATGTAGCTACCCTACCCTGTGATGAAAAAAAAAATCTGCCCTGAGAAAAAAATTCCCCTGAAAATTAACATTCCCGTGCAGAAACATACTGCAGTGGCCTTCTATTTGGTTTCCATCTCTCAGTGCATAGAGTGAGATGTTGGGTCAATCGATAGGCTAAGTAGTCTGGGTAACCTTTAAAAGGTATAAGTACTTGCCCTGTGTCCCCATCCCCGGAAACACCATGGCTGAAATTCCCCTGTGCCCGTTTTAAAAGTAGCTTCCCCTCTCCTCGTTTTTCGCCAAGCCCTGTCCCCAGGACAATCAACAAATATCTGCCCTGCCCGACAAAAACCCTAAAATTTGCTCCCCCGCCACCTAAAAATATGTCCCCTGCCCTAATAAAATTAAAATTTCCCCTGCCCTCAAAAAATGCTTCCGGAATAGCTTTTTCGATGAATAGCTCCGTTGGCTGCACCTGACTTTTGAGAGGTAACGCTGTCTTTCACTTAATCTGGACTGAAAATACTAACTCTCATCCTTTCTGTATTCAGAAATACAGTCAAAGCTGTAGTTGAAGACAAATCAAAGTTAATGTTTTTACAATATGGCAATAAGAGGCTCATGATTGCTATTTGCAGACAGAAAGGTAAACTCCCAGGAATGGGCCTGGAATATGTTTAAATGTGAGTGGCACTGACCATACGAAGAAAAAACAAAACACTCCTACACATTCTCAGTTGCTGTTTACTTACTCAAAACACTGAACAATCTGTAAATGATGATTTTTCAGGCTTTCATATTATTGCTTACTGGAAATTAGCGATAAAAACTTTATACAAAACACCTCAAAGTATCGAAAAAGTTAGTCTGGCACTTGCTTTCTGAATGCTAGTAACAAGAGTAGACCTAAGCATTGGGGTTGTTTTGTGGAATCAAAGCGACTTTTCAATTTAATGTTTTGCAAATGTGATGTAAATCACTTTCTGGGGTGATAGAATGTAGTGTTTTCTATCTCACAGATTGAGAAACCTGGTTCCAAAATTTCATAAAATCTTTTATCCAAGATCCACCTCATGTTTCAAGTAGCATTACCCATCACAGACGATAACAATTTGATTACTTCCTAATAATCACCTCCAATAGGATCTATGGGATTTGTAAAAGAGAAAGCCAAACTGTGTATTGAACTTTGGAACACACACTCACATACTTTTCACGAACTACTCAAGGGTACCCAACATTTTTCAGTTATAAGTGTCACCCCAGGCATGAATAAATCAGCTTTTTAGAAATGGCTGTAGCTCTGACACAACTCTTCCATCAACTTTTCTAGAGTCTTCTAAAGTTGAATTCCATAATATCAGCAAGCTACAGCAAAGTTTGCAACAAATCTAGTGGATCGTCCATGGATATTTTTCATTGCAATGTTGAAAACATCAATGAATTCTTACATTTTCTGTATAGATTATTTCTGTGACACTTTCCATCACCTTTGTCCATAACACACATAAAATTTACCCGTACATCTCTTTTTTATAAAAATCATCTTTTATTTCACTGTGAGCACTCACATAGTATCCCAAGTATATAACAACACCCACTGTTTAATATTGCATGAAAGGTTGCTAAAATGTAAGGAAAGATGACAAAACTAGCAAAATAGCCTAGACTGACAGGAGTCTGGTGACACACACCGTCTTGTAATATATATACACATAGTGCTACTCAAGGAAGATTTTACAAACATTGCAAAAAATTAAACGATGGTCAAAGCATCTATATGCAAATTTTAGGTCTCCGATGCAAAACTGATTTACGTAAAAATACTAGTACATTACTACCTGTGAAAGAAATGACAATGTACATTTACAAACATTTTCAATTTCGGGTAAGATATTAAATGGACTTGTCCATCTCAATTTCTTGTTCTTCAATTCATACAATTTGCATGTAAAAGCGGAATTATAATTTAACTAAACCACTTATATTTCGTATTCCAAGATAATGACTTTAAAATGCTACGCTTATTAAAAAAGTCCAGATTTACTTTTACATCAGAACTGTGTACTGAATGAAAAAAATATGTAAAAACCAACATTTTAATTTATTAATTTACTTTGTGAGCTATACAATGTATTTCTACAGTGCTCTTTCTGTAGGGCATATTTCACTGAAACTTGCCTTTTACATACAAACAATTTGCTTAGGATTTGCTAAATACAGCCAGTTCAAAGTAGAGACTTACAATGTTCTTGTCAACCAAGAGAGTAAGCCATGAGTATCAGCTGATAATCAGCTGTATGCAGTATTTAAGTCCAATTTAGCAGTTGTCACACTCTAGGAGTTCACACATGTGTGCTTGAAACAAAACTGATTTACCATGACAACGAACTTGCTTGTTAGTTTGTAGCCAAGAGCAATAAGCCGTTTCATCAATGCTGGGGCTGACTATGTACTGGACATTTTCCACACAAGAAGAGTCAATATTCAACTCTGAAGTTCAAAGCCATCTTACTCTCACACGCCAACATTCACTTGTTTGGCGTTGGTAATACATGGGTGTGATATATGACAGGGCCATATCAAAGAAGACGGCAAACTGAGATTAATCGCTTTCATGTAGTAACATTGGAAGTCACACACTAAGGATTCATACAAACCTAGCAGAAAGGATGTACAACGGTAAAAGATATACCCCTTCACACTCAAACAATCTCTGATTTGCACTGATATGCCTCAAATTGTCTGGTCAGCAAGTCCTACAGACAGTGCATAGCCATAGACATGTAGGGGACCTGGGGTGGTGAGATTGGTGTATCGTGGTGTATAGTGACGCTTCATGTGCCTTGCCTTTCTACTACTTCCATACCAGTAGTACTTGACTTAAAGTAAGGCTAATGAAAACAAAACTTGGATTGCCAGTATATTCCATTTCACTTGTACAGCTATACTGGAAAATATACCATTCGAGGGTACTCCTACACATGCTTGGAAGTAAGTCTGGGACAGCTAGCTTCCTGCCTATGCTACAGCCAGCTACCATCAAAAGATGGGTAAGTAGTAAATTAATATTACACGCACTATGACAAGCTTTGCAGCATATACATAACTCCCCTACTTCCCTGCATATGGACCAAACCTCGCCACTTTCAACAACTGGATTGTACCATGGTCAACTGAAAAATATGGTAAGTCAGTATCAAACACAGTGTTGTGATACGGACACATCAACACGCATTTCATTTTTTTGCATAGTACGCTACGATGCCAATATAAGCCTTTACCAAAGAACTGATGAAATTATAAATCAAAACTACATATCACCTTTCCTTTCTCTCTTGTACAGTCTAAGCACCATAATTCTAAATGAATCTACAACATATCTAGATTCTATATAAAAGAAGACAGTTGAAAAGGAAATGAAGTTGTTATTACAATAATGGTGAAAGAAACACTGAATGCTGTTTTCTGTTATAAATCATTTCCACACCTCGTTTTGGAGATTGTTTCAAGACTTGTTGTGCACCCTCACAGGCAGAGTGCATATTCCCTGACAATTTGAAAAAGTGAAGTCTCCATAATCTCAATGCCAATGTCAAATATTGATTATATCATTCAATGCAACAAATGAGGTGATATTATAAAGGTATAGACTGTTGACAGTAACTTACGCCATTCTGGCCTTTTTTATTGCACTTCTCTTGTTTCAACACTTTGAAGCAAGCTGGGGGCTAACACAGAACTCACCTGCAAAACTATCCAAGATGTACCAAGCTTTTGCTTTGTGCACATCCTCACCAGACTACACCTGCAACAACACAGACTAGCTTTACTACAGCTTGCTGTGATGTGCTGTTCAAAACACACAAAATGTAATGAGAAACTGTCAACAGTCTATGGTAACACAGAAATGTCTGTTCAGTGCAATGCCATACACCTGGCACTGGCCAAACTTAGCTTTCTGAAGGCAAGTAACCTTACAAATTTATGCCAAGAATTGTCCATTCTTTGATGAGTCAGCTAAATATACTATCAATATTTGGGTAAGCAAACTTTGAAAGGCAAATGCCACGGCAAAGCATCATGGGTATTTTCTTGTATAGTACTCCAGATTATTCATTCAAAAGCTTCCTTGAAAATGTCAGCTTTTAAACATAATTTAATTCACTGATGCATTTTGCAAATATCGGCTTCACTGCACTGCCACTAATTTTAAATACTTTACTTGCTAACTATTGTTTGATTTCTTTATGGTAGTGATGGTCAACTCATTGAAGCAGACTGAACCGAGTAAATGAGTTGGTTTTCAAACCAACTTAACATTCTGGAAAGTTCAAATACTGCGGCAGAACATTCACATGTCTACTGCTTGTATCTTTTACAAGACATAAACTTGGCATTGAGATTATGGACAGTTGGATTTACAAGCAACAAAGTGGACATTATGTTGCTATTACAGTAAACTAAAAATCTATATACAGCATCACATCTTATTGATAGATAAATATCTGCTAAACGTAAAAATAATGACTGTATACATGTCAGCAAGGTATCAAGTTATTGAAGAAAATAAGAGGTTTCTGAACAGAAGTGAAAATTTTACAATTTTTCAGTTACACACAAGCGGATTCAATTATTTGATCAAAGGGATAATGAGGTATGAAATCAAATAATCAAATTACCTCTTGGTAAAAGGATAGGGGAATTCACTCACTAAAATACAGAACTGTCTGTTTTCTAGACAATACACTGTGATCCATAACCTCTTCACTTGGTGTCTGATATGTTCCTGTTTTCTAGCACAGAAATAACCTCCTTTTTCCACCAGATTTGGTACTTTATCTAGGAAAACGACCTGACACTTCCACTTATTTTCCCTGCAAGAAGAATCTTAACTCTTTCTACATGAATAAAAAATGAAGCAATAGGGGAAATTTTATGACAAAAAGAGTATGGTAATGCTTTGGTGTCTCATACTCAAATGCTGATGGAAAATTTCACCTGCACTGCTGGAATCCCCTTTGTTTTGAACAATCAAATCTGGCAACAAACTTCACTAATACCACATGATATCCTTCGATGAAATTTCAACATCATGTAACGCTACTATTACACACAGTTGAGATTTTTTTGCTGAGAATCACTATGACTAGTTTTCACAAGAGTTTTAGGTAAAGACTAGCACAACAGGACAGAAAAATCTCATCTTCCAAACACTGTCTCATGTTTTGTGGCGGCAGGTGGTAAGGAAATGTCACATGATATCAATCGTATAATGCTACCAATCTTGAGGTCATGGCATCTTTCAAGAGAGAACAATTCTATTTTCCAAGTATGTTTAAATGGACATTAAATTAATCAATTAGAAAGTGTCTTTCTATACTGTGTTGTTCATGAAATCTACACTGAAATGACAGAATTTCAAGCAAAAACAGCACCCTGTAGAACAAAAAGGTAAGAGGCAATGGTCAATTTGTTTGGAAAACTACGTTCATCAACAGAAGAATGAAATCATCAAAAGAAGACTGTGACCCTGCATTTTGATGCAGTCACAGTGGGGTTTTTTTTATACCTTTCAAAGCAATTTTTGAAATGGATTGATGGAAACAAAAATACCCTGCAGTAACGATGCAGCTGATTGGATCAGTATGTACTTCATGTAATCTTGCTGGATTCATGTTTTATACAATAAGGGATTTCTGGTCAGTCAGGATACACTTTTATCAAAACACTGGTAGAGATGTTTTTGGAGGCTACTTTAATCGACACTGGTGTGTGCACACTTCCTTTACCCATAGATCTTTTACGGTCTGTGCTGTACCCTGCAACCTTTAAAATTCTACCTTACTGAAGACAGGAGGGCCATATCACAAAACAGTATCGGAGGTTATGGAACACATGCTGGCGCAAAACACAATATGATTATTCCACAAAGAAATTGTACACATGTAAAAGAACTCATGGACCATGCAATAAAATACCTTTATCAATAATATGCAAACTTCCCATAGGTCAACAATGCGACAGTGTTCTAACACTTCGGTTGGCTAGGATTCATTTCCTTGCACTGTGCACTGCTTACTAATTTTAGCATGGAGAAATATTTTTCATTTTGGCATTAGATGTTGAAATACTTGTGTCAAAAAAGATCAGAGATAATAACATTATCAACATTTTATTTTATATTATAATAATTCGACCATACAAGAAACATTAGTGTATGCAACGGTGACTATAATATTTAACAGGTAAATTTTCTTTTTTTTTTCTCTTTTTTTTCCTTTTTTTTGAAGTATGTATTTCAACTTCTTGATTTCCTAGAAACAGAAACCCAACTTTGCTAAACCACTGCACACAAGTACATGTGACATCTTGATACTTTATACCTTTCTGAACCAAACTAAGACCATACAAACTGGCCTTTTTTGATGTGATTTTTCTGTCTAATATGCTATAACTGACCAGTCATGTGTTTGAATATTGACAGTTTTCATATCCAAGGGTTATGATCACTTGACCCATCTCAAGGCAACTTTACCTGTTTGGATATTAAAACTTGCATTCCTGCAAACTGGCAATGCTTTTGTAGCAAACACTTCTAATCTGATACCAAAAGTACAGGTAACAGACTACACTGTTTCTGCACAAAAGCTTGAAAACAGCTTGGTCAAGCTGGCAACATTTTTGATCAACCAGAAAACATAAACAAAATATTCCCTACAGTGATGTAATGAACAACTGACCTGAACAGAAATCCTTGTAATGATTGTTCTCTGCAGGAATAATTCTTTGTTCTAGTGTTATCATGTTTAAATGAGATTGGCATTCAGCTTGCTGGTGTTAAGAAGGCAGACAGGAATTTACACCTTCCCTCTGCACCCTATTCAGCTGTAAACTGCAACATGGTTACCAAGAGCTACCAATTAATTTCTCAGAAACATGGTTAAAAAAGAAAAGGAATCTTGAGTATTTCTACTTTAAAATGGTAATATATGAGTTGTACATAGAACTGAAAGTCACCAATCCACAGTGTTTTTCTTGTCTGCCTTTCATTATTTCAACTCTGCAATTCATAGACAGAAAGTCACACTTTACACAAAGCTACAAGTCTTACACTTATACCCTTGCCATTATCTGTCAGAAATCAGGTAAAGAAAACAGGTTTGTGTTAATCTAGGTCATGTCTCTCCATTTTGCCACGGCAAAAGAGAAACAAGTCATGCTAAGATGATTTGCATAACGCAATCCATTAATTCAAGTATCATTTCTACTGAATTACTATATTACAATTATACGATAAAAGAAACACAGTTTGTGAATCTAAAAAAGTAAAACCTGCTGCAGTTATTTTCAATAAATCAACCCCTCCCACAAAAAAGGAGTTATTTGCAATGTCACCCTAGTCTTGAAAAAACCCACTGATACTTTTTTAACATTTGGGATGTGAAATATGCCGGAGCATTTTTCTTAACATTTAAATATGAAAACAAATTACGAGTCTTGCAAAATGTCACCAAGTTGACCAGGACCAACCCCAATGCACAGTAATTCATAATCATTGCCTACGATATTTTTTTGACTACTGCTAAAGCTATCAATGTACATGTACAACCATCCATATACAAATTCATGTCCAAAACTTTCCCTTGCTCAAAAGCTCACTCCCTGAACATTTTTAAAGTAATTTTACCATAAATGCAGAAATTCACCACAAATGTACTGTACTGAGGAAAATGTAAATGTCAAATAAGAAGGTATTCAATAATAGTAATTATTGTTCTTGGTGTGGTTGGGGTTGGTCGCGGTACAGATATTCATCTCATTGTGTCTAACTTTCCACTTTTTATATCTATATATTAGTTTTTAAATGAAATTTGTTAGTGATAGATTTCAGAGATCTCTCTTCCTAAGTACACACAGTCTGTACATCTTTCTTCAGTAAACTGCTACTCTTCCGCTTTATATGATTTTCTTAAATTCTGTTTTGTTATTTTTTTTGCTTTGATGTTCCTCAGAACATGATGTAAATTTCCTGCGTCGCTTGTCATTTCTTCACAGTATTATGCAACAGTTGCTCTCCTCTGTTTTGCCTCTTTTCGTTTGGCCTGCAATGAAAGATAACCTGGTGTTAGCTCATGAGAAATGAACCTTAACTCTTTCAATCCCCATTTCTCTCGGTAAAGGTACAATGAAGCTAAACCCTTCTAGTTTCACCTGTGTAAAAGTCCAATGAACCTTCACCCTTTCAAGCCCTTCTTCCCTGTGTAAAGGCTCACTGAACCTAACTCTTTCAATCCCCATTTCCAAATGTAACAGTCCAATGAAACTTAACCTTTCCAAACCTGTCTTCCCTGTATAAAGGTCCATATTATCATAGACAGCCATAGGGTTGCACTAAACTCTGCTGATGAACAGGTTAATGCCAGCATTTTAATAGCTCATTGTCAGCATACTCTGGAAAGAATGTCCTATTTTTAGACATTCACTCCATTGGTATGACTGACAAAACACTTGATATTGTTAATTCATTGTTAAGTGCAAGGACATATCTACTTCCTCTTCCTCGCACATGTAACTAAGTCATCACACTGTATTGAGAACATGTACAAAAATCAAAATAAATCATCATTGTATTTAAGTCATGTGTTTTAATGTAAAAATTGAATGCTATTTCCCACAGTCTTCTTTGTGGTTAAGTGAAGATATTACAGGTGAGAAATAATGACTTCAACATTTAGCACCATGTACAATAAAGGTAAATGGAGCGTGTGTGATTTCCAGGGGGATGGGAGATACTACAGCTATATATACATGTACAGTGGATTGCTATTATTTTTTGCAGTTGAAGCAAAAACACAAGTAAAAATAAATAATAACATCTTATTCCTTTCATACAGAAGAAACATGACTTTCTTCATCATTTGCAAACCTTCTACCGAGAAAATTGAAATTATCCTGCTATCACAGATGGAATTTTAACAGAGGAAAAAGTAGGAAAGTACCTTGTGAATTGGGTTCTGGAAGATTCTCCCTGGGTACCAGATGCATAACCGTCGTCTTTCCTGTTGGTAGTTGTAAAGCTGTGTGCAAAAGCAGAAAAAGATAGAGGGCATTATGATGAATCCATTGATAACATAACATAACAAACTAATGCATACACCTCTACATACAAGTTATTACAACAGCTGTTAACATAAATTACGCTTCATACAATGCAGGGTCAGTCGTTTCTGTACAGTGTAGGTTATCACAAATATTGAATTTTCTTGTCTCACAAGAGATCCACAGATATCAAATACTTATGTAACTATTTCTGTGTTTTATAACATTTTGAAAGTCAGTCAGTCTCTCTCTCTCTCTCTCTCTCTCTCTCTCTCTCTCTCCTCTCTCTCTCTCTCTCTCTCTCTCTCTCTCTCTCTCTCTCTCTCTCTCTCTCTCTCCCTCCCTCCCTCCCTCCCTCCCTCCCTCCCCCCCTACAAATAGAGACTATGATATGGGCATACACCTACAATGACATTTTTAAGTTGATCATCGTGACGGCACTAACACACTTCACCCTTTATTGCACAAGGAAGTGTCCTGACATTTCAAACAAAACATGTGACACTTAAAAACTTCCTGTAGTGAGCACATAGAAGTGATTTCATACAGTTAGAAACTATAACACATTAACACGACATCACTCAACATTTTGCACTTTATTTGCCAAAGATCTACGGTACAATATGTAAAGTAAAACTGTCTAAAAGAGACAATAAATGTACATGGTTCCACAATTCCTTGATCTGAGTAATGACAAAACAGAGTTAACATGGATAGGAAATAAGCCATAAATCTCACAAGTGTTGTTCCATATAGTAACGCTGCATGGTGTCCTTTACACAAATATTTACCTTGAAAATGTTGTACTACAGAATGGAAAAGGTACTGGAGCCATCTATTCTCATATATATTAAATATTTCCATATTTTCTGGTGTAAATTAACTGACCATAAACCAAGACACTTAAGGTGGTTGGAAAGGCTATTTTTGCACCAATTCTTTTCTCAGAGTTAATGTCAAGTTTCAAGTGTTAGAATCAAGATATTTAGTTCAAATTTTCAGGATAACTCCCTTAGTTAATATATTCTCCAAAGAATATAAAAATTGTATATTTGCAGCCATGATTTTGAAATATGACA
Source organism: Ptychodera flava (assembly GCF_041260155.1). Classification (NCBI taxonomy): domain Eukaryota; kingdom Metazoa; phylum Hemichordata; class Enteropneusta; family Ptychoderidae; genus Ptychodera; species Ptychodera flava. The sequence goes on along the minus strand of NC_091931.1, from coordinate 6,055,131 downwards.
CCAGTAAATATTAAAATTTAATTTTTCATATATTTTTTACATATTTGAATTTAATAATAATTGGATAGTATTAATATTATCAAATTAGTTATAAATATGTTGACACTATTTATTGTAAGATTTGTACGGCAGGATTTGTTAATAAAATTTGTTTTTATGATTTTACATGGGTTTATATATCAAAAAATTATTAAAAATTCTTTCAAATTTCAAAATGTGATTTTTCAAAAAGTACTTCAAATACAGGAAAATTGTGCCGTACAAATCTTATCTGTAACCTTGTTAATAGGCTGTAAAAATTCCATGTCCATATCTCATTTCAAAGTTGGATTAAATTGGTATACAATTATGTAGGAAAACTGTTATTCTGTCAAAAATGTTGCAAACAAGCCATATTTGCACCCCTCTTTTGAAGTCATAGAGCAGTTTTTTTGGTTAATCTCACTTTTGACACCTCTTTGACACTCAAAGAATCTAAAATGCATTTACAATAGCAGTCACTCACTCTGAATGCCAGCACCGCCTTGTCAAACTTTCCTGAAAAACAGCAAATAATGACTTTCCCTTTTCAAACATTTTATTAAAAGCTAGGGGACCTCTACCATAGTTAATACACTAAGGACTCCCCAACTTCTTCTTATTTGGTCAGTTTTTCAGAAGTTTTAACAGGCTATAACTCTGCAATGCCTTTGTGCCCAAATGTCTAGTTTTTTTTATTCCACAGAGAATGTTGACTACTTTTATATTTTAATAGTTTTGTTGAAATTATAACTGACGCTCTAGCCTTTCCAACCACCTTAAACAGTTGCTCTAAGCTCAAACTTAACATAAACTTTGGATGTAATTCAAAATGTCCACATTTAGCACAGTGTTTGTATGTTTTAAAAAATGTTATAGTGTTCTGTTACCAATGATGAATTTCATTTTATTGTATCTATTTATCCTTTTTGCGGCAATATGGAAACCATCCACATCTTCATCAGGAAAACTTCAAAATAGCAAACTTATTAAAATGTGCCATGATTTTATAGCAAGTTGCAATGTTCATAGGAAGGGATGAAAGTTCATGACGTTTGTCTGGTAATGTCCATTATACAATGTCATATCTGCCTATATTCTTGTATGTAATCATGTTTCCGATATGTTGCTCTATAACAGTGACCATTTCCTTTTATATTTATTACACAGGTAGGAGTATGATTGACCGTAAAGGCCTTGTACCTAATTAATAGATTATTAATAACACAGACCATTTTTGTTAAAACATTTGGCACACAAATTCAAATATTCTGATGGGAACGTTAAGAATTTTTCTGCAGTTCCTGGCTCATTCATACCAGGTATACTGCATTAAAATCACATTCTAAGGAAGAAAGAAGAGCGTAGAAATTTGACGACTCACTACCTCACTTGCTTAATACTGTGTTCATGTTAAGAACTAAACTGACTGATAAATGTACATGTATCTGGTTGAAAGTTGCCTGCATCAGCAATTGTGACAGCAGGTACAAAATAAGACACTTATGACCTTCAAAAAAAAGTTTTAGTTTTCTTACGACTTGACAGAACCTTTTTTTTAGGAGAAAATTAAACAAAAATGAACACATTACTAATGCTAGTGCTGTGATAGTTGATGAAATATTTGAATAGCCAGTCTCAGAAGACTTACAATGCTCAGAAATGTGCTGTGACGCTCTTTAATGTTTTTCAGAAAATTCTCCAGCAATTATGTACATAATCACAGGAATTTGTTCATCTACGATTACCACAGTATCAAATGATGGAACTGCTGTGTGCAATATATTTGTGAAACATATGGAGGAAAGTCATAGCTGTGGTATAACAGTATACCGGTATAACATTGCTATGGTGGTGAAGTTGTTCATCTCTCACACATACAGTTTACAGGCGTTCCAACTCTAATTCACATTTTGAAAGATTGTGTTAGACAGCAGGACAGGGGTTCTGAAGTAAAGCAGTAAGCTTTAATTTGTAAGCAATCCTTTATTTTAGCAACAGGGAATTATTGTGCAGTTCTCTTTAGACAGGTCAAGTTAAGAAGTGGAGCAGTGCAGCTCGTAGATAATCTGTTCCATTTACAATCACTTTGCCAACACTTCTGCTGGGTATGGACGCAATTGTTTCCGTATCTAGTTAGCTGAATTCACCACTCCACAGGAACAAGCAGGACTCATGAGGACATAGCTTTAGTTTCCCATGGGATTGAACAACTACATCCTGAATTCCCAAAGATGGAATCTTTCCCTGCACATGCCTCAGACTCTGTATCTACGATCAACTCTACTAGGAACTTTGATAGCGTCTTTTAACTTGGCCCAGAAAAGATCTCTTGCTGTGTCATTGTTTTCTCTTGGCCATTTAATATAAATTCTCCTTGCAAAAAGTTTTCTCAGAGTTCTTGTCAAGTCTCTGTCTGGGATTGGCTCAAGCAAAACAGGAATCACAACATCTCTACCTTCATCGAATAATCTAAGTAGAGCCATTTCCATTTCAAAGTAACACCATTCACTTTTAACAAAATTTGGTGTCAATATTAATATAGTCTTTCTGCTGTCCTGAATGCTGTCTATGATGTTATCAATGATTGTTTTGCCAGGTATGAAATTTTTGAAATCAATACAGATGTTAAAAATTTTAGGGTCACCGACTTCTAAGTGTGTGAGTAGCTCTCTAGACACCCAATCTTCATCTGCACTGTTGTACGACACGAAGGCATCAAACGACTTTTCCCTTTCTTCCATATCAACTAACTCATGATACCTCCACATCTTTAATTTCAACATAAAGCAAGCATACTTAACATACCACCTTTTGTACACACAAAGACCAAGGACTACAGCCAGAACACAGGCAGTACAAGCAAGGCTTACTAATAGGTACACAAGAAGAAGAGACTCGCAGTTCAACAGCCAAGGGTCAAAGTCCTTCACAAATGTGGGTAACTGTTTGTGGTCATCGGGCACTGAACACTGGTAATGATGAAATTCCTTTACATTCACAACTAGGTCCCTCTGGGCCCACTTTCTAAACCACCTTAGCTGACAGTCACAATTTAAACTCACTTTTTGCAAATCAAGGACCTGTAGTGATGGCAGAAACTTTGCATCCAGGAAAGATTCCGGAATGTCGGTAAATCCATTTCTGGCTAACAGCAATGTGTGGAGATTGGGTAAATGCCATGAACTGCCTTTAATTGTGACAATGTTATTACCACTCAAGTCAAGATAATGTAAATTTGTAAGATTTTTGAACAGTGACATGTCTAGGAAGGTCAATTCATTATCATTAAGTTGCAGCAATTGTGCACTTGGAATACTATCGATGAAAGTCTGAGATAAGTAGGAAATTCTTGTATGTGCAAGAACCAGTTCAGTCAGGTTAGGGAACTGCAAATTCATTTCCTTCCAGTCTGAATTGAATGAATTCTCCCAAATGTTTTCATATTCGGTTGATATTCCATTCTTGAGAATTAATTTCCTAATGGAGAATGCGCCTTGCAAAATGCTCAGGTCAAACTTCTGGCCAGAGAGATTTAAGTATTCAAGATTGGGAAGTTTTGAAAACACATGCTTTATGTTTGAAATAAGTGGGATTAAAACATTATTGGCCAAGTCCAAAGACCGAAGTGATTTCAATTTTGGCAGACACTCCAATTTGAACAGCTGGTTGTCTCTAAGACTTAGCACCCACAAGTCAGGGACTTGGCAAAGGCTATGTGACATTATTTTATCTTCAAATCTGAGATCCATTGATACCATTGCTAACTCTCTCAAGGTAGGTATTATGAATATTCCCTTCAATGCAATCTCTTCTTCATATGATCTGCCTGTTAAATAAATGTTCCAAGAAATGTTGAGAACTCTTAGTCTGTAGGTTTGATTTGTAAAAACCCGAAAAGCTTCCACACATGTCACATCAAGGAGATTTTTTGACAAATCCAAAACCTCTAATTTTTCTAAACCCCAAAATGCTTCCTCGTGCAACTCATTTAACGCATTTGAGCTTAGGTTCAGTACCTGCAATTCTCTTGTATTTTTGAAAGCCTTTGCTTTAATTGATTTCAGCCTGTTTTTTGACAAGTTCAATTTGGTAAGATTTGAAGGAAATGAAATTGTATTAGATATTTCGTGTATCTTGCGTGCCAAACTCAAGGATGCAACCCCTGAACAAGACAGTGATGTCAAAAATGGTGAAAAGAGGTACGTCAGGTTTTTTGACATGACTGAGGTAAATTCAAAGTAATTGTCATCCACTACCAATGATCTTGTGCGCAAGTGATAAAAGGCACCTTCTGTAATTACACTGTCTTTTTTTAGTATGTACTCAATTACATTTTTTGTGTAAATTAACTGGAAAGTCACCTCCTCCAATGTCACGTTTTCCATTGATTCCCCAAAGTGAATTTCTGAAAAATTGCCACCAATCACAAGAATTTTCAGACCGTGCAATTTTGCCAAGGCATCCGACGGAATGACATGCAGTCTTGTTGGAGCAATATTCAATGTCTTCAACTTTGATAGCTTCTGAAATGTCTGTGGATGTAGCTCTGTGATGTAGGTATAGGAAAGATCCAGTAATTCCAACTTTTCTAGGTAGTCAAAGGCATCAGACTCTATTGTCCGTATAGGATTTTTTCTCAGCTCCAAGTGGCGCAAGTTTTTCACATGTGTAAAGAAACTTTTGTAGAGTCTATCGATGCCAATCATCACCAACTTCAAGACAGTCAATTTGTCCAAGCCATAAAAGACATTTTCTGTAAGAACTGGGGTAGTATAATTGCTATCCGAATGGGAGGTTGTAGAGTGGCAGTTCAGACCCAGGTACTCAAGCTTAGTCAAGTCTGCAAACGATCTCTCTCCAATATGTCTCACTGGATTATGCACGATGTCCAATGTTATAAGATGGCTCAGTCCGACAAAACTTGAAGCACTGATGTGTGTAATGTTGTTTTCAATCAATTGTACATGTGTTATATACTCTGGCAGCTTTGCCAGTATGCCATTGTCATAGTTACCGACAATCCGCACATAGCTCTGATTGTATACTTTCCATGGTGTAACAGGGAGTGAGTGAAAGCTTGCTCCAAACACACCTATCCCATAGACAAGTATCAGGCATTGGAGACCAGTAGCTACCCTGCCTTCCATTCTTGGTGGAATTCACGAATGAAATGGTACAGTAAATGTTCCGCAGGCACTGGTCTGCCTGTACAGGGTTTTTTTGTGTTCTTTAATATTAACAACAATGACATGGGGAAGTGAAACACTAGCAGCACATGATTGGTGACGCTGACTCATGCAGAACCTACCATTCTAATGGTGGCACAAAGGGAATTTCCAACAGTGGATATTTCTTGCAGTCTTGAGAGACACCAACAACCCTTATCACTTTTATAAGGCATACATTTCCTCATGCCTTTTGACATGTAAAATACACCTAACTCACGACATACTATAGTCTACAACTCAAAATTCCCAGATATGGAACATAACGACAGATCACATGTGAGTATCAAATCAAGTTACAGTATCATGTATGGACACTCCAAGTGTTAAAAGTAACCTTTGAAAATGCCTCTGGATAAGAGTCTACCCTACTTTAAGCTGGGAAAATGTTTTACAACTTATAGAATACATCACAATAGCACGAAATTAATGTTAAAAAGTTATGAACTTATAAGTATCTAACTGAAATTCATTTTTGTACTCATCATGAAGAAAAAATACAAGAAATACAGTGGCCATCCATTAGGCACATGCTCATTAATACAAAACTGTATGATTTATGCTAATTGACAATATTATAATGAGCTAGAACTCATGGCAGGAGGAAAGTTCTGTGGCTACGATTTCAAACTTGATTAATTTCCAAAGGAAAATTCTGGACAAGCATTAGTGTCATCTTCTTGCAATATACAAACACCAACACCACTTGGAGTACAGTACCTATTATACCATCCAATCTGATCAACAACACATTTTTCATTTTTGACATTTATCATGTTTTAGCTCTTCAGCATATTTTGCACCTAGCAACTGCCCGAACAAAATCCTATTTCAGACCTATGTATTCATGAAGAAATGAAAAGACAACTTGAGGCAGTTTACAAGTTTGTTGAAGCGTGGAAATATACTTATTCACATGTACATGACAATACTCAGAGACATATACACAGACTTTTCAAGACAGATCAAAGCTGAATACAATATGTATCAAAAGTGGAGGTAATGGCATGATTTTCAAATGATCTTTGAAAACTGCTTAGAGTGAAATTTTTGTTTAGTTTCATAACTCTTATGTCTTTGATTAGAAATTTGTTTAACATACATGTATATGTTATCTTGTGATTTCCATATCATATATATCTCATTCCAACTATGAACATTATTATTTCATCTTTGCATGAGCAAACCAAAACCAGTAGAGACAAAGTATGGATTATTCACTGCTTTATGTTTACTTTACATACATGTACTTTGCTCTCCATTGACCCTCTAAAATGAGTTTTGCAATTCCTAGAGAGGGTCTCTAGTTCTTTTATGTACCGGTAAAATTCCTAATTGAAGCCGCGGCTTGTATTAGAAACATTTTTGAGGGACCCCTGGGATCACGCACTGAAGTCCGGTGCGGCTTCAATTACGTACATTTCCTGTGTTTCGATTTTTTTCTCAATGCTCACCAAGCATTGCAGGGGCAATCGCTATTGTTATGCAAATTAGTATCAATGAATTCTGCGTGAATAAATTACCCGCATAAAAAGCCCCTACCCTAGTGTAACTCCAATATAGAAACGTTAGGAGAGTGTATTTGGTCGTTAAACTTGGTAAAATTCCTTTTAGATAATAAGGAAACTATTAAAAGATGTTAAAACAATGAGAAACTGGAGTTCCCTTGACAGCATCGTAAGGAAAATGACACGTTTTTCCAGTACTCCCGGCCAGTACTTTCTTGATTCTCTGACCCTGCTGACCCCCGTCCCCTAAATAGAATAGTCTCACTAAGGTCGGCCATGTTGACCAGCTAGCAGCATGCATGATCGATGTCTTTGTTTCAAGTTAAGGGGTTTTTGGACGCTGAAATTTCACAAAAATGTCACTTCTGTATTCAGAGATTGTACAATCAATTTCTTTGGATGTGTAAGTCGATTTTGAAAGCGATAGAAGATCAAATGGTTTTGAAAAAAATCGTGCATAAAATTAGCATAAATTAAGCGTCCATGGCATGGCAGATGGGTCCCCTTGATTTACAGCTGTCTTGTGTTGCCGAACCGGTGGCTCATACTCGGATAGTGCAATAAAGGCAAGTGAATGACCTTTGGTAACTTTACTGGCATGTTTTTGTTAACTGTTTTGTGGTCAAATTTTATTTTCTCATGATCAAAAACGGAACGTGTACAAGCTTATATGCACCCACCATGGTCATTCAGCAACCACAGTACAGTATAGGCAGTTCATTATGTCAATATGATGCAGGTGGTAGTGTTGTACGTCAGGCATCGGTAAGGGTACGTGGGTATTGAATGAAAACTACGTATTTGAAACATGGTATTTCAATCTCTCAACTATTTTAACTTGTACACAAACACCGTTGCTTCAAAATTGTTGCATCAGGTAATTGACTATGGCGGTGTTTACCACACTGACAAAAACTTTGGCCGTGTTCAAACATACACACAAACGTGCCGATACATGGGGCATTGTTTGTACTTTTGTTACTATCAATGACAAAATGCACAATGGTAGTAGTGTTAAAAAGGAACTTTTTATTGGGTATTTTTTCTGTAAGAAAGACACCTGTCAATCATTAGCACAAGTCAATGAGGCGACATAAGCCAGCTGGTGTTAATTTCAGCATGCATTGTTTCATGATGGGCTCAGAGAAGGGGTGCGGCTTCTATAATGGTACAATTCAAAAACCCAAAATGGGCAAACAATGAGCCAAGACAATGTTTCAAAGTCAGGGTGTGGCTTCAATTAGAGGTGCGGCCTCAATTGGGATTTTTACGGTACTAGTTTCAAGACTTGTTTTCTTGTTTTCATATTTTAAAGATGCTGTTTTTCTTATCATCTATGACAGGTATAAATTGTTGTGAAAAAGAGAAACTTGACACTCGTACAGACACACACACACACACACACACACACAAATGAAAACATTAAAAACACACAAAATACAACTGAGAACGGTACTGTTTTATAGGTGTACGGGTAAGTACAGCTCTGACCTTTCACTGACATAGAATGATACTTAAGTAAAAATAAAATTTTATCTTTCACAAAAATCAAAGGTAACAGACTTTATGATAGAAACAGTCTTTATGATAGAAACTTACCTCCTAATGTAACATTACTATGTAGAAAGCGTCCTTGGTAAATAAGGCGAAGGATATGAGGGGAGTTCACTGCATCTTCTTCCCACTCTGTTGAAAAAAATAAACATAACATGAATGAGCAAATGTTCTGTAAGTGATGCAAGATATGCTTTAGCAAAATGATACTAATTCACTTCAAAAACTGGCAGAAATGTATGTAATTTTCCATGTTTTTTGGCAGTGTATGTATGTTTGTACATACATGTATGTGTGTGTGTACACAATAGGTGTAATTAATCACACTTCCTGGTACCTGTTGGCCAACAGGTCCACACTGCCTGCAACTGTGTCATGATTACTGTTCTCACAAATCAGTTAAAGTTATTAAAACAATGTGAAAGCCATGTTTGAGTTGACAAAACAAGATATTCTACACTCTTGCCACTGGGGGCGCTGTTCTCCCAAGTTTTGATGGTTATGCATGCCAGTGTGACCACTTAGCCGTCACCAATTATAATTCTCTCTTTAACACAGCTTTTACCGATTAGATCGCAACATCAGAAATCAAATTGGTGTCAATTTTGTCATGAAGTTTGATTAAAATTAGGCTGTAACGGTCAAAGATATTCAAACCAGTACACTTGTACTTTCATATTGACAGGTCTGACTTCAGGAAGAACCAAGAGATTGTGAAACAAATATGATGTTCACAGGCTGATCTAGTGAAGATTTGATTAAATTTTGAGACTGTTACAGATTTGGTGTTATAGTTTATGTCACTGAACAATGTGTTACACTGGTCTTTCTGGTAACTTGAGTTTTTCATGATGATATTGAATTGGCTGTGCGTTAGTTTATTGTACCCTGAGGAATTCCTAATAATTTACACTCTGAACAAAAGTCTTGCTTTTTTGACATGTTTTAGGCTGTGATGATTTTCTTTATTTTATTAATTGTACTTGTGTTATTTTCAGCTTTCCATGTTAATGTCATCTGGCAAATTTAGTCTTGTAAGGTATGTCACATCAATCAGTATAACAATAACTACATATGGCAATGTTTCGATGTTGCTAGGGCTAGGCCTGGCACCCGACAACTTCTCCTTATGACAAGCTATGTTATTAATATCTCCTACATTTCAAAATTTAAAGTCCAAGAGTTCTTTATGCAATAACCTTGGGATAAACAGATAGCGATATGCAAAATGAGAAGCCTGGCTTATGTTCAAGATTTTCTGCCTGAATCATGCATTGTCACATGACAACACTTCATTATTTAGCAACACATGACTTCAGACAGTCTTTCTGTGTAGTGTAGTGTAGTGTAGTGTAGTGTAAGTGTAGTGTAGACTAACACATTTGCAAAATATGCAAATGATAAATGGATGACAGATTTTGAGTGTTTTCAAAAAAATGACCATTGGCTAAACAATTTATTTTTCCCTTGTGGATGTGTGAAAGACTTGCTTCAACAAACTACTCCCATTAAGGTTTGGTCCATCATAAAAAAATATTCTGTTGACCAGGAAATAAAAATTGCAGAAAATATAAAAAAATATAGCAGAAAATTGTGTGATCTGGTTTATGGGAAGTTGTTCACCTTATATGAATCCTATGAATACAGTACATCGTAAGTTTGAGCCCTCAAAGGCCACCCAAGATTTGGATTTGCTTCAATCAAAGACAACCTTTCAAAGCCTTTGTTTCTTTAGATGAATTCTAGAATTATTTTTCAAGCAGTATGAATGGTTTTTAGCTTTGCGTTATCATAGGGTGAAATATTTGTCAGATTTTCAGCATGATTGGCCTTGTCATTTGGAAACAAAGCTGGAGCTATCAGGGTGACAAAAACTTCCCCGACCAGATACCTGTAATCATGAGTCCATTCTTTTACGAAACTTTGCAAGTTGTAAACATCACTGCTTACAAATCTCCATACAAGTCTTGTACTCACCTGGTGGCCAATTTTCATATACATGTGATGCTATATCACCTGCTGAGTCATTGGTTGAAAATAGGAAATCTTTCGTTTTACCAGACACCAGAATCAGACGGAGGTTTATCTGCGAACAAAGCACACATAGTGTATGATGTAAAGCAAAAGCCACTTTCATTACACCTAGTAACTCTCACTATGTGTGGCTCTTATTTTTGTTGGATTTAAAAACTGATTGTCCTGCATCAGTAAGCCTTGAATTGCAGGTAAACATGCCAGGGCTTTTCATGTATTCTATTCTAATGTTCTATATAAACAAATCTTTATCAAGATTTGTAATGCATAATTTTTTCTATCTTGACATTCCATTTTGTGTGATGGTATTTTACCGTATAGAATATGTCAAAAACTAGCATATGAAAATGATTAACTCTGACAGATCTTTACCGTATGCACTGCCCTATATTCTTTTCATACATGTAATACCACAACTTTCACACATACATGTATATGTAATGTAAGTCTGCTCAATAACAGACCTTGGGTGGCTTGCCCAATCATTAGAACCTTACTCTAGGTCTTGTCCCAACAAACAACCTTTGACATGACTATTTGTTCGATAGTGAAATCAAATGTCATTGCTGATACACATTACTTGATTTATTATCAACCAGACGCTGAGATTTAGGCAAATGATTGTGAACAACATCCTTGTGGAAAGTCTGTATGGATGTTACAGTGGTACATTTATGCCTGAGACTGTACATGTAGGTATCCATGAGAGGCATAATCCACGGAGCACAGTTACCAATCCACACTACAAGTAGGTTGGTGATCACATGTCCAAAAGTGTCAACAGTAACAAGCGGACTGTCATAACAGAAGCCATTCAACATTGCAATGAGAGATGATATTTCTGAAATCCTGCAGTCACTGATGTTTTTGTCCTGGGATGTAAAAAACGTGTTATGTCAATTTCTTAACCAGATATCCAAACTTTTGACTGAGTAATATTTCTAAAACATTAATCTTTTGTTTATAACTACTAACAAAAGTGTGATTCTGAGCAAATGAACCAGCAAATGTTAACAGTCACTCAGCCCAACAGTCTGAGAACACTTCTATATCAAATAATCAAATACAGTTGAAATTATTGACAGCACTTTCGCTTCAGAGTATCGTCCTCATACCAATCTACACAAATTACATTTCACACCAGGGTGAGAACTTTATTATATTTGTGGCTGATGCTACCCTGGTCAACACATTCGTCACTGAATGAAACAACGCCCCAAAATATTCAGCATTGTGAACTGAATAACTGAACAATGTAATGCAATATGCATACAACAACAAAAATGAATTTCTTTGAAGTGCTTCTGTAGGGTTTTAAATAATTGCAACTGCAATGCATTGTGGGATAACCAAGAAAATAGTTACTCTTATAAGCCCGTTTACAGTTCCCCGCACCAGTGTTCGACACCCATGATGCCTTTCAAAACTAGCGGCTTCAAGGGTACCACTTTGCGCGTATCGCCTATTCTTTAACACAGGTCTGCTATAACAAGAATCATTTTTTGCTTGTTATCCGACTTATTCTGTCGAAAAAAGTAAGCTAATTATTCATTTTGTATATGTCAATCTATCTGAAAGCTGTTGAATATAACAGTTCGCCAATTATTTACTGTTTTATGGAAATCTGGAAGAAATTTGTGTCGTTCTAATTTATTTACACATACAATTACTGCTGTCAAACTGAATGTAAAGACTGCACTGAACATGTAAAGATTACGTACAAAAAGTAATTGTGATTTTAATATCTACAGACAAAATCTACTGAACAAAATTTTTAACTAGAAATGGGAACCCCCTCTCATGTAACAAACAAGTAAAACTTGATACGGACACAGCGGCAATCATTGAACTGGAGAATAGAACACCACCAGTCCGACGTTAGTTGAAGGAGACATGTCCTGAAGGTGTCTCCTGTAAGGTTTTTGTTGCAACCTCACAAATCTAACTTTGCAGAATCAGGAATGCTCGCTACGTGCACACTGACTGTGGATGAAAACAAACGTGAATCCCACAAACATTTTCCAGATTTCCACAAAATCGATGCACAATTGGCAAAGTGTTGCAACAGACAGCTATAAATACATCGACAAATAAAATATTACTGGTAGCTTACGTTTTCTCACAGAATGAGTCTGAAACACACGAAAAATTAATCTGGATATAGTAGACTTGTGTTTAAAGATAGGTGATACTTTCAAAGTGCAGTGGCACCCTCAAAGCCGCGAGTTTCGCAAAGCATCATGGGTATAGAACACCAGTCCGCGGAACTGTAAAGGGGCTTATTGCATGCATGCAGTTGCTTTGACCTGAACACAGGTAATGTATAGATTTACAATAGGAAAGGAAGATTACAGGTAACCCTTTAAATATTGTTCACAATTTCAAAATATTGTCCTCACACCACTTCATGAAACTCAATTTTATTGACATCAAATGCAAAAATTTACATGTCACCCTTTTACATTCAAGATTTAATTAAAGTTTGATGTCACTGGTATGGTCTAGGGTCAGTCAATGCTATTTTGCTAGTGCATGTGCAAGTACTTCAGGGGTGTTTGGAAACTAAATCATGTATCTTTTGGAAGACCATAGTCCTAACTCCCTGGAGACTGCAAATATTCTTATATGAATAATTCATAAGAAATATCTGGCGGGGAACTACATATATGCGATTATAGTAAGAATATTATGATTTTCTTAACAACGGCACTTTTCGGATTGCAGAGACTAACTGAGAAATAGAGTAAGAAACTCATAACTAGTTTTCCTATATTGCTATATTTCTGGCAGCTCATGTTGCTCTACAAATATTTTCAGCTTTTAACTTTTTGCAGTTTCTCTTCTGTATAAATTTCTAAAACATTCTTGTTGAAATAATTTTCAAATTTGTGAAGACATGAGTGAGTTGCTGACCAGGCAATGAAGGTCAATTTATCACAAGCCATTAGTGATGACGTAGTCCCCACTTGATCAACCTTTTCTAGGGCATTGATTCCCAACTCAGTGTTTGTTTTTGATTAAAGGCCTGTAAATTTTACTGGGGTTTCCTAAGTTATGTTACTGGGGTTCCCCTGAGAACATCAGATTTAGCTCATTAGTTCTGTATAAGACATGTAGCTTTATCTTGTGTCTAACGTAGCACAAGTAAAAGTCATGCAGACATGATGTAGGAATAGATGACAGTTGGTAAAACTATGTAATTGCTTTGCTGATAAGGAAACTAAAATCTGTTTTTACTTATATGAATTCACAACATGCATGATTGATGCACATTGTACATACACCAAGGCTACAAGGTCCAAACGGTGTTTTTGTTTCATTAAGGTATGGGTATAGGTATGTGTGTAAATGGTGAGCGGGACCGCTCTACTATAGGGAACCACAGTAACCATTACCAGCCTTAAAATAAACACTGTACAATACTAGGTAATCATTCACTATTCAGAAAGGAATTGTGTATGTAGAGGAATGGGAACTCTGCAAACACTGATAGAAGTATCAACAAAAGAAATACTTTTCACTATCAAACAAACAAATGAACACAATATCTTTGAGTTTCTCACGACTGTATTACACCATATGCATAATTTGATTAACCTTTGAGTGCTGTCATTTTTCCAACCAAAATTTAGTACAACATTTTAACAATTTTTATGAATTTTTCTGTAATTTTTCTGATAATTTTGGACCAAATGGACACCAAATTTCATAAGCTCAAATTTTTAATCAAAATTTTGGCAAAAAAAATTGACTGAGGTGTATTTTATGGAGGCAACAAAAACTGACTTTGGCACTCCAAGTGTTAACAATAATACTTACACAGCGATATTTGAATTTTAATAATTCAGGTATTGGCTTTGACAATGCATGTACATGTATTTACAATCATGCTATAGACAAAACACTGCTTATTAACCCACACATGAGTCAAGTGTCACTATTTTCTCCTGTTCTGCACTGCACTATCACATTTAATATGCAAGACTCTGTAAACTTACAAACTATAGTCAATACTCAGTGAACCATCCTTCCTCTCACCCCTGCCCCTAAGAAATTCAGTTCCATTTTCCTTGCCAAACTAAGGAGTAAGAAGAAGTTCCTAAATATATGAACTGCACTGCCACAAGGAAACTGAATTCATAATTTATATTTGTAAATTTACAACATACATGTATACATATTGATAATTTACGGTTAAATTATTGGATAACAATTACATGAATAAGGTGGCAGACTATTCATCAGTGAATGTAGGGTATTCTCTCTATGGTAAGGTGAAATGATGATCTCTATAACTAGTACACTCCGGGGCTGCAAATGAAGTTGTTCAAAATAAGGGGTGTTGGTAAGCTACACAATGTATTTCTTGGTGGTCAGGAAGCCTAGCAGGTACATCACAGGTATATATAATGTGGGATTTTAAAACTTCAAAACATTTTATTGTTTGCTAGTCTGGGCTAGCAAAGTGCTACATGTACCTCAGACAGTTAAGAATCCATCTACAATGTACAGTTCATTTGAGGCTGTGTAAACCCTAAAAAGTCCACAAGTTATAAAGTTCAAAATGGGCATATACATGTAGATACATGTACTGAACTGACTCAGGACTAACCATTGGCTAGCCAAGCTGGAGAGCTGTTTTCAAAACTGTAAAACATCAACTGTTTTTGGTCTGATATCTTGATATTTGAGCTACAGAAATGAAAATTCCTTCCAAGTACTGACATTGAATAATGTTGGTGAATCCTCTTTCATTGATACCAGATGAGCAACAACTACGAACATATACACAGATAAATGAACTAATTGACAACTACCTGCTTTCGATAACAATACAGAAATCAGTTATGGGTACATTTATCCCCTTTATGTGTTATTATTTGAAAGATTTATTGTCGTGACCAATATAAGGTGACTTTTCCCAGGGTTTCTCTCAATATATCACTGCCATCATATCAGAGGATGACGGAAATGTTACAAGGTTCCTGCAGAAGTTTGAAACTTGTACTGATCACCTTTGACCAAAATTATGTAATTCTATGCATAATATGGAAATACCCCTTATCTAGGGATCAAACGTATCAACACAGTCATGCAATTGTTCGGCAGGTGGACTTTACTTCTATAAATTTTTACTTCCTTAATCTCTTAAAAACTTCATCATATTCAATACATATCAACACACCAGCCAGCTGATTAAGCATCTTGAAGTTGCATCATTTAACTTTCACTGATTTAATTTGTTGAGTTTGTTTACTTGTACCGGTGTATTTCATTTTTCTAAGTCTGAAGATGATTGCTAAATTGACCATACGTGATATTTGGACAATCTTGGCAACGATTCAAGTGTGTGACCAAGTACCAAAATTCCATTTGTAGGGACGCATTTATTGTCCCCTGCTACACTGCACATGAGCTTTCTGTTTTCTTCATGTTAACTTGGAATTTGGGGAAATTTTCATGTATAAAAATAAAAAATACATTTCAAGACATGCCATGGGAGTGCATTGCATGGTCTTGCAATCCTTATTGTCTCACATACAGTATTAGCAAATATTGCTGTACCAGTGGGATGAAAATTGAAAGCACAACCAATTCTAGGTGTACATCTACATCTATGTAAGTTCTGCTACAGACAACTTTTCAAGCATCAATCTCTATTGGGATTTTACACATTCAAACACAAACTGATAAGTTCGTGTGTAACAGGTTCTCGAGAAATAAATTCAGGAAAGCATGCATGTATGTATATATCTTTAGAGTGTGGTCATATTACATGGACATGTACATGTAAATGTGTACTGGTATCCTGATGTGATCATGACAGACATGTTAACTGACAGAGAAATAGGAAGCTGGCATAGTGCCTGAACATGTAGAGATCTTCCTTGTGCAAGCTTATCAATTACCTGTAAGAACTGTCAACCAAACAACTTTTCCTGTAGTGTAAAAATAGAGCTGTAAACATTTCATACACGTAAATGACTGGCAATTCAAAATCAAATTACTATACTATGTGATTCCTACATGATTGAGCCATATTATGATAACACAATCCTACGGTATGCTGGAAGCAGCAACACTACAAACAAAATCAAAAAGTGAGGCTGAAATGGCACCATGAGCTCTAAACATATCTGAACATGAATGTCACCTTCACTGAAATTGTCAAATCATACCTCCTACCTGTGGTACATGTACTTGTTACAAAACTTTGTACATTTCTTGTCCAACTTTTCATTTCTGTTGCCCTTGCACTGGTATCTGAATAAAAATCTACCCATTGTCATCATTGCTATTCTTCTGCAATTTAAGGTGGAGCTGCATGTTGCCAACAGAGTTTTTTTCAAAGCAATATTTCTCATCAAAGATGACAAGGAAACCCCCTCATACTATATATTTTCAAAAAGCAGAGACTCTAAAGTTTATTATGGTAGGAGTGGTTTACTCGAGGAATGAAGTGGGTGTATATTGGGGTAAAAAACATCAATTTTGGTATTAATTAATAATGATAAAAATTAATTAAAGTAAAAAACTTGACACTATTTTCTGTAATGTAATATTGCATTTGAAAGAAGAGTATATGTAGTAAAAAACGACTATTTCATTTTGCATTATCTATCCTCATTCAAAAATGGCAAGGGTTAAAAGACTGACACTCAAATAAAGAGATCAAAATCATGATTAGCAAAATTCAAATGTCTCTTGTTCAAGATGTAAGAATTTTATTGCCAGACAAAATACTCTTTTTTTTTATAGAGTATTTAAAGAACATAATGTGTGAAAATTTCAGAAAATTTGACCCAGCCAGAGTGGAGTTAAATTCTTTGGAAATGTTGAAATTGGGAGGAAAAAGAAGCCAAGAAATCGGGTAATTTGCATACATTTGCATAAATTAACACTTCTTTATCACGCAACTTACGACTCCTTGACATGCTAACAGGGGAACCCAACCAATATTTTAATCTGAGGTTAATAAATTAGTTAAAATTGAATAAATATTTGCAAAAATATAATTTTTTAGCAAAATGCTGTGTTGGGTGCAGCGCCCCCTTGATATAATTTTGTCAACTTCTCTCTTCCCTAATCTCTAGCTCTTCTGTATGTATAAACAGACTTCAACACATTTTCTACATGATTTTCACTAGCATAGTACTGTCTGCTGGTCTAATAAAAAGCAGGGCAGCTAACTTAATGTTTGGAAGAACAAGATGATTTATCTTCAATGATGTTGAATGTTACTCTGAACCCCAAAGTAATACTGTAGGTCTCTTGTCATCGGTAGGGTACAGAATAAGGCTGGAAAGACAGATTTCTCAAACAGTGAACTTTAGAAGACTAGTTTATAGTCGTAATTTTTTTTCCATTTTCCAAAACAAGTCTTAGCTTGTGTTTCAATTATGACATTTAAAGATACTTTACGTGCAAATAGAGTGATGATAACAATCAATGCTAACATTCAATAATGATCAATGCTAATATTCAATCTGGCCACAGAGGGCGCTGTTCTGAACAGCTGACAGTCTGCCAGTGCTCTAAAATACATACTATTGTATGTCCTAACAAACAGTGCTAAAAAGAGTTAGTTATCCATTGCTACGATATAATCATCCCCTAAAGTTTAAAGATTGCTACATTTGGGGCACATATTCCAACTCAGACTCATTTTCAAGTATGCAGAAATAATAAAGTTCTCAAGGTCTTATTTCTTAGAAATCAAAACTTGTTTTTCCCTCATACAGTTTACATAGGAAAAGCTGCCATATTTTATTTCAAGTAACACTAAATTTTACGTAATTTGTCTGTCTATGACAAAAATTTCCATGGTGACCCCTTGACATTTATTCTTGATTTAAGGAAAAAACAGTTCAAAGTTTACAATGTACTAAGGGCAAGTTTAAATCTTTCAGTTTGGAATCACACACTACCTTCATAGGATCTGCAGAAGTAGCCTCCCCTATCTGAGTATAAAACATGATTGCAAATGTGTATACCCATAATAACATGTGACACATGTACATGTACATAAACCTGACACTTACAGAGTCACTGTAGGGTATTTGCCAAGGCATCTTAATACATGTGGGCATAAAGAAAAATATAAATAACAAGAGTTTGGAATCTATATGTAGTGGAGATTAAATTTCATTGATTTAGTTTGACAAAGTAACACACAGTCAAATTTGTCAGACTCAGAGATCAAAAACTGGTTACATTTTAAAACAGGCGCTAATGCTGATGCCTATGTAAAATTACAGGACAAAATAATAAGCCCAAAAGCAAGCACATGTAATGTGTAAAGAAGGTGAGGCATTACAGTAGCTGATATCATTTCAGGTGGGGTGTCTGCAAACATACTGTACATGTAAAGTAAATTACATGGTCAACAAATAAATGTGACAATCTCAACATAATACTACTTCAGAGAGCTAGTTGATGTCAAATCAATCATAGAATATTATCTTTTATTGATTAACAGTCAATTCAACTGACATCAATTCATTAACATTTATGTTCATGATACCCATTGTACTCCCTATTCTTGTAAGTGTGCATGTTGCACTGCTTTGAGAGTTATCAAGTGACATGAAGAGATATGAGACATTTGTCCCTTCAAGTTCTTTCAACTTCTCTACAATGAAAGAGTACAGTGTTGTTACTTGTGAACAGACAATACACCGAGGCAGGAGAAGAACTGGACAGGAAGAATGACTTAAAAGGGACAGCTGGTCACAAAGCTGACATCAGACTTCATTCAAAACAAATGTGATGTGGTAAATGCTAATTTACAAATATCAATATGCCATAGAGGCACAAGTCATACTTATTTGTCATAGTTATCACTTGACAAGTACTGTAAAAGAAAAACAGAAACAGCCATACTAGGAAATCATTTCAATAAGAAAAGACAGCTTTGTGGCAGTGTTAATTGACTGTTAATTTGGTGTGTTAACTGTAAAATACTACCATGCTTTGGATTAGCCTCACAATACAGTGCAGAGAGGCCATACATCATACAATTTAAATACTGACACCTCGATTCATGAAACATGTCTCTCTAACCATGAAAATGCTGGGGTTTTATTTTAGGTTTTCTTTCTCAAGCGAGTGACCTAAAGTAGTCAACACTTTTTGATACTGCATTGCTGAACTGAATTGCTATTTGCATAGGGAGAAAACAGGCCAAAGGTCAGCTTTATTCCTAAATTTGCATACATATGGGACTCGACAACCTTATTTGCATGCGTATTGTGCAAAATACATCGTAACATATTGTATGATTTGAACTCAATAGAGGTTACAGAAATAGGTTTATCATTCATAACATGCTGAATACACAGTTTACAGTATTAAAGAATGACTGGCATATTTATGATGAGCAAATTCCAAGCATTATGTAGACATTCGGGCCAAAGTGCAGACTAATAATAATATCACGAATGCCCATGACTTGACAACGTCTCTGATTCAATACCAGGTTGAGAATGTTAACTTTATTATAACAGTGGACTAGTACCGGAGTACTGAGTAACATTCACCTGGTATCAGAAAGAGCATTACATCTGTTTCACAATTGATCATATCTGTGTGCAATACCTATATGGATGGTATCACTCACTTACATTGAAAGTACCTTTAACACTGACTGAGTGCCAAACCCATACTGTATTATGTCTCATGATTAATAACTAAATATCTCACTTACAGATTTATCGAAACAGCCAGTCCTTGTAGACTACATGTACATACAAGAAAATGGAAGTATAAACAACTACATGTAATTGATTGCCATTACTTTTCATTTGTTATTTATCCAAATAAAAGAAAGTTAAATCAGTAACAATTAAACATTTGCAGCGTTTCATAATCAGTAAATGAAATATCAGGGAAGCCAATACTTTAACCCTTTCACCCCCAGTTCCCTGTGTACAGGTCCAACTTTACCATAGAAAACAATGGATTTTGGACAAACCATGGTAGTGAAAGGGTTAAGATGATCTCCTGTGTTTCTGATATTGAAGAAAACATTGTATCTGAGTATGCTCCATTTATCATTGAGATACAGCAAACCATTTCCTAAAATGACAGACCCTCTTTCGGCTATTATCGTCAATGACGTGCAAGAGCTAAAATATAATACTCAATATGAACCTTCAACAATGCAAGTACCTCTTTGAAAGCCACTACATACATGTATGTAACCTCGAAGAGTCACGTTCACAGCCAATACTTCAATATTTTTTTTTGTTTTTTCAAATTCATTGTGCAATTGCTAAAGGTTAGCAAAATAAGTACTTGATTTTGGTACAGTGACAAGATTTTATCAGGTGCTGCATGTAGCTGCATTTGAAGGTGTGATTTCACTGCCAAAAATTAAATGTCTGTGGCAATGAAACACAGCCAAAATGTGTAACATACATGTACATGTAGGTACTTGATGTACATTTCTGTGTGCACTTTGCATGAAACCTACAAGAGAGCTTTAATTCTGTAGCAGTCTACTGCTAGAAGACCAGACACAAAAGGTGAGTCACACATGTCAAGGATCTTTGATCAGATGTAACAGCATGACTCAGTCAGTATCATACAAATGTAGAGCAATTTACAATCAATGCCCCATTACCTGCACTGTCTGGTCATCAACACTGTGATCTATTAAAACATTGTCGGTTTATCTGTACTGCTACAACTAAATGCACCTTCATTTGGTCATTTGTGTTTCTTCTCTTTCAATTTACCTTCAATCTACAAGTACATATGCCATGGGCAAACATATTATTAACTACAAAAACCAAAGGCAGAAATAAACAATGACATTTTCTACATAAGTCATCACAAATAATGATAAATAAAAAACTTTCTGATTTTCAAAATCATTATTTTTCATATTAATGGATTTCAAAATTTTGCATGCAGCAGTTCAGTTTGAAGTTTACATCAGTTTATCATCTTCACGAAGGATTGTTTCCACACATTACAATCTCCTATGTATCTATGACCACTTTCAATGGAATTATGTTGATAGCTACACTCAGATTGTCTTATTGTGTAGAACAGAAGCTGCACGATCTCTGCATGTATCTCGGTGTAATAGTCTTTCTAGGGTTCCATTTTCCACTCTGAACTAAAACTTTCTGCGCTTTCATTTTCCACTGTGAACTGTCATCTACGACGCCTTTCCATCTCACAAAACACACTCCAATCAATACTTTTTCCCAATGATTCCCATCACATTTTGAAGGTGTGATTTCCTGAAAGATGCCGACGACCAGAAACTAGCAAATACCGCCTGCTTCTGAGAATACTACGAATCACCAGACTCAACACTTGAGTCTCAACATTTTAGAGTCAAACAGGGTGTGATTTTCATGAAGGTTATCCATACTGTAAGGGTTACATGTATAATGTGTACATGTACAGATGTACATGTGAAGGGTACAGTATAATACAGTCACAGGGAACAATTAAGACCTCTCAGAATCCTTAAAATTATCTGGTGTAAGCAGGTATAGGCATAACCCGGGTTAAATTCAGGCATTATGGCTATTTTTGCCTGAACCAATGCAATACATAAACTGGTTCTGGAGACCAGTGTACACTGTTAGTTATGAGGAAGAATGGAATCATTTGATTGACCTTGACACTGCGAAGGGGTCCCCTATATACAGCACTCACAACATTTGTAATGGAGAGGTCTTTTTGCCTGCATAACCTATTTTGCTAAAGACAAGCCTGCAGAACATTTCTGAGAATGAGCTGATTCAATCGCAATGTTTCATCAGTGGCAGTGAACCCATAGGTTTTGCCAAGGCAGCATAGTCATTTCAACGGGATCTCTTTGATGCGCCCAAAGACTCTTCTTCTTCCCATCTCTATCTACATTGCATTATCCACCAACTCCAATCTGGTACTTCCTTTCAGCTGTTTCTTTAAAATCATAACAGATGTACAGTACATGTAGCTGCAGTTTAACGTGTCTTGCATTGAACTAAACAAATATCCATGTTATGGTACACGCCAACATGTGCAACTTGTGTGTAAATCAGGAAGTGTACATTTCATGCTCATAAAGTTGTATTAAAATAAAAAGAAGAAGAACAACACTAACTTAAATCTCTTATCCAGTACGATTTATGAAAACATTGTAGAAATGGGCCTAAGAAGAAAAACTACTAGACTTAATTGTATAAACCTATTCAAAGTATTAATTTACATAAATACCTAAAAATCTTATTTCAAAGGTGTATTTGACATCACATGGTTGGAAATCCACGTGGCAACCAACCCTCATGATTGAACCAAAATTTTGTCTAATTTGCTTCTTTGCTTTGATGATGTAACTGCTTTCTTCAGTCATGATTTGGTTAATTACCTTTTGAAACAACAGCAATGTGTACAGGTGTTATTTTGTGAAGTTAAACACACACAACAGATGTGATGAAGAAAACAGCGACCATGAAACTATACACCCAGGTAAAAGTAGCCATGGACTTGAGGACATCCTTTCATGGACAGTATACACTGACATGTATGACTGATACTAAAACAATAGATCACACAAGGTTCACAACCTTGTACAGATATCACACAAAGTTCTGTCAGACTGCCACAAACAAAGCTAATAAACACAGACTTCTCTGTTAGTGAGACTTAATTGAAAGGTAGACACTGGCTTCTACATCAACATTTTTCACAGAAGTAAAGTTAACAAAATAATTGGTAGACAGTATGAGTACAGGTGAAGTGTCTATGCAAAAATACAGTAAAAATTACACCACTCGTACATGTGGAACAAAAACTGATATATAATCTAATCACTTTCTTTCAGGTCATATGTGTCAACGTTAACACAGCAGTTCTCTCACAGTTCAACTCCTAGCCCATGATCTCGTTTCCACAAGTTAAAATTTATCTTGAGGCACTTAAAATCAGATCATATGTTAAATTGGTGGATGCAATATAAAGTATTTCAAAGACACAATAATATATTATAACGTATAAGATGAGTAACGTTACTCAATAAACACAGAGCAAACAACACAATCCATCTTATTCTTTGCAGAGAAGAAATCACAACAGAAGTCATACGTACAACTTTTAGAAAAAATCATCAATCTACTCAGCACTCTGATACTGTAATTGTAGGACCAGGATGAATACTAAAACCTGTTTCATCAACACACTTGGCAGACTTGCCCTTATGCCAGACTAAACAACATTCTCTCCATACACATAGGCCATCAATCTTCTTGAAAACAGTCAGGGACTAATGTCAAGAATAATGACTGAAACAACAGAAACTACTGCCACACTGACCAGTATATATAAATTTAGCCAAATTTTCCTATTGTGATAACTCATCTGTAAATTTACAATTCTCATTGGAAAGTGTATATGTGATAATGATATGCCAATCAAGGAGTTTGATTCAGTCCATTCTATTCCTTCCAGGAAACTTCATGTTACTCTCTGTAAATGTGAATTATACAAATTTTAAAACAGTTTGAGTTGTAGTTTAGGTACTTATATGGAGAGTATGTATACATTGTACAAAAAATATGCCAAAATACTTGTCAATATATTTTCATATCAATAATTAGATGATATGACATATAATATGTACAACATTAAAACAATTGTTCAGTGATTGTAATTACTATTCCAGCTTTATTTGAACAGCAGACATTCCAACCAGTTTTCGCTTCCATTGTTGTTATAAATTTGAGGTAAGTACTTGAAATCAGTCAGTAACGTAATATATCATATATTACGTCTCCATACCTTCACATAATTATTCAAATGTTCAAGAATGTACGACTCTCAAAGGTGTGTATGATTGTCTATATCAAAACAACACATCTTTACTGCATGTGACCATGTATCCTGGTGCAAAAGGTATATACCGGTATGTACATAAATATACATCTGTACTTTGCACCCATCACAGTGACATGGTGTACCAGTGTTTTGTAACTTATTCACCAAATGTTGGTAAGGAGGAACATGGAGGTAGTAGAGAACAAGAAAGTACAGCTTATATTCTCTTCAAAATTCTCGGCATGCTGCTTCCAACCAAATCAGGAACACATACAGTAACCAAGAAAAAATTACATTATGTCATGATAACAATCTTTCATATGAGTCAACTTCCCACTAAACCAGACGTGCAAAGTTCAAACTTTACTAAATAAATACAGCTTGTGTTTATTACAAGAAACCAACTCATGGAATGGTATTATGGCTTTCAATTTTTCTCTCACCAAGAACTGTCCAGAACAAATAGAAACCACCGCTGAAGTTCTGACTTTCTTGCACAAACGCATACATTCTGCTTCCTGCTTTACCGTGTCACAGGAAACCACTCTTTGTGCACGCTTTTGTAATTTACCAAAGCGCCAAGATAAGTTTTGTGACCGGGAGCGGAAACACCATTGAGGATGGCAGCCCCTGTCACACTCTTGAAGGGTGCGATTCTTGGCAGCTGTCTCGATTCTAGTATTCTACTCCTTGAAACAATATAACACAATTGCCAGTCTCTCCGACAGGTTGTCTTACAGTCTACATTGAGCACGTTTCATCTGTGTGTGGTTAGTGAATGAAACCCTCGCCACACTCGAATACTCGGAGCAGGTTTCAATTGACGTGTATCAACTGAAGTAAACAAAAAATTAACACCTGAAAAATCGCAGATAGTCAATCAGCGAGTACACATAAGGGACGTATTTACAGGGACACCGATAGGCTGCTTCCCTGTCGATGTTTTCGATCAACCCAAGAATCCATATATTTGAAAACAATCGAAATCTTCTATGATTTATGAAGTAATGATGTCTCTGACGCACCCCGAAAATTCTGTGAAGACCGACAACACAAATGATACAGAACTTGATAAGTTAACAAGACTGGGCTGTCTAAAATTTCCTACAGCTACAACGATTACGAATTTCTTACCTTATCACTAGGTATTGATCCCCCAGTCATTGTTAATTTGTTTGTCATTAGGTATTGAGTCCTTCTCTAAGTTCCAATCAAGAATACCGGACAAGTAGGTAGTGTCTTTAAATGACCTTCTGGTGAAGTAAACAGCTGAATTCTCGATACTCAGCTGATATGTTTCCTTTAGTACGCCGCCTTCCAGATGGATTTTCCTTGAGTAAAATCCTCGTGCAGCAAAAATTTTCAGCTCTTACACCTCAGGAAAATGTATCACTTGAAATCCGCCGAGACAATCCCTAATTTAGCGCTGTGTAGCCGTTAAAATACTTCATTTTCGCTCGGTCTGATCATAGTTACACATACAGCGTATTCAAAAAATATGGCGGATAGGTTCGTGGTGCATTGTGGGTATCGGTCACGTGATTTGTCGCTTACAGAAGCTGTCCTTCAAATTTTTTCTGACCCGAGTAAAAGCACATAAAGCATACTGATTATTATGAGGTTGGATTTGTCTTCAAAGTCATTTTGTGTTTGTATTATTTCCAAATTCTGTGACAGATACCGTCATTACGGTTACTCTACGTGCTGCTCGATAACGAAACTTTGTACTGCTCTCTAAGGGACTGATCAGTTTCTTCGGAATGGGGGGGGACGTCGGCGGTGCGGGATTCATCGGGGAGTCACCGTTAACTTTGGTGATGGGAGGTCACCATGTTTTTGAAATGCTCAATAGGGGGTAAGTGTGTTCTTGAATAACAACAAGGGGTGATACTTGTCTAAAATACATCTTACTAGCCACGAATTTCATCATTCAGTTGCTTTCTTTCGGCGCGACCTTCGGGCGCGTAACTTCAATAATCAGACGTGTCTTTCAGCACCCCCGACTTTAACATATCAGGCATACATATATCGGAGATATCTGTATGTTCAATATTTTTCAGCGTGCTCTTCAAGCGCATTACTTTAATATATCAGACATTTTTCAGTACGCCCTTCTGGTGCATGACTTTAATATACAAGACAAATGTATCAGAGATATAAGGATCAGCTGAAGGATGTTTCATATTTTTCGGCGCGCCCTTCGGGTGCCATACTTTCGTAAATCAGCGATATAGGCCTATGTCAGAGATATCTTGATGTTTGCTAAGTGAATGAGTACCATTATAAATTCCTGATATTTTTTCTGTTTTCTCTATGAGAATTCAGTATGAGAAAGCAACATGCACAAATATTTCACAATATATATTTGATACAGTGACTTATTTTAGAGATAGAAAAATGACAAGATATCTTTCGTTCTTATTGATGCAACTATTTTCCTTTGTGTCTCAGGTTTTCTGTAAAAAGATGCTTTTTATGACAAAAATTACAGTTAAAAAAGGGCAGTTTTCGTCATTATTAGCTGTGCTTTTATGGTTTCAATGTTACAAGAAAAGGTCCTCTTAGACACTGCACACATCAGATTTGGCGAAAATAGCTCTCTATGGCTTCTCAGGAGATTTAATTGGATGGCTAGTAAGTCTTAACACCCATCAAAGTTTTTGATTTACTGCTTTTTCCTCTTTGATATTAATGATTGACATCCATTTCTGTACAACAGTTCAGGACATCTGGTTAAGCATAGAAAGTGTGAAATACATTCACAGCTCATTCAAAATGTACTGTATTCAAACTTTAAAATTGACACTTTGAAATTCCTATCTTACAACTGACATGTCAACAATTTCATTAAAACACAGAATGACTTTAAATATAAAAATAATATATATATATATATATATATATATATATATATATATATATATATATATATATATACAATTTATATCCACCTTTTGTTCAATCGTTGTCGCGCGGGATGTCACCCTGTTTTCGAAATTTGGAATGGGGGTCACCCTGTTTTCAAAATTTGGAATAGGGAGGTGTCAGCCACTTTTTGACATCGGCAAAAAATAATCCACCTGCCCCCCCCCCAGGCCGAAGAAACTGACCAGTCCCTTATAGTATCGTGATCTTCTTCCATGAGGAGATACGTATATATGGCTAGGAAGTGTTGCAGTTATTGTTTAGTAGTTTTCTTCTATCTTTTTTCCGCTTTTCTTATCGAGCTCTCAGCCTGGTATCACACATACACACACACACACACACACACACACACACACACACACACACACAATGTAGTTGGTCACTTTTTCTTCTTGGTTCCATTCGGTCCCAGAATCTGACATATTTACCAAATTCTGTACAGAATTGATTGTTGGGGATCGCACACGAGCAAAACTTTACATTTTATATTATTTGCCTGCCTTAGAAAAACTGATTTTTGAATACTGTCACACTACCAAAATATCCAGAATTTCCTGCTATGTAGAGCTCAGGAAAATGTTTAATTGTATATATTTTCAAATGTACAGCTATCTAACTTGAACTCATTATAAAGACACCGACGCTTGGTTTAACATGCCGATCACACTTTTTGATTGGTAAGACCATTTCTGAGCGTAACAACCATGTGATTGTGGACAGAAATTGTAAGTAAGAAACGCCGTCGATAGAATGATATTGTGATGTACATTGAAATCACAATGTTTGCT
This sequence comes from Ptychodera flava, assembly GCF_041260155.1. NCBI lineage: Eukaryota > Metazoa > Hemichordata > Enteropneusta > Ptychoderidae > Ptychodera > Ptychodera flava. The sequence goes on along the minus strand of NC_091931.1, from coordinate 6,027,258 downwards.
TTGCTTGCGATGGTTTATACACCATTGTGAAGAAATGGAAGTATACGTGAACTATCGTTCGTTTCCAAATTTCTCTGTAAAAACAATAACCGTTGGTCTTCAATTTCTTATATTTGGGATATTTTGGAAGATGTGATATCGCAAATAAAAGTCGACCCGTGTCTTTGACCAGTTATTAAATTTCCAAGGATATTTTATAACAGGATGCTTTAAGTGAATGTTAAAGAGAGGAAAAATACCTGGAAGTATAGGAGAAATATCCTATGCGAGTAGGTCAATGTAATTTGACAAGGTAACCGTTGCCAAGACTCGTAACAAAAGTCATTCTATATTTTCGTCAATACAATGCGTTGACGTCATTGAAAGGAGTTGAAGGATTTGCCGCCTTCACTTTCCCATCAAATCGTGAGTGAAAGCCGTTAGCAGAGAACCCTTTGAAGGACGGTGCAGATCTCGTTGTCATTGCCACTTAGCTTTTCCTGATATCAATATTCTATACAACTGACGCAAGAGTCACAACCATTGTTCGTGTTGACAGACCAAATAGAGGGCATATAAATTGAATTATTCTATGAAGATTAGGCTGACGCATTTGTAATGAATGAGGTGTTATACTTCGGATGTGATTGTCTGAACGAGCACATGCATTTTTCCAAGATTCAAAGATTTGGCATGGAGAGGGGGGGGCGCAGATCATGTGTACTACTTCCCAAGAATTCTATTCTCCTTTCAATGTCCAATTTTATGGATGTTGTGTAACCGTTTCATAGACGCGGCAGAGCTGCACATTATCATTTTTAAATGTTCGCGCGAGTGATTTTTTTCGCCTTTTGGAGATCCCATTACTGGTAAGCTTACTCCTTAGAACCCGTTTATTGACGCTCGGAGATTACTTCGCCATCGAGATTTCATTTATTTTTCGAGTAAGCGCAAAAAGTTACTGAAAATTAGCATTTAAGCTGCCGTCAAGTTCAAATGCACAAAGACAGGGTAAGTCATGTGTATGAGGGACACGTTTTCAAGCACTCTGTTGAATGCATGTCTCCAAGCTTGTCACAACGTATGTGTTATAGTTTAACTGCGCATGTGTACAACAAATTCAGATTTATTGTACAAACACAAACAACAAAAACATAATTCTAACCCCAGTAATACAAATAACATATAGTGTCATTATGACGGTAGACCGATAATAAATTTTAAACGGCTTCCCACTTATTTTAAACTTACTAAAAATAAGGTTGTATATGCCTTTGGTCTGTCAACCAGTCCTGATGGGGACAGTGGGAGTTATACCGCAGCTTTGAAATCATGCAGTTTACTAGATTTTGACCTCGATCAGTGAAGCATTACTAAGGCTGCATTCAAAATATTGGGGGTGCGCGGGAGGATTTCGGGGGAGGGAAATGAAAATTCTGGGGTACTAGTAGAAGGGAGACTCGAAGGTATAAGGGAGGATCTGAAAAACTTTGGTTCCTTATTTTTTACATTTTCAGGTTCGATAGCTAGAGTACATGTAGTTGAAGAAGGGTTTGGGTCATATGACGCTTATGACAGTGAAAAAAGAGATTGCAGTTGGAGTAAAAAGCAAAATTACTGAAAAAGTATGAACATTTTATGTTTACAATATTGTTTGCTTAAGGATTTACGATCGGAAAATATAAACTATTGTCATACTTATGAATTAGGGATTTTTGATTTCCAGTATATTAGAAAAAAAAACAGGGAAAAGATTGGAGTCACCATGTTTGATTTTCTACAATCCTACGATGAAAAGTCACTGTTTTGCACGAAAATCACTTAAAATCTACATAAATCTTGGGTTACTGTGCTAAGCTTTTCACTATTCACATTCATTTCAAGTTCATGCGGTGAACGAAATTTTCAAATTCTCATTGTACAATAACACAAAGTTAAAACTTTAAACAGTAAAGATTCTTAATTTAAATTTTAAAAATGTATGAATAAATGGAATTATGTATTTTTTACCAACTTTGTCATTAGAGATTAAAAGTTTATTTGGTGGAATATTTCAATCTTCCAGTATTGTCAATTTTGTAAAACTTTTATAAGTAGCATACATGGTTTGTACTTTCAAAATTATCTTATCTGTAAGTCTCTGTGCTACGCTTTTCACTATTTGGATGAATGTAGCCACGAATTTACAATTTGCATACTCTCTTATCGGCGTCATTTCGGGGGCTCTTCAGTGGGTGTCATTGATCGGACCAGATTTGGATTAACTGAAGTCGGCTTAGACTAATAAATTCAAAAAGTCCACTGATTTAAGAATTTGCCTTTGGAATGTGGCTCTACAAACCGCTGAAATATTTCTATAACAACAACGAAATATTTATGCGTGCTCAACAACAACTGCACAATACATTTTTATTTCTTCTGCGAACACATATCTAATAAACATTTGGCTGTATGATCATTTGGGGACTTGAACAGTTTGATCATATAGAGAGGGGAATGAGGGGGGTTCCGAAAAAATTCAATCGTGATTCATCCAACCCCCAACCCCCGCTTCACCAGTATTTGTGAGTGCAGCCTAAATAAGAGAATAAGAGAGAGCGAGGTAGAGAGATGGAGAGGAACAGACAAGAGTTAAACAGGGGAACGAACAGACAAACAGATGAACTCAGGCAGGCGAAAAAAGGCACAAACGAAGTAAAGATATTAAAAGGTCAGAAGCTGTAACTTTGGGTTAATTTTTTCCATAATTTTTTCTTTGTGATCGCAACTGCAATTTTTTGTTTATCTCACTTAACGCTTGTTAAGTGAGATAAACAGTCTTTAGTTTGTCAACTCATCCTATACATGCATTGACTGCATTGTTATTGTTGACGAGGGAATTCTAGCCCGGACTGCGATTCAAATGTCAACAAGGGTACACTTTACACGTATACTCGTATACTGTACGCTGGCGAAATACACGCTGTGTTGGACAAGCTAAATAGTGGGCTTTTCATCGTGTTTCGGGAGTGAAACAGGAACTTTCAATTGACTATCAAACAAAAGTTGTCAAACAATCAAACTTTGGAGCTTTAATGGACAAAAAATTAAAGAGTAACACTTTAATACTTAGGTGATACCTGGCTTTAATGAGGTAATTTAAAAGTAAACATTTCTGGAGTAAAACTATGAGTGCCCTATCAGATCAAGCTAGGAAAACTATGGGCTGGATCTTTAGTATATGATAAAAGCATTTCATTTTACATTTTCAAGGATATTTTACTTACTTGATACGATCGATGATAGTGCGAGTCTTAACGCCTTGAGTTTATTGGGTTATCGCATGTACAGTGTTAACGTTGTTGAACGAGTGCATCTCAAATATTGTAATGCATTTATGGGAGTCAAATTATGAACAGCGGATGCTTGTGTTTCAAAGGACCCGACTTAAATTTCTAACTTACATTCACATACGCGTACAAAAAAAATTAACTTTTGAAAAGACATTATTAGTAGTTTGTGCTATGGCACTTGATAACAACAAAAAGTCTTGGGCAACTGACATTAAATATCTGTTGTGTAATTACTAGTATGGCTTTGGAGAAGTTTGTTTTTTGCAAGGTCCTGGAGACTTTGATGTCTTCATACAACACTTCATGGCGAGAACACTCAATGTTTCAAACAAGACTGGTATTGAGAAGAATGTAGTGAGAACAAACTTTGCCCCGGTACTGTCATTTTATCATAAGGCAGTGACATACCTTATGGACACTTTCATATTTTTATTTTTTTCTCAGTTATAGAAGTCCCGCCCCCCAATAAAGTGTATATTTTCTGAAAGCCCTGATATTGGTTCATCCGACCGTTCACAGTACACAGTCATTATTTGCATAATAGTCACGTGACAAGCGGTTTGCTGAACCTTCTAAAATCGGTTTTTCCTCCCTTTAGCGAATACGCTGCAAGATTTCCGATTGAAATTTGTGCATTGAGAAGCCTTGATTCCTTCAAATCGGTGTTTTGGATTTCCTTTATATGCTCTTGTTTTCTTTTTGTTATGCACTATTGAAGGTGTTAGGCTAAGGTGCTTTTCAAGGAATTGTAATTGTCGCGCCATATAATTTGAATGGAGACTTTGAAGGGTATTGCTAGGGTTTGTCAATGCACAAATTTCAACCGGAAATCTTGCAGTGTGTTCGCTACGGGAAGGGAAACCCGATTTTTGGAAGGTTCGGCAAATCGCTTGTCACGTCACTATTATGCAAATAATGACTGTGTACTGTGCACGGTCGGATTTCAAAATATCAGGGCTTTCAGAAAATATATACTTTATTGGGGTTTGAAACTTCTATAACTGAGAAAAAAATAAAAATCTGAAAGTGCCTATAAGGTATGTCTCTAGCTTAAGTCCTTATTTCAAACTGCAGATTCTCTTCAAGCATGTTCTTCGCCAGCACATCAATTCCGATCAGCACCACACGACAACAACAACACAAGCTTTGTCGAACATACTTTCGCTTAACAATTGGTGAAAATCCGAAATTACCGAAGGGTGCATGGTCGGCACTCTTCGGAAAAGAGAGCCAACAGCTTCGTGAGGCGAGGCAAACATGGATTGCTTACTATAGCCTGCCATAGAAGTTCTGGTGACGGTCTTTGATTAGGCAGAGCCAAGGGGATTTCTTTTGAAAAAAAAACATACAAAATGTGACTCACCTGAAACCATGAACAGATCTTTTATTTCTGTCTGTCGTCTGTACCAGAATTGAAGACATATTTATTTACCTCGTTGGTCATAATCACTGTCTTCCTGTAACGTTGAGTTATTAAATGCCAATGTCACCATATGGTATATGTTTGAATGGTCTAAGAAACTTAATTTGTGATGAAAAGCATGAAAGGCGACTCGTTTTAAAAGTAATACTAAAGAATGTACTGGTGAATTTTAAATGTTGCATAGAAGGGGAAACAAAGATTACTTCCATTTGTATACGTATATTCGAGCTTTACAAATTGTCCCTCAAGATGGCAAAATAATTCCAAATTTCATCAGCCTACCTAAGCATTTGTTGACGAAGCCCTACTGAAAACTATCCTCCTTTCTGTCATCTAATGTGTGTTGTCGTACACAACCATTTTACATACTGTCTAGTCACTTTTGTGTAATTTGGTTGTAACTTTGCACGCAGACTTGTCAGACATTTAGCGCGTAGGAACAGAAGAACGCATATTTTTACTGTACAGTTTTAAAGGAAGCGAAAGCAAGATTGTAACTTTTCTTGTATCAGAATCACACATTGTTGTTTGTTTTCTGAAAAAAAATTCATACGTAGATACATTGTGCTAAATACATCTAACCAAGTCGAATCAAAAGGGAAGAGTCGCGAAGAGTCGAACTTTAAAACTGCGCAAGTGTTAATATACTTATGGGTGAAGACATGTGAAGTGTTACGATGGGTCTGTCGGAATGCGACATGGTTTTAGATAATAAGAGAGTTACTTTTTTATTTTTTCAGAATTTTCGTGGGTTTGTTTTTTGGTTGTTTTGTTTTGTGATTGGAGAGCTTTCCGAGTTGAGATTTCATTTATGCAATGCATTTTAGCCTACCCCTTGTAACCTCCACAAATGTAATAATCTCCACAAATGTAATATCAACCACAATTGTAATAAAATCAAACCAAATGTAATAAAATAGTCAACCATTAATGTAACAACCCGCAACCACAAATGTAATAAACAAATTAACCATAAATGTAATAAAACTCAACCATAAATGTAATAAACTTGAACTTGCATATGTGATCATTTGTTTATCAATGCCCTGAGTAAATAATAACTTTATAAGACTAGTGTAATGTTATTGCATACTTTCCTGAAACTAGATTTCCTTTCCGAAACACAGAATAGAATACTTTGAGAACGCTATCAGAAAACGGCGAGGTACTGATCAAACCGTTAGATAATGGAAGTGGAACAGCAGTTCCAGACACTGATAATTACATAATAAGGAAGCGTCAAAATAACTCGTCAACCGGTGATACCACACAAAGTTTATGACAGATGACTCAGAACAAATAAAAGAGATCTAGAATATAAATCCTTATAGCAGAAACTTACGACACAAAACATGTTGACGAGAACATATATTTCAATCTAGTAAAAAACAATACAAACACTACCTTGAACACAGTAGAACAAAATTAGACATCCTGGCATCCCTAGTGAAGGAACAAACTTCAAGTGGGACAACATAGGAATACAGACAATCTATCGATTATTCCACACAATTTATCCACTGAAGACGAATTTGAGGCGATTGATTAAGAAAGTACGGCAATTTTCGAAAAACCGGCGTTAAAGGATCGTAGTGTTATACAGTCTTCCCCACTCTGGAGTAGAGACTGCACTGACGTTCAGATTACAGCTGTGTCTAGCCATGGCCAATCAGTTCTGTACACAAAACAGGGAAACGCAAAATACACTTTCAAATATGCAAAACACACTAAACGCAAACAATTAAGAAATGAATAATGTGTGGAGTTGCCTTCCTTATTACATAGATCAATATTTAAGGGCTAATTCCTCAATTGCGACGACAAAATAGATTTATTACATTTATGGTTGACAAGTATTACATTTATGGGTAATTTTTTTATTACATTTATGGTTACCATTTATTACATTTGTGGTTGGTGTTTTTATTACATTTATGGTTAATTTTGTTACATTTATGGGCGATATTACATTTATGGTTGCATTTTATTACAATTGTGGTTGATATTACATTTGTGGAGATTATTACATTTGTGGAGGTTACACCCCAGACACGTTCAGGATCTTCATACTTTTAATTCTTTCAACTGGAAAGAAAAGTGAAATCGATGGCATTTTGAAGCTTGTGTTTTCTTTGGTAAAACGAATGACAAGACGAATCTTTGTTTTCAGGTTTAATTGTTCATTCAATTTTGAAATGTTTTTGACAGGGAACTTAAAATTGCATAGTATGAGAAAGTCGAATGCACTCGTAAGATCAATGTTTGACTTACGTAACAAAGAAATATGTTTCATAAATATGCATAATTTCTTCATGTTGAGTACCTTTTCAAATGTTGTTTCATGGCGGTTTCACAGACCCTAGGGCGATATAGAAAAATACTCTCATACATTCATTCAGCTGTATGAATGTGTGAGAGCGCCCCCTATCCGCGCGGTTAGGGTAGTTAAAATATGTTAATTAGCTATAAAACGTGGTGGGGATGAGATGCATGAAGGAGGCAACGGAGTATGGTCCAGTTGTGAATACTAAATCGAATCGACGTTTCTCGTGATACAGAAGTTGGTTCTCGAAAGGTTGAAATTTCAAAGGTTAGTGATAGTAGAAAATGGCAAACTCAGATGTAGACGCCGATGGGCCTGTTTTAAGGGAAGGAAGTTCCCTGTCTCTGTATGTAACGGCAATCGAGTTGTCTCTGGGGGCATGCCGTTTCTGGGCACAGTGCAACCTTCCATCAAAAAGTCTGTCTCAGCTGGAATCTTTGATGAGCAGCTCCCAAAACTTTATAGAAACTGCGCCCAAAATCGTCGATACGTCACGATTAGAAGCTGGAGATCTTTGCTTCGCAAAATTTTCCGAGGATGGAGTGTGGTACCGAGCTGTTGTGTGGTGTGTCAAATCGCGTAACGAATATACCGTATTTTTCATCGACTACGGAAACGTGGACACGGTACCCACTTGCGATTTGAGACTTGTTGAAAACGTCAAACTAGCTGGTCCCACGTTGACCAGTTCTGCTCAAGACATTTTGTTCGGCATACCAGCACAGGCCACTGAATGTATACTCGCAAATGTGATGCCAGTCGAACCATGGAAATGGAGTGAGGAAGCGGCCAAGTTCTTGACAGAAACCCTGCTGTTTCAAGAGTTCGTTGGTGTTGTAAACAAGTCTACCAAAAAGAAGGCTTTGATAGAAATCGAGCGTACATCAGGCGAGTTACTGGCACATGAGCTTATAAAAGCCGGGTTTGGAAAATCATGTGACAACAGCTACACTCTACAAGACGCCTACTCTCACATGACGTTTCCCGTGGATTATGAGGATGACGTATGTATCGCCTGTTGCATCTCTCCAGAGCAGTTTTGGGTCCATCTGAAGTCTTCCCCAGTCGAAGAAGTGACCGACAAGGTGACTGAATTTTACAATAGTGTTCCAGATTCTGAACTGAAACTTTCGTACATAATGAAAGGTACTCCATGTGTGGCCAAATATGTGGAAGATGGTGGTTACTACAGAGCAAAAGTTACTGAAGTGTTAGGCGATGATAAGTATCGGGTGCAGTTCATCGATTTTGGAAATTCTGACGTGGTGTCACCAGAAAACATCAGAGCTACCCACTTTAGTCTATTCCAAAGCCCTGTATATGCCATCGAGTGTGCTTTGGAAGGTGTACGCAGCTTGCACAAGGAAGCAGCACAGCGATTCATACAGTTGACGGTAGACCAAACTGTGCGGGCTATTATTGAGGGCCAAAATCAGAATAAGTTGTTTGTGTCGATGTATAACTTTTCTGACGGCATACCAATGAGTATAGCAGATGCTTTATTCAAGGAGGGGCTCATCTTGTTCAGTGAAGGGGACAGACCACCATGCCGACAGGTGCATTTGGAAGATCAGAAATTGAAGTTATGGTCCTTTCATTCAGTGTATATCACTCATGTTGAAAATCCGTCCAACTTCTCATGTCAGCTGGCATCATGCACGGCAGAGATTGACAGTATCATGGATGAGCTGGCCAAGTCTTGTACAGAGTCCAAAGAAGTCACATTGAAACCAGCTGACCTGGTATCAGGCTTTGTCTGCAGTGCACAGTTCACCGAGGACAATCTGTGGTACAGGGCTCAGATCATCAAACTTGTTGATGATGGCAAGGCAGAGGTGAAATACATAGACTTTGGGAACTCTGAAACCATACCCATAACACGATTGCAGTATTTACCAGCAAACTGTTGTCAGCCAATACAGGAAATCCAGTGTAGTCTGGCTTATGTGAAACCAACAGAAAAGGAGTGGTCCAAACAGGAGACTGAATGGCTCCAGGAACTAGCCTTTGATAAGTCCTTGATTGCATATGTCCTTGCTATTGATAAGTATGGTCGATACAGTATAGAGCTAGCACGTGCAGCAGATGCCCAGAACAGTATCAATACAATGATAATGGTGAACCAGCAAATGCAAAATCCAGCCACCCCTGCCACAAGCGAAAACAAATCCTCCAGAATTCCCACTGAGCCTCTTGAAGATAAACATGTTAAACTAGCCAATCACACGGACATTGGTGGCTCTGGAGACATGAAAGCTGCATTCAATCATATGGATAAAGAGAGCCCTCTAGTGTTGAGCAAGCCAGATGTTGAGTCAGGAAGCAAACTAGCTGTGGTCATTACATCAGTTGAGTCTGTATCAAACTTCCATTGTCAGCTTGGCGGTCATAAAATCGACCAACTCCAGGACACCATACAGAAATTCTACACAAGTCATTCCGGAAAACTTGGCCAGCCTCCACTGAAGCCTAATGTTACATGTTGCGCCCAGTTTACTGAAGACAACGAATGGTACAGAGCCAATATTCTTGAGATTGATGAAGAAAAAGGAAATGCCAAAGTGATGTATGTGGATTATGGAAATACTGAAAATATCTCAGTATTCAGACTGAAACAGCTGTTGCGAGAGTTTTATGATGAACCAGTTCAGTGCGTCCCATGCTGCCTTCCAGAAAACACGTGTCGAATTCTTGGAAGCAATCAGAAACAAGTCGTGTCGGAGACGTTTGAGGAGCTTGTCGCTGGGAAAGAGATAAGAGCCGTCGTGGTGGGAAAGACCCAAGATGGAAAGCTGGTCGTTGAACTGATTGATCAGCACTCAGGAGTTGACTATGGTCAAAAGTTGATGGAAGCATTTGGAGTTGGAAAGCAGCGGACACCAATAAAGGCAGAAATAGAAAAGAAATCACGTCAAGCTCAAGATAGCCGTCCTCCGTCATCTGAAACTGTGAAGAGAAAGTTATCAGGAATGCAGAAAGATGTAGAGTATACAAAAGCAAAACTCAAAGACGGCTCATCTGAAGAGATTATGGTGACACACTACATCGATCCTGAACACTTCTGGTGCCAGTTGCTTTGCTCGGAAGCAAAACTGAATTCTCTGATGGAAGATGTTGATGCTTACTGCTCGGCCAGCAAACCATTTGGTGGGAAACAACCATGGGGTCTGGGAATACCCTGTCTTGCCCAGTACACAGAAAACTGTCAGTGGTACAGGGCTGTAGTAACAGGCATCAAACACAACGGTGATGTTGAAGTCCAGTATGTTGATTATGGAAACGAGGAGATACTATCACCATCTAAGGTTATGGAAATTCCGGAAAAATTCACAGCACTACCTATACAAGCGGTACACTGTTCATTGGTGGGTGTGGTTGCAAATGGAAGTGAATGGACCGAGCAACAGGTTGCCAAGCTGAGAGAGATGATAGAAAACCAAGTATTCACAGCCAAAATACGTGGTGTGGATGAAATTGGTGAAGTATACTCTGTGGAACTCACGGACAATCAGAGCAACAATGTCAATGAGAAGTTTGGTGAGATGACAAAGACACTGGTGAGAAAACCAACTAACAAACCAACAAACAGAAAAGTCCAATCACAGGTCAATGGACTTGATTCAGATTTCAGATTTTCCAAGAAGAGTGTGAGCAACACCCACCATGCAGCATTCAACACCAACCAAAACAACAGTTCAACAGAGACGAGACTAGCTGAACCAAGTCGTCAATTCAAGAACAAGAAGCTGGCAGTAGATGAACGATATGATGTGTTTGTATCCTACATCGATAACCCACACCAGTTTGTTTGTCAGCTTGTTGGAGAGAGTAATCAACTTGATGAACTCATGAATGATATCGCAGCTTTTTATTCCAAGTCTGTTTCAGCTGAACTCGCTTTGAAATCCATACAAGTTGGTCTGCCATGCTGTGCACAGTTTACCGAAGATGACGGCTGGTATCGGGCTAAAGTTGTAGACGTATCTGGAGAGCATGTTACAGTCAAGTATGTGGACTATGGTAATTCAGAGACCTTACCAGTCCACAGAGTGAAAGCCTTGAAGCCCAAATTCATGGATCTTGCAGCCCAGGCCATAGAATGCACCTTGCACAATGTCAAGCCAGTCAGCGACCCATGGACACCTGACAGTGTTGCATGCTTTCAGGAAGTTACTGGGGAGAAGAAGCTTGTAGCCAATGTGACTGGTGTCGACAAGAATGGAAAGGTGACTGTAGACCTGATAGATACAGACAGCGCTGGTGGTGTGTCCATCAAGGATGAACTGGTAACATTGAAACATGCAGCCACTTGTGATGTATCTGAGAGTAGTGAGGAATCGCAAGACAACAGCAAAACAAAAGGTAAGCTTTATGTACAAGGACCACATATCTTTTACAGTCAACTTGTAATTAAAACGAGTTGATACAAACAGAAATTTTTCATGTAAACAACATCAACTATGCAGTGGTGAAGATGAGAGTGATTTATTACAAATCAAAACCCAAGAAAATATACATTTATTATTTGTATCATAATGAAATGCAAAGTTTACTGCCAGCAGATCAAAATGATTCCAAAATAGGAAAACACATAAATAAAAGATATGATTGATTTCTTTCTGTATTGCTTCTTAAGTGAAGTACTACGAATTACGTCAAAATTAAGTTGTGGTGTCATTTTCTTGAAACTTTGCACAAATATTCTTGGAAGTTGTGCAAGTGCAAAAATGAAATAAAAATGGGGGTCACCACGCTTGTTTCCATGGAAACGGACGTTAAAATGGCGTCGTTAGAAATAAATAAAATGATATAATTCACTTAAATTAAAGAAAGCAATTATAAAACGCTTAGCAATGAGTTAATTTTAATAAATACCAAGACTTAAGATCCATATCTATCGAATGTATAGTTTTCATGATGTTTGTGAAGAAATTTAACATAAGTATCGATTACAAAATGACGATATCAAATTATATCACTACATAATTTTCGAACTTTCTTCCTGTCGCTTTGAATGGTGTCATTTTGACAAACTTGGTGAATAAACTCCTGACATAATACCATTTAGTTTACACTTTTAATAAAAGGGTGTCACCACGCTACTTTTTACAATATCTCCAGGTGAATGGGTAATTTGCGCCATATAAATGGGAGAGAAATGTTAATTTTTCGCTCATATTGAATAAAAACCAGCTTCCTAGGGTGTCAAAATATGACAAGGTTATAGGTCACATGTATTTCTGAGACAATGGGTCAAAAAATTAGGTAAAAGCGCAATTTCAACAATGACAGGTGATGTTAAATACATGCTACAAAATAACCCATTTGCGGCAGGCTGGAGTTAAATCTGCGCAGAAACGTTCTAAAGCGTGTGCGCGTCCGAATTCGTCGCACTTTACCTTAAGAGTATAGATGTATATATGAAAGTGTATCAGGATAAGCTGAGGTAGCTTCCTTTTGTTCAGACAATTTGTCACATTTCTGAATTAATTAGCTGAGTTTTAAGGAAGGATTTCAGAGCTAAAATGTGTGCAATTCAATTCAGTCAGTCCATGCAATATCATGATGCTTGTCAATTAGTAAAACTTTTGCAAACATCAAGTGTTCAGAAAAGACAGCTGTCCCTTATACAAATGTAAATCCTGTTCTGTGGGTAATATATTTGCAAAAAATCTGTACTGACATTTTTCACCGTCTTCCTTTGGTCAGAAAATGTCACAAATTGAATAAAAAGTTAAAGTATCGACATAACAACACACCAGCTTTGCTGATGAATTCTTGAAAAATAAATCATTTTTTTTGTAGCTGTCAGCAAATTTTTCAATCAATTCACATTTACACATGTTCTAGCATGTAAATACTAGAAATCAGTTTCGCAGCAACTTTCATTATTAAACAGTTGCTGTAAATCTGTCACACTCTACAATAAGTTGAAAATTTTAACATTTCAAGAAACTTCTTAAATATGACATTTCATTGAAAATATATACTTGGTTTGCCAAGTAGTT